>NC_136242.1:7597500-8222500 GCF_053564925.1 Oryzias latipes
GCTAGAGTTCTGCTTGCTGGCTTTGTGTCTCTCATCGGGATGTTTTCTACTTACAGGATGGGCGTGGCAGACCCGGGCCACGTCCTCACAGGACGCCCCGTACTCCATGGCCAGCGCAGCTTCATTGATCATCTCGCCCGCCCCCTGCAGGGGGAAACAAACACCATTACCGTATTGTCCAGGTTCTAAGTCGCATCTAAGCATAAACTGCATGTGCCAAAAGAATGGATAATGAAGAAGAAAAAATGTTGAGAGAAAAGTTTTTGAACAAATCTGCCAAGCCCTGCGTGATGCTGCATTCACACCAAACGCCATGTCCATACTAAAGCATCGATAAACTCGTCTCCATGTTTGGATTCATGAGATTTTTTAAGGCCGATCTTCTTCTGCGTTGATGTCAGTAGCTAATACAGATACGCACACCTACAGCGCCCTCTAGTGGTTGTTAGTGGGAAAATAACACATAGTTATTGTAACACCCATTAGTAACACTAAGGAAGTAAACCCCCCCCCAAAAAAAACGTTTTTTTCATTTTTTTTTAAGTGTATTCAGGTTTACAGTCATTATATGGCTTTATGTAGTTCCGATTTTCCCCAGCAGAGTGCGCGTGCGTTCAGAGACAGTCGATTTTTTCTCTCTCTTTCCCTTTGCTAGTCAGAACATGCAGAGAAGAACGTGAACTCTGAGCTACACGGACTTTCTGGGAGTAATAACTAAACTTTGATATCTTGGTGTGTTTTTTTTTACCAATCCTATTTTCGGGAGCGAGTGTTGTGGATAAACACAGCTGATTCTGTGTTTTTGTTTTTTTTTGTCGAGTGGATCTCCTGTGAGTGAAAATATCATTAGCCTCAAGATTAGCATGTTAGCCGAAGTCATTCCGCCTAATCAGTCATTTTATTTGTGGTTGTATGAACATGTTCTATGTTGTTAGGTCTGATTATAAAGAGAGAAAATAAACAATCGGAGGTAGATTGAGTACATGTCGGTAAAGTGTTAATATTCATGTGAAAATCCAATATTAATATAACTATAGTGTATTTTAGTCAGCCATCTGGTGCATCTAGTTGTTGTTTTGTTATTTAAATGTGTCATGGAAAAAAAACATTGTGCACTGTTAGGCTATTATAAATAAAATATCTATATATTTGTTTAAATTTTATAAACACAATTTTTGTGTTGCTGTAAAACAAAAAACTATTTTGCAGCTGTGTTATTTTTGTCACTGAAATCCCCTTTTCATTGATACAGTGAGAGAATACTACTGTGCAATAAATTAGTACATAGAGATATTTGGAACATAAGTCAGACAAAACCATTGTTTTATTTCTAAATTGAGAAACTACCACTACTGCTTCATGCAGGGTGGCTTTTTTGTTGTTTTCAACAAGTGGAGGACCCCTGCTGGAGAGTTTGTGTGCTCCAGAATCAATCCATTCTTCTAAAAAGAGGAGTTTCTTTTCTGCATCTGCTGCTGTTTTCCTCCTCCGTGGTGTCAGACCCACTAAAGGAGGACAGCAGGAAGCATTCTGTCCGTTTGGAACACTCACTGTTCCCAGAATGTGTGCCCCCAGCATCCGGTCGGTTTCTTTGTGGCCGAGGATCTTTACCAAACCGTCAGTGTCGGCGTTGGTCTTGGCTCGGCTATTGGCTGCAAAAGGGAACCTGCCGACTTTGTATGGAACCCCCTAAAACGACAGAGTTCAGACATCATGCCAAAAGAAACATCCCATCCTTCCGTTTGACCGGCCGATAGCTGCAGGGCTTTTGTTACCTTATAAAGCTAGACTTATACAAATTCACAGCACAAAGAAATTACATCAGCAAGTCATTTTTCAGGTCAAAAAAACAGGTTTGTTCAACCTTCAGTTGTAAATGTCCTCCTTAAGTCTCTTTGTGGACAAAACAAAGTCTTCCTTCTGTTCTTTTTGTGTTAGAGTCTCTCAGCATCAGAGCAAAACATAAAATCACAGACTCAAACTTTATTAACAACCACCATAGAACAAACGGAAGCTTGTGACCCCCCCCCCCACACACACACACACACACACACATTGAATCAGTGCTAATGCCCGCCTTGTCTTTTCAGTGCAGCTTCATCTCTGATCTGATAACACGAAATAATTGATAGAAAAAAGTGAAGCACGTGATCTATTCCAGTGTTTTTCAACCTTTTTTGAGCCACGGCACACTTTAACATTGACAAAAATCCCGCGGCACACCAGCCTCCAAAAAATAGATAAATAAAAAAAAGAAAAAGCTCAGTCTGTATTGATCTACAGCCGCTCTGCAATCTCACATGCATTTTTGTGATAATTGTTGCAGAAAAAGCTGGAAGCTGCAGCTGTTTTTTTCTAAAAGATGTATTAAAAATTAAGTCAAAAGATTCAAAAACTGTTTGATGTGTTCGTTGTTTTAAGACGTTAAGAGGAGAGACTCATTGTGCGCTAAGACAGTCACTTTACTGCATCATGGGAGATGTAGTGCCGATAATCCGCCGACTGCAGAAAGACCAGCGTCTTTGAGCTTCATGGTTTTGTTCACTTGTTCCAGTCTGATACCAGATTCTGTGGAAAGCTACACCGCTAAAGACGAGCTTTAGCTGGTATTTTTGTTAGAACAGAGAGACTTTTTTGCGCTAAATCGAAACAAGGAAGTGAATACTTTAAGCACTTCTGATTGGTCAGACTGATGACATGTGATTAAGCCTTCAAGAATGATTGGTGGAGACAGTTAAAGGGGCGGGACTTTTCCTTACATAGTTATAGCTGCAGCTAAATCGCGGTACCGTGATTCTTATCAAAATGTCTTTATTAGAATCATATAAACACAAAGAAAAAATAATTTTATGATATTTCATATTCTTAACTTCTCAGTGTTTTATCAGGGCCTGTTTGGATGAACAAAGAGCGGATTTCCTTGAGATGGTAAATGTTTTTAGATCAGTTAATGAGGGCAATTTCCCGCGGCACACTAGTGTGCCGCGGCACACTGGTTGAAAAACACTGATCTATTCAATGGAAGGAGAGGACATGTCATTCAAATGTATAAACCATCTTTAATAAAGCGTTACATTATTAATCTACCCAGTTTTCCTGGGATTGCAGCATCTAATGTGAGGCAGAGCTTAGTGCTGCCTCACCTCACAGCCTGCGCTGGAACTGAACAGGAAATGAATTCAATACTGAGATTTTCATCAATTAAATTATTAGAATCATAAAATAAATGGCATTTCTAGCACAGATGAGTGGACAACTCTTTGTTTTATTATGGGCCTGAAGTTCCTGATGAGGATGATGCCACTGCCTGACCCGCCTCCTCTGACCACACGTTTCCAGGAAGGAAAACAAACAAACAACAAAACAAGCGGCTTTAGCTGTTGACATTATTAGTTAGTTTAAAACCCTGTTAGCGCATTTCCCCTCCACACAAATGTAAACATCTCTGTTGTGTTTTTTCTGACCCACTCCAATGAAAATGCTGTTTTGAATGTTTTTAAAGGGCCTAGATCAACTTTTTGAGTTTTTACGTGTATTATAATGTTCATGTTTCTCTAAACAACCCAAAAGCCGTATTTTGATGAATTTCTGAAGTCCCTCCCAGGAAGAGCCTGCGCTGCAAGCTCCGCCCCCAGGACAACAGACACCTTCTCTGTGGAGCTAGCGGTTATCAGCTAAATGCTTTTTAAGGCTCCACTATCTGCATATCCACCTTTGTCAAAGTTTGGATTAGGACGGCACGATATGAGGAAAACTTGCGATGGTGATCAATATTGCAATGATGATTTAACTTGTGATATATGACCAAATAGCAAAACAACCAAATACATCATTTCTATTTCACTGCAGTTTCATTTAAGTAAAAGTCAACATAAATTCTACTCTGAATGACCGTCGTCTGCATAGGAGGCGAGCATCTAACATAAAGGGCTCCATCCTATTGGTCAAATGCATAAAGGGATTTATTTGATTTGCTAAATACTTCAAGCTGCCATAAGATTCTTTTACAACATTTAAAGTAACCATTTATTGTGATTTTCGCCGTCTTTTGCGATGTGCGTATTTAACAGCTCGATATGGCAATAACGATAAATCTGTGATTTATTGTGGCGGCCTAGTTTGGACGTTTGTTTTCATGGGTGAAACGCCGACACGCTGCTGAGGCCAAAACTAAGAAGGCTGACGCCATGAAATGGGAGAAAGGCGCGTCTTCTAATCCAGTTGTCTTATTTCTGGGTAGCAGATGAACTGTGAATTTGACTCATATCTTCTTTAGTGTGGCAACGCCATCATATATGTGGACATAGTTTACTCTGAAATACGTGATATCAGTCCTTTAACATGCCAGTGTGGCATTTTTCTGATGATGGAGGACAAATGTCTTTTATTCATTTCGTGGTGAATCCAGAGCAGATGAATAAATGCGGTTTGAATAAGTAAATATGTTGGGTGGATCACCAGCTCCGTGCTCTGAAGGGAGAGGGGGTCACTCAGAGTCACTCTGCAGAAACTATGTCCTAGAAAATGACAGGTCCCCCTGTCCGTCAGGGGCTCACCTCCTCTTTGAGCTGCTCCTCCGTCTTGCCCACCCAGGCCAACTCTGGGTGTGTGTAGATGACAGAAGGAACACAGTTGTAGTCAATATGCACAGCGCCTCCAGCCATGCCCTCCACACAAATGATGCCCTCATCCTCGGCCTTGTGTGCCAACATGGGCCCAGCCACCACATCACCGATGGCATAAATGCTAGGAAAAAGAGAAAACAAACAGACCATCAGGAACAAGCAGAGGTTCAGGGTTTCTGGAACCGTTCTGAAGACAACAGTCCCACTCGGACTGGACTGCATTCTAACCATCAGGAAAGATGACATTTCCCGTCTTTTCTCTTAATCTCACTTTGAGTCAACTTCATATGTGAGTTCACACAATGTAAATGAACTGAATCAAATATTTTCATGCATTCAAAATCATAAAGCATTTTTCTTTACAAATGTAGATCCTCTCCAACATGATCCCACTTCGCTGTCAGCGAGGTGCAGAGCCTTTCAAAGAAGCGTGTCTTACATTGAAAGTCTTTTTCTCTGACTCCAACACAGGTCTCCATAAACAGAGCAGAATTTTCTAGATTCGGCTGAATCCAATGAAAGGAAATAAGAAAACAGCCATAAAGTATGTGGTCTATGAAGAGCTTTTCCCTCCAGTGTTTCCATAGACGCTTCTTTGAGAACCACTGGTCAGAATCAAAAAGGTTGAAGCTGCTTGTAGCTGCAGATAAACGGGAGCAGCTTCACTGAGTTCAGACATGACCCTGCTGTGTCCTGGTGCCAATCCCCCATGTGCTCCAACATCTGAACATCTGAACTCTGACAGATCACTCTTCTTAAATTCTAATTTTACAATCACAAATGTAGAGGTTCACTGTCCAGATTCCACATGGTATAAGACCTTTGACAGACGAAGCGGCCTTGCTTCATTTAATGTTGGTCTTTGTCAAACTTCTCTGTCTTTCTTTGAGGCTGCTCTCTCTGGACCCATCCGATCATGGGCTCGGTACCTGGGGACTTGAGTCTGAAAACGGCCGTTGACGGGTATGCGGCCCCTGCTGTCCAGCTCAATCCCAACAGAATCCAAGCCGAGGTTTTGCGTGTACGGTCGTCTGCCGATGCAGACCAGCAGCACGTCGCAGGTCAGGGTCTCGTTCTTCCCGCCGGCTGCAGCCTCCACTCTGAAACGTTTACAGCAGATCCAGCACCGTGACACACTCCATGTGTTCATCAGGACTGGGAGCATCTACATAACAGTCTCTAGAACCAGGGAAATTCCACTTACGACACATCAATCTTGCCATCAGGCCTCCTGGTAGCTCCAAGAACTTTGGTGCTGAGCTTGAATTTGAGGCCTTGCTTCTGCAGGATCCGCTGGAAGTTCTTTGAAATCTCCATGTCGATGCCCATACCACCAACATGGCCCAAGAACTCCACAGCCGTGACCTTAGAGCCCAGGCGCTGCCATACTGACCCCTAAAGAAGGAGGACAAGCTTATTCTGTGTTTAAGCCTAGAACAGCTGGTGCTGTGAGGATCTGACAGAGCTACTGATGTTCCTGCAGGAATCACACTAAAAAGATGCTGACCAGCTCCACCCCAATGACTCCAGCTCCAATCACAATCAGTTCGCCTGGCACCTTCTTCAGCGACAGAGCTCCTGTTGATGACACAACGGTGTCTTCGTCGATCTATAAAAGGTAATCGTAAAGGAGCAGCACAGGACAAACCTCTCAAAGCTTCTTCATTAGTTAATTCAATGGGAACAACAGCAGGTTGAAAACGAAGTTGTACCTGGATTCCAGGGAACGGCGTGACCTCAGAACCGGTGGCTATGAGGATGTTCTTGGTGTTGATCACCTGCTCGCTGCCGTCCTCTGCCGTGGCCGTCACCTGGTTCTTACCGGTCACTCTCCCAAAGCCGTTGACGTGGGTCACCTGAAGGGAGGGACGTCTCAATGAAAACTGCAGTCGTGAGGGCCACACAGTCACTGAAGAGCCGACCAGCACGATGGAAACCTGACTTTGTTCTGTTTGAAGAGATGTGCAATTCCTCCAGTCAGCGCCTTCACTGCCCCACTCTTCTGGGCCATCATCTTCTCCAGGTTCAACGAGATTCCGGTTACTAAGAGGAAGATAGTTTGCTCAGCATTCCTGCCCGTAAGAAGAGCACAGCCAAAACCAGACAACCAAACAGAACCCAGCCACATGAAAACAACCTTTTCTGACACTGTTGAAGCAGGGCTCCAGACTAACTTTTTTCACTAGGAGCACAGTGGCCCCTAAATGAAAATTTTAGGGGCACAACCTGAAAATTTAGGGGCGCATACCGTAAATCAACATGCAAACCAGATCTTCTAATTTCCACTGTATTATAAATACACTAAATAAAATAAATAAAGTAAATAAATACTTTAATTATAGATGCAAAAATTACAATCTGCTTTTTCAAATTCAGTGTCAGATTTTATTCTGCACTTTTGAAGATGCAACAAGAAGGTAAACTGACAGCAGCATCGCTGTCATGACAGAAAAAATAGTAAACAAAATACCATAAATTTAGAATAAAAAAAGTTTTTAGTAACAAGTGATTACCGTAATAACCTTTCGGTCATTTCACAGTTAAGAACAATACTTAAATGTATGTAAACATTAGGGGATGGAAATTCATGTTGGCGACACCAAATAGGTGCAGCCAAGATGCACAATAATTTGAGATCACCCAGATGGACGTAACGCTGCACAGATCACCTGGTGTGAGACATATTTTTGTTTTTGCTCTAACATCACCTGTCAATCAAAACCAAAATATCACCAGAAAGGGGCGGAAGCAAGACCCCAACCTGAGCGAATGCAGCTGGAAATTTAGTACTGAACTGACTGAAAGCTGCCCTACAGACTACAAAACAATGCATTATGGGACATGCGTCCTGATGGGTTTTTGTAGTTCACTGATCAATTAAAATAATTTAAAATACCAACTGATTAAAAAAAAGGCTACATACATCACAAAACATTGAAATAATTATAAAAGATGTAATATCACAGATCATACTTAGGGGGAGAGGCATAATTATTAAATTGAATGTTAAGGACAACTCCAACTTCCTGTTGCAGCTTCGCCTTCATTGCTTCGCGAGTTTGAGACCCCTGCTGTACACTCTGGCACTGGTATACTAGCCGCAGGTCGAAAGAACGAATCAATAGTTCGCTAGCTGTTCATAGCTCAGACGCACATATCAGGTTGTGATGATTTGTCTCCGTTTCTTTCCCACAGACGTTAACGCGCACTCGATTATCTCTAGGCCCCGCCCCTCCACATATTTTAGCCACTTGCAGTGACTTTCCCTATTCTTCTCACACGCATTGGCCGCCTCAGGCATCACTCAATGACATGCGAGTGTGCGCTCGCGTGTGCTCCAGTCTCACGAGTGTGTGTGTGTCTGTCTGCGTGCGTGTGCGCTCGCGTCTCATTGATGATTTCATTGCTCATTTCATTGATCATTGACGGGCCGCTTCCACGTTTAATGAATAAAAAAATACGGAGGGTGGGGGAGGCAAATTTACTGGTCGCGCATGTGCGACTGGATGTAAAATTCAGTCGCACAGTCTCAAATTTTGGTCGCAAAATGCGAGCAAATGGTCGCAGTCTGGAGCCCTGTGAAGCCTTATAAACTCAATCAGATGGAGACAAACATTAGTAAAAGGGTACAAATACTTTATGGTCAATTGAATTCTAGTTCTGATAACTTTGCAGTTATGACACTTTGACAGCGATTTTGCTGCAGTGTGATTAGAAACCTTGCAGTTTTCAATGTTTACAGATTTATTCTTTCATTCTGAAGATTCACCGTAACTCAAGACAAAGTCTGTGAGCCAAATGAAGAATCTCACTTTCTATGCCTCTGCTTTCAAAGTCCCTGCCGTGAGCCATGTGGTACAAGTGGGAGTTGTTGAGCAGAGCCTGCAGAAACAAAAGCAATTAACGTTTCACATCACGCCATCTCACTTTACATGCATTAATGAAATCCCTCATTAGAACTGTTGACATAGTATCTTAAACCTGAAGGACACTGAACCTTCTTTTCATTGGTTTATCAATGCCTCTTAAGTTATTTGTATGATGTCATACCAAGGAGCTATATAGGACAGAAACGCAAGGCTGACCCGCTACCTTTGTCCAATGAACGCCAAGATTGACGCCATATTGGGAAGTTCTGTAAACAATGGCAGATCAAAATGAACATAAAACGATCTTAAAAGAAAAAAACTCTCATCCTCATCACAGAAATGAAGCCCAGGCCGTGGTACCAATGTTCTTGGACAAGGTTCAACAGATGAACGACTTTTCAAACTTTTCAATAAATAAATCTGTCACTATATAGGAAACGCAATGCATTGATAAATGGTTTGGATTTGATTCTAATCGACACACAGACTAAGATTTGCACAAACTCTTAGACTCCCTGGTTCGTGTTTCAAGGCAGGTTGGGTGGGTTGCCAAAATCGCCGCAGACCCCTTTCACCCGTGCATGTTTGTGTGTGTTTGAGGCAGCGAGGACTCCGACGCCTTCACCTCCGAGGCCTTTGCCAAGCCAGAGCCGTCATGATGCACCAATGCAGGTGAAATGCACCCGCTAGGGGTCGGACAGGGCCAGGTGGGGGTCCCACCAGTGCACCCCACCCAGTCTGTCTGTATCAGAGGGACTTGGGAACTTGCGCAACACCGGGCAGGCGGTTTTCTGTTCGCCACATGTCTCCTGTCTGCCACCTGGACGGGGATTCAACGCTAGGCTCTTGCCTGAGGGAATCCTGGTTAGTTTCATTTCCTCCGCCTAGTAATCTGCTTCAATTCAGCGGGTCAGAGGTCAAACACTTACAAACACTAAGGTCATCCTCCAAACAACAACAAAACAGATAGATGGTCCTGCCAGAAAACGTGGATTTAGTGCCAAGTCTAATGCTACCATTAACTTTCAACAGGTTTACGTGTTGACATCATCATCATCACTACAAGATCAGCCTGAACGTTCACTATTCTGAGAGTAGACTTTCTCAGATCTTCCTAAAATGTTTGCTAGAAGTTCTCCTTTATTAGCTGAAAGCTTTAATTTCCTGGTGAAAGTCACATTCTAGTTTTTCCAAGTCTGTTTGTGCGATTGTAGCCCAGCAGAGTTGAGAGTTTGCCCTTTCCAATATGGCGTCCAACTTTGCATATGTACCTCGCAGCGCGGCGTCTCTGGAATATATATCTCATTGTGTCATACTATGAGACTTGGTATCCAGTAACACAATACGCTCCTGGGATGTTACAACCCCTCTAAGAAATTCAGTTCCATGTTGATCCAGTCTAAATGAATCTGGTTGTTACCTTTGAGGGGATGCAGCCGACGTTAAGACACGTCCCACCCAGAGTGGCATTTTTCTCAACACAGACTGTCTGCAGAAAGAAAAAGCAAACATCTACATTTGTCTGACAAACTGTGACGTCACTTTAGTTTTGCTGCCATCAAATCCTAATTAGAGAATATTTAAATCCCATTGGGGATGAACTTGAACACTGAAGAAGGTGGGCTTACCTTGAAACCAAGTTGTGCAGCTTTAATTGCAGCAACATAACCGCCTGGACCTGAGCCCACCACTGTGACATCTGCATCAACTGCAGGAGAGAAACACAGCTGCTTACATTACAAACAACCATGAGAGCAGTACTTTTCTACAGGGAGCGAAGTGCTGGCTATAGTAGCACAGTATGCAACAATAAGTGAAGTAAAAGACCTTTTGGAGGGAAAAAAAACTTCCCTTTAATTGCAAAGCTGTAAAAAAAAGACAACTGAGTGAGCTGTCGGTCTGCAATTTCCACATCGATTCCGGGAATAGTTTTTGCTATTTACTTATGAAAGCCCCTGGTTTCAGCAGGAGTGCTTCCCTGAATCTTCACTTCTACAGTCTTCTTAGTTTAGATTGAACTTAACCTGGACAAAAAAGAAAATATTTTCAACCATCTTAATGAAACAAAAAGACGAAGGTGGTTTCTTACTTGCGGCTTTGTCGCTGTAGGCTCTGACAGACACGGCAGCTCCATGGAGTTTGCAGGGAAGATGGTGGCCCCTCTGCACAGTAGATCACATGCACACAGCTGCTGAACACCCAAACTTGGTGCCACAGCAAAAGCTCTAGTCTAAGACAGTTCTCACAATGCAGGTGAGTTACACCAAACTACGGTGGCCCTGAAGTGCAAATCACATCAACAAATCACTCGACACAAAAACATTTGAAAAAATTACGACGACAATTAAAAAAATGATAATTTTAAAACAACTTCAGAAACCAAAAAGGAAAAAACAAAAAATGAAAAAACATTTTGGAAAACAAAATGAAATGTTGGAAAAACGAAAACAATGAGAAACCGGAAAAGGTAGGTACTGAGGGACATTGCTGATTGGACGAGGACGTTTGTACATTTCAACTGTAGTTATTTGGCTTGGACACTGAACATCATCAGGTTGTCCCTCCCTCCCTTTTCTGGTTTCTCATTGTTTTCGTTTTTCATCTTGTTTCCCAATTTTTTTGTAACATTCCATTTTGTTTTCTGGAAATTAATTTTGTTCTCTGAACTGTTTTCTCATTTTTGTTTTTTACATTTTGTTTTGTTTTCTAAAATATAATGCTGGCTTTTAACATGTATTTAGTTTTTTTTATTTGCCGTTGTGATCTTTGACATGTGTTTGAATCAAGTGATTTGTTGAATGATTTGAACTTAAGGGCCACCATACCCAACAGATAGAAACACAAACAGCTGATCAATTTTACATAGCTTTTTGGTTATTTTTTTGGTCTATTGTCATGTTCACCAGCATTGCCACTTTGAGTGCACACACTGTTTAGATGCATAAAACAATAGGCACGAGATTTTGGAATAGTTTACATCACGACAAGAAAGGACAAACGTTTGAGAAACGTGCTGACATGTGAACCTGTCCAGATATTGACCTAAGGGAGAGGACTAAAGAGGCCATAGAGGATGTCTGCGGACATCAAGGAAAACGAGTTAGGGAATAAGGGGTAGGGATTTGATCAACACTTTCAACTCTCGCGAGAGATGTAAATTAAAATGACAGCGCGGTTGTTATTCAATATTAACATTATTAATTATTAACAACGAAGTTTCACTTAGAATATTTGTCGCCTTTGATTTGTCTAGAAGGACCTTTCAAATATACATATTTATATACAAATGTAACAAAGTTTTCGTCCTTATAAAGGTTTTTCAGGTCCTAGTATATAAGATGCAGACATAAGACGCCTAGAATTTTCAAGTAAAGGCTTAACATGAAGCCGTATTTAGTCTTATATACACCAACAGTATCCAGAAAATATCAGAATGTGTGCTTTTATTTTTGATTGTTTTTATCAGAATCCGTGTCGGTACAAATGACCACAGCGGAACTGTTAGAAAACAGCTAGCTGTAGCTTAGCTTCCATGGGCCGCTGGTTGAATAAGACCACAACAGACGCGTTATGTAGAGTCCCAGCCGAGATGAAATCTGTATAAGAAAAGCCGGCTTCTACTATAAAAAAATTAAAGTTCCTTACTGAAGCCAAACAGCGATAAAGCTGGGTCACGCTCTGCATTTTGGCTATGCCCCTCACAGGATGACTCTTCTTCAGGACTGCGACCAGCCAAGGACTCCGATGTTAGCGCATGCGCAGTCCCAGCCTTGGTGCTCCGTCCCCTGTTGAAAAACGACAGAAAAGCCCATTACTGCCCCCTACTGGTACGGAGCGTCAGCAGTTGGTTCGGGGATTTTTTTATTTTATTTTATTTTATTTTATTGAACATTTGCAGGATACAATACAAATATAAAATATTTATAACAATACAATATATGAATAAAACACAGCTCTGAATACAAAAAACATTGTTTTGGCCTTTTGAAAATCATAACTATTAAGAACAAAATTATAAGTAGTAGTAGTAGGTGTAGGGGCTGTCATCTGGATTTAGTATTTTTTGAGAGTCTTCATAGACAAAATTATAAGTAAAAATATTTTTTTAAACAAGCGGCTTTTAAATAATAACCAAGGAAAATAGAAGGAAATAAATAACTAAAATTAAAAAAAATGGAAAATAGAGAGAAGAAAGAAGAAGAAAGAAATGCGAGATTTAACTTATGTCACTACTCCAAAAGATTTACAGATATTTTTTGAGCCTTTGAATCTTTTGAAGCAGATATTAACTATAGGTAAAGACCAGACTTTTTTCTTTCAATGTTAGATATAAAATTAGCCCAATAAAAAGTAACTGATGGAACAGAAACCAGATGATCTTGGAACAAAGCTCGGAATTTTGAGTTCAACTGTTTTAGTGGAGGTGAAGCAGAAAATACCCAGGGGAGATTTGAACACATCAGAAGGATGAAGAGTCAAACGAGGAGCGCTGCAGAAACCCCTGAATAACACGCAAAGTCCAGACGGTACGGCATCAAACACTACTGCCAATTTCCGGAGATAGTGAGTGTCTCCATAAAAAGTTGTAAAATATTTTATTAATTCCAATACAGACTGCTTTAGTAACCTGTAAAGATTGAGCATAGGTCAAACGAGAGAGCCATTTGATCACTCTGCTCTTCAGAAATAGATCTTTTTGCAGCCATTAGTTAAGGGTTTTTTGGGTTTTATCTGTTAAAGGAGAGAAATCTTTAGAAGTTCTGGATTGCATATCTTTAGTCATTTGAATACCAAGGCATGTTACAGAAGTTTTCACAGGAAAACCTTGAATGGAAGTTAACAAATAGTTTTTAACAAGCAGAATTACACATTTGTTTAAATTAAGAGTAACTCCAGAAGCTTTAGAAAAGGATTGGATAATGTCGATTGCCACAGCTATTTGTGAAGTGTCCCGAAGTATTTTTTCAATAAGAAAAGTTCAACTCAATGCTTTGTTATATACCCTTTGTTGCCAATGACAGCAGTCAAATGCTTTCTGTAAGTTTTCACAAACTCCTTTTCATCCATTCATTCATTTTCTATTCAGTTTTTCCCTTTTGGGGTCAGGGGGATGCCGGAGCCTATCCTGGCCACTTGTGGACGAAGGCAGGGGACACCCTGGGCAGGTCACCAGTCTGTCGCAGGGTAGAATGTCCACAATCACACATCCATTCACTCTCACACTCACACCTAGGGACAGTTTAGAGTTGCCAATTTACCTATGAAGCATGTTTTTGGACGGTGGGAGGAAGCCGGAGATCCCGGAGAAAACCCACGCATGCACGGGGAGAACATGCAAACTCCACACAGAAAGGTCCCCAATGATGTTCTGTTTCAGGTCCCCTAGCTGGGACTTGAACTGGGAGCCTTCTTGCTGTGAGGCAAGAGCGCCAACTGCTGCACCAACGTGCAGCCTTTCAGTTTTCACAAACTGTTGCTGCTATTTTGGCCCATTCCTCCATGCAGATCTCCTCTAGAGCAGTTATGTTTTTGGGGCTGCCACTGGGAAACACAGACTTTCAACTCCCTCCAAAGGTTTTTTATCCTCTTCTGGATCCTTCAAATGCTCTCTAGCAAACTTTAGACTGGCTTTAGCAGGGGGACACGTTTGGCCCTACAGGGTACGAGTCCCTGGTGGTGTAGTGTGTTACTGGTGGTAGCCTTTGTTACTTTCAAATCAAATCAAACTTTATTTATAAAATAGCGCTTCTCATGCACTTTGTGCAGCTCGAAGCGCTTTAACACTAAAAACAGTAAACACACAACATTACAATAAAAACCCCAACCCACCCTTCACCCTTCCCACTCCCCTCCATTAAACCACATGACCCATGGCTCCCACGTACAATGAAATATGACTATGTAACTGTAAAAGAATAAATAAATAAATAAATAAATAAATAAATAAATAAATAAATAAACAAACAAACAAACAAGTATGGCTTGGCTCTGCTGTGAGGAAGCAGTATCTGGGAATCCTTTCATACCAGGAGCCAGCCTGGCCACCGGAACATCGCCACAGTGCCCACCCAGACCGGGACAACACCGGGGTCCCCCTCACAGCCAAAAGCTGTAAAATTAGACCCCAGCCGCCCCAGCAAGGGCAACAACTGCAGCAACAACCGCTGACCAAACCGGCATCCCTGGAGGAAAAGACCCCCTCAAGAAACACTGGGGCTAAAATCATAAGATGCTAAAATTAAAAACATAAAATTGAAAATAAGATGCGTAAAATTAAAATAAATACATAAAATAGCCTATACTAAAACTAATAGAATAAATTAGCAGTTAAAATCAACTAAAAGCTAAATTAAAAAGGTGGGTCTTGAGCCTCTTCTTAAAAACCTCTACAGTCTCTGCGGCCCTGAGGCTCTCCGGAAGGCCGTTCCACAGGCGAGGACCATAATGGCAGAACGAAGCCTCACCATACGTTTTGGTCCTCACCTTGGGAACAACTAAGAGGCCAGCACCGGAGGACCTCAGGGTCCGCGAGGGCTCATATTTTAAAAGAATATCATTTAAATAAGAAGGCCCAAGACCATAAAAACATTTATAAACCATTAAAAGAATCTTAAAATCAATCCTGAAACGCACAGGGAGCCAATGCAGCGATTTTAAAACCGGTGTAATGTGTTCTCGCCCTCTGGTTCTCGTCAGAACTCGTGCCGCTGAGTTCTGTAGAAGTTGTAAGTTTGAAAGAGACTTTTTGGGTAAACCAGAGAGCAGGGCATTACAATAATCTAAACGACTGAAAATAAAAGCATGCATTAGCACCTCTGTGCTGGCAAGAGAGAGGAACGGGCGGACTCTGGCAATGTTTTTGAGATGATAAAATCCTGTCTTAACGACATTTTTAATGTGTGGGATAAAATTTAGCTCAGAGTCAAAAAGTACGCCCAGGTTTCTCACACATTGAGAAGGTTTAAAATTATGAAGATGTGGTAAAATCATCTCTCTCTTGTCTTCAGAACCGATGATTAAAACTTCAGTTTTGTCCTGGTTGAGCTGTAAGAAATTTTCTGCCATCCACAGCTTTATATCTAAAATGCAGTTTAAAAGAGTGTTGACAGGTTCAAGGTCATCAGGAGACACGGCGATGTAAAGCTGTGTATCATCAGCATAGCTGTGAAAGTCAACGCCGTGTCTCCTGATGACCTCCCCAAGAGGCAACATATACAAATTAAAAAGTATTGGCCCTAAAATCGACCCTTGGGGAACCCCACAACTTATTTTGTGGATTCTTGAAGAGCACGTATCCATACTTACATAAAAGTGTCGATCTGTCAGGTAAGAGTAAAACCACTTAAGAACATTTCCAGAGAGGCCCACCAGACTCCTAAGTCTGTCTAATAAAATCTGGTGATCTACTGTATCAAAAGCGGCACTAAGATCCAGCAGCACCAGAACAGAAAGTTTCTGTGAGTCGTAGTTTAATCTTAGATCATTAACGATCTTTAAAAGAGCCGTCTCTGTGCTGTGGCTTTTCCTAAAACCAGACTGATATTTTTCTAAAATTTTTTGGGCATTTAAAAACTCATGCAGTTGAGTAGCGACACTTTTTTCTATTATTTTACTTAAAAATGGTAAGTTGGATATGGGTCTATAGTTATCCAGATTTTTTGGATCTAATTGACTCTTCTTCAGAAGGGGCCTCACCACCGCCATCTTACAGGCAGAGGGGAAGACCCCCGTCTGAAGAGAGCAGTTTACTATATTTAAAAGCTCTGACTCAAAGAATCCATAAAATGTTTTAAAAAGTGAAGTGGGAATGGGATCTAAAAGGCAGGTTGTAGTGTTTACTTGGGATACAACTCGACCAAGCATCTCTGCATCAACCAGGACAAAACTCCCCAGTGTTTCTTCTGGTAAAAACAATGCTGGTGGTCTGTTAAGATCCGTGTACTGCATAGATGACATGTTTGATCTTATAGCATTGATTTTACCCATGAAGTGGTCTGCAAAGTCCTCACATGCAGCATTAGATGATGGCATGGAGGACTTGTTGAAGTCTTTGTTTATTAAAATATCAATTGTTTTAAAAAGAAATTTGGGGTTGTTTTTATTTTCTGAAATGATTTTTGAAAAATAGGAGGTTCTGGCCCGTTTGACTGAGTTATTGTAGATTTTGAGTTGTTCTTTAAAAATGTCTTTATGAATGATTAAATTTGTCTTCCGGTATTTCCTCTCTGCTCTCCTGCAGTTCTGCTTCAGACCCTTAATGTCGTCAGTCTTCCATGGCATTTTAGGAGTGGCTCTTAATGTTTTTGTTTTGAGTGGAGCCACTGCATCTATGGAAGACTGAAGTCTGTTATTAAAATGATCAACAATAAAATCACAGGGTGCAGGTAAAATCTGAGCAGGAGTTTGCTTAAAAACATCAATAAAACTTGCAGCCACTTCAGGAGTTAAATACCGCTTCCTCACAGTTCTCACTGACGCTTCCTGCTGGATTTCACTGGTGACAGTAAAAAACACACAATAATGGTCTGATATGGCCAAGTCAACAACAGAGGACACCCCAGTGGACAGACCATAGGTAATGACAAGGTCCAGGGTGTGTCCTCTGTTGTGAGTCGGCTGTGTGACATGCTGCTGAAAATCCATGCTGTTTAGAAGATTTAAAAACTCACAGGCATAGATATCATCATGATTGTCAACATGCAAATTAAAATCACCAGTAATTAAAATCCTATTGTACCTAATATGAAGAGATGATAAAAGTTCCGAAAATTCTTCGATAAAACAGGAAGGAGGGGTTGGTGGTCTGTATACTGTGACAGTTAAAACAGGAGGGTCTCCAAAGACAAAAGCATGATGCTCGAATGAACAATATTTACCAAGTAAAATATTTTCAGATAAAATTCTTTTGTGAGCAATCGATGCTGTACCTCCACCTTTCTTTCCTTCCCTGATTGAAAATAAAAAGTTAAAATTAGGTGGAGAAGCCTGAGTGAGAATAGGTGGTGCATCAGAGCCAAGCCAGGTTTCAGTTAAAAACAAACAGGTTAAATCATGGTCTAAAATCAGATCATTAATGATAAAAGACTTATTTAAAAGTGATCTGACATTTAAAAGAGCCATCTTCATGGTTGTGGGTACAATCTGATGTGTGCTTGTCGTAGGTTTTGCGACTGATGTGTGAATTGGTCGGAGACAACAAACACGCGAGGCACGTGGATATGAATGCAAATGATTTGACTGTCTATTGGTGATGCGGACTGGTATGTGATGCTGAATGGCAGAGAATGATGAGTCAGGGGTGTGGATGTCCTGGTTCAACCGTCAGCTGGATATGGTTTTGAAAGAACGGAGGGTGAGATCAATGCTCATGCTGAGAAGACGGGAACCACTATTGTTGGGGTGTAAACCATCTGATTTAAAGAGGTATGGTCTATTGTAAAAGGTTGTGAAGTTATCAACGTATGGAATGCTTATGGAATGACAGTATGTTTTTAACCAAATGTGAAGCTGACGGACGCGTGAGAACATGATGTCTCCATAACGGGGTGCAGGCAGTGGTCCAGATACGATACAGTGTATGTTTAACTGTTGGATGGTATGAATCAGATGGATGAAGTCCATTTTCAGAGTCTCTGATTGCTGCAGTTTCAGGTTGTTGGTGCCTGCATGTATGATAAAAGTCTCCGCAGAGGGGTGTTTGACAGAAAGTTGGTGAGCAGAGTTTTTAATGTAATTGACGACAGCTCCAGAGAGTGAGTGTGTGTGGCACCTTCTGACCCGGACATGCCGGACAACGGAGTCTCCCACGATGAGCACGGGCTGCTGCACAGGTCCGGGTCTTCCAGCGGGTCTCCCCGCGACAGCAGCGGGGTGAAGAGCAGCGGCCTCCGCTCCAGCGTGCTCAGGTGGAGAAATGGGAGCTCCATAGTGATGTTTCCGGGCAGACAGAACTCCAGCGTGAAGACCTGGTTTTTCTGTGGAGAGTGGATCCCCTGAAGCTGGTGAGATGCAGGCTGCGGCGCGCGAGCCCCGGGGAAGCTCGCCTGAGCGTCGGGCCACCGCGTCTTTCAGCAGACGGCGGCGTTTCCTTCTCGTGGCGGGGGCCAGCGGAACAGCAGAGGATCCGGGCGGCTGGGCCAGTGCCGCGGCTCCGGGAAGAAGGGCGAGCCGGCCAGGCTCCAGCAAAGCGGGCACCGAAGTAGCAGACGCCGTTGGATCCGTAGAGGTGGTAGCGGGAGTCGTCGCCTGGCTGGGACCAGCAGCAGAGCCGGATGCCACGGTAGGCGTTCTGCCCGATGTCGGTCCCGGTGAGCCCGCTCGGGTCGCTGACGCCGCGGTGAGGTCTTCAGCCAGCGGGGCAAAGCGGTTGGTCAGCGCTAGGTTCCCCGAACTGGCTGTGTCGGGTTCGGGTCCACAGATCCTCCGGCCGCGACGTGTCACCTCAGCCCACGACTGTTTGGGCGTAGAGCAGAGGGCTGGAGCCCTGGGCCCGGCATCAGCCTGGTCCTCATGGAGGTCCTGTCGACTCCTGGCCTCCAGCAGTGCAGAGCTGGTGTTGGTGGTGCTCGGTGCCCCGTCCATCCGTTCCCACCCGTTGTTTTTACGGCCACATATTTGAATTATGTTGCTGTCCGTAGTGGTGGAATGGGCTTCAGCGGGGGTTTCTCCAAACCACGGAAGGGTTTGAGAAAGGGAGCGGTTGGTGTTAATGGAATGCTGTAGCTGCTGGATATACTTAGACTGGGATGTCGATACTGAGAGAATTTTCTCTATCAGAATTGATTTCTCTCTGAGTTCCAGTCTAAGCTTTTGAACGGTTTCCCTAAGTTGGCAATGTCCTTGGTTACAGTTGTCTGGAGTGCATGAAACTCCGTCTGGACGAGCGGCAGCCATACTTTGGTCCCAGCTCTCTGCAGGTCATTCAATAGGTCCCACGTGTGGTTCTGAGATTTTTGCTCACTGTTCTTTGATAATTTTGACCCCACAGGGTGAGATCTTGGGGGGACCCCAGATGGAGGGAGATTCTCAGTGGTCTTGTATGTGTTCCATTTCCAAATAATTGCCCCCACAGTTGATTTCTTCACACAAAGCTGTTTACCTGTTGCAGATTCAGTCTTCCAGCCTGCTGCAGGTCAATAATTTGGTTTCTGGTGTCCTTAGACAGCTCTTTGGTCTCCATAGTGGAGTTTGGAGTGTGACTGTTTGAGGTTGTGGACAGGTGTCTTTCTATAGATAACCAGTTCAAACAGGAGCCGTTAATACAGGCAACCAGTGGAGGACAGAAGATCCTCTACAGAAGAAGTTACAGGTCTGTGAGAGACAAAAATCTTGCTTGTTTGTGGGTGAAAAAATACTGATTTTCCACCATAATTTGCAAATAAATTCTTAAAAAATCAGACCAAGTGATTTTGTGGATTTTGTTTCTTGTTTTGTCTTTCATAATTGAGGTTAAAGAAAATTACAGGCCTCTCTCATAAATGGGAACATTTGCACAATTGTTGGCTGGCTAAATACTTTTTTGCCCCACTTTAAGGTGTCAGATTTGGGGGCTGTTGTTGGTTGTGGGGTTGGCCCATAATCTGTTATATGTCTGTCTCCCTTTTTCCAGATTTCCATTGACCATGAAGTTATGCAAATTTGTGACAGTAAATTTGCGAAATGGAAAAACAACAAAAAAATGGCATTTATATTAAAAAAAGGATTTTGACTTGGAGGAGCTGGTTTTTATTGCATATCGAAATTGAAATGTTTAGCAAAACTTGAAATGGTAACACTTTTTTCGAATCAAATGAGTCAGACAACAATTGTTTCTTGGTAGGAACCATGGGCACTGCGCGACGAGCGCCACAGTGGGTCCCCCGGAATCACACAACTCATCAAAAGTTGAGCGTGCCATGCTCCTCTGTAAAATGACCAACCACCATTTCTTAAAATCACTTCATCTGTTGCTGCTCTCACATTGTAACAGGTTAATACTGCAAAGGGATCGGATGGAAAGTTTCATGGAAAGTTTTTCTAAAAAGACAGTCAGTGGCGATCTCGTAGCATGATTATTGCACAGGTGTGCCTTAGACTGGCCACAAGAAAAGGCCACTCTGAAATCTTCGGCTTATGGTGGAGAAATGGACATTCAATTCCCTAGCAACAGCTCTGGTTGACATTCCTGCTATCAGCATGCTAATTGCACGCTCCCTCAAATCTTGCAACATCTGTGGCATTGTGCTGTGTGATACAACTGAAGATTTCAGAGTGGCCTTTTCTTGTGGCCAGTCTAAGGCACACCTGTGCAATAATCATGCTGTCTAATCAGCATCTTGATATGGCACACCTGCGAGGTGGGATGGATTTCTTGGCAAAGGAGAAGTGCTCACTATCACAGATTTAGACAGATTTGTGAACAATATTTCAGAGAACTGGTTATTTTGTGTATGTGGAAAATGTTTCACATCTTTGAGTTCATACCATAAAAAATGGGAGCAAGAACAAAAGTGTTGCGTTTATATATTTGGTCAGTGTATAAACTAGAGCTGTGACGGTGAGGGATTTTTGATCACCCCGGTGATGAAGCAGCAGGGGTCGCGGTGTTGCGGTTAACCGCACCCCGCACAATGTTTGTTGTTACGGAGTGAAGGAGAACAGTAATAGAAGGTTTCCCCCAGAACAACAGTGAACGATTCTTTATGAAACCGCTCAGGAGTAGAGCTGTGACGGTGTGGGATTTTGATCTCCACGGTGATGAAGCAGCAAGAGTCGCGGTGTCAGGACTCTTGCGACCCCCCCCCCCCCAACACAAAATCCTCCGTCGCGCACTCAAGAACGCACGCAACTTGTAATGGAAATGAATATAATGGAAATTCCCTCAGAAGTCCTTGAAGTCTGAACACAGGACTTGCAGAAAAAGTAAATTATTAGCAAAGATGAATGTGTTTATTATAGTTCAAATCACGCACCATATGCAGAATTTCAAAAAAAAAAGAAAAAAGAGGAGCTTGCGGTTTTCTGCAATCTACCTGCACACTCCACCATGTTGCCCTATGCAACTGTATTTTATTTTAGAGAGAACAGTTTATTTAATTTGTTTAACATTACACCATGATAGAAATATGTCAAAAACATTGCTGTTTTTTTCTTTAAATAACTTCTTTTTTCATGTATTTTACTTTTTCAAGTAGGAAAAATGTATAAAGTAAAATGTTTTGCTGAAAAAACAATGTTTTTGCACAATGAGGAAACAAAACACTTTATGTTCTTAATTTGTTATTTATTTAGCTATTTTTCGTCCTCAAAAAGTATCAATAAGAGTATAGTTAAAAAACCGGATCGATAAGCAGTATCAATAAGAGTAGTAGTACCGTTAAAACCTTAACAATACCCATCCCTATTCATCAACCACAGCACACTCAAGCTCTGCACGGAGCCCCTTCGTGTGGAGTACCTTCTTCACCGAGTGTTATATCTGGACCTGACATTCTGTCTGACTCTGGTTGCCTGCCGCCTGCCCTGACCCTTGCCTGGATTCTGACCACCCTGTCTCTCCTCTTATAATCTCATGCCTGTTAGCGACTCATATTGCCTGACCCTGATTTAGCTTTGTGGACTTTTAGCTAAGCTAATAAACCTGCTGCATTTGGAACAAGCCGTCTGCGTGTTATTGTGAGAGCCAGGGGATCAATAACATTCTAAAAAGTTGAATTCTGTGTAAGTTCAATAAATGAGGTTCCAAGTGCACGCTTCAGTTAAATTGAATTATCTCTGTCTGTCTAAACTAAAATGAAACAATGTATACACCCATAAAAACATAAAGCATTTTTTGTGAAAGTTACATTTCTGATTTAGACAAAAGAGAAATGCGAACATTGTCACATTATTCAATTCGAATAAGCATTTACAGCGGGGAGCCTGGAAAAAAGCTGCTAGATAGCACTGACGTCATCGCCCCGCCTCCCCTCTGGAAATGCTTTTTCGAATTGAATAATGCGACAATGTTCACAGGCTGGATGTTAAAATGAAAATCCAATCCCCTCTTTGCGTTTTCGTTTTAATTATGACACAGTAGAAATGAAAAAGCATTTTGAAGTATTGATTTTTCATTTTAATTTTGAGTCATTTGATGCAGTTACATTTTGAAAATGAAAAGAATTTCTGTTAATCCATTTTAATTGTCAAATTAGACATTTCTAAATTAATTTTACTACACATTTGCCAGAGAACTTTTTGAAATTGAAATGTCAAATACCATTTTCATTTTAATTAAGTTACAGAATAAGCAGTGTTGAGGAAGAAAATGAAAAAAGCATTTTGAAGGATTGCTTTTTCATTTAAATTTTGAGTCAAAAAATGCAGCTTCATTTTGAAAATGAAAAACTATCTCTGTTTTTTTATTTTTAATTATGCTACAGAATCGCTTCCATAGTTATGTTGTTGTGTTGCGGGTAATTTCGTTGTGCTTCGGGTAATGCCGTTGGTTTTTTCTTTTGTATGTAGTGTGAGCCCTGTCGGCCACCGTACCTACGGAAAAACGGCAAAAGTTCGGCATGGCGAAATCGTTGCTAGAGCTGTTAATGGAGCCTGCAGCTATCCTCGAACATCGAAACCATCTGGAAACAGCAGGAGACGATCTTTTAAATGTGCTTTCATTATTTTTATGATTATTATTAAATTCCAGTTTGCTCATAACTTTCTAATTATGTGCAGCCAGTGCTTTATTCTTGGCTGCCAGGACCCGGAAGAAGCGTTACGATGAGGATGATGAATATGAGGACGATGAATACGTGCTAACAACATTTAGATGTGGATGAACTTAAAGTCCGTGAGGGCAATCTGCATCTTTGCTGCACGTAAATATGTGGGAATAACATCAGCTTTAATTTTGTCTGGACACGACTGGAA
This sequence comes from Oryzias latipes, assembly GCF_053564925.1. Lineage (NCBI taxonomy): Eukaryota > Metazoa > Chordata > Actinopteri > Beloniformes > Adrianichthyidae > Oryzias > Oryzias latipes. The sequence continues at coordinate 7,620,884 of NC_136242.1, forward strand.
ACACAAATTCTCATACTTGTTTACACGGTTTCTCAGGACGGTGCGGTATTTCTGCATTCAAAAGCCGCCTCCACCAGCTCACACACCGTCTTTATAGCAGTTCTCCGAGACACGGTTCTCCTGAGTACGGATGGACTGCGGTCCGAAGCCTCCTCCATCATTTTATTTTTGATTCAACAGCTGCAGCTTTATTGTGAAAATGAAAAAAAAGCATTTCCGGTCTTGACTTCTATGTTTAATTATGATACATAAATGCTTCCATACAGGACTGGATGTGAGTGCTGAAGTTTACTGGGAGTCCTTAAACGCCCCCTGTCTCCCTCAGCCCAGGATCAACATGGGGGGGGGGGGGGGGTGGGGGGGGGGGGTTCAGGTGGAAGAAACCCCGTTTTAGTGTGTGCAGCTCTCAGTGGCCCCTCTCCGTTGGTGATAACATTTTAAATTCTCATTCACTTCAGTGGAGACGGACATGAGGGCGGGGCGAGAGGGCGGGGGAAGCTGAGAAACGTCACGACTGTCATTGTGATGCTGCAGCTGGTGAGGTGGACCAGACCCCGTCCCCGCACATCAGATGAAGGCCCGTCCAGCTCTCATCAGACCCACTCACGACGCGTCCAGCATCGTCGGGCTTCGACCCTTCTTCTGCCACGGCGAGCGCACAGAAAGGAGGTAACCGAGGCGGGGGGGGGGGGGGGGGGTATATCTCTGCGGAGAGCCAGCAGGGGTTCGTGAGCGGCTCTGCAGCCTCACGCGGTGAACGCGCACTGCTGATGTGGATGTAATTGTAAGAGGCCGGGCATGTGGCAGTCATTGTCCAGCACGCCAGAAACCCTGTGTACTCACTCAGTCACTTCTGCAGTGAGGGAGCATCTGGGCCGAGACCGAACCTGAAACTAAGGGTCCCGGTTCGGTGGTGACAGCCACATGAGCATGTCTTCCAGGCCACTGCAGGGCTGACGCTGGTTCCTCATCCTCTTTGTGTAAAACGGACAGTCAACACCTGACTGTCATGCAAACACAACCTAAAGGCAGTCGGCCACTAAGTGGGTCATCATTCCTTTTACACGTTGGGGAACCATATTTAAGCCCAAGGGGCCACTCAAGGCCTAATCATAATCATGATCATCTTTAGCTTCACTCTATGGCACAGATTACCTCCAAATGCAAGCATTGTCCTCTCTTCCCCACTAACACCACATCTCTGCTGATTGATAACTGCTGACAATTTTCAATGAGCGTCATTTGATAAGATGGGAGCTTCAAATGTTTCTTTACTGCTTAAAGTTGGCACACTGCAGAACATGAGCATCCATCCATCTTTTTATGGAACCCACTGAAGCTACTATTGGGTGAAGGCGGGGTACACCCTAAACAGACTGTTGCAGGACCAAAGAGGCAGTTTTAGAGCCGCCAGTTAACCTGTGAAGCATGCCTTTGGACTCTGGGAGGAAGCTGGAGTGCTTGGAGAAAACCCACACAAGCACAAGAACACGCAAACTCCACGCAGAAAGGTTTTAGCTGAGTTTCCAACCAGGACTGTCTCACTGTGAGAGGAGAGAGCTAACCACTACCACACCATGTAGCCTTCATTTTGACATGAGAAAGAACATTTTTTCAAAGCTAAACTACACTTGATGATTACAATGCAGATCTCATTTTTGGTGAACACCTTTCCTTTCATGCTTTATGACACTCTTTGGCCACAGATCACTTCTGAAACCTTCCTCCACAGAGGGGCGCAAAAAGTGGGTCTGCAGTGTATGCGTCGCATAGGGACGCCGGGCCTACAGGGGGCGCCAAAACAAAGTTGGGCAAATTATTTACAGTCTGTATTTTTAAATTTCACAGCTGTTTGTTCACATATGAATAATATGATCAGAAGAAGCTCATAATAACTGATTGGGCGCCCCTGACGCTCCTACTTCACTCGAGTCTTGTTGCACAGAGAGCGCGCTCCGCGGAGACGCGTTGACATCGTTGATTGTTTTTGTTTGAATCGTGTAGTCATCTGATGACAGCGTGGCAAAGGTGGAAAGGCAAAAGAAAACACATCGGGGGCTCAAAACAGAAAACGCTAGAGGGAGAAGGACAAGGATGTAGATGGAATGAAGAAAAGTTTCTCCTATTGGTTGAGAGACAGCAGCTACGTTATAGCCGTGTTAAAAGCAGGCTAGGAAACATTCAGGCTAGCTTCAGCTACAATTTTTGCTAGGCTATGCTGAGTTACGCTCAATGGTGTAAAAGTAGAGCAGTGAGAGTCGTGTTGACTGTATTATCCACTGAGCTAGCTGTTTGCTCTGCAGGCAGACTGCTGCGGGTCGCTGATGTCCTTCAGGCAGGCCAGCACCAATTGCTGAAAAGATTTCACTAGCTGCGTTTATATGGACAAAAGTAATCGGAATGAATGCCTGACCAGGCGGAAAATGCATCGTGTAAACACGCCGTTCAGAATAATCTGCCCCAATCAGACTCGTTCGGATCAAAATTTCTTTCTGATGGAGTTAGGTGGGTTATGCCGATTGCTGATCCGATCGTGGTGCATGTAAACGGTTTATTCTGATCGTGGGTCTCTACTGCTCTGGTTTTACGTCATGCATAAACGATATGGCGCTCCAGAGGAGACTTTGGAGCACAAACAGGACCGACCTGCTGCTGCACGGAAGCCTGGTGCTAGGCACGGATGCCTCTGCGCTCCACCCTCGCCCCGCGGGTTCCTCTCCTCTCCCAAGGGAGAGGGCGCTGGGGAGGAGGGTTTCGTGCCCCTCGACGACGTCCGGACCCTGCGCGATCAAGTCGTGGCTGCTGGTGGACCCAGCGAGCCATTTCTCTGAGCAGAGCACCCGGACTTGTAGCTTTGTGCTTGAGGGGAGTGGAGGATGCTGTGTTACATGTGGGAGGCTTCGGACTGCGATCCGCCCCGCTGCTTTAGGTGAACGAGCTGCCGATCTCAGGAGAACCGTGTGTCCGAGCAGAGCTGGGACCTCCAGCTCACACAGCGGCTTTGGGGGTGTGTGTGAGCTTTTCAATGCAGAAATGCCGCCCAGCCCTTACAAACACCAAACAATCTACGTGGATTTGTGTTTCCAGTCGTGTCCTTTCAAAATAAAGGCTGATGTTGTTTCCACATATTTACGTTCAGCCAAGTAAAAGATTGCGGCATTTCCTGCATGGATTTTATGTTCATCCAGGCTAAATGTTGTTAGCGCGTGTTAGCCTTCTCCTAACCCTTCTTCTAGCTGCTTTCCACCACAAAAAAAGCACTGACCACACAGATTGAAAATATAATGATGAGTGAACAGGCACTTCATAATATTCATACCATAATAAAAGCACATTTAGAAGTTCATTTCGTATATTACCGAACTGTCACGCATCTACAGCATGTATGTGGCAGCTCGGCTTGTTTACGGTTGGACTCATTTCCTCTTCCAGTATTTTAGAGAGTCCTGCGCATGTCCAAATGATGTATTCCCACTGAAAGTGTGGCGCATGTAGACGGTTTGTTATAATCGGAAAAAGTTTTTCTGGGCCCATGTACACGGTTGAATTCTAATCCGATCTTTGATCGGATCAAAACATTTTGCACATGGAACCGCGGCTAGTGTCACATACGTCAGGGTTATTGGTGTATTTAATCTTATAACATGGCTTTTCTCATGAGCTTGGATGATGGGGAAGCATTTAAAGCAAGAGGGGACCACGCGCATCTCCAGGGAGCTGTTGAAGATCTGGGTGAAGGTGGGAGCCAGCTGGTCAGCACAGAATCTCAGGCAGGATTGAAACACTCCATCAGGTCTTGGGGTCTTCCTGATCTTCTGTCTCTGAGAGTGCGGATGCACGTTGTGTTCACAGATCCTTGCTGCAGGAAGGGGGGGCCGGGATGGGGGTGGTTTAGGGTGCAGGTAGGTTCTTTGTAATGGAGATAGTGGGGGAAGAGAAAGGTGTTATAGTCCGTTCAAACTTGGACTAGACCGCAGCCTCTCAGCAGGCAGGACGATGATCACCTGTAGCTGGTGATGGGGTGGGCGATACTGGGAATTTGGGTATCAATCCGATGTAATTACAGGGTCAGTATAGCCGATATCGATACTGATCCTTTTTTCTTGAAATGTCTGATTATAGAATCATTTTTTGTTATACCATGGTCCGGGTGTTCGTTAAAAAGTGAGATACCACAGGATAACCGCAGGTGAAAAAAGAAGTTCCGGTCACCTAGCTTAAATGATATTGCAAATAGAGGGGATGTCACAGTATTTGAGAGCAAGTAATTCACATTTTTTTATGTCCAAGCAGAGTCCAGATGCAGCAGAGAAACTATTGATCAGATCAATAGCTAACGGTACCTGAGCATCATCTTTTAGAAACAGGGTGGTGTCATCAGCCAGTTGGCTGATAATGACTGTGTGGTTTGCTGATTTATGTGTTAATATTGAGTCAGTAAGGAGCTGGTTACAGAGGAGGAATAAATTAGGAGTAATGCGGGGCATCCTTACTCCTCTTTTAGGAGTTTTTTTCTACCTAAAATTAGGAGAGGACCCAGGATGAAGTTTGATAGAACAGTTTCCCCCTGCATGCTGCATGGTGGCGCAGTGGTTAGCGCTCTTGCCTCACAACAAGGAGGCCCCTGGTTCAAGTCCCAGCTGGGGGACCTGGACCAGAACATCAGTGTGTGGAGTTTGCAAGTTATCCCCGTGCATGTCCAGGCCTCTGGCAGCCCCGTGACCCTGTAAGGGATAAAACAGATTAGAAAATGAATTAATGAGTTTCCCCATGCATACATTGTTTTAACAGCTCCTCTAAAGTTTGGGCCAAAACCAAATTTTGCTACTTCGTGGAGTATGAAGTTGTGTTCAGTTGTGTCAAAGGCTTTGTAAAAGTCGAGAAAAGGTATGAAACTTTGGTCGGGGCAATAATCTGAATAATCAGTTAAATCAAGTACTAATCTGATATTATTTGAGATGTGCCTATTTTGCATGAAGCCAGAATGAGTCTCAAATGATCCAAATATGATCCAAAACCTTTTTTTTCCAAAACCAGGGAGGCGGGCCCCACAGTTTGAGAACCACTGGTCTAGAGGAACTCCAAACTCCATACCTTCTTCGCGGATGGTAGATTCCCTTCCTTTACACTTTGGTTTTTGTTCACTTGGCAGCAAGCAAGAGAGGAGGATGTGCACTGTTTACACAGACAGACAAAGCTGCCCTTTGGGACAGTTTTCCACACCAATTGGGGAGGTATTTACTGAAATTTGGCTGTTTTTTCGTCCAATCTGGCAAAACTGGAGACAGATAGATGCAACACTTGCATGAACTCAGTGAGTAAATTCATGCTTTTAACTGTACATACTGTATGTGTTGAAGAAAAACTGCAACGAAAGTATCAAAAGTATATATCTCATCACGCTAGGATCAGTACTTTACCTCGTTATCGATACCATCGATACTCAGATTGATACGCCCATCCCTAGTCTGTTTCAGAGGGGGGGACGTTCCTTCTCCCTTTAATTTTCCTGGCATTACTGTGCAGCTGGAAGCCCAGAAGTTGTACTGAGCTGTCTGAGTGGTGTTCACTGAGCCAGGTTTCAGTAAAGCACACGGTGGAGGAACAGCAAAAGTCAAAGTTCTGGATTCCGAGAAGCAGTACCAGTACTTCATCCACATTAGTGGCCAGAGAGCAGATCTAGGTGTATGGGCGGGAGTGTAATGCGTAATCCCCGTTGATGCAGTTTGACGAGCGCTGCTGCACATTTACCCCGCCAGCGTCTCCGTCTTAAACCACAGCTCTTTTGACCAGGATCTCCAAAAAACAATGGAAAGAGTGGAGAAAGGAGTCAGGTACTGGATTGTGTAATATGCAGGAGTTCTTCTCTGCCAAATTTGATTCCAGAGGGAGAGTGGAGAGTAACAGTAAATGGGAAAACAGTGGCAAGTACTAGAGAGCACAGCACTGAGGCAGCTATCCACTATTATCATGGATAATTCTTGGATGGTTTTGGCCCTGCAATGGACTAGGAAACTGTTCAGGGTGTATCCCCACTTCTGGCAGGTTCCAGCAACCCTGTGCTCCTCAAAGGGGGGGGGGGGTTCAACAATTCTAAAAAGTCAGAAAATCAATGGAAATAAACTCAATCATAGAAAAAAAATGCTTAAAAACCAATCCTTATTGCCTGTGGTCTAATATGTATGCCTTGTCTTTTATCACAGGGCTGGAACATCCTAATGCATTCACCCAATCAGCATGCAGTGTTCCTGGAAGACATTGGTGCTGCTAGCTTTAGCCTCCATTGCCATTCAGTATACAGCCATTCGTACATTCTCCACAAGGCCTCCAAGCCTGTTGTGCTCGGTGGGCTTGGTTCTAGCAAGCTGCACAACCAATTGCAGCATCAACGATGTGATGCAAAAGGGTCAGGAGACATTCCAGAGCTGTGGGGATGTTCTCCCCCACATTGCTTCCATTCCTGTCCCACCTGCCATTCATAATGCCAGGAGGAGAACCAACATCCTCATTCTAGCCACCACACGGAGTGGCTCCTCGTTTGTTGGCCAACTGTTCAACCAGAATCCAGAGGTAAGCAAGAAGTGAGGAATCAGAGAAGCTCACAGATTAATGTTGTGTAAAAGAAGCATGAAAAGGTAGGCCAAAATCATGACGTTAGGAGACAGAAGCTCAGAGGTAAAACAGTGATTTGTTTATCAGTCAGCCAACAAACTGATTCCAGATCTATACAAGCATCATGCAGCCGTCAAAACTGTTCGTATTCCCTGTAAGCAAAAAATGTTACAAGCTATAGGAGTATTTTATAGAAGTGAAATAATCAATAACCCATGGTCACTGAGCAAGAAATATTTAAAAGCAAAGAAACTAAATCTGGCTTCCTCATACACGGAGTTTAAACTAGTCAAAACTATTTATGGATCTGCTGTTTGAATGACAAAATGGACATTTAGAAAAGGGCCAGAAACACAAAGCTATATTTCATAAACAAAGCTATATTTGTAAAGGTAAAACAAAAATCTAAACAGTGTGTTGAGCTTTTGTCTTGCTATTTTGTCATCAGGGGTAAACGGGTGGAGACCCAGGAGGGAAAAAGTCAGTCTGTCAGTCAAATTAAGCCAAAACACTATTTATTTATGTTTCCTGGTCCAGAGTCTGCTTGGGTGTATTTAGACTGAAAATTTAGTCTGGATTTCTGGAACAAATTCTCAGTCTGAATGCACCTAAGCAGGCTCTGATCTTGAAACAGGAACCACTCTCTGAACCATCTTTGGAGGTGGTCTCTTTTCGTATCCAATTGGACTGAGCTTCATTTCGCTCAGCCTGGATACAGTCCGTCTTCGGAGCGGAACAACTGGACCAAAATGGCCACCGTAGCCAGGCATTACAATGTAAACAGAAGTGACACAGCAACTTATTGAAATATGGTCGGATAAATACAGGCTCATCAAAATGACTTTTAACGTGACACACATTACTTCTCACTGTTTTCTCAACAATCTATGTCATAAACACTTATCAGCGTACCTTCATAGCCGCCGTCTCCTCTGTAACCACCTTGCAGCACGCCTCAGCCGGACCAAATCAAATCAAAACTTTATTTGTAGAGCACTCTTACAACGCAGGTCACTCAAAAGTCTTTACATAAAAACCTAATCAAATTTAAAAACAAACGGACAAGACAAACAAACATTTTCTTGAAAAACCCGCACAGTGCCGACCCCCCCCCACCCACCCACACAAACCATGATAAAAAGAGTGATAAAATGATACAATGTAGAAACCTGAAACAAAAGTAACAAGTTAAAAGTTTTTTACCTGACGTTGATTCAGATGTTAGGAATTGGTGAGCAATATACAAAGTTTGAATAAGTGAACTATCCTAAAAAGGATTGCAAAATTTCCATTATAATTCCTGGCCAGTGATCTTTAATAACATGCTTTTGTTTACAAGCTTTGGTTTGAAACAGGAAATGTTTTAATACAGACCAAACGCAAGGTTCAAGACTCGATCCCAACAAAATTAAGTTGACCCAGTTCGGACCGAAGGACATTTCCAGTCTGAATACATCTTTAATCACCAACAGTTTGGTGAATTTTATTAGTAAAAAGCAACAAATCAATCATGCACAACAAACCAATACTGACGGGAAGGAAAAGGGCTTCCCTAAGACAAGACAGGAAGTAAACTAAGGGCGGATGGGTGTGTGGTGCTCCACAGAGGCTGTTAGAGCATGAGCCTGCAAAGACAACAGCAACCATACTTAGCAGAGAACAAGATCCTTTTCATCAGTTAAATACTCAAAGCTATTCACACTTTCACTTACCAGTTCTGACATGTAAGAGTTAATGGCCGACGAAGCATTATCACTTTTTAACGCACGCCGTGGAAGCCTGAAGTGTGTTAAAAAGTGATAATGCACACTTCGTCGGCCATTAACTCGCTTATACCATGGTCACTTACAAAAGAATTAAATAGTAACCAGTTTTTTAGTCCTTAATTCTTGTTTTTTTCCAATTTGGATCGCACTTTCTCACAAAAAGCGTACTATTTGTTATTCTGCACCACGTAACAAATAGTCCGAGTCACGCCGCACACCGCTGGAGTAAAGATTCGGCGATATGAAGCGAAATATATATATATATATATATATATATGATGCTGATCTTTCCGATGGGTTGAATAAAGCATCAGTTCAGAGAGAAAGTTCACCTCTTACCGCTTGTTTTTGTCCAGATGATAAAGCAAAAGCTTGTTTTAAAGAAGCAGGGGCAGTGATACAAAACATTTAAGCTAGGTGACTGGAACTTATTTTTTATGGATATGGTATCTGGTATAACACTTTTTAATGCATACCCAGCAGCCAATCAGAATCGAGTATTCACCTGGACCATGGTATAAGACATTTTAGTTTACATATCTGAAATAATATTTAGTGATATCTAACATTACTATGTAATAAAAGGTTTTCAAAGTTATTTTTGTTTCATAACCCTCTAAAAAACCTTCCTGTATTTATGGGGGACCAACTATTGATATATTTGTTTCTGTTAATATATGTTTGATTCTTTGTTTAGCACCGCATAAAAATCCTTTATTTTGTTGAAACACAACTTAATGGTAAATGACAGAAACTAATACGGCCCTTGCAAAGTCCTCTCTAAGACCATTGCTTCACAAATGGCACTCTCCTCCCCCAACCAGACACTCAGATTAATTCACCACTAGGCACTACCCAGGCCATGGGTGAGGGGGTCGCAGAGCAGGTTTTTGATCCTAAGATCTGAGGTCTACAGCTTTACCTCTGTGCAATATCTGCTTTACAGTTGATGGTTTGAAAACTTCTTTGTGAAATCCAGCAGGTTCTTTAGCAACTACACGCTGCTCTTTGTGTATAACTACCATCCTGAATTATGTTTTCCATTTTATGCACCTCAGGTATTCTATCTGTTTGAGCCTTTGTACCATGTACAGTCGGCATTGTTGCCTCGACTGGCAACAAGTCGAAACTCAGCTGAAAGAAGATTGATGCTGGGACCAGCCAGAGACTTGCTGAGGTCCCTATACCAGTGTCATCTCAGCAGCCTTGAACGTTACATCCAGCCCCGTCCCACTCAACATCTGACTGACAAGCTGTTCAGGAGAGGAGCTAGTAAGTTCCATGTCAGCACCCTTTCTGTGTCTAATGTGGTTTTTGTTACAATTTGGTGATGCGTTTCTCAACTTGTTTCTGCATTCAGGCCAGTCTCTTTGTTCTGCTCCCGTATGCGAGGCTTCCCTCAGCCCTAAGGAGCAAAAACTTGTGCTGGCTGATGAGGGGGAGTGTGTGAAGAAGTGTAGTCCACTTAATATATCACTTGCAGCCAGTGCCTGCAGAACAAGGCATCATGCAGCCATCAAGACTGTTCGGATTCCTCAAATCAGTGACCTACGAGCACTCATTGAAGATCCAAAGCTCAACCTGAAGGTACAAAAATTAAACTAAGTTTAGCACAAAAGCCCTTTTATTTGTGTTTGGTATCATCTTATTTGTTTTTATTTTGCATTGTGGCATTCATCAATCATAAAAGAAAGACTTTAGAGTAGTATATATGGGGTGCCCGTGCACATGCATATGAAGTCCACGCGCGTGTATGAGGTGCGTGGGGGCGGTGCTTTGATGTCATCACAAACACGTCAGAAAGTAGGTGGCACTTATGCCATGTGGTCATGGTATAAGTGTGAGACAACCCCACGCAGGCAGACTGTGTTCCAGTCATCAAATGGAGCCTAGCAAAGCAGAAGTCGTCTCTCTCACCCTACAGCCCTCCTGAATTTGCGGGAGGGGGGGTAATCAGGATGTGTGGGGTGTCATTTCATGATTATGATGTGCTAGAAAAAGATGCTATCAAGCACAACCCAATCTATCAATTGATACCAATTCACCAAGAAAGAGAGGTGTCATAGAACATGTCGTCTGTAACCTTTGAAATCTTTATCCTGTCCCAGAAGCTTCACCCATGGGGGGGGGGTCATAATCAGATGGGAACATCAATAGGTTTGACCATAACCGGGGGGGGGGTCCTCTAAATAATTATTCTCGCGGCTATCACGAGATAATCAAACACTCTTCTTAAATGAGTCAAGATGCTCCCAAGGCGAATTTCCAATCACGTCAACTGTTGATTCTGCTCCAACATCTCACATGACTTCACTTCTGAGGAACTTGGTTTTCCTAAATGGTAAGCAACTCTTTCTTCCTCGTGTTGAGATTCTTTACAGATTTGCATGTTAGCTCTGCATTTATTCAAAAAGGTTTTCTTCTCTTTGAACAGATTTAATTTATCAGGAACACTTCTGACTGTTGTGGCTAATGTCAAAAGAATCCCAATGATTGACAGGGAGAAGGAAGGTCAGTACATTTGGATACTACAAGCATTTACTGCATAGTTAAAATATGAACTTTGCTTTTTTTTCACAAAGACAGAATTTCAACCTCCTGCAAAGGTTTTCAGGAGACCTGTTGTGAAGTGTAAGTAATATAAACTACCGCTTTTACTAGAAAAAAAAAGCTTAGCCCAACATTTTAACTGGCTTTTTCTTTTAAGATAAAAAGAGAAAATCTCTGTCCCTGAAGGGGATCAGAGAACGTTCAGAAGAAACGCTACTCTGACAAAAACAAGGTAGGAGTTGGAATCCTATGTGGCTATAGACTTTAAAAACGTGTGGATCCTTTAAGTAATAAACCTAGAAACTGGTGCTTTTTTCAGACTCTTTTATTTACTCCATTTAAAAGAAATATTATAATCCTGGAGAACCCATGGGGTCAAATTTGTACCTCGGTTACTTTCTTTTTTTTGTTTAATATTCTTTATTTGTAATTTCTTTACGTTTTTATTTTTAAGTTTTTGGCTTCTGTTAATTGCTGCCAAGTTTGTTTGAGTAACTTTCAAAGCCCTGAAAAAAAGTATTGTTGGGTTCTCTAGGGTAAAATCTAACGCAAAGAATTTTTTACAGGTCAATGGTTTCTGAATCTTCCACATCTGTAGCGATTGCACAGTTATTATTTATGTGCTTATTATTCGTCTGGATTTTATTCTAAACATGGGTGTTTTTTTTAAAAAGAAAGTGTCTTTTTGCAGGTCATTGTTAGGTTGAGTGGAAGGATCCCAAAGCAGAGACTGAAGCCGATGGGAAGTTGACAATTTATTCCTCAGGAACAAAAACTAAATCAGACAAGATGCTGAATTCATGGAGCTAGACTGATCTAGACTGATCTACTGGACAGGTGCTAAGAGCTACTGAATAGTAATAATCCAGCAGGGAGATGGAGAAAGGTGCAGGCTTTTAAAGACTGATGAGATGAGGAACAGGTGTGCAATGGAGAGAGGCACCAGGGAAAAGGTCAGCCACGCCCCCCCCTGCTCCACTCCACACTGATCATAACAGTCATTTTTGTATCAATGTACGCCATTGCTGAACTTTTGTTTTGGCCGCACGGACGCAGAGGAAGGGTTACGTTTAGGATTACAGGTTTGGGTTACACCATCAAATAGTTCTTGAGCTGGCTGTGTCTGCAGCTCACCGCTCCTCCGGGAGACGGATCAAATGTGGAGAACATTTCACACACCTAGCTGCGTGACAGCTAATGGGACTTTAATTACTTTTAATTTTAAAGATGTACAGCCAGCAACAAAACCCAGCCTTGGACTTGAGGGAAATGCAGCAATGTGCATCCTGGATGCATGCATGATGTGTGGCCCACATGAATTTCCATCACTTTTTGTGCTTCAGCCTTATTTAAAACATTCACATTTACTTCCGCAGCATAACCCTCACTCAAGAGATGGCAGCTGCAACACATTTCCTCATGTAATTATTGGAAGCAGAAGAGATGGGTTTTTTCAAAAGGAGGAGGAAGGAGCACCAAACCTCATTATTATATGTACCAGCAGGGCTCAAGACCCCACCAACACGCCAAATGTCCATCAGGTAATCATTGAAGAACTACCTTATCTGCCAAATTCACGCGTGCTCTGTCAGGACTTTAAAAAATTGTGCTCCATGTTTGATTATTTAAAGAACTCGTCTAAACTTCTGCATATCTCAGTCCAAACACGTTCAGCAAACTCATTCACCATGGCTCCCCCTCATGAAAGTCATGCATATATTTTGGACCAGTTGATTATGGTTCCTCTTCAGAAGGTTCTTATCTTTTTTTATCTTTAATTGATTGATTGATTTCAAGCATTGTTGTCAATAAAACAATTACACAGATTTATCAAACTCATTACAGAAATGATGAAATTCATAAATGCATGCATTGGGATGGGATTATGACCCCTCATAGGTGAAGCTTCTGGGACAGTATAAAGATTTCAAAGGTTACAGACCACATGTTCTATGATACCTCTCATTCTTGGTGAATTGGGATCAACTGATAGATTGGGTTTAGCTTGATTGGATCCTTTTCTAACACATCATAAACATGAAATGACACCTCACACATCCTGTAACAATCCAGGTGGGCTGTAGGGTGAGAGAGACGACTTCCGCTTTACTAGACTTCATTAGGTCAGTGTTTCCCAACCCTGGTCCTTGGGACACACTGCCCTGCATTTGTTCAATCCAACCCTGCTGAAACACACCTGCCTTTGATGCCTGTCATTGTCAGGCTTCTACAGAGCCTGGTGATGAGCTGAACCAGGTGTGCATAAGCAGGGCAACATGGAAAACATGCAGGACAGTGTTCCCCGAACACCAGGGTTGGGAAACACTGCAATAGGTGACAGGAACACACCATGCCTGTGTGGGGGTGTGTGTTCCTGTTCCTGATAAGTTCCACCTACTTTCTGACATGTTTGCAGTGATGTCAAAGTACTGCCCTCATGCACGCACATCACATGCACGCGCAAAACCGTCCCATTTATACAACTCTTTAGATGTCTAATTTAATAAGGGGAACAATCCTACGGATGTCTACGTTTTTACGAAGGGTTTGGAAATTCCCAATGTTGTGAGAGTCAAACTGTTTAGAAAGTGTCAAAGATGTTTGTCTGTTAATTGTTGATCTCAAACTCTTCAATCCATTGCTATTGCTGATTAATTGAATTTCAAATAAATGGCCGTTCTTTCAAAATATCACTTTTATCACAGGAACCCTTACATCTTGAACAAGAAGAACCTTAAGAAGAGACTCAAATTTAAAAGGCCTATACCATGGAAAATCCATTTGATGAGCTTTAAGTGTATTGTAATGTTCATTCCTCACCAAGAGAAACCCCAAAGTGGTATTTTGATCCATTCACACATTTCTGAGGATTCCTCTCAAAACCTGCTCTCTGAGCACTAGCCCCTCCCCTCTACAAAAACTAGTGGGTTCTCTCATTGTGACGTCACAAAGTGGAGAACAGCCCCTTCCAGGAAGAGTCTGCACTGCCAGCTCCGCCCTCAGGCTAACAGACACACCCACTTTTCCTGTGGAGCTATTGGTGATCGGCAAAAACTCTTTTATATATACAATATGCACATCCATCTCTGCACAAGTTAGGATGATGTTTGTTTTCGTAGGCCAGACACAGACACACTGCTGAGGCTGGCTCTATGATGACGTCATGAAATGGGCAACGCCACAAGTGCTTCAGAGCGACTCACTTCCGGGTTGGAAAAGAGCTCAGGATATTAACTAATACTTAATAAAACTTGTTCTTTTGTGTGCCAAATGTTATATATTATAATATACATGGAAATAGTTTTCTCTGACTGGCACATGAATAGCATGATGAAAGGCCTTTAAATTCTAGCCAGCAAACAAAAGTCGAACAAGGAAGAATGACTTGAAATTCTACCAACTAGAAAAAAATAATTGGTTTTATTTGTACTGAAATGTGATTTTAGGATTAATTTTCAATTTCCTTCCATAGAATATGAAAAACTATTTTTCCTTTTGTATGTATCAACTATCCATAAATCAGCAAAAAGGTTTTGAGGTTATTTTGGTCATTTATTTTTCAGAGACTTTAAATCTTTTATACTTGCTAGCAGTCTTCAAAATTTAACAAGCTCCATGTTGTTATTTCAGTATTAGCATCTATTCCTCTCTTTTCTAGTCCAGTGAAATTCCTAACATTATCAACGTTAGGGGAGTGTTTGATAAACTTGAGAACAACAAAACAGAGCTAAAATATGAAATGTTGATTAGTGATTAAAAAAATGAAACCAAAACATTTTGATTATCTGAAAACGTGTCTCTTTTTACTTGGTTTCTCACTTTGTTTTATGATAATGATACACATGGCCAAAAGCTAATACATCTTTGGACTGGTGTATTGTGTCCTGCTAAGTGATGTAAAAGGAGATTGTCCAGCAGCTGAACAAACAGATGAGACCTCTATTGTTGTCTAATGTTGCTGTTAAGATGGGGTTATATCTTCAGACACGTGAAGTGTATATCTGTACAAACCCCTTTTGTATTTGAGGGAAAACTTTGTTTTTATTATTATATTTGTGCACATTTCTTTTTTGGACCACACAACAGAGAGAAAAGAGAGGATGAGTGGGATATTAGAGATGGGAACAAGGGTACAAGAAAGGAAAAAAAAGGTCAATAACGTGGAAGGGGAGTAAATGCAAACAAAAAGAGGCGACAAGTTGATGACAAGTTTTATCATTATTATTTTCATATGTAGACGTTTGTCAAAAGGGCAGGGCCTGTCTACAAACCCAAATATTTCAGACATACCTGTTGGCTGCAAAAACCTTCACATACAGGTGTGTTGTGTGTACTCATTACAGATTCTGATGAGCTCACATACATATATGCATACAAGCAAACATGTCATGTATACAGTTAATCTTACCTGCATGCATACATGTCTTCTATTTGAGCAAAGGCGAGCGCCCATCTTTGCTTGCCCGCTTGTTTATGTTACTATGGGTGATGATGGTATGGGATTTAGAGAGTAAAACAAAGAGAGGGAGCACCCATCCACCCTCACATAAAGCCCCCAGCAGAAGGTGAGGTGGCAGTGGCACCCAGGACCCCCCCTCAGACACCCGCGAGAGAGGTAGATCAACGAACTTCGCCTCCCTGATAACCATATACCAGCCAACAGACCAAGGATTGAAGGAACCCTCAGCAGCAAAGAGTAGGAGGGCAAAAGAGCATGGACAGCTCAGGTCCCAGCCCAGCCAGATAACAGTGGCAGTGCCCAAGGTCCACCTACATAATTGCCTCCCCAGCCCCAGACAAGCAGCTCACCACCACCCAGGAGTTCTGAGTGTCCCCTCCCAACTGACCACAGACACAGGTCAGGGCCCACCTGTTATGATCAGTGTGGAATGGAGCAGGGGGGCATGGCTGACCTTTTCCCTGGTGCCACTCTACCTAACTCAACCTAACAGAATCATCTGGCCAACATGGATCCCGCAGATCTTGAAGAAGTTAAACATGCCCTCTCGTCCCAAGGGGCTCTTGTTGGACAGCATGACCAAGCACTCCAGGAGATCATGAACACCCTTCAACACCTTTCCACTGGAGTTAATCGTCTCGGCGGTCGCCTGGAGGAGGTCTCGTTTCAACTCACCTCAAGAGGATCGCCAGATCAAGTTCAAGCCGCAGGATCGGATCCAGCTCCAGTACTTGCTCCTCACGTTCCTGCATCATCCCCCCACAAGCCCTTCATCCCCACTCCCAGCAGGTACTCCGAAGAGATATGGCTATGCAAGTCGTTTATTCACCTCTGTAGACTCGTGTTTGATCAGCAGCCTCTCACTTATTCCTCTGATAAATCCAAAGTAACGTTCATCATGAACAAAGTCCTCCCCGTTTATGCCCCTTCATCTGCCGGTGTTTCCTCCACCTGCAACTAAGCGGGACACGCCTCCTCACGCCACACTTTTGCTCTGGATGGTAGACTGTTAGCCTGTGGAACTCACCGTACATGTCCTGTGTCCCTGCCGTGAGTTAATCAGTTTTAACATTATTCCATCTCCAGTCTCTCAGCTTGTGTTGGATCTACCCTGGCTTTCACTCCATAATCCACTCATAGACTGGGCTTCACAATCCATTGTTAATTGCAGCCTTTTCTGCCATTCTCACTGTTTATATGCTGCTGTACCACCTGTTTCCCCCTCTTCTGAGCCTCCTAAACCTGTTGACCTTTCTTGTGTTCCATTGGATTATTTTGACCTCAAGGAAGTTTTTTCTAAGGACCGTGCTTCCTCTCTGCCCCCTCATCGACCCTATGACTGTGAGATTGTGAGTTGTTACCTGATGCTTTGCTACCCTTCAGTAAATTGTACAACCTCTCCAAACCTGTGAGGGATGTGATGTAGACCTATATCCTCTTCCCCCGTTGGATTTTTCTTTGTAGATAAGAAGGATGGTTCCCTTCACTCATGCATTGACTACACAGGTCTGAAAAACATAACAGTAAAAAAACAAATATCGTCTCCCACTCATGGACTCTGCTTTCAGCTCCCTCCAGACTGCAACCGTCTTCACCAAGCTTGACCTCCAAAATGCTTATCATTTAGTGAGAATCAAGGAGGGTGACAAGTGGAAGACAGTGTTCAACACTCCACTGGGACATTTTGAATATTTGCCTTTTGTACTGACTAATCCTCCAGCTGTTTTTCAATGTCTTATCAATGATGTGCTGCGTGACATGTTGAAGATTGGCCTACACCCACTAGTAGGAAGTAGCTGCAAAGGTTTTTGGGGTTTGCTAACTTCTATTGGAGGTTTATCAGGAACTACAGCTCTGTGGCCTCTCCCCTGACTTAGCTGACCTCTGTCAAAGAAGACTTCTTCTGGTCCTCAGGTGCTGATGCAGCCTTCGTTACGTTAAAGAGTCTGTTTTGTTCTGCTCCTGTGTTTTCCCATCCTGACCCTACAGCTCAGTTTATGCTGAAAGTGGATGCCTCAGAGTCTAGAGTTGGGGCGGTGCTCTCACAGCGTTTTTCCTCTGATCAGAAGATGCATCCCTGCGCCTTCTTCTCCTGGCAGCTTTCTCCTGCTGAGAGGAATTACAACGTGGGAAATCGTGAGTTATTGGCAGTCGTGCTGACCTTGAAGGACTGGCGCCATTGGTTGAAGGGAACATCTCAACCTTTCTTGGTATGGACTGATCATAAGAACTTGTCTTACCTCTGTTCTGCCCAGAGACTGAATCCCCGTCAAGCCTGGTGGTCCCTTTTCCTGGGGCGATTTCAATTCACCCTCACATACCGCCCAGGGTCTCGCAACCAGAAACCTGATGCCCTGTCCAGACAATTTTAGCTGCTAGCCTCCTGCAACACTCCTCAGGACACCATCCTACCACGTTCCTGTGTTGTTGGTGAAGGTGGAGCATGAGGTTCAGAGGGCTCTGGAAAACCTTCCCTCTCCTCCTGAATGTCCCTCAGGTATCCTGTTTGTTCCCCCATCTGCTCGTTCGTCCGTACTGCAGTGGGGCCACAACTCCAAGCTGGCTTGCCATCCTGGGATACACCGGACCTTGAGCTTGCTTAAACAGCACTTGTTGTGGCCCTCCATGTCTGCTGACACACAGGAGTTTGTTAAGGCATGCTCTGTCTGTGCACGTGGCAAGGTATCCCATCACGCCCCAGCTGGACTTCTGCGACCACTCCCAATTCTTCATCGACCCTGGTCCCACATAGCGGTGGATTTTGTCACTGGCCTCCCACCTACCGAAGGCAACACAATGGTCTTGACCATAGTCATCCGTTTTTCCAAGTCCATCCATTTTGTGCCGCTTCCCAAGCTCCCATCTGCCTTGGAGACAGCCAACCTCCTGGTCCTCCACCATGTGTTCTGGCTACAATGGCTGCCCCAGGACATTGTGTCAGACCGAGGCCCCCAGTTCACATCCAGGGTGTGGAACGCCTTCTGCCGGGCCATTGGAGCCACAGCTAGCCTGTCGTCAGGATACCACCCCCAGACCAACTGCCAGACTGAGCAGGCTAACCAGGACCTAGAGGCAGCTTTGTGCTTGTTGCAGCTAGTCACCCTGCATCCTGGTCAACCCGTCTGCCCTGGGTTGAGTACTCGCATAAGTCTTTGGTCTCCTCTGCCACAGGTCTGTCTCCATTCATGTCATCCAATGGCTGTCAGCCTCCCCTCTTCCCCTCTCAGGAGAGAGCAGTGTCCATGCCCTCCGTCCAGGATCATCTCCGAAGGGCCCGTCATGTATGGGACAAGGTCCGGGCAGCTGTCTTCCGCATTGCCTCTCGGAACCGCGCCCTAGCGGACCCCCACAGGGCCCATCCCCGGACTACAGACCAGGACAGAAGGTTTGGCTTTCCACACGTTACATTCCCCTGCAGTGTGAGTACCGGAAGATATCTCTGAGGTTCATTGGCCATTTTGAGATCAACCCCTTTGTGGTCCGTCTACATCCCTGCTCATCCACCCGTCCTTCCATGTGTCTCTCCTGAAGCCTGTCTCCTGCAGTGTTCTCAGCCCCCTGGCCGAGCCCCCTCCTCCCGCCTTGGTCATGGATGATTATCCGGCGTTGCCTTCTGGATGTCCAGCAGAGGGGTATGCAGTATCTCATTGACTGGGAGGGTTATGGCCTGGAGGAGCGTTTCTGGGTTCCCCGCTCCTTAATTCTGTCCCCTGCTCTCCTTGATGACTTTTTGCCCTTCATCTGGCATCTGTATAATAGTTCAGTGTTAACACTTTTTTAATCATAATAACAGAAATGTCTCAAAATACACAAATCAAAAGTTGATATACCCCAGTTCTTAATACCTTGTATTGCCTCCTTTTGCATCAGTAACAGCTGGAAGTCTCTTGTGGTCATTGTGGAGGAAGTTCTTTTTTTCTCTAATGGTAAAGCCGCCCAATCTTTTTAGTAGAAAACCTCAAGGTCCTTTAAATTCTTGGGCTGTCTTGCTTAAACTGCCCGATTGGGATCTCCCCAGAGGAGACTGAAATGGCTACTCCAGAATCTTTACCTTACTCTGGTGGAACCAATGACAGGGGGACTTGGCCTTGTGTTTTTCGATCAGCGTCAAGTTGAAATGTTCCAAAGCGTCCCATGCGTGGCCCCTAGGCTGAAGAGTGCAAGTTTACTTCCAGTATCTTCTGATAACGAGCTGCATTCTTCTGCATTCATCTCTACATCAATTTTGACCAGGTGTCCTGTGCTTTTGTAGCTCACACATCCCTAAACCATCAGCAATGCGCCTCCATGTTTCACAGTAGTGTTGTTTACCCGATAGGGTAAATATATAATAATATAATAAGGATCCATTTAAAACATTAGTGAATGCATATTATACCATGGTCTGGGTAAATACTCAACTCTGATTGGCTGCTGGGTGTGGAATAAAAAGTAATTAAAGCCGCAAGCGGCGTTGTATGGCCCGCAGACGCAACCCGCCTTCCACGCCCAACTCTACGCACCACCGCCCTCACCGCCCACTTTTGATAATGGCTAGTCAAAACTGCATATGCTAATTATGCTAACTATGCTAGCTATGCTAATGTGGCTACAAGTGCTGGCATAGCGATCAGCATCATCAACTGACTCAGAAAAACACATTACCTAAAATGCTAATTATGCTAACTATGCTAGCTATGCTAATGTGGCTAAAAGTGCTAGCATAGCGATCAGCATCATCAACTGACTCAGAAAAACACATTACCTAAAATACTAATTATGCTAACTATGCTAACTATGCTAATGTGGCTAAAAGTGCTAGCATAGCGATCAGCATCATCAACTGACTCAGAAAAACACATTACGTAAAATGCTAATTATGCTAACTATGCTAGCTATGCTAATGTGGCTAAAAGTGCTAGCATAGCGATCAGCATCATCAACTGACTCAGAAAAACACATTACCTAAAATGCTAATTATGCTAACTATGCTAGCTATGCTAAAGTGGCTAAAAGTGCTAGCATAGCGATCGGCATCATCAACTGACTCAGAAAAACACATTCCTCCATTGGTGAGAGCTATATGCCATAAGTGGATAAAAAAAACCCACTTTTTTCAAAATGGCGGCTTTTTTGTTTATTTTATCTCCATAGCAACCATTTTATGTTTTGTTCCCCTTGAGAAGACGAACAGATTGACGTCAGTTTCGGACAAATCGGTAAAAGTAAACTTTTTGTCGTCCTTAGCAACAGTGGTTTTATGCTAACCACGCCCACATTCCTTATATGTCCATTTCCAGTCTTTTTCAATGTATTCAGTTTCAGGCATGGATGCATGCATTCAATTTTCACTGTATTGTATTGAAATGCATGGGAGTTATAACAGTGCGCCACTTTGCTAGCTTGCCACACGCACGCCGTTCAAAATCTACAACTTCTAATTCCAAAATTTTTTCCACAGTAGCTTGCCATTGATGCCCAAAAAGTTTCGAGACGATCGATAAAAATTCCAACGACAAGTTTACGTTTGAATCCAGTGGCAAAGGTGTTTTTTATAGAAAATTCAAGATGGCCGCCTTTTCCCGAGGTCAAAGGTCGACGAAACTCCAGAGGTAATTGTAGACTTATGCTACGGACATGCGAGTCAAATTTCGTGAAAATCGCTCAAAAAAAAGTTCCTTTTTCCCTATTGTGTAAAAACGCGAAAAACTCAAAATGGCCGATTTTGGCACAAAATGGCCGCCAAACCGTAGGTCGTGTCGCCATCACGTAATGATTTCAAAACTTTGTTTGGATATACCCGACAAAGTTATCTGGGTTTGGTTAGCCGATTCATAAAAAAAAAATCCGAAATTTTTTTTTTTAGCCGAGTCAGCACTTTTTTTTGCGATCGTTTTTTGTTTACCACGGCCACATTCCTTTATCGATTTTGTCGTATGTGACATCGTTTTGTTCAGTGTGGGCCAGGGAATCCTATATTTCATTTTCACGACATTCCGATAAAATATGTGCAAGCTAGCTAAAATGGCGACGGTTGCGAATTCGCCACGCGCACGCGTTTCAAAATCTACAACTTCTAATTCCAACATTTTCTCCACAATTGATTGCCATTGATGCCCAAGAAGTTTCAAAAAGATCGATGAAAATTCCTAGGACGAGTTTTCGTTTGTATCCATTACTAAAGGTGCTTTTTTTTGAAAATTCAAGATGGCCGCCCCTTGCCAAGGTCAAAGGTCAACGAAACTTCTTTGGTTATTGTAGAATCCTGCTAGTGGCATGTGTGTCCGATTTCGTGAAAATCGCTTGAACAAAATTGTTGTTTTCCCATATTGTCAAAAAACACGAAAATCGCCATTTCTCTGAGTTCGCCACAAAATGGCCGCCAAGCCGTAGGTCGTGTGGCCATCCCATAATAATTTTATAACTTCTTTGGGATATTTCCAACACGCGTGTCTTGGTTTCGTTACTGTATTTCAAAATATTTTTTTTTGGCCCCATAAGCGATTTTCGGCCCATTCATTTTTTTTACGGGAACGCTCGCCGTGATGTCATCGTCGTGGGGGGGGTGACATTCTCTCTGCCGAAAATTCATTTTCAATTTATCCTAGGTGTGTGCCAATTTTGGTGAGTTTTCGGGTATGTGGCGGGGGTCAAATTTGAGCTCAAAGTATCCGTTAGAAAGAAGAAGAATAATAAAAAAACATTCGAAAAACAATATAGAAGTTTTTGCAGTCAGGTGGCCTATGTATTTCAATGCGGCCTGTCTTTTTCTATAGGCTGGGCATGTCTTTTTGGCTTTAAACCCGTCTTTTGAGGGCTTTTTTGGGCTTTTTTGGGTTTTTGTCGTCATTTTTGCGACTACAATTTTGACGTTTGTGCGTTGGTGTTGTGCGTGTGTGTGTGTATTTTTGTTGCGTTACACAATTGTCGTGTCGTTGTGTGCTTTGGCCGACTTTTGACCCCATTTTTTGGCGTTTTGACGCGTTTTTTTGACGTTTTGGACCTTTTTGAGTGTTCGACCCTCGTAGCAGTTACAATATGGTCCTTGCACTCTGTGAGTGCTGCGGGCCATAATAATCCACAGTGATAACGCACACCTAAAAAGAAGTTCTGGTCATATAGCATAAATATTCATATCACTGCGCTGGCTTCTTTAAAACAAACTTTAACTTCATCATCTGGATAAAAACAAGCGGTAAGAGGAGAATGTTTTCTCTGAACTGATGCTTTATTTAACCCACCCCCAAGATCAGCATAGATATTGCTTTCCTTTGCCACTGCAGCCGAGATTGGGGCTGGCTCAGCCAGCTAAGCCGGTCTGCTTTTTGTTAAAAAGCGATCTAAATGTAAAAAATAACAAGAATATAGTACTGAAGCCTGATTTCTCTTGAAGCCCCAAAGAACTGATCTCTTTTGTAAGTGAACATGGTAAAAGCTAGTTAATGGCCTGTCAACTTCTGTCTACCACGGCGTGTGTCAACTTCTGAAACTACACACTTCGTTGGCCATTAACCCTGACATAAGCATTATTAAACTATTAAATACACTTGTATGCATTACTTTGCATTGGGTAATCATGAGGTAATCATTTACTATGGTTGTTTGTTTGCTTGGAGATATAGGAAGCAAGAGGTAAGTAAGGTTTTACTTAGTGATTTTAGCTTGAACTAACCCTTTATATACACTGTAAAACCTCATCAGCATTACCTAACCATTATGTAACCATAATTAATACTAAAGAAATGATTGTGAGGTGTGAACAATTATCCTCTAGGAAACACTTAATAAACGACTGTTAAACATGATCAGAGATGCAAAAAAGTGGTAAACAAGCCTTACTAAGCAAACAAAAATCAATGATTTTACACGTTATATTCAACTCCAAACAAATTTACTACTTACAAGTCATGTCTTTTGAACAAATTTGCATACTTAACATAACCAGAACAACAATTTCATTTTTAAAACCATTTTTTTCTTTCAAAACATAACTAGTTAGTCAAACACCACACTCAATTTCTATAATTCTTAGATTATTTGCAAAAGTACGAATCTAGCCACAGGGGTTGCAAGCCAGTTGCCTCTGTGCCGGTCCCAAGCCCGGATAAATAGAGAGGGTTGCGTCAGGAAGGGCATCCGGCGTAAAAATTGCCAAAATAACCATGCGAATCATCCACATTTGCAAAAGTACACTTTTCTTCAAGACATACATCAGTCAAAACTGTAAGGTTTTGTATTTGGGGCCCAATCGAAAAGGCTCTGAGGAAGTTACAATGGTTTATTGAGCTCAAGGCGGCAGGGGGATGAATCAGAGTGGACAGTTCATTACTTCTTCACCTCTTCCAGACAGCAGGGAGTGCATGTGAGTGTAACTATGAAGGACTCAGTTAGGACTCAGGGGCAGGATGAATGTTTGTCTTATTTGAAGTGGCAGCAGGTGGGCAAGGAACAGCAAATACCATGGCATTAGCAAAGGAGTGAACATACGGCAGAGCAGTCAATGTGTGGAATTGGGCTGAACTTCTGTAAAATCAAACAAGAGGAGAATCCCAATTCCTCTCTTTTCATTTGATTTTATAGAAGTCAAGCCATTGACCTTGGTCAGAGGCAGGTCAGTTTCAGGAAAATAATGACAAACAGAGCACATTGACAAGAAAGGACGAACAAACTGACACCAGATTTTGTTCAACTTAGCTGATTGTATGGAAGTCACAGTAACAACAAACAAAAGATATCTTTTTTGTTTATTCAATAAAGACTAATTTTCCATCTAGGACACTCCCACAACTGTTTTAAATTTACTATTAGAATCACTGTTTTTCTATTTCATATGAAATTAAATACAATGTGGGGTGCTGAAGTTGACTTTTTTTGACTTGTCATCTGAGTAGTCACTCACACCTCTAAATTCAGGGGTGAGTGAGCAGTAGTGGTTTTAGGCACGGGCAATACAGGCAATTGCCTGGGGTGCAAATTTCAATGCGTGGAAGAAAAGAAAAGAAAAGAAAAATTGCGCCACTATCGGTTTTCTATTATTTATTTCACAGACGTTGTAACAGCCTAAAACCAGAGAATTAGCACCCTGCAGTTACACGCGCTCCTGTCTTTGAGAAGGCGCCACGTGAGTGAAGAAAAAGAGGAGGGGTAGTGGGCGCAGGCAGCGAGGTGAACATGGAGCCAGGCCGCGATTACGCAACTCCTGGATCATCACGTGCTGTTGCATCACTCAGCTCATGTTAATAATGTCATTATATACTAACTATTGTAGATATTTTTATTAAGTGTCTTTTCTATGGTTTAGTTGGTGTCAGTAATTGACATAAAGACAGCAGGTAATGCAGGAAAACAGCTGCACTTTTTGAGATCATAAATAAACAATTGATCGTTTGTTTATTGAGGTTTTTGGAGGATTTCTACTGTTACACAAAATTAGGAAAATGCCAAATATTTTGGAGTAATTCTACCAAGAGTTCTATGATTTAGTTTTTAATGTTTTCTGAGACCTAATAATGATTTTCACAATAACAGGTTTTCTCTGATCCGTTTCACAAAGACACACACAGGACGTCACACACCAAGCAGAAATGAACTTATTGCTAAAAATGATGCAGGAGTCCAGCTCTAAAAAATGACTAAAGAGCAAAGAAAATGGAATGATTTCATTTGTTATTTCTAATTATTAATATTTCCAGGCTTTGTTGGTTCTGTTCTGCAGCATCTTCATACTGCTATAATTTTAACAGAGTATATTTTATGGAGAACAAAACATTATATGTTATTTAAGGTTTAACTTGATTTATTCTGGATTAATATTCCTGTTTTTATTCATATTTGTTAAAAAAGTTCAGTTTTAAAGGTTTAAACGTTTAGTAAATCAATAAATGTTTATTTTGTTCAGCCCAAAACCTGAATTGTATTTTTAATTTAGACCCCCTGTGTGACTGAGTTTGAGCCCCCCTGCAATACGAGTTTATAAAATTCACACATTTTTTGTGTAAAATGGCCACATAAAGATGGGGAGCACAAAAGGATGCTGTCAAATTTGTATGTGTGCGGGGCTGGTGGGGTTACTCGCCCGGGGAGTAAGTTAGTGTTGAACCGCTACTGTGAGTGAGTCCTCTCTCAGTAAAAATCTTGATTCAGAAACAATACCTGTAATAATGCTAATTGAATGCACTGATTTTTCTCAGGTGGTCCAGCTGGTTCGAGATCCGCGGGGCATCTTGGCATCTCGTATTGAAACATTTAGAGACACTTATAGGTTGTGGCGTCTATGGAGAGCGACTGGACGCCGCCCCCATAACTTAGATCTGAGTCAGATCAACACAGTGTGTGAGGATTTCCTTCAGTCCGTGTCCACAGGACTTGCCAGACCTCGGTGGCTCAAAGGAAGGTACATGCTCCTAAGGTGAGAAGGAGTGGGAAAATCTTGTACACATATATTATTACATTTTATTTTCAAGGATCTTGTTCAATAAAGTTTATGAAACTGCAATGTGAGAATAACACTGGCTGCGGTTCCATGTGCAAAATGTTTTGATCGGATCAAAGATTGGATTAGAATTCAACGGTGTACATGGGCCCAGAAAACCCTTTTCTGATTATATCAAACATCTACATGGGCCGCACTTTCGGTGGGAATAAATCATTCTCACTTGGTAGAGGAGAGGAACCCGCGGGGCGAGCGCAGAGGCGTCCGCGTGTTGCACCGGGCTTCCGTACAGCAGCCAGTCGGTCCTGTTTGTGCTCCAAAGCCTCCTCTGGAGCGCCACACCGTCTATGCATCCAGAGCAGCAGTGACCCACGATCAGAATAAACCGTTTACATGCACCACGATCGGATCAGCAATCGGCATAACCCACCTATCTCCATCTGAAAGAAATTTTGATCCAAATGAGTCTGATTGCGGCAGAGTATTCCGAACGGTGTGTTTACATGACGCATTTTTCGCCTGATCAGGCGTTCTTTTATCTTTCTTTTGTCCGTGTAAATGCAGCTACTGACACCTGAGAAGTCAGCATTTGTTTTGTTGCTTCAGACCAGTGCTTCTCAATTATTTTTTGCAAGGCCCCCCTAGTAAAAAGAAAATGTTTCCCAAACCCCGCCCCCCAACCCCCCCCCCCCCCCCCCCTGACACCCGCGTGGACTATAAATAAGATCAGTATCTATAAAATTGTGTAAGTATACCTAAAACTGTATCTTCTAACATTAACAAAAGAAAAACATGTATATAAATCCCCTTTCAACAAATATTAACTTTATTTAGCCACAGAAACCCCGTTAGAGTCTAAAACAGAAAAGAAGATTAAAGTGCCTGAAATAAAAAAAATCTGTCATTCCTTATTCAAACTAGAAACATTTTGACCAACTGAACCATTTGATGCAGAGAAAATAATTCAATCAATAAATAATATTAAATGTAAATTGATCTGAAACATTAACACAGCATCACCAATATATTTAACGTTTTTAGTCTGAAGAAATTGGTAAAAAACATTGTGCTGATTTTTTTTTCTAAATGATGGATTGTTTATTTATGATCTCATAAAGTGCAGCAGTTTTCTTGCTTTACCTGCTGTCTTCATGTCAAATACTGACACCCAACTAAACGACAGGCAGACAAAGAATACATTGATGGAAAATAAAGACTCGTCATCAAAATGTCTACAGTAGTTAATAAAGAATGACTTTATTAGCATGAGCTGAGGACTTTAAAGGCACGCCATGATACTGGTGTTGCACAATAGAGGCAGCTCTCCGCGTGTGCGTTCCACCTGCAGCCTGAGCCCACTGCCCCTCCCCTGTCCTTCTCACACACCTCAGTGTGAGAAGGAAAGGGGAGCAGCTGCAGGGACGGCAGTTCACGGTTTCAGGCTGTTAAAAACTCTGTCATATAGCAGATAATAGGAAACCCCCCCCTTAAATTTTCGCTCTGGGCAATTGCCCACCTAAAACCGCGATACTGCGCGCCCCCCCTGGCATTGCATGCACGCCCCACTATTTGAGAAGCACTGCTGTAGTCAGATAGTTTCCAAAGTATGCTAAATGCTGAAACAGACCATGTCAATAGATTTATTACTTATTTATAGTAATAGTTATAGTAAAAGAAAGAATTCCCCGGGTCGTGCATGCGAATGTCTTTGGTATTTGTGTTGTGAGCTAGTGTAGCGATGGCCAAGAAACGCTCAATCGATTGAGCCTTTAAACCTTATGTGGTGGCCTACACCAAAGAACATTCTGGTAAGGTATCTGCAGGACATTTTGGGGTGGATCCTAAACGGATCCGAAAATGGCGCAAGCAGATGGGCGAAATTGAGAAGACGGCTGCAAAAAAAGGAGCAACAAGCAACTGATTGCCTGGTGGAGGTGCAAAGAGAGCAAGTGACGAATTCGAAGAACTGGTGTTAACATGGATTATTGAGCAAAGACGGAAAGTTGCACGTCTCCAGGAAAATAACTTTTAAACCTCCTCTCTAAATATCTTCAGAAATGTCTAAATCCAAATCCTCCTGCCATTGAGATTTAAGTGTTATAAAGGGTTCATGTCATGTGTGTTTAGAGAAGAGGAAACATTTCCAGTTGCTCCACTACAGCCAGCTTTAATTTTCAAGATGGATTCAAAAAGAGATTTCTGCGGACAGGATTGGGGATGAGTGAATTATTTCGATGTAAAGCTGTGAAGTTTCAGAAATCTAAAAAAGTGAGACAAAGGCATGTTGAATTGTCCCTGTGGTGGGGGCTCTGGTCCTTCTTGCCCTTTAGCGCCCTTGAATTTCTCCAAAATTCCAACTATGGGTGAGCACGGTCTGACCATGTTTACAACACTCCTTGTGGACCCCCACTTGTGGGCGTCCTCCTCCTGGGCAGGGGTGGCCAGCCCCTGCTTTGGTCTCTCCTGGACAACCGTGGGCCGGGTGGGTGGCTGCCTAGAGCGTGGGGCGGGTCTCCCTTGGGGGGCCCTGGCTCGTGCCTTTGGTTGAGGTGGGGGGATGCTCAGAACTTCTAACTGGTGGGGTGCTCATCTGGGGCAAGGCCCAGTGTTAGGGCCTCCTAACAGTGTTGAGGCCTCGGGGGGGCTGCTCTCCTGGTTGGGCTGG
Source organism: Oryzias latipes (assembly GCF_053564925.1). NCBI lineage: Eukaryota > Metazoa > Chordata > Actinopteri > Beloniformes > Adrianichthyidae > Oryzias > Oryzias latipes. The sequence continues at coordinate 7,649,347 of NC_136242.1, forward strand.
AGCTTGCACTTTCTGTCCACCTCTGCCTCCCGACTCTCTGGCATTGGGGGCCCCAGTGGCGGTCCTGCTGGCCTGGGTGGCGGGGTGTGATCCCCCCGGTGGGTGGTTTTTCTCTATCTGCTGCGACGGGGGCCTTGGTGTGGGGATGACTGGACACTCTCCCTCTTCCTTTTACATTCCATCATCCACCTTAGAAGAACATAAACACTCTCTCGAGCACAGGTGTTATCTCACCTTTGCACAAACAGTTTGTGTGACTGAAATGTTTCACATGTGTTGGTCTGAAAGCTTAAGTATTCGTGTGTGAATGCTAGTTGTATTATGTTCATGTTGCCGCGCGCGCACACACACAAGACAAGGCAGCGCACACACAGTCTGTGGTGATCTCGTAGGGGACACGTGAGCAACCTAGAGTAAGAACACCTGTTTCTGCGTTAAATTAATTAAGTTTGCGTCAAGGAGCCCCCACCATCCTGTCACCTTGCTACTACGATGACCGTATGTTGCGCTGTTTGTGTAGAACACACTGGGGTGGCGGTGACGGGGGGGTGGGGGGTTTGCACGCGGAGTAAACAACAAAACAACAAACAGGTAGAGGGGCGGGGCTTAGAGTCACCGCTTATGATTCCAGACCCGCGACAAACTATCAGCTGCTTCCTAATACTTAATAATAATTAATAACTAATAGTTGTCATCCGTAAAATTAATATAATTTTTTGGGTTTCCTGGATTTAAAGAAAAATAAATAAATAGAAAGGAGTCTGCATCAAAGTGAATTTGTTTCCATCATCTCACTTAACTTAACTTAACTCTGGTGTTTGACAGACAGAAAAGTGTATTCAAGGTTGTGGAAAATGGACAAAAGATCAAAGGAAACATCACGCTCATAAAGAATAAAAATAATTAGATTAAATAATTAAATAAATATCCTGTCTGGAACATTCTCATGTATAAAGTAAAATGTTTTGTTAAAAAAAAACAATGTTTTTGTATAATGAGGAAATACAACACTTTATGTTCTTAATTTGTTATTTATCAAACAGTATCGATAAGAGTACCGTTAAAATACCGTATCGATAAGCAGTATCAATAAGAGTAGTAGTACCGTTAAAACCTTAACGATACCCATCCCTACATTTGAGTGTGTGGACAGGCCCCGCCCCTTTTAAATTTATTAGATCTAAACTTGACTGTAATATATTTTAGTATCTCCAACACAAGAGGCTTTCTGTTTGCTCTGCTGTTGGACAGGACAAGTAAAAAAAACGTTATTTTACTAGCTTATGAATTCACTGGCATGGTTTCTTATTTATGAAGATTTACCTTTTTACCCCAACACTCTGTCAAATTCCTCCAGGAGGTTCAAAGTTATTTGGTAAGCTCTTTATAGGATTGGACAAGAACAAAAGCATATCGTCGGCATACAAGGACACCTTAATCACAGAGTCATACGGATAAATTCCAGTTATGTTGATTTCTTGGCGTATTGTGTCCAATGGCTCAATCACGATAGCGAATAACAGAGGTGATATAGGACAGCCCTCTCTGGTGCCATGTTTAAGTGAAAAATAAGGGGAGAGGTTATTTTTTGTACAAACAACTGCTAGAGGCAAGGAATCTTTACCCAAGGGATACATATTTCACCAAAACAAAATTGTTTTAAAATACATAACAAATATTCCCATTCCACCCGATCAAAAGCTTTCTCTGCATCCAGAGACAGTAGTACTTCTGCCATAACTGGTGAAGCAGAACTGTAAAGGATATTAAATGAACGTCTGACATTATAAAATGATAAGCGCCCTTTGATGAAGCCAGTCATCTGCTAATATTGAGGGCAAAACCACCCCTAAGCGACTGGGTAGCATTTTTGAAAGAATCTCATTTACATTTAAAAGGTAGATTGAACCGCAGTATGAACCTTCACGAGGATTCTTGTCTTGTATAGGGATGGGGGAGGACACATACTCCCCCATCCTCATTTCCTCCCCCATACTGGGGGAGGAAATGGGCCTGTGGGGATGGATTCTTCGAATACTGATAGAAGGATTGGAGAAAGATGGTCTGCAAATTTTTTCATGAATTCAACAGAGAATCCATCAGGTCTTCATGCATTTTCTAATTTGCATGGACTTAATTCCCTTTGAAATCTATTGGGTAGAAAAGGGTTGATCTATCTCCAAAGACATTTTTATTATTGATTAAGGGAACATTAATTTTCCTAAAGAATCAGTCAGATAGAGTTTGATCAGCATGAAATTCTGTCACATAGGGTTGAGTAGAATCTATAAAAGCAGGAGTTTACTTTTGGGTGGTCTCTGTATTTATTGCCTGACTGATAGCTCACTTAAATTAAAGTCCTCCTGACAGTTTTTGGTGAAATTGGTGAAGTTTTCCCAGCTTTTTGACCATGTTGGTGTCTTTGGCATTGTGAGTTGTTGATAAGGTTTTCAATTTATCTGATTGATAAGTTAAATTCTGCTTGAAAAATTAATTGTAATATGAGCGTGTCATCGCTTGGAGTGATTGCAAGTGCCACATCTAATTTGAGGTTCTCATTGGACAGCTTATCCATTTCAAATTGTGGCTTTTCCTTTGTTGTGCACTATAGGATAGGATTTGGCCCCTCGGGCATACCTTCATCAATTCCCACACAACAGAAAAGGATAGTCCTGAAGTCTGATTAAGAGTGAAAAATTATTAAACCACAAATGTCATGGTTTGGCAAGCATGAAAAAACCCAGATGCATGGAACAACCACCATCCACAATGTAACAAGTCCAAAAGGTTTAGTGATAAAAACCAAGGCAGAGGGAGCATGATTAAGGCTGATTTCCCATAATCATTGGGAATATGTCCAGGGGGGAAAAGAATAATGTGGGTGTGGGATTTAAAAACCTCCATGTGGCGATTGCACCATTTGTACTAAGAAACTTTTGAAATTGAAGAGCCAAACTATAGATTGGGGCTGGTCGTGGTGATCTGTGATCTAGACTGGGTGATAGCAAAGTTCATGTCACATCCGAACATTAAATGTTGTATGTTCATTAGGGGTGTAACGATACGCTAAAATCTCAATTTGGTTCGGTTCAGAATTTCATAGGGCTCGGTTCGGTACATTTTGGTACGGTGCTGCTGTTTAACAAATCTGCCTGATAAGAACTGCTATTTTCTGAACTGTTATTTTATTGTTATTTATTGTGTGTGTTTTGATGCCGGACACCTGAATTTCTCCCTTGGGAGATTATTAAAGTTTTATTTATCTATTTTTGGTATTTTTTGTACAAAAAACTAAGGCAGAAAAAATTACTTACGAAATGCATTTATTGGTTATACATAACAATAAATACAATTGACCTATGTCGGTGATCTGCTTTATAAAATAAGAAAAACTATTAGCTGCCAGGAACCAAAAACTTTAGATAATTAACACTGGCATGAAAAAAACATTTGAACTTGCACATTTTTTTTTCTTGTAGACCCGATTGTTACTGTCGGTGATGCCGTTTTAAGTTCGCTAACAGATTAGATGTGTTACTCTGGCATACGCTATCTTTATGTAACAATGTCAACACACAGCATTCGACTTATCCAATTGTCTTTTTCCTTCATGATGCTGACAATAAAGTCAAAGTGTTCCCCCCACACAGGTGAGCGTAAGGAGATGGGGGGGGTCCTCATCTCTGGCCTCGCGTCTGCATTAGCCATATGTTGACATGCTTACTGTCAGTCACCTAATAGCGTCTCGGAGGAAACTCATGGCTAAAATTACTTCTGCCTCGGCGCAAAGTTACAGTGACGACCTGGGGGTTAGCCCCGCCTATAGCCACTAAGACTCATGGGAAGTGCGAAATCTTGTGTTGAATCCTTCACCATCACTGAGAGAGCAGTGACGAGAAGTGAGGTTCATGTTGTTACACTGTTCATGTGTGTTTATAATTGATTTAATGCTGGAAAGGAGATGGAGCATCTATTTCTCTGTCTACTCTCTCTCTGAGACTGTTTGAGGGCAAGTGGAGTACGGGGTAAGGACAGTCTTAGCAGCTAGTTAAGCAGCAGCTCAGCTCTCGTTTCACTGCTACGAGTGACAAAGCAGCTGGATCGTTACAATGCATATGCCGTAAAAAAAGAAAAATCGTACCGAAACGGTACAGAAGTGAACCGAACTGAAACTGCCGTACCAAAACGGTTTGGTTCAACTACATGTAGCGTTACACCCCTAGTGTTCATGTTACATTTTGGTGAAACAGAGCAGTCCTCCGTGTGTGGTGAATAAATATTAACAAGAACAACTGGTGAGTTATATCAGTGTTTAACCTCTTTTGAGCCAAGGTACACTTTTTCCTGCACAAAAGTATATTAGTAATAGTTGAGGGACAAAAGATTTCATGTTGCACCTGTTTTTTGTCAGGACCCAAAATGCAGGAGACCAAGCATGGTGGCATTTTAATAAATAAACTTAGACATGACAAAAGCCAGGTTGCAACAAAAGAATAACAAAGCGCTGCAGGTTTGTAGGTTTCAGGAGCAGATAGTCATTGCTGTTAAGCTGAGACGTTCAGGCAAGGCAGTGTTGCTGGAGCTGGTTTAAGCACAGTCACACGTGATTGGTCTCAGCAGACGATAGTCTCAGGGTGGGAAGGGGCAGACAGGAAACTTTTCCTTAAAGTTGCCCAGGTAATCATGTGAAATTGTGTGTCCCGGTGTGGGTACCGGATGTTCTCGGGTTGCCGGATGTTCTTGGGGTCCTTCCAATGAGTTTTATCACTAGAGGAGACATCACGTGGTTCCTCATGGGAGGAGAGCACCACCATCTTTGGTGAGGTCAAGTTTTGAAGACCAAACCACTTTTTAATAACATTTCATAAAGAGCTCTGTTTTTACTTCATTATATGAAAAAGAAAAATGGCTTGAAATTGCTTAGTTTTGTTCAGAAATACAAATTTCGAGTACCCCTAACTTAACTAGTATTAGACTATTTAGATTTTTTCTATGTTCCTTTATTTTACTTATGTTTTTTTTATTTGTGTGTTATGTTCATTGTTTCTTTTTCCCCCACTCTATTCTTTATTTTCTATGTTAAGTTTGGCAATGGTGACTGATCTTCGAAGCAATATTCATTACATTGTTATTGTTTGTTGTTAACGTTAATGTCATTGTTAATTTATGATACCGCAATTGTCAATAAAGTTTAAAAAGAAACTTATCGACGTTAACTCATTGGTCGTGGCAACTTACAGCCAATCAAATAGTGTGACGTCATCATTGGTCGAAGGACCCCGAGAACATCCGGCAACCCGAGAACACCCGGTACCCACACCGGCTTGTTGGTTTTTTTTTTTTTTTTTTTTTTTTTTTCTTCACACAGACAAGAAGCATTCGAGTTCCTTGTACTGCTGTTTAATGTGGCGTTCCTTTCTTCAAACCACATCAGCATTGTAGAACTAGCAAACAAAAGTAATGATTAACTACAACACATGAATTGCACACCTTCACACAAATATTGCACAAAATAATACACATACCACTTTGGCCTGCTAGTGAACCAACCGGTGAACTAAACACAAAAAATCTTCTTAATTGTTTTCTTATTGCTGTCTGTCGTGCTGACTTCACATGTGCTGCTCTAGTAGGAAACAGGAAGTGCTTCTTACAACTTTTAGCTGAACTCAGGTAATCTAAACATTTAAAAACTCTTCAGAATTAAATCTTACTGCTCCTACAGCTCCATAGATGTGATATAAAATGTAGAAAATACAAATATTTAAATCTACAAATTAAAGAAAAACAAGTAAAAAACGTTTTCAATAGCACTGTGACCGAGCGCCCTCTGCTGGCTAAATAACTACTCACACATCGAAGATGTTGAAGCTTTATTCGTTTTTATTTGGTCTAAATCAGAAATCTAACGTTTATAAAAAAAAAAAGGTGGTTTATTTTTTTAATTGGTGAATACATTTTTTCATTTTAGCTTAAATGTATTTGTTGGCCACTTCACCTTAATCCTGTTTCTTCTCTTTTGTTATTACTTACATTTAAACTTAACTTCTAATTTTCCTAAAATGTCAGAATTCTGAAACAGATTTTGTCCTTTAAGCAGACATTAGGCTCAAAAGTAGCTGTTTGAGTTCAAAGATGACCTGGACTAAACACTGGGATGTCTGGCCGTTAATGATTCCTAGAAGGAGAACAAAACTGTTAACCTGCTCTCATCAAGTAGGTTTTCAAACTTAGCAACAAATGTTTGCGTTTGAAGCAGGATAGAGTCACGTCTCCAGGCGTCAACATTTTATTCACTTTTCACTCGTTCCAATCCCGCAGGAAGCTATACTAGATCGTACAATCACTAGCCACGGTTCCACAGGATTGGCAGAGTGCCCCCCTCCCACTGAAAGCAATTTGTGCATCAAAGTTGCGCCCTCTGCCTTTGTTTTAACCCGTGTCGCTGCTCCATGTTTGTTTGTACAAAAGTGTGTTTAAACACCTGACGCTCTCACTGTGTGTGGGAGGAGCTACCGTCAAAACTTTTTTTCGCCCTCCTGATGAAAACTGATGAACTAGCAAACAAAAGTAATGATTAACTACAACACATGAATTGCACACCTTCACACAAATAATGCACAAAATACACAAACCAGTACATACCACTTTGTGTTAGGATGAGTGAGGCTGGACCCAGAAGCAGGACAGAGACTGGAGGATGAATGAGGGAAGAGGGTTTTATTAAGTCCTCAGTGGCGTTGGTGGGTTCTGGCGTGACGGTTCTTGGCTTGGGTGGAATGAACTGCAAAGGTTGACCCAGGTTGAAGGTTGAGCAGATGGAACTTCCTGAAGAGGCAGAGATAAAGGCAGTTAGATATAAGAGCACTAGGCACTTAGTACAAAAGCACGAGACGCAGACTTGGCTTAAGGAGTCAGTACTCAACCACATGAAGCAGACGGACTGACGTTGGCTGTAGGGTGGTGGTTCCTTATAAAGGCCGCAGGCTGATGAGATGATGGGTGGCAGGTGTGGAGATGAGCCCAGGATCCTACCACTTTGGCCTGCTAATGAACCAACCGGTGAACTAAACATAAAAAATCTTCTTAATAGTTCTCTTATTGCTGTCTGTCGTGCTGACTTCACATGTGCTGCTCTAGTAGGAAACAGGAAGTGCTTCTTACAACCTTTAGCTGAAAGACAAGGAAGATGTTGAGCCATTTATATTGAAGAGCTCCACAAAAGCGTCGGCAAACTGCTTAGTGTGAAACCTGAACCTATTTTGATGAACACAGAGCTGATATTCTGGTGATCGTCAATGGTTTTAGATCAGTGAAAAAGATTAATTTCCCACGCCATATAACCTGCCTTTAACAATTACGTAGCCTCCTGAAGCATCTGTTTCCCCTCCTGACATCACAAAAGGAGTATTCTTATTGATAGGAATAGCCACACCTCAGGATTGAGAGTGAGAGTTATAGAGTGATATGTTTGTCTGACCCCCAACCCCCCCAGGTTGAAAGGGATCGAAAGTCCGAAGATGAATTTCTTAAAGATAAACAATTCCTGCATGTTGCTTGTTTAAATGGCAGAACAGGAGAATTTACAGGAGAATTTAAGGACTTTACATTCCAGCTGACAAAGTTTACAGTGTAACGCTAAACAACATAAACAGTTCATTTGGATTGTCACAATACCAAGGAGGTTACTCACCATGTCAAGCTAACCAACAGCAAAAAAACGTTCACACACAAAAAAAAAAACACAAAACGACAATACCTGCAAGTGAAGCATAAGGCTCCTATTATTATTTAACAGAAAAAAATTATTTTTTATAGAAAACAGAATACAAAGTAACTTATCAATTACCCCAGAAAATTCCTGTCCCACAGTCAATCTTTTACAATCGGCTCCTGAGCTGCTGTAGACAAAGATATTAGGATAATCCGCTCAAAACAATCCATCAAGAAAATAATAATAAATGAGATCCCACGCCTTTCTTTCCTCTGCTCCTCTCCTCCACCTCCTTACAAACCCTGTGGTCCCCTCCCCATTACCATGCCAACCAAGTCCCCTCGATAGTGACGCCATACATAATATTTAAATGCAGTGTACGCACAGGATTTCATTTTATTTTTATTTATTTACTTTTTTCTTTACACTTTGCATTCCCCTTGAGCTATTGACCTTTTTTTTCTCTCTTATTTGTACCTTTCAGTCATTTATTTCGATGTGGCGGTGTCACAACTGGTCTGAGTGAGAAATCCGAATTTTTCATTACACCAGGAGAAAAAGTACAAATGAATGTGAACTAGAACCAGAAAATAGGAAATTAAAATAGTCCTCAAAATGTGGTACAGTGAAAGTCAAACTTTCACCAACAACAACATTTTGATTACCCAAATCCACACAAAGATAGCTGCTCATTTAAGTGCCTTGGGATGAACACTAACTCTCTGGAGATAAAGCTCTGCTATTCAGACCTGTCTATCAGGCATCTTGTATCACATCAAAGGGGGAGAGGAAAAAAAATCCCAAATTTAACTCAATTGTCAAACTGAATCTTGGAACTTCAGTGGGAAAACAATAACAGAAACTGTTTTCCTTTTCTATCCCTTTTCTCTTCCTCCCCTCTCCCTTTCTGTCCTTCTTTTAAACCCAATTTTTCATACAAGTGATTTTTTGGTTGTTGGCTTGGTTTATTTCCTTTGTTCAACTGTTCGGAGCCTGTGGGGTCAATATGATCAAAATAGGCAAAAAGAAAATGTCTGACCTCATTTAGATCCACGTTTCAGTTCAGTTCAGTCATGTGAGGGCTGTCCATGATCTTGGGTTTCCTCTGTGTCTTGGAACCATTTCTTAATCCCACTGTGCGTAATCCAGATCTGCGCTGCTTAGATGAGCACATATTTAGCTTCCTCTCGGTCTTACCTCACCGAAGGCGTACCTCGCCTGCTCCACACTCGGAGGATGACCAGCAAAGATAGAAATGTTGGTCCCCTTGCAGTGAATTGGTCCAGACTCGCTGGCACGCCGGAGGATCTCGACGTGAAGTTAAGTTTTGCCACGATGATGCAGGGTTTGCCGATCTGGTTCCTTGCTTGTAGTTCCCAGTGAGAGTGGTCAGTGAGGATCTCTTTATCCATCGGTTACAAAATGTTCCTGAAATGTTCATCTGGTGTTGTTGTCTACGTAGCATGACTAAATTTCACAGCAAAACTAACCCATCACCATTCTGTCTGGGATGGAATAAAAGCCTTTATCCAACTAACGTCTGTTTCACTTAAATGCCTGGCTGGCTGCCAAAAATTTTGTAATAAACATCTGAACTATTCAAGGCAGATTTATGGTATGTAGTTAAAATGACAGTAAAGCCTCCTGAATTTTAAATCTTGAGTCCATCTAACCTCAAAGACTACTACAATAAAAAAATTTCAGAAATAACTCTATATAACCTAAATCTAGAGATTCAATATTAAATATGTTGCTTTTTTGCTTTCAAAAGGACTCAGTAAGGCGGTTTAAGATCCATATATCCACAAAGCTCTGTATATTTCATGCATACATCTTGAAATGTGTTTAAAGACCCACTCCAACAAAAATCATGTTTTGGTTTTTCTTAACATGTTCTTGGAATTGATAGAGAACAAATATAAAGAAAATGAAGATAGAAACTTGAAAATGTCTTAAAAATTGACACTGTTTTTTTGGCTAAAAACAGCAGAATCATAATTAAAACAGATAAAAATACAGTTGGAGTGGGACTTTATTAGATCTTGTTAAAGAAAGTACAGTTTTACCGGTCAATACGTTCTTGTTTCTATCAGGTATGAAGACTTGGCCAGGTTTCCCCTCCAGAAAACCAGAGAGTTGTACACGTTTCTTGGTTTGGTTCTGGAGTCCAGTGTGGTGGACTGGATCATCAACAACACTCGAGGCAGCAATGATCTGTCAACGCGGCAGAAATTCACCACAGTTCGGGACTCGGCAGCAAACGCAGAGAACTGGAGGGTGAAGCTCTCCTTCGACTTAGTGGTTTACACCCAAACCGCCTGTAAACCACTTCTGGGGCTTCTTGGATACAAGACCGTCCTCCACCCAAGAGAACTGATTAACCTCTCCCACTCTTTAGTGGAGGACAGGAGGTTCCTCCCATTTTCGTAAACTACTGAGAAGCATGATCCATCATGAGAGGACACCACTGTCGTCTCTGGAGAAGATGAAATGTAATCAAAACCTCATTCTGGTCTCTATGAATCCAAATTTTTTCCCCCTACCCCTCCGGCTCCTCCCTACCCCTACATTTAGCCCTCCAAGCAGGGAGTTATGGAAAACTATTGTCTTCAAATCATCACAACCACTCCAGGATGCCATCAATAGTTGCCGGTGAGATATGTTAGCACGTAGTTGCCAGCGCTTGGAAAATACACAACATTGTTTTTTTATCTTTAATAAGTCATCCAAAAGAAAAAGTCATTACTTACATTTAACTGTGAACTTCTGTGCTTCAGAGCACACCACATGAAGAAATGCGTTTCACTTCTGTGACACAGATCACCCTACAGGCCGAGGGATAGCCAGTCCTAAGTCACTGCTGCCACCCCATAAAAAATGTTCGGCCACAACCACAACTCCAATGCCCCTACAATTGGAGCAATTGGGAGGAGCCAGAGAGGTAGCGGAGGAATTCGTATTCGGCCAATCACTATGTCTTTGGAGAAAAAATGAACTGCGTCCCACAATCTTTTCAACTGACATAGTATCAAGTTTGATTGATGTTATTCTTTGAACCTGGGCAGGACCAGTTTATTCATGTATTCCTTTAGCAATCAACTACCTCTGTGCTCAGCCTTTTATTTTAGACACTACGCCACAAACGTCATGGTTGGGTATTTGAAACAAATTGGTGGCTTATTAGAACTTCCGGACCCTCTGACCTTGTCATAATTTAAAATGTTTAATTTTGTCGTTGGATTTTTATGAGTTTGACCTATTAAAACTTGAAAGAAATTGCAAAAAACGGATTTCTTGGGAGAACAAACAGCATTAGGACTTTTGTGAGGTAAACTAAAACAGAGTCAAATTGAATACCTAAGAGCAAAACCTTGAACTCCTCTGTCACATGGTGGATCAATCTGATAGTTTTCCTCCTGAACTTCCTTCCATTTTCGTAATCCGCTGTTTCCTTTTTGGGGCAGCGGTCTTTCCGGAGCCCGTCCCGGCTACTGTTGGGCGAAGGCGGGTACACCCTGGACAGTCTGTTGCAGAGACGATGGGCTGGAGCGATCCCGATCACTATGCCGGCTCCCAGGAGGCGAGTTTACATCCAGACAGAGACCCGCGGGATGGGGAGCCGGCCTGCTCGGATCTCCTGAACTTTATTATATTTTTCTTATTTTCATAGAGAAAAATAATTAAAAAAAGGTCCCCTGATTTGATTCTTGTTTTTCATTTTACCCTCTATGGTTAGTGCAGGACAGCAAGCCTGCACTAACATTTCAAACACCTATGCGTGACAGCTAATGATATATTAAGTTTAATTTTAAATATGTGCGACTAACAACAAAATCTAGCCGTGGACGCACTTAAGATACATAAAAACCTTAGCCGGGTCAATTGGCACTCCACTCTCACTGATGACATGACCAAAGAATTGTGTTTGGTGGGTTAGAAGGGTGCAGTTTAGTCACAGCCCAACCTGACTGCTGAGTTATGGAAAGTTTTAGAAAAGGAATGTAAAACGTTGCTAAAATAGTATACAGACCCTGTGAGGCTGAGGACGGGACTGAGACTGCCTGAGGGACTTCAGTGAACACACAAAGGTATCACAATAGTGTGCTTAGATAACAATACAGTATTTCTAATATTCTTTAGTTCAGTGTTTTAGAGGTGATCGTCAGAATCAGAAATCCTTTATTGTCATCGTTACACAAGAAACTTGTGACAAAGAAAATCTTGGTGCTCTCCAGCTGTTTGGAAAATATAAAATAAGTTATACATATATATATATATACACATTTATGGCAATTGTGTTCAGAGTCTGAGTCTTTTTGAGAGGTGGTAAGTTCAATTCTGATTCTGGTCAAAATATTGTCCGTTCATCCGTCCATCTTCAGAACCCGCTGTATCCCTATTGGGGTCAGAGGCTGCTGGAGCCAACCCAGCTACTGTTGGGTGAAAGTAAGTTCATACCACTAACGGGTCGCCAGCCAACCCTAAGAAAACCCTAAGCATAAATGAATATAATTGAAGTTTATTTTATTAGGTATACTTGAGTACAAGTAGGAGCATACCAAGCATTCTCTCCAAGTATACTCTACCACTCTACAAACTTCACTACCCAATCTCATATTGAAGTTTACCAAAGGTAAACACGTCCATTAGTAATATTGTGTTTAGTGCCATACGAGATCATTCAGATATGTGGAAAAACTACAAGAGCTGCCTTTTTACCTGTCCTTTTAGCTAACTTGTATGCTGCTGCACTGGAGCAGAGACGAACCATAGGCAAGGTACATGGTCAAATACAGGGGCACAGATGAGCCAGAGATGAGGTCCACAACCAAGTACAGAAGCACGGACAAGTCAACTGGAATCTAGAATCACTCCCCTGGAGGGGAGTGGGGAAGAGGGACAATACATGAATCACACTGCACCAAACAGAGGCATGGAGAACTGAATGATAAATAAATGAATGATCAAGAATGGAGAAGAAGAATGGAGAGAAGGAGAGAAGAAGTGGATGAGAATAGAGGACAGGCCTTAAACTGAGCCTTAAAAAATCCAATCAATGATTACTGACCTTACCCATAAACCACTGAGTCTCATTTGTGGAGCTGATCTGTAAGTAAAGAATTTGATCTAAGACTATGAGACAAAACATCAAACAAGCACTTAACTGATCAGCTGTGCACCGCATACTGGGTTTGCCTGGCGCTTTAAAGAAGAAAAGATTTTATGAGTTGCTTTAGCACACTGAAGGCAAAATACGACACTGCAGTGATGAAGACAACAAAACAGCAGACAGGTGTCATCTCACTGATGAAGACCTGCAGTCCATCCTGAGAATCTCCACAACACACGACCTCACACCAAACACAAAAACCAACTTGTTGGTAAAAAAAAAAAAAAACAACCCAGGCGTCTAGCTGTGATAAAATGACACAAGAGCAAAAAAACCCAAGTGTGTCATGATTTGAACTTGTTGTCTTGTTTTTGGTCCTTGTTCTGTCTTGTTTCTGTTTCCTGTTTTATTTTGAAAGTATCCTGTCTTGTCTGTTTTCTTGGGTTTTACTTCCTTTGGTTCCCATTCAGCCCTGATCGTGTCCACCTGTGTCTTGTCTGCCCTGTCTGTATATAAGTCTTGTCTCTGCCTTCCTCCTGTGTTGGTCCATTATTCCTGCTCTGGTGTTCATGTCTTGTCATGCCATGTACCTTGTCCTTTGTTTCATGCCACGTCACGTCACAGTGAGTTTTTGGTTTTGTCATCCTGCTCGGCAGCGTTTTTTGTTATAATTAAACCCCTTGCCCTTGAACCACGTGCCCCTGCCTCTGCATTCTGGGTCCTACCGGCTCTCGAGCCCCCCTGCACCCTGACAAAGTGATTTGATTTGTTATTGCTGGAAAGCACACGTTTTATTCATATTTCCAAGTTTTGTTTGTTTTGTTATACTGCATGTTCACATTTTGAAGCTGTATAATTCATACTTCTTTATGGGATATTTAAAATTTAAATGTATTTATTGTATAGTGCTGAATAACACAAGAGTAAAAAAATTTGGAAGCTTTTTCTTTCAACTTTTCATTTTGTATTTTTATGGAGAACAAAATGTTATAAGGTACTTAAGGTTTAAGTTGATTTATTGCAGAACAATATTCCTGTCCATTTTAATTTATATTTATGTAGAAAAAATTGAAGTTTTAAAAGTTTAGTTTTAGTGTGTTTACTAAATGTTTATTCTGTTCGGCCCACTGCCTAAAATGTGATTTGGATTTTGGCCCCTTTGAAATTGAGTGTGATACCCCAGCTTTAAACTAACAAGACGGCTGCTCTCAACACAGTCTTCTGCATCTTTTCTTTCATTCTTCCTGACAGTCTTTTCTCACTCATCACATCTGAAACTGTCGTGGTTAAATGGGAAGGAGGCTGTCTGGTGAAGACGAAACAGTTTATTGATTTCTGAAGAAAGGAAGGCGATGAAATCCAGAAACTGGTGTGGCAGACAGTGAGTTTTGTCCAGAAGGTGGAGATAATCCAAGAGTGAGGTCATGCTGGAAGCTAAAGACAATTGGAATAAAAAAAAAAACAGGAATGGCCAACCAACCTTTTACCCCTTGTGCTATCTTAGATGACCCCACCCTTGCATTGACGTGTTCTCCCTACCATGATAAAGGTGGATAAAGGTGGAAAGATTTCATGTAATCCATGGACACCAGCGAAGATCACAAATCATTGAAGAAAACAGGTTCAGTGCACTGTCTAGGACGGGGGTCGGCAACCCGCGGCTCAGGAGCCGCATGCGGCTCTTTAGCGCTGCCCTAGTGGCTCCCTGGAGCATTTTCAAAAATGTGTGCAAATGTAAAAAGATGGGGGAGAGAAATATATTTTTTGTTTTAATATGGTTTCTGTAGGAGGAAAAACAAGACATAAACATTCTTAACGTTTTCCAATGCTGTGAGAATATGTAGAATAAATATTGTAACGCTCAGCAGGTACGTCACTTGTAGCGGGAAAAAGGAGAGCCAAACTGTCAGCAAGTTGAGCTGTCAATCAACTGGCTGCGCTGGAGAACTGTCGGTTTCCCATACACCACACGACTCCGTAGAGTCTCAGAGAGGAGGAGGCAGAAGGAGAAATTGAGAGCGCAGTCTCCTCTCTGGCATAACAAGCCCATATCGCAAGCCACCTAAACGAGCTGAATGAAAGTCTCCAGGCGCCGCAAATGCTTGAAGCTGTTCTGTCATTCGAGGGCAAGCTGACTGTCATGGGGCACACACGTTCCATTTTATTGATTTTTGTTCGAATCCTCAAAATAAAAATGACATCAAAAATCGGATTTCTTTTTTACATTTCTTTAATCTTATCAAAGCAATGAAACATAATTCATTGATATTGTAATGAAGTTAACATTGCACAACAGAGCAGTCACGTGACGCGTCGTTCTCCGCAGAATGCACTGCAGGGCAAATAAACATTTAATCATTAATAATTATGTATTTGCAGCAACTTAGTCATTTTGATAGCAGGCTAATATAGCTAATATAGATACACATTGCATGTGTTGCCTTCATTATAAGACTTGAATAGGGCGTTTAATATTTTGCAGCTCCAGACACATTTGTTTTTTTTTTTTATCGTCCAATTTGGCTCTTTCAACATTTTGGGTTGCCGACCCCTGGTCTAGTGGGTCTAGATGACCCAACTCCCAATGTTAAAGTGCCTAGGATAGCACAAGGGTTAACGATGTGGTCAACTAACTTGTCCTGTCCAACAGCGAAGCAAACAGATGAGAGCTGAAAGCCTTTTGTGTTGGACATATTTTACTTTCACAGAAGGGGTTATGAATCTTATGATACACCAGATGTATATTTAAATAAACCCCTTTTGTAGTTTCAGCTAAACTTTATTCATGTTAATTATATTTGTAAATATTTTTTGTTTGACCGGACGGAAAAGAAAAGGAGGAAAGAAGCGAGAGGGATGACAGATAAGGGGGGGGGGGGGGATAGAGGGGTGATTATAGTAGTGGGGGTAAGATCATGAAGCGTCAGAAAGCAACAAGTTGCTGTAGCTTTATAATCACAACTGACAGGTTAAGATGCATGAAAAATTTAAAATGGGCGGGGCCTGTCCACACACACACTCAAACGTTACACACGTTAACGTTAAACACACCTGTTGGCTCCAAAAGTGTTCACACACAAACAAGTCTACATAGACATACTACCACTAACATTCACACACACATACTTATGCATTCAGACTAACACATGTGAAACATTTCATTCAGTCATGCAAACTGTTTGTGCAAAGGTGAGATAGCACCTGTACTCGAGTGAGTGTTTTATGTTCTTCTGGGGTGGATGATGGAATGTAAAAAGAGAGAGAGAACCCAGCCCCTCACCCCCCCCACCCCCACCCCACCAAGGCCCACACCACAGCAGCAGAGGAAGCCGGGACCAACCCAACAACCGCACAGTACAATAGATAAAGACCACCTGCCAGGCAACCACATCCACCCCCCCAGGCAGGGCCAGCGGGACCGCCACAGCGGCCCCCAACGCCAGAGAGCAGGGGGGCGCAGGGGGCAGAGAGTGCAAGCCCCAGCCCAACCCATACAGCACAGCACCCAGGGGGCCCCCCAAAACCCAGACAGGCGGCCCACCACCACCAAGTAGTCCTGACCATCCCCCAGCCCCAGGTACGAGTCAGGGTCCCCAGAAAAGACCCGCCCCCACGCTCAGATATGATGTGATCCCCGACTCCTGGTCTTGCCAGAGAGCTCAGGGATCCCTCTCCCTGCATGGAGAGAGGGCCGCCGGGCCCAGGAAACCAGCACCACAGGGACATAGGGCTCCGGTTCCCCCCGCCAGGGGTGGGGCGGGGGACAGAAGATCAGAAGTCTCTCTTCCTTGTGTGATGTATATGTGTTAGTGAGCATGTGTTGGACTGTGTTTTTGTGTATTTGTGAGGTAAAGGGGGTGTGGTTAAAATTGGCGGGTAGGGCACTAAGAACATCTACTGCTTGATGGCAGTGATGTCCAAGCACCCCCCCTACCAAGGGTCCTTGATAAGTGCAATTTAAACCGAGAGGGGGTGGGGGCACGTTCCATACGGCAACCAAGGGAGGGGGGCCACTGCCAAGTAGCTCCTCCCCCCAAGGTGCATCACAGGCTGACCCCCACCACCCTCACCCTAATAAATGGTTATATGAGGAAGAGGGTTGGGCACAGGTGGAGGACTGACCCCGGTGGTGAATCACCACCATTGGGCCTAGGCCTCCCCAAGAAGCACTTCTCGAATCCCCCCCCCCCCCCCCCCCCCATCCTCACTTAACCACTTACTGCCTTGTTATTCTCCTCCTTGCCATGACTTTGGAGTCTGATCTATGTCAAATTCCACTTGCGCGCTCCTCCCTTCATTATTATCAGTTGTTCATCTGAGTTCTTTAATGACATTTCTATTCTTTTAGCGATGTCCTCCACCATCTGTCTTTCTTCTTTCTCTGAATACCAAACTTTTCCATCACTTCCTTAACAGCTCTGCTGCTCTTACCCACGTGTAATGTTTGGGGACAAAAAGGGGTGATTGGAGCAAACGTAATGTTTGCTGGTAAATTAAAGAAAGTGTGTTTTTTTTCCTTCAGTTAACATATCTTCAGGTCAAAATAACAAGTGACTTATCAGAAAACTATGTCTAAGAAGTAATTGTATTACATCAGATGGTTCACAAAAAACAGGGCAAGTGCTACTTTTTTAGTCCGCAGGGGGCCGCCCTTCCGTCTGCAGTCAAGATTGAACCCACTGAGTTTCATGAAGCTCGTGAAGAATCGATATATTTCAGCTTTTATACCGAAACAATGGATACTTGGAAACTTTTGTAGACTTTATAAGGAGTGTTAAACATGAACGAAGGGCACCAACTGCCTCAACATAAAGCAGCCAATCCCCCTTTTTTGTTTCTTTGGATGAGCACAGACTCGTGCACTGGTGTCTAGGCGCGTGCGCGATGCCGCATCTGGAGGCAGAAATCCTGTCCTGTCAGATGAACACGGAGGCTGCGCTGCGCTTTCTGTTCTTTCCGCAAGAAGCCCGGATTGCGCGCTCTCTGCGCAGACCTGAATGGAAACCTGAACTTTGAAACCTGACACTCAGCTGCTTCCCTGGACGCAGGACAGCCGCGCCGTGCCGTGCCGTGCCGTGCCGCGCTTTCCAGGGCTGTGTGAAACAGCGAAGCTGCAGTCTTCAAAGCAGAATCGGGGGACCTGGTCATGGGCAAAAAAAGAAACTATTTTGCGTCCTTCAAGGACTACATTCTCAGCATCTGGTAAGAATGGAGGGAAATCATTTAGGCATGCACCAATGTATTCAGTAATGATGGCATCACGAGACAGCATCATACGGAATATTTCACACATTTTTATAGAGGATGACTTTGAACAAACGTTGTTTTTGCTAAATTAGGATTTTTTTCTATGTCTGTTTTTCACAAGAAAATATTTTTCAGTATAAGAAAGAAAACAAACAAACAAACAAATAAATGTCCCATAACCAATAATGTTGTTTAATTGAGAAAATAAAGTGCTGATTCTTTTCAACACTGCTAAATGAAGCTAAACCTGTAGTTTAAAAACGGTTCAGGAACTTGAAAAATAAAAACAACCAAATAAATAATTAAATAAATAAATAAAAACCTCTCCAGTTCTTCCCAGAAACATTTAGGCGTGATGAGGGAGCGTGACGGGGTGAAGGAGAGCGCTTGAATGTGGCTAAGATACTTTGGTTCCTTCTTTCTGACAGTCTGCACTGCAGAGCTGCAGCTCCATTTACACACAGGTGGAGGTAAACATGCTTATCGTCATAACGATGACCCTTTTTCAGAGCATTTTACATGTAACTCTGATCTATCAGGTTGTGGAATTAGAACCTTTTGCGGTGAAGTACAGCAGAACTTTTTTTTTTTTTTTTTTTTTTTTTTTTTTTTAACTTGTCCTGTCCAACAGCTAGGCAAACAGATGAGAGCTGAGGGCCTCTTGTGTTGGACATATTTTATTTTAACAAGAGGGGTTATTCATCTTCAGACAAACCAAAGGTATGTCTGAATAAACCCCTTTTGTAATTGAGGCCAAACTTTATTAATTTCAATCATGTTTGAAAATCTTTGGTGTTGGACCGGACGGAAAAGGAAAGAGGGGAAGAAGAGAGAGGGACGTTAGAGAGAGGGGGGGTAGGAGGGTGATAATAGGAGGGGAAGGGGGGTAAGACCATGAAGCAGCATAGAGCAGACAGGTTTACTGGTTGTTTATCGTTACGGTACGGTTCAAATGTAGTACAAAAAGGGCGGGGCCTGTTCACACACACTCAAATATTATCAACACACCTGCTAGCCGCAAAAATGTCCACTTGTCAACATGCACACAAAACAGATAGTGTTCACGAACGCATACCTATGCCTTTAAACCAACTAGTGTGAAATCTTTCATTCATTCAATCATGCAAACTATTAGTGCAAAGGTGAGCTAACACCTGTGCTCAGGTGAGTGTTTATGTTCTTCTAAAATGGATGGTGGAATGTGAAAAGAAGGAGGAGCGCCCAGCCACCCCCACACCCATACCCCCGCCGCAGCAGCAGCGGCAGCCGGAATTCCCCCAACGCCACACGGGAACAGGCAGGGAACAACCGCCCCCCGGGCGACCAAGACCGCCACCCAGGCCAGGGCCAGCAGGACCGCCGCGAGGCCCCCAGAGCCAGAGAGCAGGGAGGCGCAGAGGGAAAGAGAGCGCCGCCCCAGCCCAGCCAGGAAAGCAGCCCCCCGCCGCGCCGGAAGAGCCCAACGCAGGGCCCCACCGGAGAGGGACGCCCACAGCCCCAGACGAGCACCCCACCACCACCCAGGAGTTCCGGGCATCCCCCCGCCCCGACCCCAGGTACGAGCCAGGAACCCCCAAGGGAGACCCGCTCCGCACTCCAGGCAGCCACCCACCCGGCCCACGGTTGGTCCAGGTAGGAGCAAGGCAGGGGCCCGCCGCCCCCGCCCAGGAGGGGGGAACCCCGGGGAAAAAAGGGCGGCCCACAAGGGATGTTATAAATATGGCCCGACCAGGCTCGGCCATGTTGGAAGTTTGGCGGGGCCCAGCGCCCAGGGGCAAGGACCAGGACCCACCCCCCAGGGACACGAACACCCCCGGCTCAGGTGTAATATGAACCCCCCCACCGTGCGGAGAGAGCACCGCCGGGCCCAGGGAGCCGGCACCCAAGGGACACGGCCGCCATCGCCAAGGGGCCCGCACCCCCCACCAGGGAAGGGGTAGGGGACAGATGGACCCAGGTCCCACCTTCCTTGTAAAATGTGTGTGCGTGTATGGGTGTTTGAGAGGGTGTTTGTGTGCATGTGTGTGTGTTTATGTTTGAATGTATATATTGAAGGGGGAGGGGTGTGTGTACTAAGGGGGGTGCAGTTAAAATTGGCGAGTAGGGCACTAAGGGGACATCTCCTGATTACTCACAGTGATGTCCCCTCACCCTCCACACCAAGGGGCCCTAAATGTCTAAGGTGCGGTTAAAATTGGCGGGTAGGGTGCCAGGAGGACATCTGCTGCTTGCTTGCAGTGATGTCCAAGCACCCCCCCTACCAAGGACCCTACATGTCTAAGGTGCAAATAAAACCGAAAGAGGGGGGGCCCACTCCATACGGCAACCATAGGAGGGGGGCCACTCCCAAGTAGCCCCCCCCCCAAGGCGCATTGCAGGCTAGACCCCCCACCCCCTCACCCTAATATGAGGTTATATAAGGAAGGGGGTAAGTTGGGGACAGCTGGTAGACTGTCCCCCGGTGGTCAAACAGCCCAGTTTGACCACCCAGCAAAGGGGCCAGGGCCACCCAGCCCAGGGGCCCACCCCCGGAGGCGCCGACACCCCAGGCCCGGCACCACCCACCCCACACAGAGAGAGAGGAGCCAGAAAGCGTCGCCCCCCCCCCGGAGCAAGCCCAGGCCCCCACCCCCAGACGCCGGCCCTAAAAGAGCTCTGGTCAGGCCTCGACGGGACCGAGGAGGCCAACCGGCCGAGGCAACCACTGATTGCCTCAGCGGAGACCCCGACCCGCTAGCCCCCCCGACCCGTACTAATAATGGGCCCCCCCTCCCCCCCAGAACGCCCCCCCACAGGACAGGGCCGACAAGCCCTCCACCCCACCCCACCCCAGACCCCGCAGCCGAAGCTGGTGACACCCAGAGCGACCGGGGGCCCCGAGAGGGTTGTCCCGTCCCGTCCCAGAGCCAGGGAAGTGCCGATCCCAGCCCCAGGTGCAGATGGGCAGCCCATCCGGCGCCGCTGGGCCCCCCCCACCCGAGCAGGGCCCCCCGCCATCCCCCCCCAGCACAGGCAAAGGGACCACCCCCCCAAGCCAAGCCAGACCACCA
This sequence comes from Oryzias latipes, assembly GCF_053564925.1. Classification (NCBI taxonomy): domain Eukaryota; kingdom Metazoa; phylum Chordata; class Actinopteri; order Beloniformes; family Adrianichthyidae; genus Oryzias; species Oryzias latipes. The sequence goes on from NC_136242.1 coordinate 7,670,468, forward strand.
CCCCACCCCCCCACCACGCACCCCCACACCCAAGCTCAGAGGACCACGCAGCGCCCCAGCCCGCCCCACCCAGGCACCGGACCCGACCCCCCGACCAACGGAGCCCCCCACCGCCCCCGCCAGGCACCGGAAGCCCCGACCCCCACCCCAAACCACGGCAGAAGGGCAAGGAGCACCGACGACCAAGCCTTTCACCCCTTAAGTCATGGAGTCAACCACAGGAGACCAGAGAGACTGAATTCTTTCAAAGTTACTTGAGCTTTGGGCTGACATTTTTTCCAAGCTGATATGATCAAACAGCAGATTTCTGTGTTGACTTATGTTTATATTTTTCTTGTTTTTCCAATTTATTAAAATAGTTTTTTTGGCAATACAAAGAGTTATGAAAATGATAGATGCTAATCCTTCTTCTATATCGATGGCACTCATGTCACCAAGCACACAAAGTGACGGTGAGGCAGTGATTGAAACCTTAAGCCAGACTGATAAATCGGCACATACCTGCTGCCAGAGAGCCTGGACAGGAGTACAGCAGAACTTTGACCCGCTTTGTCCTCAGCATTGCACAGTTCCACACAACTGTCTTAAACAAAACCCTTTGTAAATGTTCAGGGTAATCATGTCAACATGCGAACACGGATCACATACAGGTCATTCCTTTCAAAACCACAAGTAGTCTGAAGGTCAACTGGTTTGAAAACCTGCAACTGATCAACTCTCAGTAAAGAAACGTCGTACTCATTTCCTCTCATCACATGATAAGCATGGAGGTGCTCAGCAAATCCCAGTGCCTTCAATTGCATTCACTTCAATTCATTTTCTTTATGTCAAACACAAATGAAAATAAACACAAGAGTTTTAAATAGGAGGATAAAACAAAGGAGTGGGTTGTAGAGAAACCTTTTTCACAACACCTGATGATGCGTGTATTTCTATTTACAGATTTGTTCTAAACATTTACATTACATTATGAATCTCACCTATGCAAAAGTGACAGTTTTGCTTTTATTGATCATTTCTAGCCTTGTACAGTTCCATCAGTGACATCTTGTAGGTATTTTTTAATACATCTAAACTTTTGGTTTGTTTTAAACCTTCGTCCAATCTGTTCCATAAATCCACAAACAAAATTAATAAGCACATTTTCTTTTTTGTAGTACGAATGCACTGCTTTTTTGAAGTTCAGCTGATTTTTGAAGTTGTAACTCCCATCTCTGACCTTGAACATTTGTCGTAAGTTTACAGGAAGTAAGTTATTTCTGGCTTTTCATGATGAGAGCTGTTTAAGGTTTCAGGAGTTCCCATACTTTCAATGAACCCGACTTTAAAAATAATGCGTTTTTATGTGTCCTATAATCCACTCCATGTGGATTATAGGACACTGGCGACAGTGGCTCAGGTGGTTGAGCGGGTTGTCCAATGATCAAAGGGTTGGCGGTTCGATCCCCCGCTCCCACCAGCCAAAATGTCGTTGTGTCCTTGGGCAAGACACTTCACCCTCCTTGCCTCCAGTGTGGCTCCACTGCTGTGTGAATGCGCATGAATGATCCCGGTGATGGTCAGAGGGGCTGTAGGTGCGAAATGGCAGCCATGCCTCTGTCAGTCTGCCCCAGGGGAGCTGTGGCTACAACTGTAGCTTACCATCACCAAGTATGAATGAGGAGTGGATGAATAATGGACACAATGTAAGCGCTTTGGGTGTCTTGAAAAGCGCAGATAAATCCAATCCATTATTATTATTATGAACAATTCCAATAGCTTTTTTTTGTTAGACGTACAAACACTGTAGATTTGTTCTAGAAGTATTCCCCCAAACATCTACACTGTACTGCAAATGAGGTAGTATTATGGATGAATATATTAGTAGACGTGCTTTGTGAGTGTATGACACAAAGAACAAAGCCAGTTATTTCCCAACACTGCTCTGCCAGTTTAACTCTGACCTGCTTAACTTTGGTCCCCGGCTTATTTTGTCGTCCATAATTACTCCAAGGAATTTGATTTCAGTCACTCTTTCCAGAACATGATTATCAATGGCAACTTTTATTTCTAAATCTGCAGGAATGTGGGGACTTTTCTTGAATTTTGTTTTGTTAACATTGAGTGAGAGTTTATTTTTGTCAAACCATTGTTTCAGTTTCCTTAATTCTATATTTACTACTTTTACTACTTCACTGAGGTTCTCCCCTGTACAGACTATACTTGTGTCGTCGGCATATAAAAAGAAGTATTTGAGTGCATTTGAGGGGAGCTGGTTTAGCTCGTGCTGGTTTGCGGCGCCTTCCGTCCGTGAAACCAGGGTTCGACTCCGGGCTACTCCCTGTTCCCTTCTCTACCTCTGCCGGTTCCAAGCCCGGTTTGAGTAGGTTGCATCAGGAAGGGCATCCGGCGTAAAACATTGCCAAATTTACCATGCGACTTGTTCGCTGTGGCGACCCCTGATGGGAGAAGCCGAAAGTGGAAGATTTGAGTGCATTTGAGACCGAGTGGATGTCATGAGCTAATATGGACCCTTGTGGAGCTCCACAGCTTAAATTTAGCAGGGATGATTTACAATCTTCCAGTTGGACAAACTGCTGCCTGGTATTATTGTCACTGTTCAACCAGTCTTGTATATCGTTCCAGTTTCTGTGAACTGTGAACTCTTTATCGTCTGCTGTTTATCATTTCTTCAGTTAGTTGCGTAATCTTCATGGATGTTGATCTGTTTTACTGAAACCATATTGGTCGTTGGATAGTTTGTGTTTCTCAACAAAATTTTCCAGCCTTGTGAGGAACACTTTTTCAAGTATTTTGGGGAATTGTCAGAGAAAAGACACTGGCGTGTAATTTGTTAGTTGATGTTTGTCCTCTGATTTGTGTCATGGAATTACTTGGGCTATTTTCATTTTTTGTGGAAATGCTCCTGTTTGAAAGGATACACTGCAAATGTAGTTTAGTTTAGTTATTATCACCATCGTATTAATTCTGTTACAGTCTGTAGATGTTTTGCTTTTGAATTCTTTGATGATGTTTAGAATTTCTTTTGCTTCCCCGGGTTTCAAATAGATCGAGTTTGGATTTGTCTTTCTGTGGTGCTTGACAGTTTCCTTTTCTGATATTTTTGAACCATTTATTTCGTCATATCTCATATTTACCAACTAATGAGTCTGAGTAATTGTTTTCTCTTTGTGTTTCGTAATGACACTGTTCAAGACTTTCGGAATTTATTTAGTGTTTGATTTATTTTTTCTAATATTTTTGTGTAATGGTCTTTTTTGCATGTTCTCACGACATTTAATTTGTTTCTATATTTTTGTATTGCTGCTCTGCTTAAACAGTTCTGTTTTTTTAGAATTGTTTGTATAAACTGTTTTTTTTGCATGCATTTCTCAGTCCAGTTGTCATCCATAGACCTTTATTATATTGTTTTCTATTACAGTATTTTGTAAGTGGGCCGTTTTTGATTGTATATTGATGTTAACTCCTGGATAAATATTTCACAAGCTGCGTTGACATCATTGCTTCATACAGGGTTGTCCAGGTTTGTGGTTGTAGTTCAGATTTAACCCTTGTGCTATCCTATGACCCCACCCTTACTTTGACGTGTTCTCCCTACCATGACAAAGGTGGAGAAAGGTGGAAAGATTTCATGTAATCCATGGACACCAGTGAAGATCACAAATCACTGAAGATAAAAGGTTCAGAGCACTGTCTAGTGGGTCTAGATGACCCAACTCCCAATGGTAAAGTGTCTAGGATAACACAAGGGTTACGGTGGTCACGGATGTCAGTCATTAGTAATCCACTTTTTATTCTGTTTTCTGGGCAGTTTGTGAAAATAGTATCAATCAAGGTTGTGCTGTTTATTGTTGTTCTGCTGGGTTTGTTGATTAATGGCTATAGGCTCAAACTGTACATTGTATGCGTGAGATCCTCTGTCTTAGTGTGATTGTTTGGGTTCAACATATCGCCACAAAGAAATAAAAACCTTTTGGAGATATTAGCAAACATGTTTTCAATAGCATTTGTGAAAGTTTCAATATTTTATGCACGCTCAATACACGCAATTAACAATGACGTTACTCTGTTTCTCTGTGCTGATCTCTACAGATATATATTCCATGGCATCATCAATACAGCCAGACATTGTTTCCACAACTTTGTGTTTAAGACTGTAGTGCATGTAAAGAGCCACCCCCCGCCTTGCTTATTTTTCCTTTTTACAAAGTGGAAATCATAGCTCTCAAGCTGGAAGTCTAGCCAGGTTTCTGATATTGCAGTCATTTTGAAAGGTTTGTAGAATTGGCATTCCATCTTCCACCTTTAACCCTTGTGCTATCCTATGACCTCACCCTTACTTTGACGTGTTCTCCCTACCATGACAAAGGTGGATAAAGGTGGAAAGATTTCATGTAATCCATGGACACCAGTGAAGATCACAAATCATTGAAGAAAAAAGGTTCAGAGCACTGTCTAGTGGGTCTAGATGACCCAACTTCCAACGTTAAAGTGCCTAGGATAGAACAAGGGTTGACAAGAAGTTCTGTTGTTTCAATCAGCTCTGGTTGTTAAGATGCTGACTTACTTACTGTGTACTGATTGTTTTTTTTTTTTTTTCTCCTCACAGATCTATGGAATAATTGAAAGTATCAACTGGAGATTTTCTCTGTTTAACAAGAAACGGTGACTCAGGAAATCCCCAGTTAGTGCTCACAGAAGGGCCCATGCTGTGGTCAACTTGGCCCTGGACATCAAAAGAATCAATGGTTTGGCTCATCTTGCATCTACCACGTAGATTCTGTTGACGTTCTCCACTGACTGTAGCTCAGCTTATGGCATTAGCATGAGTCGTCTGAAATACCCAACCCTATCTGGATGTTACCTTTTATCCCTTCTCCTACTGAAGAGCTGCTGGCTACTGTGTTCTATCTTAACTAAGCCTGTTATTTTGGCAAACTCCCCACAACCTCTGCAGGAATATGCCCACTCCATACGCCTGGATGGTGACATTTATCTGGGTGGCTTGTTCCCTGTCCATGCCCGTGGAGAGATGGGTGCACCCTGCGGGGAGCTAAAGAAAGAGAAGGGCATCCACCGATTGGAAGCGATGCTGTTTGCCATAGATCTTATCAACAAGGATCCAGAGCTGCTGCCCAATGTGACTCTTGGGGCACGCATTCTGGACACATGCTCACGGGACACCTACGCCTTGGAGCAATCCCTCACCTTTGTCCAGGCACTCATAGAGAAGGACGGCTCTAATGTCCACTGTGCTAATGGAGAACCGCCTATCTTCACCAAGCCAGATAAAGTGGTGGGTGTCATTGGGGCATCAGCTAGCTCCGTGTCCATAATGGTGGCCAACATCCTGCGACTGTTTAAGGTAGGAGATCTTTGCTGTTTTTGAAAATAGTTGGACATTTTATCTGAAGTTCTGCCTGTTTGTATTATTTAGTTTTGGTCTAATTAGATGATTAGATATCAGCTGGTATATCTGACCCAACATTTATTTATGAAGAAAGGGTCTGGGGCACCAAACGTAACAGTCAGTCTAGTTAAGTAGCTCACAGATTTTTCAGATTAAGCCAACTTTTTCACATTTGCCATATTTCCATCCCATTTGGTTAAAATTATTCCAAATGTTTTTATTGCTTGTATTACTAAGTACTCATTCTAAATTGACACCCACCAAATGTGGGTAAAATGTCTATTTGGCAGGTGGGAAAATCTTTTCACTGGGCATTTTGGCAGGGGATGCATTGCTCATCATCACTGACAGGGGGCTCAAACTAACAACCACGGCGTAAGTGTCTGCCCCCCCCCCCACCCCAAACTTGGTTACCAAAACATCCATCCCAATGTTTGTTCAAACATGTAATTCTGACTTTTTTAATAGTCAAGGTGCATTCAGGGACTGCATGGAATTTCTGCACTTGCGTGCTTTCTTTAAGAGCTCACTATTGCTGAATTCAGTTCCACTGGTAATTTCTGGCATTTGCTCTCACTGACCTCAGCCAGCACAAACACACACTCACTTGTTGCTCCACATCAGTACAACAACTACAACACTCTGATCTGTAAGAACACTCACAATAATGCAAAATGTTGCACATAGCATGCAGGTTTTTCTAGGCAGGACACAAAAAAAACCCAACCTGATTTGTTTATCCCTGGTTTTAATCTGAACTTTTCTGTTGTCCATTGAAATAACATTTGTGGTTTGAAAAATTTTAATTTCTAAAAAAATATTCAAGTTCATTAAGAGCCCTGCCTAAATATATATCACTCTTTACAGGGAATGAACAGACAGACAGACAGACAGTGGCCAGCTGCCCACACCTAAGAAAAATAAAAACACAAGAAATAGATAAAAAGATAATAAGAACAATGACCTAAAATCAAGTTTCAGTCTGATCAAATATAGTAAAAACTCCCTGGTGCGTTGTGTTCATTTTTGACAAGATTTGAATTGTAAGAAAAAACTGACTTTTAGAATTTCACTTATATATTTGTGAAGATTAAAATCATGGATCTGCACCTATATTTGTAACTAGGGATATTTAATAAAGAGAAAAAAACCAAAGGTCTACAGTGGCGGTCAACTGTTTCTGCTGGGGTGGAAGAGCATCATTTCAGTCTTGTGGCTCATCCTTTGCTTCTTTCCTACTTTCATTGATTCATCCTAATTGATGAATCAATATATTCAACCAGAACAATTTGTATGAGGAAAGTTGTTAATTGAATTGAAACTAATTGACCCATACCATTAAAAAAAATCTTTCTAAAAAGAATAAATTGAGTATATATATCGGTAGGTTTATTTTACTATAGCATAAAAACACACACGTTGTATCACAGCAGACAAGACTCATGATGACATCCATTCCATGTTTCATTCATTCCAGTCCAATGTGTGGACAGACTTTGAATAAAGTCATGTGACCATCCAGTGTCTAGAATGTTCCCTTTGGATTCTTTGGATGTGGAAAAACAACAGTGATGAACTTTAGGACACTAACATGTGAATGGATTTGACATTCATTCTAGTTTACTTGTTTGTTTTTTTTAGACATATTTCGTTTACACTTGATGATCTGGAAGAAATCCAAGAATCTGGAAAACTTTACTGTTCAGTAGCAGGAATTTCTGGTGGAAGTTTGGAGAAAGATTCGGATTCACTTTAGGTAAATGAATCAGATCATTCTCAATGAACCAATATCGACTATGAATCCTAATGGCGGATATTTAAGTTTAATTTTTTTTTGTAATTTCCTCTGCTCCCTTTTGAATGAGGCCAGCTTGAGGCTTCCCTCCACCTGACTCATCCTCACTGACATGCTGTGAAATGGATGATGAATGTTGAATCATGGCATTAAGCAACACTGATGAAAGCAGACTACAACCTGACATTTATTGGACTGATGATGGCTTCTTTTTGCCTGAATGAGTCTTTTGGAGGAAGAGGAGGATGCTGTCATCTCTGGAGCTGTTTTAAAAGTGGAAGTCGCGTCTTCTGTTTCTGCCTCTGTACACAATTCATGCTTCATTTACGTTTTCTCCACACTCCCACGCTCATATTTTCCTCTCTAATGCTCAGTCCTTGTGTCTGAATGTGTCAGCAGCTCCAACTGCTGTAGGAGATGTTTTCTATTCTTTTGGAGCTGCCAGTTCGACTCAAGCGTCAGAGTACTTTGATGTCCTCTTGTGTGATTCTTTTGTTTTCTCACTAACCTAGCAATCTTCTGTGAAGTTAGTTTATTATTAAACAGATAATGGAACTTAGATGGGTGTAATCAGAAAAAAATATAGACCATCATGTCTGAGCAAGTTGAAAGTTTTGTAGTTATGTAAAAATGATCATGGGCTTAACTTCATAAATCAAGCTCTACTTGACTTTAGTTAATGATCATTATATTTAATTAAGCAAATTTCATATAATTGTCTGTTTTTGTTTTATTTTCTGATTTTTGTAATCTGTGCATTTCATCATTTCTGTAATGAGTTTGATAAATATGTGTAAATTCTTTATTGCTTTGACGACTATGCTTGAAATCAGTCAGTCATTCAATCAATCATGTATCATGAATCAATTATCCATTTTGCTAATTTTCTGTAAGGCCTGTAAAACTGTAGTTTACTAGTTTTTTTACAGATATTTTCAGCATTAATCAGAATTTTTTGCAACAAGCAGAAAAGAATAGTAAACATTTTGTTTTGTACATTACTGTTTCTAAAGTATTGATAGTCTCACAATCCGCCCTACAGGTCTTAAACCAGCATTCATGTTGTTTTTGTTCATCCTCCTGTTCTGCGTTGACACACAAACACACGTGGAGTTATCCAGTTTTTCTGGATGTGATCAAGTTGGGCTGAATTCCTGGACTCAAACTACGGATAGCCATTTCTGCTGCATGTTAAGGCCTGTTCACACCGGGACGAATTTCGCCGGCGATTTTCGCCGACGTTTAACGCCTCGTGACTAAACAAAGGGCACCAATGGGAGTGTGCACACCGACGCGAAAAAACGCCACGCGTCAAAAAAAAAAAACGCCTCGGGTTCGTTTTTTTTTTTCGACGCGTCGCGTTGAAATCTATTCGACCAATGAGAATGGCGCTTTTGCACACGTGTCTGGAGCTTCTGAAGTTACAGTAAAACACAACTTGGGGGCGCTCAAACACAAAACTGCCTTGCTGAGCACACATACCAGCGAAGAAGATAGACGCCAAGTAGCGTCAACACTGCCGCAAAGAAATAATGGCGGACATTCTAAGATATCCCCTTACCAAGTACCAGTTGGAGCTACTGGTGCTTGAAATATTCATGTTTTCTTTGTATTATTCTGACAAGCGCGTAAATACTTGCTATCTTCTTCTGAGTGAAAAGCGACTTTAAGAATCGTAAAGTTGCGCAGCGCCACCTTGTGTACAGGAGTATTTCTGTTTACATTAAGCGCCATCTAATGTCAGGGAATGAAATTGCATGTTCGCTCGGCTCACCGTCAGCGAAAATCGCCTGGGTGTGAACACAAAAGACGTGGCGAAAAACGCTGGCGAATAACGCCTGGCGAATATTCGTCCCGGTGTGTACGGGCCTTTATTCCTGATTAAAAAATACTGTAGATGAGAATTCGTTTTTTCTCATCAGTTTACTCATCAGTAACTCTTTTTTTTCTTTTATCCACCCAGAAAACATGCATTCCATTGTAAGGCTGCGACTCAGTGTGACAATGAACATGTGCACTGGTGATGGTGGAGGTAGAGGGGGCCAGTGGCGGTTCTACACTAATTTACTCCCTGGGCGAGTAACCCCACCAGCGCCCCCCCCGCGCACACATACAAAATTTGACAACATCCTGTTGTGTTCCCTATCTTCTATTTAGCCATTTTACTCAAAAAATGCATGAATTTTCTAGACTCGTATTACAGGGGGGTCAAACTCAGTCACACAGGGGCCTAAGTTAAAAACACGCTTAAGGTTTTGAGCCGAAGAAGATAAAGATTTACTGAACTACACACTAAAGCTAAACTTTTAAACCTTTTACACTGAACTTTTTGAACATAAATATGAATAAAAACAGGAACATTAATCCAGAATAACTCAAGTTAAATCTTAAATAACTTGTAATATTTTGTTCTCCATTTAAATATATTCTGTCAACATTATACAAATATGAACATGCTGCAGGACAAAAAACAAAGAAAGCCTGGAAATATTAATAAGAAATTACATATCAAATAATTCCATTTTTTTGCTCTTTCATCATTTTTTAGAGCATTTTTTTTTTTAGAGCTGGACTCCTGCTTCATTTTTAGCAATAATTTCTTAATGTGTGACGTCCTGTGTGTGTCTTTGTGAAACATATCAGAGGGATTAGATCTAAAAAATAAAACTTATTGTGATTAATATGTTTAGGTCTTATAAAACATTAAAGACTAAATCATAGAACTCATCAGTGGGATTACTCCAAAAATGTTTGGCATTTCCCTAAATTTGTGCAACACCAACAGTAGAAATCCTCCAAAAAACCTCAATCCATATAAAATGGTCTGCGCTCACCCCCCTCCCCCCCCCTTCCCCTTCCCTCTCACACGCGGCTCCGTCTCTATGACGGGAGGCGCAGCTGCGGCCCAGAGTTGATTGTCAGATAGAAAAAGACTCCCAATCACCTGTTAGTGTGATTCAGCCAGCCACCGGCGAGTTGCGCTCCCCTCTGGAGTTTTTTGACTTATGTTCCAAAGACTACCGCAAAGAGGTGTGGCCGCAAGCGTCTTGCAGCAGAGGGCGGTGGTCACGTGCGCATCGGGTCTGCTGTGTCGGAGCAAAGAATTGTGGGAAATAATCCCCTTTGCCTGCTTTTGTCGAAATTGGGTTGAGCACGGATGTTTGTTCTGCCTAAATCCTTTTCATGTGCCTGTTTTATGTTGTTTCACTCTAAATTATTCTTTTTTTTTTTTTTTTTTTTTTTTTTTTTTGCACCATAAGTGTGAAGAGGAAACAGGAGGAAGACATTATTAAGAGTCTGATGTGTCAAAATAAAAGTATTAAGTGTCGGCTGCTGAAGTAATTTCAAATTAAAACTTCAAGCTACCTCTTTGAATATTGTATGTAGCACATTACTCATTGGACACGGCCAATGCCGCCCCCTATGAAGTGCCGCCCTGGGCGACCGCCCACATCGCCCATATCAAAAACCGCCACTGGAGGGGGCAAAGGCCTCAGGGTGGAGGAGGGCTTGTATGTCCGGTTGTCACAAAGGAGGGGAGGTGGATCTGTACAGGAGAGACAAAGAGAGATGGGAGAGTAAGCTGCAGGTTAAGATGATGAAGGACGGAGATGGAAATGTGTTCCAGAAGAGTGATGGAAAGATAGAAGGAGAACTTTGAAAAACTGATGAATGAGGCAAATGTCAGAGTAAAAAAGAAGGCTGTCGTGAAGCAGGAGTAAGAATTTTAAAAAAAATTCTCATCTCCTGATTGAGCAATTACTAATTTTTGTTGAGATTTTTAGCGCTGCAGAACTGAAGAACATGCATCTTCTGCTCTTTATATTTGGAACTAAAAGTCGTGGGGCCAAAAAACATTTTTTTATTAATTAATAAGAAATTATTTAACATCTAGCCTATTAACTTTGTATTGAGCAAAAAAGTCAGCTTTAGAAAGACAGAAATATTTATGTAAAATGAAATTCAACATAGCCATTAATCATAGAATTTGACAGAGACACTGGCATGTCCATCATATTGCTGTCTGAAGGACAAAGATTTAGCCGTTATGGACCCTGATCACTGCTGGTTGTGACGTTGCGGGAAAACAAAATGTTGCTGCCTTCTCGTCTTTCCTGGAGTGATGCCCCGTCACAGGCGTGATCTGGCGGGATTCCAGACCGGCGTCTGAGAGTTTGTGTAAATCCATCTCCCAGGTGGTTGACACCCATCGATTCCCTGGAGTACCAAACCTCAGATGCTGCGGTGACAGAGAACTTCGGATGCAGATAAAAGATTTTGCGTCTAAGGGTCATTTAGATATGTACTTTTTGCTCAGTTGTCGGACAGAACAACTTAAAAAAAAAAGAGAGTTGTACTTTTTGAGACTGTGACCTGTTTTCTTTGCCACTCTTTTTGTAGCGTTTCATTATTGCTTCAAAAACCGCATTACTGCTCTGGAACACGGTGTCGCTAATAATGTTGACGTCTCTTACATGGCGATTAATGCCGGCTCTCAAGCTCTTCAGAATGAATTGTGTACAGAGGCTGAAATACAAGGTAGCTTTTAGGTAGCAGCACCTGTCAGGCGCACACTGCATAACGAGACACAGAGAAGCATGTAAGAAGTGTTTTCAGCTGTGTTCAAATAAATGGTCCGACAAGTGAACAGTTGGACTCTTTATTCTGTTTGATAACACGACAGTTGTTGCTGCATATTTGTCTGCGACTCATCTGTTCCTTTATTACTTCATTCCTCTGTCGGACCAAGCATCAAACCTGGGGAGACAGAGCCTTCTCCCTTGCTGCCCTGACCCTCTGGAACACTCTGCCCCAACATCTCAGAGACTCCACCCACCTCCCAATTTTTAAAAAAAATCACTAAAAACTCATCTCTTTGAAATTCCTTATAATCTTTAATTTGTCATTTTTACGTTTTCATTTTTTTTGTATTAGCTTTTGTTTTTATTGATTGTTTTTTACTCACATGTTATAAAGCGTCTTTGTGTGCCATTTTTAAGCGCTATACAAATCCAATTTATTATTATTGTTATTATATTCCTACTGGGTTTTCAACAGCTACAGTGGCCGTTTTGGTTCAGTTGGTGCGAACCAAAGCTCAGTCCGATTGGAAACAAACAGAGACCACCTCCAAAGGTGGGTCAGAGAACGGTTTGTGGTCCTGGACCAGGGTCCTCTTGGGTGTATTCAGACCTAAAAATTGTTTTAGATTATCGGCGGAAACGAACTCTGGTTCATTTAAAGCAAACCAAATGTGTCCAGTCTGAATGTACCCTGAAATACTTTTGAATTTTGTTTGATGGCTGCTTGGTGGTGCAGTGGTTAGCATGTGGAGTTTGCATGTTCTCTATATTTTCTTCATCGTTCTATGAACAAAAAAAAATACCTACTCCTGTTTAAGAAGGAAGCAAATGTTGTTCTTAAACAATTTAGCCCTTAAGATTGTAAAACTGTACAATGTACAATTACATTTGCTAACGACCCAGAAGTAATGGGTTTGATCTAGGGCTGGGTATCACCAGTAATTTCCAGAATCGATTTGATTCGATTCACCAGAGCCTGGATTGATTCACAATTGTTTTCAGTTCTTTCAATCCACTCAATTCGATTTAAATCATTGCAATTTTACATGGTTTACAAATTTGGACATTTGTATAGAAATAAAAGAATAATTTCTTTATGTTTTGAAGATATTCATATTAAATCTGATACAGTCTACATACTGTAAAATGTATTGGTAAAAAAATAAACCAATGTGATTGTTAAGACAGTGTTACATGGTTTCTTAAAAGGAGAAGCTTCAACTAAAATGCGCAGATCATTAACATTGGGCTGCACTGTGGTGCAGTGGGTAGCGCTCTTGCCTCACAGCAAGAAGGCCCCCAGTTCAAGTCCCGGCTGGGGGACCTGAAAAACACAACATCAATAGGGACCTTTCTGTGTGGAGTTTGCCTATTCTCCCCGTGCATGCATGGGTTTTCTCCAGGATCTCCAGCTTCCATCCAAAAACATGCTTCATAGGTTAATTGGCAACTCTAAATAGTCCATAGGTTTGACTGTGAGAGTGAATGGGTGAGTGATTGCAGACATTCTACCCTGCGACAGACTGGCGACCTGTCCTGGGCGTCCCCTGCCTTCGCCCACAATTGGCCGGGATAGGCTCCGGCATCCCCGTGACCCCGAAAGGGACAAAACGGATTAGAAAATGAATGGATCATTAACATTGTAAAGGATCTAAAATGGCTAATTTTACAGAAATAAATGTTCTGACTCTCATGGAGGGTGTTTCAGTTTGGCCTCTAAGTGGAGCTTGCGCTTTAGCGTTACACTTTGATTCTAGATGATTTGAGCAGAAAACTGCTTTAGACCACAAATGGTCACTTTAAAAAAAGTTTCCTTTAAAGAGTTTGGAAAATTTCTCCCTGTGATTAAACAAGGCTGTTCATTTATCCAGTAAAGTATGTTTTGGTTGAACGAGTGTTGGCATTAGCCGTCCTATGGGAAATTCCACTATACATTAGCATCAAGTTAGCAGACTTTGGCTCTACTGCTCTATGTGTTATTGGAACCAAAAAAAGAATGTCACGGTTTGAGTGTCTTTGCTTTTGTGTTCTGGTTCTCTTTTGTTTCTGTCATGTTTTGATTTTAGTTTCCTTTTTTATTTTGAAAGGTTTCCTGTTTTGTTGTTGTTTCGAGTTTTGCTTTTGGACCCTATCTGTCCTGAGTGTTTCCACCTGTGTCTCGTTTGTCTGTATGTATTACAGTTGAACTGTCTGAACTGTCCTACCACCTTCCTCTCCTTTCCTCAATCCTATTGAGGAGTTTTTCTCCGCTTGGAGGAGGACAGTGTCTGAGCATCGGGCTCAAGATCAGAGGTCCCTGCTCCATGCAATAGAGGCTGCATGTGAGGATAGTACAGGAGATTAGTATAGGAGATGGTTGCGACACGTAAGCCGTTTCTTCCCTCATTGCATCACAAGGGAGGATATACGCTGTGATGTGGACGAGAATCTGTGGCCAGACAGACAGCAGCGTGAGGATGGCCAGCAGGGTGAGGACGATGGCCAGGAGAGGGAGGGTGAGGACAGCGACCAGTGAAGAACTGTTAGTTGTGAAACTATTTACAGCACTGTAGTCTGCATATCATTTTATTGTTTTTTTTGTGTTTATATTATAAAGTACATTATGATGTATACCTTTTTTTTTACTCTGATGTATGAAAGTTAATTTATGTGTGTGAATGATAATGGTTACAATTTCCTTGGCAGTATGAGTGCAATGTGTGCTGTTAAACCTAAGAGGCTACTCTCACCCTAAAATCCTTCTCCTTTTTTTCAGTTTTCTACAAAATTGTATTTTGTTAGCTATACAAAAACAGTACAGTTACCATTGTCAATGAAGGACTGAGCTATGACTGAAAGGTGGACATGAGGGATATTTCAATGGTCCTCTGCTATAGTGACAAAACATCTAATCATTTTGACTTGCAGTGCTAACACAATGCCAAAGGGACGAAGTATTTTGGGGGCACTGACTGTTTGAATGAGAAGGAAATATAGTTTTGACACAGGAGTGAATTGTTTTGGGAAAGATATGAGCTTTTGCAGGTGTACCATGGTGTTGTGCCGAACCATCCGCATTACTTTGGCGAGAGTGTTGAGAACCTCCAGTCTGCTTCAAGAAATGAGCCAAAGCAATTGAGAAGGATCTTTGCCCTTTTGGTGGCACTGACTCTTTACATGGGAAAGGAATTTAGTTTTGAAGCATGAGTGAACAGTTTTGGGAGATATATTAGATTTTGCAAGTGAGCTATAGTGTTATGCTAAACTGTAAGACTATTTTGCCAAATGATCTTATAATATTCAGAATGTAAATTCTGTTTCAAGACAAGAGCCAAACCAGTGGAAAAAACTGAAAGTCCCGTCTTATTATGCTGTTCCCCTGTCTCTGTGAAGTTTTGATGTTTCCCCTTTTGAGTATTTCAAGTTTTTCTCGCCTGCTCAGCAGTGATTTTGATCTTGTTTCCCAGGAAACTCTTGTCTCCTCCTCTCTGCACCTGCTACTCCCTCAACCCCCACTGTAACGAGGAAAGGCATAAAAGATCAATCTCTACATTTATGGATCAGTTATTGATTCATTGAGCTTGTATCGATTCAGATGGAGTAATTAAATTTTTCAACTCAGCCCTAGTTTGATTATTAGCAGTGACGAGTCTTTCTGAGAGGAGGAGGAGGGGCCAGTGTGAACAACCTCTTCGTCTTTGTTAAGAAAACAGTGCAGCCAGTTGTGGATATTTCTGATGAAAAGGCTCACGCTCTGCTAATGAACAGCATCATTCATTAATGCACTAACTTATATAGAAGTGCTCTGGAGTTTACAAGATTGAAAATGTTAAAACTACAAAGATCCATTGCCACACCCAACCCTCATTTGAAGACCTTCACAAGTGAGCCCAGCCATTTTGCACCTTTTTGTCGTGCTGGTTACATTTCAGTAAAGACTTCTCAGTGACAGGCCCAGAAGTTCCCCAATGAATTCATTGGTATACCTGTTTCAGGTACTGACCATACTTTTCTTTAGATTGAAACAAATCCTATCCTTTTTCAGATCTATCTGTTTGGTAAATGTGTTCTGAGTTTTCACTTTGAGGGGAAAACTGTTTTGTCTGTACGACAGAAGTGTAAGCAGTTTTTATCTAAGACTTGGGTTGAATGTGAGTTTGTAAACTAGATGAGAATTTTTTACTGCAAACTTAAGGTCTTCTTTCACATTTTTAATTTTATATTAAACTTGAATGACAAGAAAATGTCTACTTAAAAATTAACTCTGACAAAAATTGTGTTTTGGGTGTTTTTTCCATGTTCTTGTGGCATTTTTCTAATGAAAAGAAAATTAAGCTCAAAACTGTATTTCTGAGTATTTCCTTCAGGAGCAGATGAAAAAATACAGTTGGAAAAAGATCGTATTTGTGACCTAGAAAATACACTGGGTAGGCCAGGAGCTCCCTGCTCTGCTCCATTCTGATTCATCTATGATCTATATGAACGTCTTACCTTGTTTGAGCTGGAATCTGGATCCAAACTGTACAGCTGCAAGCTCCAATATTGCTTGCCATTTATTTGCACCAATAATGTTAGGTTGGGGTTTTGAGGAGCTGTAAGCTTGATGGAAATAGGGTAAAAAGATAAGTGATGGAAAGTGGGGGCGAGGTTACTCCATGCCTATACAGTCCCACCCACAACTCAGAGGTGAATTTCCAATGAACTCCTGCCGCTCTGCAGAAACTACAGTGTGTCCTGGAGAACGTTTATTGCCAGTCACAGTGAGGGATTCCATATAGTAAATCTAATCAAATAAACGTCTGGCTGCACATGTTAGCAGGATACCAGCTTTATCTGCCCGGTACCGGAAATCCTTCATACCCAACACAATAACAGTGTACAATAACTCTCAATGCAACAGATAACCTTTGCACATTTTTTTGCACTTTTTTTTTATTGCACATTTTTTTTACCTGCACAGTCTGTAAATAGCTTTTTAAATTATACCACCTTATTGTTTACATTTATGTTACATTTTTCTTGTTTTTATATTAGTCTTCTTATTTTTTTCCTCTTATGTTTACTATGCTGTCATTTGCTACGGTAACAGATGACAAAGATATTGCTGTCAGAAGATGTCTTTGCTAATGTTGTTCTCTCAGTTTACCATCAAGAGTCTGATTTGATCATTTCCCCACCTCTTTTCATGGCACGCCTGTGTGACCGTGACATTTTGGGGTTAAGCACTGCAAGGGAAATGCATGCCATTTGCTGCAGGACATGATGCCTGTTGACACGTGTTTGCTGACACTCAGCTACTGCTCAGCAGTCACATTAATCTCAGGGAACGCATATATAAACAACTACTGCTAACTGCTGTTTAATATGGAATGAGTTGGACCTTTTTTGAACTAAACTAAATCTGTTTGGACTGATCCTCCTCCATTCTATAACCCCTGCAGGTATTTCAATACATGTATTGTGCATCAACTATCCTGGGAGAAACTAAGGCTGGATTGTCATGTTTTTATTACCTGAGAAGTATTTATTATTGCAAACCAGTCAAACTATCTATTAAACCACTGACATGGTACTGCATAGTGTCAAACCCTGTTAGACTCGCAATCCTAACTTATAATAAACTGGTTACAGGGATATGATTGGTTTTTCATCACTATTAAGAGCCTAGCCGATTATCGGATTTTCTTGGGTTTTGGGATTTTTTTAAGTGGTCATGAAAAAAATGAGAATCCAGTGTTCTTTATTTGATAATCACATCACTTTTGTTGTGGTTGTTGCTGTTTTTATCTTTAACTCCAGTGTTCTCCCCAGAGGGATCCTCCACAATTTGGCTTGGGCTTTTTCAGTGAACAGGGCTGCTTCAGTGAAATTTCCAGGGTTTGGCTTCTTGCTTAGATCTCTCTCTCTGTCTCTCTCTGTCTCTGTCTCTCTCTGTCTCTCTCTCTCTCTTTCTATCCCTCCTGTGGTATGCCCTGCCCCACACAGGGGTTTGCCCTCCCATGAGGATCTGTCCTCCAGCACTGTATCCTCTGCTCGCCATTCCCTGAGACATTCACTGAGCACACTGTCAGTTGGGGCCTTGAGCCTGTTGTATTCCTGCATCTTGGATGTTTCATCCTCCATGTATGATGAGGAGCTTACGTGCCTTTAGCCATCTTATTATTCCTGCAGGGTATCTGACTCACATCCCTCCAAGCTGCCTTGATTGCATGTAATTTGGCTTTGATCATCTACTCACCCTCCAAAATCCAACAACTAAAAGATCTTCACTACTGTTATATACTGTTATCAAAAGGGATGATGAGACAAGATACCCGAGTAAGGATTCATTTTTGGGAAGAATGAGATGTAGCACACAGCTAACAACCAAAAATGGGAAAAACTACAAATCTTGCATACAACAATAAACTAAGAGTGAAATTATGATAATATGTCATACATATCATTATGTCATTTTGAATCAATAAAGCTGATGGTAATAATAAAAGGCTCAAAAGGCCTGGAGCAGCACCATTTTGTCACAAGTTAATAGAAATGATCCAACCTGACAGAGTGAAGCGTTGGTGGATTCCATAATGAGGAAGGGTAGAAAATCGTGACTCTTTCTGTCTACTTGGTATGGTCATAAGCTAACATTTTTGGGCAGATGCTTGTTACAGTGTTATAGTCTCTGACTCATGTCAAAATATGTCTAATTTAACTTGGTTTGGAATCAACTAAGTGCTTTATGTGCATGAACAACATTGTTCATGCACATCAAGCACTCAAACTCACATCTGGGTTTGATTGTTGATCACTTCACACACTTAGTGCTTTGAGGCTACAGGAAGTTTCCAATTAGATTTGGAATGACCCTAACTAGCTCTTAAACTCTCAGAAGAATAAGAGCATCAACAAGCTGAAAAAAAACTTTTTTTCCCCAACATGATGAACCTGAATAATCATATTAGAAATGAATGTTTTTGTGTCAATGCTAACTTAGTGATCAAACTTTCCTGAACAGCCTTAACCCTTATCCTATGAGGTTGAGATGACCCGATCCTTACATTGACCTGTTCTCCCTGTCATGACAAAGGTGGATTAAGGTGAAGAGGATTTCATGTAATCCATGGACGCCAGTAAAGATCACATATCATTGATGAAAAAATGTTCTAGCCTTACAGCATAAGGTCTAGATGACCCCACTCCCAATGTTAACCCTCATTGGGAGTTGGGTCATCTAGACCCGCCAAGAACTTTTTTCTTCAATGATTTGTGATCTACACTGGTGTCCATGGATTACATGAAATCCTCTCCACCTTTATCATGCTAGGGATAACACGTCAATGGTCATCTCGACCCCATAGGATAGCACATGGGATACAGTGCCTAGAATAGCACAAGTGTAAACATAACTGCTTCTTTGACCCTTTTGATTCTTGATTGGGGCTATAAGGCACAACTGAAATTCTTGTAATGAAAAGAAAAAAAAATTGAGGAGCATGAGAACTTATCAATAACTACGGATGGGTACCGGGCCCCGGTGTTGAACGAGTCCCGGGGCAACATTCTTCAAGACCGCAGTATCACTAAGTAGCAGTATCTGCTATTGGCACTGGAGAAGTCGCTTTTTTTTGTGTCCCACAAGATATAAACGTTATCTGCCATATTTAACTCAACAAGTCAGTCAATTGTCCATTAATTAATGATGATATTAATTTAGCTATTCTCGAGGAGAGGTCTGTCTGGCTTTTTGTGTGCATGGGGGGCTGTTGTTTAGACAGCACGCCAGCCGCACGTAAAATTAATTAAATCTGTGCTAGAGCGCCCCGACTATCATATCAACCTGCTGCTATGATGACCATTCTTTGTGCTCTTTGTGTAGAACACACTGAGGGGGGGGGGGGGGGGGGGGGGGTGGACAACTGTCAGCTGCAGAGGATGTGAACGGGTGAACAGGTAGAGAGGAAAAGCAGGTAAAGAGGCGGGGGAGGGGCTTTGGCTTCAAACTGTCAGAGAGATGGAAACATGGACGTCAGATCAGATCAGTTGACTGGTGCACCAAAAAAAGCAAAAAATGTTTTAAGCCAGCCTGATGGAAAAAAATACTGAACAATTATACATGTTTTTACCTATGTCTTTAACTGTATGTGACCTACAAGTTAAAGGTTGAGCAACTCCCTGGATGAGCTTTTACAGGCAGAGTTTGAATATGCCTTTTCAAAAGAAAATGCTATAAAAGTGCACCCTAAATTAAACTTCACATGGAAGTGAGTCAAGGAGATGTATGTCAAGTATGCTATATACACATGACATACAACACAAATGAAATTGCCTTCCCCTTAACAAACAGTGCAAACAGCCAATAATGAGAACACCAATGGAAGGAAGCAAAGATCTAATGTACAAAATACAAACAGAAGGTATCTACAAAAAAGAAAAATAATACGGTTGGACATGGTATGATGTATTGAGTGGCAATAGTGCAAAAGTGGTTATGAGGTAGAATATGTATAAAGTGTAAAGTGACAACAGTGCCAAGGAACAGTAAGTAAAGGAGAGGGTGGTGGCAGTCTTTGGTTGGGATAATGTTCAGATGCAGGGGGAAAGGGAGAATGGGTGGTATTTCAGTTTGAGTTGGCAGAGGGGGCGGGGCTGGGACAAGATTAATTTCCTGATCGCATGGTGGAGGAAACTGCCCTTGAGCCTTTTGGTTCTGGCCCGGGTACTTTGCAGTCTCTTCCCTGGTGGCAGCAGGCTGTAGTGGCTCTGGAATGGGTGGGATGGATCACCTGCAATCCTGATGGTTGCGGGTGAGGTAGATGTCTGAGAGCCTGTGGTGGAAGTGGTATTGAATTCAAAATTTAGGAAGTATTCATTGAGAACTAAAAACATCTTATTAACACCAGCATAAACAAAAAACGTGAAAATCACAGCCAACAAAACAGCTGTTCTCACATAAGACACCCAGTGTGAAAGACCCATCATTCTGATCCCTGCTATCTCATTGTGACAAAGAAAAATACTTGAAATATGTATTGAGCTGTAACGATTCATTTAACAATGATTTGATTCATATCATAATTTGTGGTTGATGATACAGTTCATTGTCAATTTGGTTCATTTTCAACAATCAGATTTGACCCGAGTCACTGACCTGAAATTGATCCAGGATGTCTTTTGCCAAAAATGGGAGCAGTGAGACTCAGACAGAACATCCTGCCACTGAACAGCAAAGTTTTCCAGATTCTCGGATTTCTTCCAGATCATCAAGTGGAAATGAAATATGTGTCCAAACAAGTAAACTAGAATGAATGTCAAATCCATTCACATGTTAGTTTCCTAAAGTTCAAGACTGTTGTTTTTCCAAAGAATCCAAAGGGAACATTCTTAGAACATTCTAGACACTGGATGGTCAATGACTTTGATAAATTCAAAGTGTTTCTACACATTGGACTGGAATGATGGATGATCAGTTTTTGCAGACATCACATGTATGTTGTTCGCTGTGATGGTTGGTTGGTTTTACTTTATAGTAATATAATCTAAATGGTATTTTCCAATTTCAATTCAATTATTGATTTATCTCATTTTTAAATGATTTTTTAGGGGTTTAGATTAATTTGATTCAATTCTGCCTCAGACAGATTGATCTGGATTAATCGATAGAAATCGACTATTAACATGTCCAAGACCAAAGAGCTGTCCAAAGACACCAGAGACCCAATTGTACACCTCCTAGATTGAGAAGCAATGTCTGTCACTTTGAAAGTTATTTTGATGAGCCTGCATTCATCCGACCACATTTCAATGTGTTGCTGTGTCTAATCATTGTGGTGTTATGGCACTGTTGTGAGAGAATTCAACAGAGAAAAACTCAAAAGGTTCAGAAAGGAATAAGCCCAAAAAGACATGACAGAGACACACTCAGGTCTAACTGGAAAAAAACTTATATAGTTTGTCTGCATTGTTTCATTATTACGTTTCTTATTTCTTACAGCAACTTTGAGTGGAAATTTGACCCCCGCCACATGAGCTTTTTTTCTTTTAAAGACAGTACCACCACTTGTTGCTGTCCACTTAAAGCACTATCTGGACCAAAAGATTATTCAGACACATATACTGTAAGTGTGGCTGGGAGAACTTGCAAAATCACAGTGTGTTCAAATATTTATTTTCCTCACTATAAGGCCAGATGCAACTGCAGGACAAAATCTCGGACAGTTAGAGGTTGTCTGAGGGTGTTTGGTTTGGACCAAGCCTGCTTAATGTCGTGACATTCTTTTTAAGAGAATTCTGTTAAGGAACTACAAAGGAACTACAAAATTTTATTACAGATTATCGGGGGAAATGAACTCCGGTTCACTTTAAGCCAGTGCTTCTCAATTATTTTATAGGAAAAAGAAAATGTTTTGCGCCCCCCCTAACCCCCCCCCCATAACCCCACACACACACTCGCGCGGTGACAATATATTAGGTTAGTATATATAAAAATTGTGTAAGTATACCTAAAGTTGTATCTGTTAACATTAACAAAAGAAAAAAGCAATATAAATCCACTTTCAACAAATTTAACTTTATTTTACCACAGAAACCCTGTTAGAGTCTAAAACAGGAAAGAAGCTTAAAGTGCCTGAAATAAAAAAAATCTGTCAGTCCCTTTTTAAACTAGAAACATTTTGACCAACTGAACCATTTGATGCAGAGAAAATAATTCAGTCGATAGATAATATTAAATGTAAATTGATCTGAAACATTAACGCAGCAGTACCAATATATCTAACGTTTCAGTCTGAAGAAATAGAAAAAAAAGTATTGTGCTAATTTTTTTTCTAAATGACGATTGTTTATGTATGATTTCATAAAGTGCAGCAGTTTTCCTGCATTACCTGCTGTCTGTATGTCAAATACTGACACCAACTAAACGACAGGCAGACAAAGAATAAATTTATGGAAAATGAAGACACGTCACCAAAATGTCTACAATAGTTCATAAAGAATGACTTTATTAGCATGAGCTAAGTGATCTAAAGGCACCTGATGATCCTGGTGTTGGGCAACAGGCAGCGCTTGCAGCTCACCGCGTGCCCCGTTCCACCTGGCAGCCCGAGCCCACTACCCCTCCCTTTTCGTTCTCACACACGCAGCCACGTGTGACAGGAGACGAGAACGCGCAGCTGCAGGGACGGAAATTCACAGGTTTCAGGCTGTTACAAACTCTGTGATTTAACAGACAATAAGAACCGAATAGTGGCGCACATTTTTCCCCAAGCACTAAGCCGCTGTCACACCCCCCCCCCCCCCCCCCCCCCCCCCCCCGTTAAATTTGCCCGTAGTACCCGTGCCTAAAACCGCCACCACCGCGCTCCCCCCCTGGAGGAAAAGTGTTCTGGTGCTATTATTGAGAAGGAGTGAGACGTGCAGAGCTGTAGAAACCTCAAAGAAAAAATCTGATGAGTGACACAACAGGACTGCCCAGTGGCGCTGTGGTCAGCGCCTTTGCCTCACAGCGAAAAGGCCCTGGTTCTAATCCCAGTTGGGACCTTTCTGTGTGGATTCTGTGGAGTTTTCCCTGGGCACTCTTCCACAGGTCAAAGACATGCTTCCTAGGTTTATTGTGACTCAAAATTGTCCCTAGGTGTGAGTGTGTGTCGATTACTCAGCTTGTGTGGTCCCAGGGCCAAGCTGAGTCATGCAGTCTATAGTCATGAAAATAGGTTTGTGTGGCAAGGCAAGTTTATTTGTATAGCACAATTCGTACACAAAGTAATCCAAGGTGCTTCACAAAACAGAAAAATGCATTAAAATCACAACACATCATAGAAATAATCAACGTAAAATTTACTTTAAAAGAAAAGAAAAAATTTGAAAATTGATTTAAAAATAAAGGAAGGAAAGGAAAGAAAAGTGCAGATAGGACCTTTCAGTCATATACACGGCTAAACAGAAATGTTTTAAGTCTAGATTTGAAGATGAACACAGAAGAGGCCTGTCTTACGACTTCAGGGAGGCTGTTCCAGATTTTAGCTGCAGAATATTGAAACGCTGATTCCCCTTGTTTAGTTCTGACTCTGTGTGGTATGTAACGGCAATGAAAGGCTGCTTTAGAATCCACTGGAATTACTTGAATCAAAAGAATGATTACACAGGAACTTAGGTAAAAGTGATAGCTATTTTTCTGGCAAAATGTTAAATAAAGGCTAAATTTATTTGAAGAAGTTCTCATTGAAGAAGTGCTCAATCAAAGACATTTGTTTACTGTTGGTTGCAGTGAACAAAATGCATTTAGGCGATAGGTTTTAGTATCAGAAATCTCTCTCTCACAGTTGTGCCATGTTGTCTTTTCACAGATACCTCAGATCAGTTATGCTTCTACCGCCCCAGAACTAAGTGACAGTAGTCGGTACGACTTCTTCTCTCGTGTGGTTCCGCCAGACACCTACCAGGCTCAGGCCATGCTGGACATTGTCACTGCCTTGGGCTGGAACTATGTGTCCACACTGGCCTCTGAGGGAAACTACGGCGAGAGCGGAGTTGAGGCCTTTGTCCAGATCTCCAGAGAGTCTGGTAAGACATTTTAATTCATTCAGTCCGCTGATTGAACTGGAATAGAGGGTCTAACACTGCGCAGAATGATGCGACATATGCAGTTAATTTACATTTATGCTCAGAGTTATGTCCTCATAAATATAGGGGTGAGTTTTGAGTTTGATTGTATTCCTCTGTGCTTTAAGAGTTGAAGCTGCTTGGCATTCTTCTATTTCAAGCGAAAGAAGTCACAAATCCCAGGAAAAGAAGGGTATATTAGCCATTAAGAACACAGCTTTTTACGCATGTCATTTATGCCATCTTGTGTTGTCCCAAAACAGGCGTAAAAATGGCATCTTATCGCTGTTTGAACTGCGCCTGCAAAATGCTGTTCTGCGCGTTCAATACTTATCCAAAGCGCAGTTTCACTTCCCCTGTGCCTTAAAGCCAAGGCTGACAGCAGGAGAAGGATTTTTGGGAACCTTTAACCCTCCCTCCCAACCTGGTAATTGGCGAAGGGAGAAACCTCAATCAGCTACGAAAGAGATGGAGTCGCGGTAAAGATGAACCTGTAAATATATTCTATATGGAATTTTTTTCTTGCAGACTTTACACTCTTCCTTTGTATGATCAATAAAAGTGAAATGGTTTCAGATTTTGCTTCTAATTTTCTTTATGTTTTTGTGTTGACGTAGTCTCCTCATATTGCTCTGTCTGTTACTTTTCCTCATACTAAGCTGCTGTGCATGTAAAGAGCTTTTGCCCCTTCTCCCTCTGCTAAGCATGAACACATATTGATCAATTGCCCCCGGTCATCCTCTCCGTAAACCTTGTGCTATCCTAGGCACTTTAACATTGGGAGGACAGTACTCTGAACCTTTTTTCTTCAATGATTTGTGATCTTCACTGGTCTCCATGGATTACATGAAATCCTCTTCACCTTTATCCACCTTTGTCATGGTAGGGAGAACACGACAATGTAAGGATCGGGTCATCTGGACCCCATAGGATAGTCCAGTCATCAGAAAAACATGATGCTACCGCCCCCATGCTTCACAGTAGAGATAGTGTTCTTGGGATGGTACTCATCATTCTTCTTCCTCCAAACACATTAAGTGGAATTAAGACCAAAAAGTTCTATTTTGGTCTCATCTGACCAGATGACTTCCTCTCATGACTCATCTGGATCATCCAAATGGTCATCTGCAAACTTTAGATGGGCCTGGACATGTCTTGGTTTAAGCAGGAGAACCTTCAGTTCCATGCATGATTTCAAATCCTGATGTCTTAGTGTACAGTAAACCCTTGTTTATCGCGGGGGTTACGTTCCAAAAAGAACCCGTGATAGGCAAAATCCGTGAAGTAGAAACCTCTATTTTTTTTAACAATTATTATACAATTAAATACTCTATTATACATTGAAAAGAAGAACAAACCATTTTACAGGCTCAAACATTTGTTTCACAAATCAAAGTACTTTAAAAACGTTTTTTTTTCAACAAATAACTTCTGTACAGTACTGTCAAATAATAATTTTAATCATCAATGTGAACAGAAGGCTTCAAATCGCGGAGATTAGCCCTGCCCACCGCGACCCGAGAGTAATTGAATTAAACGGGAGAAAATTTAAAATGATCATGAAAAAAATACAAAGTACAAACGGACAAATAGTGGCTCAGGTGTATTTCAATGCTCTTCAGTCTGA
The DNA here is from genome assembly GCF_053564925.1 of Oryzias latipes. Lineage (NCBI taxonomy): Eukaryota > Metazoa > Chordata > Actinopteri > Beloniformes > Adrianichthyidae > Oryzias > Oryzias latipes. The sequence goes on from NC_136242.1 coordinate 7,696,447, forward strand.
GAAGCTGCAGTGTTTTCTCCTTCTCAAGCCCGCGGTGCAGCTGTGTGTGTTTGTTCGGGAGAAGAACATAGTGATTGACAGTTGGTGTCGCTCTTTTTCTATGGGTTTTAGAGAAACAGGAAATTGCCAGATGATTTGCATGTACGTAATTTGGAAAGCTGATTTACGTACGTGTACATATTAAACTGCAACATTATTGACGCGCAGGTAGAGAAGAAGCGGAGTGACTTTTTTAGCCAATCAGAATGCAGAACACAATGCACGACGCAAATCCGTGAAGTAGCGAAACCGTGAAAAGTAAACCGTGATATAGCAAGGGATCACTGTACCACCAACAGTAACCTTGGAAACGGTGGTCCCAGCTCTTTGCAGGTCATTGACTAGCTCCTTCCATGTAGTTCTGGGATGAGCAGCTCTAGCGTACACTTTTTTTTGTTTTTTTCAAAATCATGCAATGTGATTTCCAGATTGTTTTTAGATGTCTCTCACGGTGAACATGCACCTAAGATGAAAATGTCAGACCTCTCCGTGATTTCTAAGTGGGAGAACTCCTCACTGTGTGTAGCAATGTTTTTTTTCTCAGAATTTATGGCGGGGTTTTAGGGTCTTCAGCTTGTCGATGTTGGCTGAACTGTAAACTGATAATCGAGAGTCCATTTCAATTTTTCCCTGGCAAGATTCTTAATTATTGTAATCTGTGTGTGCAGATGAAGAACAAACACGTTCCAATGTCCCATTCAGGCTAGAACTGCTACTGCTAATGAGACTTGTAATGCATTGTCAGAAGTAAGGGTTTTATCTCCCCCTTTGGTCACTGGCGGGAGCTGTCCTCAGTGTTCCAGCAAAACTACAGTTCCCAGCAACCCCAGCGTGCACTTCCTGGATGCTGCACACCTGACTCTCATTAATTGATCAACCACAGCACTGAGTGAAGTATTGTTTGTGCCACTCTGCCTTCCTTATCAAATGTTGTATTTGGACCTGATCTTCTATTTCTTGATCCTGTATCTGGCTCTGTTTGCCTGCCGCCTGCCCCAACCCCCTCGCCTGTACTTTGAACACCCTGTCTCTCCTCAGATGATCTTATGCCTGTTATTGACCCCTGCCTGCCTGACCCCAATTTAGCTTTAAGGACCTTTGCAATTCGATCCAGTCGTCTGCCTGTTCTTGTGACAAGCATATACCATTTTATTAACTACCTAAACTTTGATTTTTATGAGACGAAGAAGCAGTGTGGTCGTCTTACACACTTTCCATGGATTCCTTTTATTTGGCTGAAGCCTTATTAAAACTGTCTGACTCTAAATTAGTAAAATTTAATTTCAAAAGGCAAAAAAGCAGTAAACAATAAAAACCTCAAAAAGCATGACTTAATTTTAGAGAATGCTAAAAATAAATAGATGCATAGTACTGATTATTAGATAACTTTTATGAAAGTTGCTTGAATATTTACCTGAAAATTGACAACTACATTAATTTTTTCTGTTTGACAGAAACCTGGCTGCAGCAGGAAGATTATGTTAGTATGAATCTCTTCCAAGTAAAATATTAATATTTGATCAATTGGCAGAGGACAAGAGACTTATTGTGCTTTTTCTGCAATGCAGAGAGCCAATCAGCTTCACTGTGCTGCGGATTTGAGACCATTAGAGCCTTTTTGATGATAAAGCTTTTTTAACAACAGCAGTGAGAGGAAAAGCTCCTTCTTTAGCTCTCATTGCTGTTCTGGTATATAAACAAATGTATAGGCAGGCTCAATAAACTATAATTTTCATATTATTTGTCTTTTGGCAAATGCTTCCACTTTGTTTCCTATATTGCATTTATTATCCTAAATCTGTCTAACAAATGTCCATCATTGAAACAGACTGCTCTCACTGTTTGACACTCAATATTCTTTTTTTCTCTAACTTGTCCTGTCCAACAGCTGGGCAGACAGATGAGAGCTGAAGGCCTCTTGTGTTGGACATATTTTACTTTTACAACAGGGGTTATTAATCTTCTGACAAAGCAGAGGTATGTCTGAATAAACCCCTTTTTTAATCGAGGCCAAACTTTATTCATTTTAATTGTTTTTGAAATTCTTTTGTGTTGGACCGGACGGAAAAGGAAAGAAAGGAAGAAGAGAGAAGGATGTTAGAAAAGGGGGGGATAGGAGGGTGATCATAGGAGGGGGGAGGGGGGTAAAACCATGAAGCAGCATAAAGCAACAAGCTACTGCCCCAGGCAGCCATCCACCAGGCCCACGGTTGGTCCAGAAAGGTGCAAGACAGGGGCCAGCCACCCCCGCCCAGGAGGGGGGCACCCCAGGGAGAAGGAGGCCCACAAGTGTTGTTGTAGACATGGCCCGACGAGGCTCGGCCACAGATGGAAAATGGCGTGGCCCATCATCCGGCGGCAAGGACCAGAACCCACTCCACAGGGACACAGACACCCCCGGCTCAGGTGTGATATGATCCCCGGCTTCTGGCCTTGCCAGAAAGCTCAGGGATCCCTCTCCCTGCGTGGGGAGAGCAACGCCGGGCCCAGGGAAACCGGCACCCAGGGGACACGGCCGCCGTTGCCAAGGGCCCCGCACGCCCCACCAGGGATGGGGTAGGGGACAGATGGTCCAAGGTCCCACATTCCTTGCGAAATGACTGTGTGCGTGTGTGTTAGTGAGGGTGTTTGTGCATATGTGTGTGTTTATGTTTTGAATGTATATTTTGAGGGGGGAAGGGTGTGTGTACAAAGGGGGTGCAGTTAAAATTGGCGGGTAGGGCACTAAGGGGACGTCTCCTGATTACTCACAGTGATGTCCCCTCACCCTCCCCACCAAGGGGCCCTAAATGTCTAATGTGCAGTTAAAATTGGTGGGTAGGGTGCTAAAAGGACATCTGCTGCTTGCTGGCAGTGATTTCCAAGCCCCCTCCCTACCAAGGGCCCTACATGTCTAAGGTGCAAATAAAATGGAGAGAGGGGGGGCCCATTCCATACGGCAACCATGGGAGGGGGACCACTGGCAAGTAGCCCCCCCCCCCCCCCCCCCCCAAGGCGCAACGCAGGCTAAACCCCCCACCCCCTCAGCCTAATATGAGATTATATGAGGAAAGGGGTAAGTTGGGGACACTCAATAATTAAATAAAAACTCTGATCATGTTTAAATCCTATGCGAACAAAGCTTTGATCCAGTAATACATGTGACAAATGATACAGCGCTTAGTAAGGCTTCCTGGACCCCATTCTCACAGACCACTCTGTGGTCAAACGTCTTCTACAAAACCAGAAAGCACATACAGTAAGGACTGGTTGAAGGAACCCCCCCTCCAGGACCCTTTGGAGAATGTATAGCCGGTCCGCTGTTCTGAAACCAGGATAAAAACTACACTTGTTCCTGAATCGGTGATTTAACTATCAGTCAAAATCCCATCTCCAGTACCCTGGAATAGACTTTCCCAGAAGGCTAAGGAGTATGAAAAAGATGGCGGACAAAATGGCGGACGGAGAAACAGCAGTGGTGAGTCCAGACGAGAATTCAAGACTGAAACCAAATTCAAGACTGAAACCAAATGCAACCAATGATCTGGACTCACAATCACTGAGTATAGCTGCTGAAATGATCACCTTGATAACCTTAAAGAAGACATACGTAGTCTAAAAGCCGAACTGGAAATGAAGGATGCTCTCCTGTCCAAGTTCATGGATGTCTCCTTCGCTCAGTCTAAGCGGCTAACCTCGCTTAGCGCCGCACTCCAGGACACAGCTCCATGAGACCCGTCCACCTGTGCACACCCTTCTTCATCTTCAACACCCAGGCAAAGATCCCTGGATGAAGAAGTGGTTGTCCGAAGGCCCAGAAAGAGATCTGATGAGACCCGGAGACCTCCTGTCCTGAGTCTTTCCAACCGCTTCTTTGGTCTGGCTGCGGACTCTCCCGCTCCTTCTGCAGCGGTCACAGCGGCACAGACTCCACCGGACTTGGGCTCCACCGTCGATTTCCCCTCTCTTCAGAGAGACGCCACGGTGATCCCGAAGGAGGACGGACGCATCGCGGCTTGCAGAAACTTGGATCGGGCCCCGAGGATCACCGCTAAAGCCCCATCATCAGGATCAGATGAGCGGCTGCTAGATGGACCAGGTGAGGTTCACTGTCGTCACGCCTGTCAGCTCTGCACCTGCGCCCGCGTCTCCTCCTCCACTGTTTACCCCGACAACGGCGATAATCCGGGACTCCATAAAACGGAAGATCCGCTTCTTTAGTCACACACTGTTTTCCGGGCCGCCATGGTTCTGGAGAAACTCTCAGACCTGCTGCGTTCTCTCCCTTCCACAGTCAGGAGGATGATTTAACACATGGGTTTTAACGACACATCTTATCAGGAGTCTGAAACAACTAAAAATGCGTTCATCAGACTTTCTAACTTTTTAAACTCATTTCCATTGACTGTTTTTATTTCGGGACCCCTCCCCTTCCTGTCCCGCGGCCATGGCTGCTTCAGCAGGCTGCTGAGTCTGAGTACCTGGCTCCAGTCTGCTTCCAGCCTAAAAAGATTTGTTTTTATTGACAATTTTAATCTTTTCTGTAACAGAAGCTCATTTTATAAAACTGATGGGATTCACCCCAGTCCACTGGGCAGCAATATTTTAGCTGCAAACATCAGACACTCTGTCCAGACATCACCGGCCCCCATCATACCCACACCAGTCCAGACCTCCTCTTCATCTGTCCAGACATCGGTCTGTGGAAGTGACTGACTGGATTTGGTATCTTCCCCCCACTTACCCCAAGAAACTGCTTCAACCATCAACAGTGCTTTCTTGCCATGACCTGCTGTCCCCCCAGTATATCTCATTAAGACTATTATTACAGCCAGGTCCTCTATGAGGGGACGTGCTGGGAGAAAAGCAAACATTAACTGGCTTCGTCCACTAAAGGAAGCACCAAAACCTGAGGAAGCAGCTTCTACAACCACTCCACCCCCCTCTTTTAACATGGCACTTTTTAACATTCGATCTTTGTCTAACAAAACTTTTATTATAAATGATTTTATCCAAGATAATAATATTGATGGTCTCTTTTTAACAGAAACATGGCTGAGCACGGATGCATCTACTGTTCTCACAGAGGCCTCTCCACCCAATTTTAGCTTTGTTTTTTCAACCAGGGAGGGGCAAAAAGGGTTGGGGTACTGCATCTATAATGTCCAACTCCTTTGCAGTAAAGCAGATGTCATTAGATGAGTACCCCAGCTTTAAACATCACGCCTTTGTTTTTAACAGCCCTCCAGTTTTATGCATCACAGTGTACAGACCAAACCAAGCTCTGTTTTCATTGAGGAGTTTTCTGAGTTCTTAGCATCTGTCCACACTTCCTTTGATATGATTTTAATAACTGGTGGTTTTAACCTGCATATAGACAGGAAGTTGGACTATTGCACCACTCAGTTCTTGGACTTGCACGCTTCTCTTGATTTTAAACAACACGTCATGCAGCCGACTCACAACAGGGGCCACACTCTTGACGTTGTCATAAGTCATGGTTTACCTACCAGTGTGTCCACTGTTGTGGACCTGGCTGTATCTGACCATTACTTTGTGCTTTTTAACATCACTGGTTTTTTAAAACAAGAGACCTCTGTGAGAACGGTGAAGAAACGCTACTTGACTCCAGAAGTGGTTGAAAAGTTTATTATATCTGTTCGCTCCTACTCTCCACCTGTCTTACCAGCCCCCTGTGATCTACTTGTTGAAAGTTTTGACAGTAAATTAAAATCCAGTCTTGACTCTGTTGCTCCACTAAAATCTAAAGAGATAAGAATCAAACCCACAGCCCCTTGGAGAACTGAGGAAATTAAACAATTGAAGAGACGTTGTAGATCTGCCGAAAGACTTTGGAGAAAACACAAACTTGAAATAAACTATAAAATATATCAAAACCAACTAAAACTATATAATCAAACAGTAAAACAGACTAGAAATTCATATTTTGTGAACATCATTTCTTTAAATAAAAATAACCCCAAAGTCCTTTTCACTACAATTGAGTCTTTGATCAACTCAAATGTGAACAAAAACACAATGCCAGCCTCCGCCTCATTGTTTGAGGACTTTGCAGACCACTTCAGGAGCAAGATCGATTCTGTCAGATCTGACATCATAAAAGGACAGAAAAGCCTTTTTATTGGTAATGATGGCTTGATTTTACCTGAGGAAGCACTGGACAGTTTTGATCTGGTTGAAGATGCAACATTTGGTCGAGTTTTCTCCCAAGTCAATCCAACGACCTGTTTTTTAGATCCCATCCCTACATCACTTTTTTAATCCTTTTCCGCGTCTTATGAGATTGAGATTTTAAATATCGTGAACTCCTCTCTACAGAAGGGTACTATTACTCATGAAAACTAATTTAGACCCTTTAGTTTTTAATAACTACAGACCTGTGTCCAACTTGCCATTTTTAAGTAAGATTTTAGAAAAACTTGTTTTTATTCAGCTGAATGAGTTTCTCTTACAAAAAACATTGTTGAGATAAAGCAGTCTGTCTTTAGAACGAACCACAGTACTGAGACAGCCTTGTTAAAAATAATTAATGATGTCATGTGTGCCTTGGATTCAGGTCAGATCTCAGAACTAGTTCTGTTAGATCTAAGTGCAGCTTTTGATACTGTTGATCACCTGATCCTTGTAAACACTCTTAAAAGTCTTGGCCTTTCAGAGACTTTTCTCAAGTGGTTCTAATCGTATCTCATGGAGAGAAACTTTATGGTTAGCATGGACACAAACTTTTCTGGGGTCCATGAAATTAATTGTGGTGTGCCTCAAGGTTCCATCTTTGGCCCCTTGCTTTTTAACATTTACATGATTCCTCTGGGGAATGTCATCAGAAGCCATAAAATCAGTTTTCATAGCTATGCTGATGATACCCAGCTGTACATAGCTATGTCTCCTGATGACACAAGACCAATAGAAGCACTTTTAACCGTAATTTAGATGTGAAATTATGGTTGGCAAATAATTTTCTGCAGCTTAACCAGGAAAAAACTGAAATTTTAGCTATTGGTCCTGTAGCTAAGAGAGATAAACAGTTTCTGAAGCTACAGGAACTTTCATTAAGTCATTCAGAAACAGTCAGAAACCTGGGTGTTATCTTCGACTCTAAGATAACTTTTATCCCTCATATAAAACAGGAGGTTAAAACTGGTTTTTATCATCTCAGAAATCTTTCTAGGGTCTGCCCACTGCTCTCTCTTGCTAATATGGAGATGCTAATGCATGCTTTTATCATGAGTAAAATGGATTATTGTAATGCCCTGCTTGCTGGACTTCCAAATTTTTTTAATTTTTGTGCTTGTTTATTTTAATCATCATGCTTATTTTTATATCTTGTTGTGTTTTAATGTAAAGCACCTTGTGTTATCTTTTTAAATGAAAAGTGCTTTATAAATAAAGTTTTGAATTGATTTGATTTGGATGATCCCTCAGTATTGGAACACACTCTCCTGTATCTCTTCCTAAAAGGGGACCCACAACCCAAGTCTGCCAATCAATTTGTTCTATCACAGACTTCCACGCAATGCTGCAGAGACGTGTCTACCAAGACAGTCCCCACACCCAGAGACTTTAGGTACTCGGGGTGAACGTCATCCATACCTGGCACCTTGCCACTGAGGAGCTCTTCAAGTACCTCAGTGACTTCAGCCTGGATGTTTGACAGGATGGTTCGCAGCCTCTTTGGCACCAAACTCCTCCCAGGAGAGAGTTTTTGCCTTCACGACAGTCCGGGTCGCAGTTCGTTTAGACCTGTCAACTTCCCACGAGTCCAACAAGCCAACTAGGCTCAGTGGGACTTCTTTTTCAGCTTGATTGCATTCTTTACTTCAGCGATTGCCACTAAGAGAGGCACAAACATTGGACAACAGAGGGAGAAACAAAAAATCTAAATCAAATAGAATACTTGTTGTTTCTACCTTTAACCAGCATTAATTCTTAAAGGTTCGTTAATTTGATCAACTCACTAAACCAAACAGTTGCTGATGATCATCAATGTCACACCCATGCATGAACCAAAACAGAAAGTTGTGCAGGCTGTGTTTGTAATAATGGCAAAAATGGTAAATGTTGTATACTGGTAAATGTAGGCGCTTTTCTACCTTCTTCAAGGCCCAAATTGCTTTACAGTCACAGACCCATTCACACAGTCACACACACATTCACACGCTGGTGGCGGCTCCGCTGCCGAACACTGACGCCAAGCTCCCACCAGAGGCAAAGTGGGGTTCAGTATCTTGCCCAAGGACACTTTGACACATGGCAAGAAAGGTGGGAATCGAACTTGCAATATTCCGATCAGAGGTCGACCGCCCTACCACTGTTTTGCACATAAGGTTTTTATAACAAAACAAGTGCAAAAAAAAATCACTGGCATGTAGATACAGGAACAGCTAAGTTAAATTTGGACATTATCATTAGGGAGTTGATATGTTGTTATGAGAGTCATAATCTCAATAGTGGGAAGTGTCCTAAAACCAGTGACATGCAGTCACCATCCGCCCCCACAAAATACAGTTTAAAACAAAAATTTATATTTAAAAATTCAAATAGTAATTTGTGGATATGTCTATTCGGTGATTACCTTTTTCTGTGTGGGTTTTCAACGTTTCTATCTTATAAAGCAAAGGTAACGAAGAGAAAGCAGCATTCGTACACGAAACAAATAAAAAGATAACATAAAAGGCGCAACAAAGAAGTTGTGAGGGAATTAGTCTCGGAGTTTAAACAAATCCTGTAAATTACAATTTTTCGGGGTATTTTTGTTTTTCATGCGTTGTAGGGATTTTGATTATAATTTAATGTAATTCAATATGCCGTTGATGTGGTGTTTCACTATGGAAGCAATTCTGTAGCATTAATAAAAAGCAAAGTCAAAACCAGAAATGCTTTTTCATTTTCAAAATGAAGCTGCATTTTTTGACTCAAAAATAAAATGAAAAAGCAGTCCACCAAAATGCTTTTTCTTTTCCTTCCTCAACACAGCTTATTCTGTCACTTAATTAAAATGATAAAGAAAATGGTATTTGACATTTCATTTTAAAAAAGGTCCATGGTAAATGTGTAGCAAAATTCATTTAGAAATGTCTAATTTGACAATTAAAATGGATTAACAGAAATGCTTTTTAATTTTCAAAATGAAGCTGCATTTTTTGACTCAAAATTAAAAAGAAAAAGCAATACTTCAAAATGCTTTATCATTTCCTTCCTCAACACTGCTTATTCTGTCACTTAATTAAAATGATAAAGAAAATGGTATTTGACATTTCATTTTAAAAAAGGTCCATGGTAAATGTGTAGCAAAATTCATTTAGAAATGTCTAATTTGACAATTAAAATGGATTAACAGAAATACTTTTTAATTTTCAAAATGAAGCTGCATCAAATGCCTCAAAATTCACATGGAAAAGCAATATTTCAAAATGCTTTTTCATTTTATACTTAAAACCGCTTATTCTGTGTCATAATTAAAACGAAAATGCAAAGAGGGGATTGCATTTGCATTTTAACATCCACCCTGCAAAACTTGGAGCAATATTCATTTAGAAAAAGCATTAGCAGAGGGGAGGCGGGGTGATGACGTCACTGCTTTCTCCGTGTGTCCGGCAGCTGTCGCTGAGAGACCTGGTATGTCTGTGTTGCATTAAGATCACCTAAAACCGGGTCCTGTTCACAAACCGCTGGACCTGGACTGCTCAAACCTGGATTTCTGGATCTTAATGCGAAAAATGCAGCAGAATGTTCCTTTAGCTCCCTCGTGAATCAGAAGCTGTGAATCGCAACCAAACTTCTTCAGCGTCATCTGACCGCACGGATTAAAAAACATATGATCGAGTAGAGCAGGCCCTTAATAATAATATTGACAGTAATAAAAGCACATTATGAAGATAGTCTCCTGCAGCTTCGCGCTGAGTGAGTGTTTTTGGTCCAACCAGCAACGTTTAGTACGGTAAAATCTGCTATCTGTTGATGGGGCTCCAGATGTCATCAAACAGCAAATTCAGCGCGAAGCTGCAAATAAATGTGTAAATATGTGGAAATTACATGAGTCTTTATTTTGTTCTGGACACTACTGGAAACACAAATTCATTTGATGGTTTCTCAGATCGCAGCAGCATTTCCGCCTTCAGCGATCATCGGGAGCTTCGCGCTCCGCTCTGCGAAGGCAGCTGGCGGTCCGCAGAAAAAATCTTGTCCGCGGTGCGTCAGGAGGAGGACCGCAGAAGGCGGACATGCTGCTATGTAGTCCTGAGAAGCTGTGTAAACTCATCAAAAGTTCACAACCAACTCAAAGCCGTCTTCTCTGCCGCTAACACAGTCTGCTCCTGGTGCGTGTGTGTGCGTCAGTCAGCAGCCGGACACACGGAGAAAGCAGTGACGTCATCGCCCCGCCTCCCCTCTGCTAATGCTTTTTCTAAATGAATATTGCTCCAAGTTTTGCAGGGTGGATTTGAAATTGCAAATGCAATCCCCTCTTTGCATTTTCGTTTTAATTATGACACAGAATAAGCGGTTTTAAGTATAAAATGAAAAAGCATTTTGAAATATTGCTTTTTCATTTGAATTTTGAGGCATTTGATGCAGCTACATTTTGAAAATTAAAAAGCATTTCTGTTAATCCATTTTAATTGTCAAATAAGACATTTCTAAATGAATTTTGCTACACATTTACCAGGGACCTTTCTTAAAATGAAATGTCAAATACCATTTTCTTTATCATTTTAATTAAGTGACAGAAAAAGCTGTGTTGAGGAAGGAAATGATAAAGCATTTTGAAGTATTGCTTTTTCTTTTTAATTTTGAGTCAAAAAATGCAGCTTCATTTTGAAAATTAAAAAGCATTTCTATCAATCCATTTTAAATGTCAAATTAAACATTTCTAAATGAATTATGCTACACATTTACCATGGAACGTCTTGAAAATGAAATGTCAAATACCATTTTAATTTTAATTTTAATTAAGTGACAGAATAAGCTGTGTTGAGGAAGGAAATGGAAAAGCATTTTGGTGGATTGCTTTTTCATTTTCTTTTTTAGTCAAAAAATGCAGCTTCATTTTGAAAATGAAAAAGCATTTCCCGTTTTGACTTTGCTTTTTATTAATGCTACAAAATCGCTTCCATATTTCACTTTTATGTATTAGCAGTTGTAAAATAAATAAAAATTTTGTAACACAGATCAATGCCTTAAATACAAAGTTTATTTATCACTGATGTATTTTTTAGTTTCAATGGCATTCCAATTTGAATGGTCAAATGAGAAGTCCAGAAGAGTTTAACATGGATATTCAAAAAACAAGTGTTCAACAGTTTTTATTTTTTATTTTTGATTTGAAATGGTTTATTTCAAGCAATCAAATAGAAATAATACACAAAAACAATACAATCATCAGTTATACATTCATACAATAACTAATCAAACTTAGGATAATTAGACATATTAATAAATATTGCTTGAAAGGGAGTGGAAGGCAGCGAACATATATAATCCCACCCCTTTTCTACCGTAACCATTTAATTACATGATTTATCATTATCTGGTTCCTAGCTTTTATAAGACAGGATTAAGAATCTTGAAGTATCAATAAAGCACATGACAAAGAAAATTACTTAAATTATTTAAAAAAAAAAAACTTTTAGAAATCAACATGACAATGAAGTATCCAAATATATGCAAATTATGTTACTTATAAAAGTCATTGATATGATTAAAAAATAATACCAGTAAAATAGACATAACACTGTTTCAGAAATGTTCATAGCAAAATTTGATCATGTATCAAAAGTTACAAATATGTGCAAAATTATGTTACATTTGGAAAAATCATAAATAAACATCAATTTTTTGGGAGCAAGTGAAGTAGTATCATTAAAAGTCAATCAATTATGTAATCCCTTTAGACGTGAGAAATGATTGCACTTGGTGTTCCAGAGACTTTCCACCGTTCTCCGTTTCAGAACTGTTAGCGCTATTAGCATTAACATTAGTAATGCTAACTCCAGATGCATTTAGCTGAGGTTTGATCGGTACTCCAGTGAGAATGACATTGTTCATCCTTACTTGTTGTTCCACATCGTCCAGTCTTTTCTCCAGAATGTTGACCCAGTTATCTCGTTGCTCGTTTTGAGCTCTGAATCTTCGGAAGTCCTCCATCAGCTACAAAAGCCTAGCTAGCTTAGCTGTCACTTGCTCCATAAAGGGATACAACGCAGCTTGGATGTAATCTAGAGTCTTTTTAAGGTCTTCGCAGTCATGATTTTTCTTAGGGGCCATGGTCAGCTCTCTTTTTTTTTGGTGAAAATCAACTTTTTAAGTCATTTGAAGATAGTTATATAGCCGCAGTGAGCCACACGCGTCCGTGCTGTAACCGTGAACCGGAAGTCTTATCCAGTTTCAGCATCATTTTCACAGACAACACTAAAGGGTTTTTATCAAAATTCAAATGTTTGTGTAAGAAGTTGGATAAATCTCATTCATGTTACCAATGAAATGATAAATAAGCTCTTCTGAAGGGTTCATATTTTTGTAAATCTGATCGAAGACGCCAGTGCCTCACCAGTCAGGAACCTCACCGCACATCACTGCCTGAAACATTCATAAGTCCTCTGACCTCTGTGTCATGGACCCAAAATAAATATTAATTAATAATCCCTGTGGTAGTGTGAAAGCAGCAAGCATGGCAACCAGGAAACTCGGGTTTGCTTCCCAGGGTGTGCAATGAGCCAAAATCCAGACTGTGTCTGTAAGCAAGCCTATCTGGGTCTCCCTATGCCTTGAAAATACGGGGTTGTTTCAGGAAGGGCATGAGGAATAAAAAGACTGTCTGCCAAACCACCTGTGTGAATCAGTGGGAGCTGATTTGCTGTGGCGACCCCTTACAGGATGTGCTGAAAGGTGAACACCACAAAAATAGAATAAAGAAAGATAATCAATTATTCCAACAGATGTGCTTGTTTTTTTGAAATGCGGAGCTACAGAAGATCTTCACTAATGATTTACGAAATATCAGCTGTTCCAACAGTAGGGTCTTTGTTTGAATGATAAACTGAACTTAGTCTCAAGCTTGTAGCTAAATTATTAAAAATTTTCTTGCCCTCTTCAGTCATCCATCTCTCCTCTTTTTCATCGGTCAGGTTCGGTTTGCATTGCTCAGTCTCTGAAGATTCCTCGGGAGCCAAGACTTCAAGAATTTGACAGGATTATCATTCGTCTGCTGGAGACTCCCAATGCTCGTGCTGTTATAATGTTTACCAATGAGGACGATATCAGGTAAAAAAAAAAACAAAAAAAAAAAACTATTGCCTTAAATATGTACTTGAAAAAAGAAAAAAATCTGGCTTTTACTGTATGAGTCCATGGAAAAGAGAAAACCCATAACATTAGTAAACTGTAGTTTCATCTTGTACTAATGTCTAGTTTTTGACTTTATTCAGAAACCCAGGACAATACTAATTTGATTTATTAATCTGATAAAATATCTGAAAGGAAAGATGAAACCGTGTCAAGAGAAAAAGTTTGATTTTTATTTTGAAAAAATATTGCATTGTGCAGAGAACAAAATCAATAGATAATATAAAATGCAATATAAAGTTAAAAACACTTTTGAATCCATGGAAGTAAAAATTCAAGAACAAAATGGTGTAATTGGGTATCTTCAGTAAGCACCAATGTCCTATTGCTGCTGAGATCCCGTGTTAAACTTTTACTTTACTAATTGACATCTTACTCACTTTTTATTAAACAAAACACTGTTTTTCACATGTTGATGATCAGAGAATGCAGTCTCATGTGAAAGGATCAGTGCGCTTTAGCTGAATGTTGTTAAACACCCTATGTGTATTTTTTATTGTTAACCTTACCATCCTGTCTCGTATGAAACACTCATGATATTCACTAAATTGTTCTCCCTTGTTGTCGCATCGCACAAAAGACACAAAGCTATTAAAAAAATGACTGTGATACTCTACCTACCATATCTAAGAGCCTCCAGCAACTTTTGAGCATGCTAAAAGGTTTGCTTGAAAGAGGAGTACATCTATTCTACTATTAACTGCTCTGCACAGGTCCTGAATGTGGGTTGATTACTCAAAAATTGTATTCAAGTAAAAGGCAAAGGGAGCCCTTTCACACTAATCCCAAGCAGAAGCATGAGTGTGTTTAGCTCTAGTTTTATTTCAAAGATAAATGTGGATGCTTCACAAATATCTTTCAAAAAATGTTGTATTTTAGTACAAAAAACATTAGAAAATATGAATTTAAGCGGCCTCTGATCATACTTCCAGTGAACTCATGGAGTAATCGCTAGCATAGCAGAACTGCTCTCCCAACGTTTATCCCAAGTAAGACTTGTTTATTCACTCATACTATAACATAAGTTGTGATCAAATGGAATAAGATACTCACCGGCCCATAAATAGATGTGTGAAAATACCCAAAGCTCAAGAAGAAGCGCTTTGACTGGTAAGGCTAACTCTAAACAGGACCAAGCTACCAACAACAGTAAAGAAAGAGCGGACCAGGAACTTACTACGTAATTACTGCATTAAAAGAGCTAAAAGCGGATCTCTATGGGGACAATGAAAGACTAGAACGTGACATTCTCCAACTATGACAAAAAATGAATGGCAAACTAGACGACATCCCAACCAAATGCAGAGTTTGTCACAACAGCTGGATGAAGCTGAGTCCCACGTCGAACAGGTAGAGAGCTTGGTGGAGAAGGCAACCGAGGCAATCAGCACATGTCTGGATCATCAGCGATCACTCCAGCTTAAACTAACTGACTTGGAATTGCGATCTCGCAGAAACAGCATACAGGTCTTCGGGTTAGGAGAAGCAGAAGAGAGTGACTCAGTGTCGCATTTTATGGAAAAATTCCTGAGGAGCCACTGCATCTACCGGAGGACCTGGACTTAAAAATCCAACGTGAATAAAGATCCTTAACTAGCAGACCCCTCCCAGGCCAATCATTGTGAACTTTGTGGAATACTCAACCAAGGATATTATCCTGAAAGAAGTTTGGAAGAAAGGCAAACTACAAGAAGGCTCCAGATTAGTTTACTTTCACCCTGACTACCCTGCAGAGATGGTTAAAAAAATGCAAAGAATACAACGCTATCAAGAAAATACTCAAAAACAAAGACATATGTTTCCAAACACTGTGTACCAATATGAGGGTCCACTTGGAATCTGGTGCATGCGTCAGATACGCCACAGAAGTCTACAATGACTCAAAGTGGCACAGATTTCAGATTGAGGAATCAACTCCAACCGCAGATGGGTCCAGCACCCAGACACGACTTCAGGCTCTGCCGGGCTGGCAGTCGTCAGTCAACCACGGCCTAGCAGTGACACAGTGAGCGAAAGCCAAGCTACAAGAAACCCAGTTGCAATCCAGTAGACATATCTAGTATATCTGCCGTCTTTATCACCAACCTCAGAAATAAATTAAAAGTTGTTGAATTGGAAATTAGAGTGATTACACCTCTCTATGTACTGTTGACACAGCTGCTGTAAAATGAAAAAGTATAAAAGTATACCAAACCTTTTAAATGTATCATGTGCTTTGACATATGTTTCCCCCTCAAGAGAGCTATTTGCTTCCTGTCTTTTTGGATTTTTGAAGTCATACATTTTTTGCCATTTTTCCACCAACAGAAAGTTCCGTGACCCCAAAAGATGCAAAAAGAACAAAAAACATAAATAGAAAGAACCTTAATTGCAATAGAAACTCCAACTCCACTGCTTTGACCCTGTTGAAGGGTCGACAGTATAACCTCCCCTATTGGAAGGGCCCGAAAAAGGATAGCTAGAGTGGGGCAAAAACGTATTTAGTCAGCCACCAATTGCGCAAGTTCGCCCACGTAACCCTTGTGCTATCCTAGGCACTTTAACATTGGGAGTTGGGTCATCTAGACCCACAAGACAGTGCTCTGAACCTTTTTTCTTGAATGATTTGTGATCTTCACTGGTGTCCATGGATTACATGAAATCTTTCCACCTTTATCCACCTTTGTCATGTAGGGAGAACACGTCAATGTTAGGGTGTGGTCATCTAACATAGCACAAGGGTTTAAAAAGTGAGAGAGGCCTGTCATTTTCATCATAGGTAGACCTCAACTATGAGAGACAGTATGAGAAAAAATATCCAAAAATCAAATTGTCTGATTTTTTAAAGAATTTATTTGTAAATTATGGTGGAAGATAGGTATTTGGTTAATGGCAAGAGTTCAACTCAATACTTTGTTATATACCCTTTGTCGGCAATGACCCCAGTCAAACGTTTCCTGTAAGTCTTCACAAGGTTTTCACAAACTGTTGCTGCTATTTTGGTCCATTCCTCCATGCAGATCTCATCTAGAGCAGTGATGTTTTGGAGCTGCCGCTGGGCAACACAGAATCAACTCACTACAAAGATTTTCTATGGAGTTGAGATCTGGAGACTGGCTAGGCCACTCCAGGACCTTAAATTTCTTCTTACAAAGCCCTTCATTGTTACTCGAGCAGTTTGTTTGGGATCGTTGTCATGCTGAAAGACCCAGCCTCCCAAAAAACAGCTGAAAAACAGCCCCAAAGCATGATGTTTCCACCCCCATGCTTTACAGTAGATATGGTGTTGTTACGAAAGGGAATGAGGGAAGCACCCAGGCGCAGAGAGGAGGAGGAAGCAGGAGGTTCCAGGCAAAAGGGATCTTTAGTGACTAAAACAAAACTAGACAAAATACCACTGCAGCATCCAGGCAAACTCGAAACTTGAATTACAATGACACAGGAACTCGAGAACAAGCTAGAACCAGGGAAACATCAACTTATGGAGCAGCACAGAAGGAAGGGAAAGACAGCACTTAAATACATTCAGAACAGACGAGACACGGGTGGAAACAATGAGGGCAGATCGGGACCAAAAGTAAAACATGAAACAACAACATAACAGGATGACTTTCAAAATAAAACAGCAAACTGAACTCAAAACAAGACACACTAGAACACAAAAGCAAAGAAACTAAAACCGTGACAGGTGTTCTTTGGATGCCACATTTTTTCTCCTCCAAACACAATGAGTAGATTTTTTACCAAAAAGTTCCATTTTGGTTTCATCTGATCATAGGACATTCTCCCAATCCTCTTCTGGATCATCTAAATGCTCTCTAGCAGACTGTCGGGCCTGCACATGTACTGGCTTTAGCAGGGGGACACGTCTGGCCATGCAGGATTAGAGTCCCTGGTGGTGTAGTGTGTTACTGATGGTAGTTTGTTAGTTTGGTCCCAGCTCTCTGCAGGTCATTCACCAGGTCCCCCGTGTGGTTCTGGGACTTTTGCTCACTGTTCTGTGATAATTTTGACCCCACGGGGTGAGATCTTGGGGGGAGCCCCAGATGGAGGGAGATTCTCAGTGGTCTTGTATGTCTTTCATTTCCCAATAATTGTTCCCAGCGTTGATTTCTTCACACCAAGCTGCTTACCTGTTCCAGCTGTGCAGGAGCTGGACTTCTGCAAAAGCTGAAACTCAAACACATACATTACATACATACAAAACAAGCAGACACGACCAGGGGTCATAACAAACAGAATATACTGGTAATAAAAAAGGATATAACGTGATGCAAGTTGAGCCTTCACAGTAGCAGAAAAAGAAATCAAGCATCACCTTTCAACTTTAGATCTTAAGTACCTTTCCTTGGAACAATTCAGAATGATAGTTTGATAAGAAAAAGAATTGGATATTGTAATTGAAAGATTTAAATCAAACAAATGTCCAGGCAGTGAGGGGTTTACAAATGAATGGTATAAAATATTTAAGGAAGAACTTGCCTCATTGACATTGGAGTTTTTTAACTGGACCTTTAATAAAGCTGAAATACCACTATCATAGTCAGAGGCCATAATAACTGTTCTCCCAAAAGCAGAAAAAAATAAAGATTATTGTGAAGTCTACCGACCAATTTCTGTTTTGAACATAACTTACAAACTATTAACCTCAAAAATTTGTAAAGTAATGGAACCATATCTGCAAGACCTGATACATGAAGATCAAACAGCATTTAATAAAGGTCGACAAACACACGATAGCTTTAGATTAACTTTACTTATTATAGAACCATCAAGGAGACAAAAGCTCAAACTAGCTTTAGTTAGTCTAGATGTGCAAAAGACCTTAATCAGGTAAATTGGACCTTTCTGTGCAGAGTTCTTGAAAGGCTAGGAATCAATAAGCTTTATATAGCAGGTTTATATAGTAGACCAACAGCCATAAAAAAATCAGTGGCCACCTCACCAATAGCTTTTTAACTGTGCAAAATAAGAAACTTGAAGGAATCACTACAGGAAAGACTGAACATAAAATTGGGCTTTTTCCTAATGACATCATGATTTATCTACATAGATTCAACTCTTCTTAAGATCATGGCTATGCTGAAAATACTGTATATAGCCAGCTATCGTTCGGGTTATCATCTCAATATTTCCAAAACCCAGAGCCTGATTATACATTTCTTTTGAAGTACTTTAATTAGACGAAGTTACAAATTTAAATGGGATGGACAAAAGATCAAATATTTAGCTCCAGATGGTGAAGCCTGTTGGAAACAGATTGAGTTGAATTTAGGACATTCTCCATCTCAAACACAATTGGGAAAAATAACTAAGTAGCTGCTGAGTGGAAAACAGACTGGTAATCTGGAATTGAGTTGTCAAAAAATTTTAACTGAAAAATGATATCAAACCTTTTTTTTTTTTTACTTTTTAACGCTTAAAAAACATTTACTAGGTCTTCTGATTGATACATTACCAAGGGGGTTCCTCACCATTACATTAAAGCCAAACAAACCCAGATACACCCAAACAAAATAAACCAGCCACTATATCCTATCACTATGTCCTTTTTCCCGCGACAAAACGAACCCGCTGAAAAAAAAAAAAAAAAAAGAGTCCCTCAGTCAATAGTTCTCGGTCCGCTCCTGATATGATGCAAATGAAAAATATTTGAATAATCCGTTTGAAAAAAAGTTCCTCAGAAAAAACAAAAATGAAGTCTCAATCTTCGCATGGTACCATGACTTACAAAAAAAATATGTACATCCAAAAAAAATGAATATTAAGGGTCGGTCTCACCGCTTCCAAGCGTAATCCGAAAAGCGCTCCTTCGAGTGCGCCCCGCATGTCCAAAACGCCGCTTTCCGGGACCCGGTCCTCCCGCAACAGCTCTGCCAAGATGAAGATTAGGATTAAGGTTCTCCCACTATTCTTCCAATACTGGTAGATGAATGAAGAGATGAAAAATTGTGGCTTCAGACTTTCGGCGTCTGGCACCGCCACGCCCCTCTCCTTCAGCGTCTACCGCTCCTCTTTTCAAATCCCCTTTGGTTTCCGCCTCTAATGATTGTTTACCCAGTCAAAAAGTCCCATAGTCAATGACCCCATTAATTATATTCATAGGCAGTGTACACAGGATTTGTTGCTATAATTCCCACATTTTCTTTTCATATGCATTTTCCCTTGAGCAATCAGTTTCTTTTCTCCTTATATTTTACATTTTCTCATTATTCATTCATTGTACTTTACATTCATTGTGGCGGTGTCACATACCCCCCCCCCAGCCTTGGGTGAGAGAGGCTGCACACCATAATAGGGTTTCATATTTCCCACATGGACAGTATCCTCTTTTTTATTCTGGTCTTTCCACTGCACCACATATGTAATGGGTCCTACTTGTCTCAACACCGTAGCTGGTCCTGACCATTTAGGAGCTTAGCTGAGAATTTTCTGATGCTTTAGATAGGGGATGAGACCGTACCCAGACCAAATTCCCCGGTAGAAGCTGTACACCTCTTCTACGAGCATTATAATACTTGGCTTGTCTGGCCTGTCGCACTCCCACTCTCTTTTGCACTTGTTCAATCATTTCTGTCTATCTTTTCATGAGTTTGTTATGAGGTTGATGAGGGGAAGGTGACACGCCTATAAGACGTTCAAGGGGCCCTTTCAACCCTCCACCCAACATAAGTTCGGCTGGTGACCGGCCCGTGGTTTCGTGTTGGGCCGCGTATCGCATGGTATCGTGTTGGACCGCGAATCGAAATTCTCTAATCCACAAGTCCCAGTTTTTATGTTCAGAACCAACGTAAGACGCTATCATCGTCTTTATAGTTCGGTTGGACCTTTCTGTAAGATTAGCTTGTGGATGGTAACTGGTAGTGAAGCGCTGGATCACTCCCCATGTTTTACAAAGGTTCAGCATCTCTTGGCTAGTGAACTGTGGACCTTTGTCAGACACAATCTCTCTAGGAACCCCATACCGCGTAAAGATGTTATCTCTCAGGAAAGTTACGATGCGGTGTGCTTTACTGTCTTTAAGGGGAAATAACTCCACCCATTTCGTGAAGTAATCCACCAAGACCACCAAGTAAACATTCCCCTTCTTGCTCCTGGGGAGAGGCCCTAGTAGATCGATCCCAACTTCTCCGATGTAGCTTCGGCCACAGTTGACTGCATAAAACCTGCAGGCTTCTGATTCTCTGCCTTGTGAGTTTGACACGTATGGCAGACTTTGACGTGGTTCCAGACATCTTTCCTCACTGATGGCCACCAGGCTACTTCCAGCACTCTCAAAAGGGTCTTGAGACTTCATAGATGCCCACCCAGGGGATGATCATGGAAGTATTTCAGGAAAACAGGGATTAGGCTGGATGGTACAACCAACTGAAATTTATCACCATCATCTTTTACTGGAGACCGACGGTAGAGCAGACCCTGCAGTACCACAAAACTTATTCGGTCTGATCTCACATTACTGGGATTGGTGCTGACCCCTGAATTATACTAGAGAGGGACGAGTCTCTTTGTTGTGCCTCTTTGATTTCTACGAAAGAGCATTGTAGATCTGCAGAACATGGATGGGCCTTGTAAGCTGCACAAGTAGCTACGTCTGAAGGTGAAATCATAGCTCTTGAGAGGGCATCAGGCACCATATTATGCAAACCCTTTCGATACTGCACTTTTAATTGAAATCGTTGCAACTGTAGGGTCCAACGAGTCAGTCTAGACGAGGTCTTGGGGCCCATGTAAGAGCAGCATGATCTGTGAACACAGTGAATTCTGCTCCTTCCAAATAATGCTGCCACTTTTCAACAGCCCACACCACCGCCAGACATTCCTTTTCAGATGTTGAGTAATTATGTTCTGCCCCTTTAAGCCTTCTAGAGGCATATTACCCTTTCTCGCTCGCTGGTCATCTGTGCCAACACTGCGCCCAACCCCAGGTCACTGGCGTCAGTGTGCACCTCGAAAGGCAAAGAAAGGTCAGGCTGTACTAATATGGGAGCTTTGGCGAGAGCCTGTTTCAGCTGATTAAAGCTCCTCCGGCATTCTTCCGTCCATCTCCAGTCTACACTTTTCTTCCTTAAATGGTTCAGGGAAGCGGCAAGGTCTGCAAACTGGGGAATAAATTTGTGGTACCAGCCCACCAAACCCAGGAACCGCTGGAGAGATGGTACATTTGTCGGCTCTGGATAGGACATAACAGCCCGAGACTTATCAGGATCGACCTGCACCCCGGCTCCAGAGACAATATGACCCAGAAACCTTAACTGCCTCTGAAAAAACGTAAATTTTTTCAGATTGAGCACCAGGTTGGCTGAGTGCAATTTTCCAAAAACGGCCTGTAAATCCTTCAGATGTTGTTCGGCTGATGGAGAGAAAACGATGACATCGTCAATGTTAACACAACACATTCTCCCCCTTAGCTCTCCCAGTACTTTTTCCATTAACTGCTGGAAAGTGGCTCCCGCATTCTTCAATCCAAACGGCGTGGATTTAAATTGATATAGGGCAGTGGGTGTGATTACAGCAGTTTTAGCCTTGCTGTCTTCCGCCATCGCCACTTGCCAATACCCAGATTTTAGATCTAGGGTGCTGAAAAATTCAGCTCCATGCATTGACTCCAGCAAATCAGGGATCAGTGGCACGGGATAAGCGTCAGCCGTTGTTTTGGCATTCAACTGACGATAGTCAACACAGAATCTCATGGACCCTTCTGGTTTAGGGACTAATACTATGGGTGCACCCCATGCCGACTGAGAGGGTTCAATGATGCCATGCTTAAGTATTTGATCAATGTGTTCTTTTATAATTTTACGCTTGAATGGCGAAACCCGATAGGCTTTACACCTAACTGGTACCTCATCTGTGGTGAAAATGTGATGCTCTTCAGCTGAGGTTATCCCCAGTTTACCCGAGCATACCTTAGGCCAGGCTCGCAAGAGTTCGCGAACTTCCACTGGTTGGTCCATAAATGTAGGGGGTGCTATCTGCCAACCCTGATTTGTAACCGCAGGTGGAAGAGCCATATACAGATGAACAGAGGAACTGCTACTCTCCCAATGTCCATGGTGATTGTCTATGAAATGGTGGAAGGTATAACCAGAGAGGTTTTTGACACCATAGGTTTGGTTACCCAAATTCAAAATGGTAGATGTTTTCCTCAAAAAATCCAAACCCAATATGATGGGGAATGCCAAATGAGCATCTGCCATGATGTACGTGTCCAGGGACCACAACATGCCATGCCAGTTGTACAGTAATTGTACTTTCCCTAAAGCCCGATGGGTTTTCCCATCAGCCAAAGCAAATGTCTGGCTATCACAGGTTTTCAACTGCTCCCCCTCGTGAGCGATTTCAGACCACTGGCTCTGTCTCATTAGAGAAAATGTACACCCGGTATCAAACACTGCTTGGCATAATTTACCTCTTACTTCAATTGGTACATGAAGTAGGGTTGCTGGAAAAACCCTCTGTCCACAATGGATGATGTTGACTACATCCGTGTTCTTCCGCGGACCCTTATCATAAGCTCGTCTTTGACCCTTCTCTTTGGCTTTCTGCTGGTCTACCTTACCCCAGTATTCTCTGGAGGAAGTGTAGTCCTTTTCTACAAGGGTGCCAATCCTCACCAACTGATCCACTGTGGTAACGGTATCTCTTAAACAACCTGCTATCTATGGATTGCAGTTATTTAGGATTTAGGACTAACTCTGACTCGGTTATGTCAGGTTTCCACCTCAAACATAGGGCTCTGTAGTCATAGGCGAAGTCCAGGAGGCACTGGTCAGGAAATAGGATTTTATGCTATAATTCCCACATTTTCTTTTCATATGCATTTTCCCTTGAGCAATCAGTTTCTTTTCTCCTTATATTTTACATTTTCTCATTATTCATTCATTGTATTTTTCATTCATTTTTCAATGTGGCGGTGTCACAACTTGTTCTGTCCAACAGCTGGGCAAACAGATGAGAGCCGAGGGCCTCTTGTGTTGGACATAATTTACTTTAACAAAAGGGGTTTTGAAACCAGAGGTGTGTCTGAATAAACCCTTTTTTGTAATCGAGGCCAAACTTTATTTATTTTATGATATCAAACTTTAATTTGGCCTTCTTTCTGAACAAAATCCCAACCTGGTAGAACAAATGCAGCCTTCTTGCATTGGAATGAAAAAGGTTTGTTGGCACTGTGCTTGTTCCTAGAAGGAAACACATTTATATCTTTCAATACATTATAAACCGATTTCAAATTGAAAAAAATGATTTTTGTTTTAGGTATTTCCAACTACGCCATTTATTCAATACATAAGTTAAAAAAGCATTGCATTTAAAAGTATACATTTTCCTCTCCTTGCCCGGTCCAACAAGGAATGCATATAAACACATTTATTATAAGTAAAGCTAAGACTCAGATACAAAAGGGGTTTATAAAAATATGCTCTGTTTGTCTGAAGATCCATAAATCACAATTATAACAGTAAAATCTGTTCAACACAAGTTGTCAGAGAGTGACTGGCATTGATTGTGTTAGACACAGCTAACATAAAATAAATCAAAAAAATAGAGGGAATTTGAGGGGAAAATTATTCTAAGGTTCTTGACAACACCACAAGTTGTAAGCGATTTTAATGTAAACAGCAATATTGTCGGAAGCAGTGTGGATTTACAGTGTGGATTAATGCTTATCAGTTTCACATTTTTTGGCCCTGTACCAAATTAGAGGTATGAGGCCAAACATTATTAAAACAGTAGAAGCTGCTAGGTTTTTGGTTTACTACCTGGAAAGGAGATTGAAAAAGCGTATTGCTTCCTTTTTCAGATGTTAACAGTTACCTATAAAAATAACCATCACTAGGTGTTGGCTGAAATGCGACCATCCCCAAGTCGGACCAGTCGTTTCAAGTTGTGGACAAAATTTCATATACAGACTTATAATGACTTTTGCTCTACAAATAAAATGAATATTGTTTTCAAAACCTTGGAAAAAATGGAATGCCTTTAAACTA
This sequence comes from Oryzias latipes, assembly GCF_053564925.1. Taxonomy (NCBI): domain Eukaryota; kingdom Metazoa; phylum Chordata; class Actinopteri; order Beloniformes; family Adrianichthyidae; genus Oryzias; species Oryzias latipes. Next base: position 7,720,794 of record NC_136242.1, read on the forward strand.
AGCACGGCACAGCACCCACAATATGATTGGAACTACTACTGTACTGTACCTCCATTCCTTCAATTTGTTCTGTCTTGTCTTTATAGCATATTTATTTATTAGTTTGTCTTGGAACTCTTCACTTTGTACTGGATACACGTTCATCAAAATGTTTACTTTATGTAATAGAAAATAAAATACAAATTGATTTTAAGAAAGTGGCCTCTGATCATTTGTTACAGGATCAATTTGTGGATACATTTTAGCCAGTTAGGATTCATGAAGGTAAACACAGTGAACTGTTTTAACCGTATGATGAAGATGAATTACCCTTTGTCATAACATCGTCCCAAACTGTGTCATTTGTTATAATATGATGATCTTTTTCCAAGATATTTTATGGTTTGCATGGAGGGAGACACATTATGTTAAGCATTTTGTTGATGGAATTCTTAGTCGGATTAAATGTGAGACTATCATCCATAACATTCTTGGGAGGTTAATTTGGAAAACCTGAAGTGGAGGTTGTAATAAAATGACACGCCTGTAAGTATCTGTAAAAGTGTGAGGCTGACAGATTATACCTATTGGATAGTTGTTTAAAAAGGCAAATTAATTGTCAATAAATGAGTCATTTTATTATTTCAGACCCTCTCAATGCCATCTCTGAAATGTAGCATCAAACAATGAGGGTGGAAAAGAAGGATTAGATAATCTCATTACTAAGTACCCAAAGGGTTTTCTGTATTGATGACTTATTTTAATTGATCACGTATGACTGATTATGAGCTGTCAAAGGTTTAGACAATTGGTGACAAGTGAACCATTTACACATGACAATGATAGAGGTCTGGGGGAAGGTTTCTCCAGCTTCACCCATAGAGAGCCAGTCTTTCTGGAGTATTGTGCCCAAAAGGACACAATTGGTAGCCCAGTAACCAAATAGTTACAAAATAGTGATTAGCAGCAAAAAATGGAAGTGATAGCCTACCATCTTATTCTGTTTTCTGAAAATGTTCTTTCTTGTTTTTTACCCCTCCATATGAACGTTAAAAAATAAGAGAATCAAGTTCAAGTATTCATAAGGGATTGGGCACTAAATTAAACACAAAAGTCTAGGTATACACTTTATCTACATTTACTCTCAACTAGTGAGAGGTAAAGGGGAGACCATTTGGATAATTATTGTTATATCATTAGCTTTAATTTAATGAAGTTCTTTCTAAAAATATTTCGAAAGTTCATCCTCACAGTTATTCTGAGATAAACTAAGCGAAGCTAATCTGCAATCTTGAATGTTACAGTAATGTTCTCCAAAAAGAACTTGGACATTTTAAGTGACAGCAACTAGTCTATAGATTGAATTTGTAAGATGACACCTTACCAAATGTAGCCAAAAGATAAATAATATAAGAAAAGGGTTCTTCAGCCCTGAATACAAAGAGCAGATCATGTGCACAAAGCTTGGATTGTTGTTTTTTCATTCATATTCTTTGTTCAGCCCCTTGAGACAACTACGTTTGTGTCCTGACGTTCAAACTTAATAGAATTTGATTTGTTAATTTGCAGAAAACACTGAGAGTAAACTCCTTCCTTTTTTTCTTTTTTTCCATAAAACCTTAAATCTTTCATATCTCTGGCGTTTATTGCTCATCATGCTGGAAGGCGAATTCTGGAGGCTGCAAAGCGGAACAACCTAACAGGACACTTCTTATGGGTGGGCTCTGACAGCTGGGGATCTAAAATCTCTCCAGTCCTCCAGCAGGAGCAAGTTGCCGAAGGTGCCATAACCATCCTTCCAAGAAGAACCGCTGTAGATGGTGAGGCTGTAAACAGCTGAAAAGAAACAAACCACTTTTGCTATAAGACAGGAATAAAGTTTTTTTCTTTTCTTTCAGCATTCGATCGTCATTTCAAGAGCCGCTCTCTGTCCAACAACCGCAGGAACATCTGGTTTGCTGAGTTTTGGGAGGAAAATTTTGGCTGCAAGCTGGGAATGCATGGCAAAAGACCTGGCAGTCCTAAAAAATGTACAGGTACTCAAGCTGTTAGGCTAAGCAGCGCTATCTATCTTGCTTTATTTCTGGGGTCTCAAAATTAAATGAAATAAATCCTTTAATTTTCCACTGGAGGCGGAGTCTGGGCAGCAAAAATAAAGATACAGTTAAAAAATCCTAACGTCTTTATTACTGGTTTCAACCTTATTCTTTTAAACGTGAATGGAACAGTGAATGAAGATCAGGACCAACTTTTCTAAACTTTTCCTGCCTATCCTGCTGCCAGATTCTTGTCCTCACATGTTTGGGCCACATTTGGCTCATTTGGCTTGAGAGAGGAAAAAGTTTGACATTCTCTGAATGTTTTGTCTGGATGTTTCTTCTGTGGCTGCTAAGGTTTTATCATTCATGTTGACAAAGATTATTTGCTGCTCATAAAACTGATCTAGTCTCAGCGCATCGCAAACGGATGATTTTAAAGGAACTGACATCTTAAAACAAAAACAAAAAAACAAATGTTTTTTTTTTTTAACATTAACTTGAGTTTTTATTTTGAAGTCAATTAGGCTCCAGTATCTGTTTGGGAAAACTTGATGTAAGGGTGGGGCAGCTGTGGTGCAGCGGTAGGGGGATCAACCCAAGATTGTAAGTATGCAGGTTCAAGTCCCACCTTGCACACCCATGTGTCAAAGTGTCCTTGGGCCAGACACTGAACCCCACCTTGCCTCTGGTGGGAGGTTGGCGTCAGTGTTGGGCAGGAGAGCCGCCACCAGTGTGTGAACGTGTGTGTGACTGAGTGAATGGGTCTGTGACTGTAAAGCACTTTGGGCCTTGAAGAAGGTAGAAAAGCGCTTTATAAGTACACGCCATTTACCATCAGAGTTAAAACAATGCTGTTGTCATTGAACATGGGCAGCTTATTCAGTTCCCTGATGCAATAATCACAACCATTTTTTGGTTCCAGACATTAAATCAACAGAGAGGATAACTCAATGTTTACATTTTCTTGTTCAAGCGATAACTGTTAAGTTCTGACTGTGGTTTAGATACTGAAGCAAACAAAAATTTTCCCTCTTCAAGGAAAGAACTTTTTTAATTAAAACTCATATTAGAATACCTTGTTTAAATTTGCAATCAACATTGGGACTAAATAGGATTAAAATATGGAATATTTGCCCATCACAAAAAACTTGAAACCAAAGGAACAAAGTTGGGCCAAGTGATATGACATTTTCTATATTACGATATAGTTTTCTTTTTTTTCATTTCAAACAATAATGTTTATATGAAGATATAAAAAAAGTAACTACATTTGTCAAATTTTATGACATTTTAAGAGAAATGTGTAATCATCAGCAGATTGTTTAGATCTAAATATTTTGTACTTTAAACATAACAGATGCACTGAAGGACCATGATTAAAGCAAAAGTTTTCAAGTTCCAAAAGAGAACAGAAATAAAACAGAATGTTAAACTGCATCATCAGTTCCATTTGAAAAAACATTACTTCTACAAATAAATTCTAATGTTTAAGTTTATAGAACAAACATAAAATTGAAAAACATTATTGTCAACATCCTGTGAATAAATTAGTAACTAAAAGTAAATTCTATGAATTTCTCCTTAGAATTTTTTTTTTTTTACTCTTTTGCTTTTGAAGAAAAAAGCAAATAAAATAGATACATGAAAACTAAGTGAACTGTACTTTAACTCTTTATTGTGAAATCAAACAGACAGAATAAAATATAATGCTACCATCTTGTGCTGTGATCAGTGCTTTAAGTTGGTCTGTACTCACCGGTACGCAGTAGCGGCACTTCTAAAAACTTTAATTATGATTATTATTTCTTTAAGGAAAGAAAGACATAATTATTATTAATCATTGGATTATTTTATGCCTGCACTGCGTATTTCCACCTCAAGTCACTGACGTCAGGCGTCATCCTTAGACATGTTTAACTGAGAGATCAGTCAGAATGGACTTCATTTGTGAGACACACTTTTTCAATACAAGGTGCTCATCATCCTCCCACTTCCTCTAGCCTTTGTGTCATCTTATCTGTTTTATTTTGATTATTGTATCATTTACTTTTTCTTGTATTTCCTTTTTATTGATATTTTCAATAGTTTTTAACCGTTCTTATTGGCTTTTAAGGCAGAAAATGTTAACATCTGTCCATGGACAACAGATGACAAATAGCCGCTAACCTGATTCTGGCTCATTGCGGTGATGCTTTTACGGTGCGCTGTCCCAGAGAAATAAATACAATTGAAAGTGAAGTTAACTTATAAAGGCAATGATTTGTGCTGCCTGTACTTATGACTTTATTTTGTTGCATAAATGCAAATGTCTGCCTGATGTTTAGCATTAAAACCAAAATGATTATCAGTATAAAACATAAAACAATTAAATGTTTCAAGGAAAACAATTTCTAATAAAAAAGTAATCATATTGATGTTGATTTAAATTACCATTTGTACAAAAATAAATCTTCAGTTTTTTTCATTAGTGATTCACTATTCGCAGAAAGAGTTGCAAAATACTCAGATTTCCTTGATTGAGTGCCAGCCGTTTCTGATCAGAATCACTTAGAACTGCAAGAACTGACAGGACACCGTTTCCCAAAATGCATTGTTTTGTAGTCAGAAAGGCGGCTTGCAGTCAGCGGAGTGTCACATTTTCCGGATTGATGCTTTGCACCAGCCTCTTTTTTTGACATGTGCCGTCAGAGCAAAAAACTAACCAGCATTCAAATCAAATCAAACTTTATTTGATTTATATATTATTTATTTATAACACAAAGTGCTCTACATTAAAAGAAAACCAAATAAATAATATCAAAAATCTCTAAACAGGTCACTCTCATCAGCACTTGGTATTTAATTAGTTTTCTATTTCAGTGTTTCCTTCCATTTGAAATGGTTCATTGACTCTTTTAGAGTTTGTTTAACATTTACTATTTGTTGTAATATTTAGCAAGACAAGATTGATTCATCTTGTTATGGCAGTTTAGCTCAGGCGGTAGAGCAGGTTGTGTCATGACTAGAACGCGGGACGGACCCAGATGCTGAAACCCAGAGGCAGAGACAAATAGGTGAGTGGTAAGTAAGATGTTTTAATATAGTTCTTGTTGGCTCCTGGCGAGACTGTGGGTAACGTGGCTGGAGATCTTGAGGAGAGCTGTGGCTTGATGCGTGGCGTGGCTGCTGAACTAGAAGAGCACAGAGACTGTGGCTCACGTTCACAGGTGGCGTCAGAACAGGACGGCTGTGGCTTCTGCTGCTCGAGGTGGTAAGATTCAGGTGACACTCTTGGCTTGAGGTGAAAACCTGGAGTGCAGAAAACAGACAAAGTTAACTCAGGACGAGACAAGGGGCCAGGCGTAGTGAGCTTCTGGAGACTAAGCACCATCAGGGTTAACGGACTGGCGAAGAATGATGAAGCTGGGTCTCCTTAAGTAGCAGGTGTCTGATGAGTAGAGTGGTCACAGCTGAGAGTGATGAGCAGCAGAGCTGGAGGGGGAGGAGTCTGACAGGCCACCATGACAGGTTGTCTGACAACTGAAGGGTTGGAGGTTCAATCCCCGCTCTCCCCAGCCAGCTGTCGCCCCCCCCCCAAGCAGCTAGTCTGCAGCTCACCACTCCCCCCCAGGGGATGGGTTAAAATGTGGAGAAGAATTTCTCCATTGTGGGATAAATAAAGTATCAATTATTATTACTATTATTGTTACCATTAATGAAGCTTAAAAGAAGTGTTGAGTGTCCAGGGAAGTAGACAAGGTTGTTCAATGTAATATGGCAGAGATTCTATCATCTCATGTCATTAGACAGGTACCCTCTCAATGCATATCCTACAATGCCAATTCAGAGTCAATGGTTTTAGCTTGTCTATCATGTACCCAGTGATTGTATGTCTAAGAAATGTGCACCTTTTCAGTGCCTGAAGTTTTTTTTGTTTTTTGTTCTGCAGGTCGCACTATTTTTAATGTTAAGGATTCTTCTAATACTTTGCACTCGCCACAGACTTTTTTTTAACCACAGATTAGCAGGAAAATCTTGTGACCAAGCCAGTCAGCTCCAGTGCAACAACAAAAACATGGAGAAAAACATGCAAAAAAAGGGAAGAAACACCCTACAAACAGTTAGGCAAGTGCAATCTAAACAAGTTTCTTACAAGCCCTCTTGTGATTCAGTTGACCCAGATGCTGAACACAGTGACTCATACTGCATCTTCCTCAGGAGATATTCTGGTTTATTAAGGGATGAATGGGTTTAAATGACCTATATAATACTAAATCACAAATAGTGAATTCTAATGAAAGGTTTTAGGACTTGTAACAGCTATGGCTCTTTTTATGACAACACAGATTTTTGGAACGGGCGTTGATTTGCATTTCTGCCCGTCATCACTCTTATTGTGGCTCTACAATGTGTGTCTTCGCACCATCACAAATAAGCATACAGTACCTTCTTTCTGCTTGTCAAGAAAAGAGTGTCTTTGAGTGCAAGGTATCACAACTTGAACTCTTAACGAAATTTGCTGCAAACCTCGTGACCAAGAGTTGTGTTCACTCTGGGCTTGGGTGTGGGGGTGTGTGGTGGGGGGTAGGTTGGTGGTCTGGCTTGGTTTGGGGGGGTGGTCCCTTTGCCTGTGCTGGGGGGGGGGTTGGCGGGGGGCGCTGCTCGGGGGGGGGGGGGGGGGGCAGCGGCGCTGGATGGGCTGCCCATCTACACCTGGGGCTGGGATCGGCCCTTCCCTGGCTCTGGGGCGGGACGGGACAACCCTCTTGGGGCCCCCGGTCGCTCTGGGTGTCATCCGCTTCGGCTGCGGGGTCTGGGGTGGGGTGGGGGGATTGTCGGCCCTGTCCTGTGGGGGGGCATTCTGGGGGAGGGGGGGGCACTATTGGTACGGGGCAGGGGGGGTTGACGGGTCGGGGTCTCCGCTGAGGCCATCGGCGGTTTCCCCGGCCGGTTGGCTGCCTCGGTCCCATCGAGGCCTGACCAGGGCTCTTCTAGGGCCGGCGTTTGGGGGTGGGGGCCTGGGCTCCTCTCTCTCTGTGTGGGGTGGGTGGTGCTGGGCCTGGAGTGTCGGCGCCTCCGGGGGTGGGGCCCCTGGGCTGGGTGGGCCTGGCCCGCTTGCTGGGGGGGGGGGGGGGGGCGGGGGACAGCTGTTTGACCACCGGGGGACAGTCTACCAGCTGTCCCCAACTTACCCCCTTCCTCATATAACCTCATATTAGGATGAGGGGGTGGGGGGCTTAGCCTGCGATGAGCCTTGGGGGGGGGGGGGGGGGTTACTAGGCATTGGCCCCCCTCCTATGTTTTTTTTTTTTTTTTTAACTTGTCCTGTCCAACAGCTAGGCAGGCAGATGAGAGCTGAGGGCCTCTTGTGTTGAGCAGACAGGTTTACTAGTTGTTTATCGTTACGGTACAGTTCCAATGTAGTACAAAAAGGGCGGGGCCTGTTCACACACACTCAAATATTATCAACACACCTGCTAGCTGCAAGAAATGTTCACATGTCAACATGTACACAAAACAGATAGTGTTCACACACGCATACTTGTGCCTTTAAACCAACTAGTGTGAAATCTTTCATTCATTCAATCATGCAAACTATAAGTGCAAAGGTGAGCTAACACCTGTGCTCAGGTGAGTGTTTGTGTTCTTCTAAAATGGATGGTGGAATGTGAAAAGAAGGAGGAGGAGCGCCCAGCCACCCCCACACCCAGACCCCCGCCGCAGCAGCAGCCGGAATTACCCCAACGCCACACGGGAACAGGCAGGGAACAACCGCCCCCGGGCGACCAAGACCGCCACCCAGGCCAGGGCCAGCAGGACCGCTGCGAGGCCCCCAGAGCCAGAGAGCAGGGAGGCGCGGAGGGAAAGAGAGCGCCGCCCCAGCCCAGCCAGGAAAGCAGCCCCCCCGCCGCGCCGGAAGAGCCCAACGCAGGGCCCCACCGGAGAAGGACGCCCACAGCCCCAGACGAGCACCCCACCACCACCCAGGAGTTCCGGGCATCCCCCCGCCCCAACCCCAGGTACGAGCCAGGACCCCCCAAGGGAGACCCGCTCCGCACTCCAGGCAGCCACCCACCCGGCCCACGGTTGGTCCAGGGAGGAGCAAGGCAGGGGCCCGCCGCCCCCGCCCAGGAGGGGGGAACCCCGGGGAAAAAAGGGTGGCCAACAAGGGGTGTTATAAATATGGCCCGACCAGGCTCGGCCATGTTGGAAGTTTGGCGGGGCCCAGCGCTCAGGGGCAATGACCAGGACCCACCCCCCAGGGACACGAACACCCCCGGCTCAGGTGTAATATGAACCCCCCCACCGTGCGGAGAGAGCACCGCCGGGCCCAGGGAGCCGGCACCCAAGGGATACGGCCGCCATCGCCAAGGGGCCCGTACCCCCCACCAGGGAAGGGGTAGGGGACAGATGGACCCAGGTCCCCCCCTTCCTTGCAAAATGTGTGTGCGTGTATGTGTGTTTGAGAGGGTGTGTGTGTGCATGTGTGTGTGTTTATGTTGGAATGTATATATTGAAGGGGGAGGGGTGTGTGTACTAAGGGGGGTGCAGTTAAAATTGGCGAGTAGGGCACTAAGGGGACATCTCCTGATTACTCACAGTGATGTCCCCCCACCCTCCCCACCAAGGGGTCCTAAATGTCTAAGGTGCGGTTAAAATTGGTGGGTAGGGTGCCAGGAGGACATCTGCTGCTTGCTTGCAGTGATGTCCAAGCACCCCCCCCTACCAAGGACCCTACATGTCTAAGGTGCAAATAAAACCGAAAGAGGGGGGGCCCACTCCATACGGCAACCATAGGAGGGGGGCCACTGCCAAGTAACCCCCCCCCAAGGCGCATTGCTGCTTTTTTCCAAGCTGATATGATCAAACAGCAGATTTCTGTGTTGACTTATGTTTATATTTTTCTTGTTTTTCCAATTTATTAAAATATTTTTTTTGGCAATACAAAGAGTTGTGAAAATGATAGATGCTAATCCTTCTTCTATATCGATGGCACTCATGTCACCAACCACACAAAGTGACGGTGAGGCCGTGATTGAAACCTTAAGCCAGACTGATAAATCGGCACATACCTGCTGCCAGAGAGCCTGGACAGGAGTGCAGAACCACAGTGCGTGCATGTAGCTGTCGGGTAGATTATTATCACAGTGCTCGCAAATGTCTGAGTTACTGAGACCCATCTTGAACATCCTCTGTCCAGTGTAGTAAATTCTGTGAAGAGTTTTGAGATGGATTAGCTGCAGATTTGGACTTTTTGTCAGTTTAAAGGTGTTTAGACAGAGTTCTGACCAGAAGCTTTCATCTGTGCTGATGCTCAAATCTGCATCCCATTTTTTTGTTGGAAGGGCAATATTGTTATCTAAATCAGTGTTTTTCAACCTTTTTTGAGCCACGGCACACTTTAACCTTGCCAAAAATCTCGCGGCACACCAGCATCCAAAGAAAAAAAAAAGCAGAAATTCATGGTCTTTATTGATCGAGCCAGACTCTGTGGAAAGCTAAACCGCTAAAGACGAGCTTTAGCTGGTATTTTTGTTAGAACTGAGCGACTTTTTGAGCTAAATTTGGAACAAGGAAGTGAAGACTTGAACCACTTCTGATTGGTCAGACTGATGACATGGGATTAAACCTTAAAGAATGATTGGCGGAGACAGTTAAAGGGGCGGGACTTTTCCGCAAACACTTATAGGTGCAGGTAAATCGCGGTAACGTCATTCTTATTAAAATGTATTTAATAGAATTAAATAAACACAAAGAAAATTTAATTGTATGATCTTTTATATTCCTAACTACTCAGTGTTTTATCAGGGCCTGTTTGGATGAACAAAGAGCTGATTTCCTGGAGATGGGAAATGTTTTTAGATCAGTTAATGAGGGCAATTTCATACGGCGCACTTGACCATCTCTCACGGCACACTAGTGTGCCGCGGCACACTGGTTGAAAAACACTGATCTAAATTACATAAAAGTTTGTATATTTTGGAGAGAGTTCTATTCATTGAAAAATTAATCAGAGTGGTAACTACATCTGGTAGCTTTAAATCGTCGTCTTTAAATTTATACTTTTTAGTAATACTTGATTTAAGTTGCTGATATTCCAAGAAGTTATTTATTCCATGTTTGTCTTGAATTTCCTGGGGAGTCATGAATCTTCTATCAATAATTACGTGCTCTAGTTGTTTTATGCCCCCTGCTTGCCAAGCTGGGAAGTGAATCATTTTTTTGTTAATAAGGATGTCCGGGTTGTTCCAGATGGGTGTCATTTTGCACGATTGAATTGATGATTTTGATATTTTGAGAAATTCCCACCAGGCTGTTAAAGTGGCATTTATATTAATGCTTTTGAAACAATCCTGTTTTTTAACTGTTTGGCTAATAAATGGTAGCTGTGACAGGTTGATCTTCCCACATAACGCTTGTTCCAAGTCTAACCATGAGTTGGTTTCTGGATTATTTTTTAACCATTTTAAGATGTATTGTAATGGATTTGCAAGAAAGTATTTGTGGAAATTAGGTAATTCTAATCCTCCACAGCTTTTTGCAGATTTTAAAGTTTTTAGACTAATTCTTGCAGGTTTGTTGTTCCATAGAAAGCTTGATATGGATGAGTCTAATGTTTTGAAACATTTTAATGGCGGTTGTGTGGGAATCATTGAGAAGAGATAATTAACCTTGGGTAAGATTTTCATTTTAACCGTGGCTACCTTGCCCATAAGTGACAGAGGCAGGTTGGTCCAGCGTGTTAGATCGTCCTGTATGCTTTTCAGTAATGGGGTGTGGTTTAGCTGCACCAGTTTTGATATTTTGGGGGAAAAGTAGAAAAAGTAGAGACCCAGATATTTGATATTTCCTGTTTTAACTGGAATTGTGAGTCTTTGTTCCATATTCCTGTTGAGTGGTAATAAAACAGACTTATTCCAATTAATGGAATAGTCTGATATGGAGGAGAATTCATTTATGATCATTGCTGTTTCATTTACAGAATGTAAATTCCTTAAAAACAGTAATATGTCATCCGCATAAAGACTAATTTTATGATGGCTGTGTTTGGTTTTTATTCCTATAATGCTCTCATTCTGTCTTATTGCTGCAGCTAAAGGCTCAATGAATATAGCAAAAAGAGAAGGAGAGAGTGGGCAGCCCTGTCTGGTTCCTCTTCCAAGAAAAAACCTGTTTGAAGTCTGTTTATTAGTTCTAACTGATGCATTGGGGTTGTGATATAATATTTTGATCCAATTGATGAATGCTTCTCCAAAACCAAACTTATGGAGGGCGGCAATAAGGAACTTCCAGTTTACTCTGTCAAAGGCTTTTTCAGCATCCAGCTATAGTACCGTCATTTCCTGGTTTTCAATGGTGGCAAAGTCTATTATATTAACTAATCTACGGACATTATCATCCGAGTGTCTGCCTTTGATGAATCCAGTTTGGTCGAAGTGAATTATGTGAGGAGTGATTTTTTCTATTCTCTGTGCTAGTGCTTTGCAGATAATTTTTACATCTGCATTGATTAGAGAAATGGGGCGATAGCTTGAAGGACTGGTGGGATCTTTGTCTGGTTTTAGAAGAAGAATTATGTTGGCTGAGTTCATGTTAGGTGGCATTGATTGGCTCTCATTTATAGATGTGACCGTTTTATAAAATGTTGGTGCCAGTTGTTCCCAGAATTCTTTATAAAACTCAGCAGGAAAGCCGTCAGGCCCTGGTGCTTTACCATTGGGCATAAGTAACAGAGCTTCATGAAGTTCAGACAGCGAGAGCGGAGAATCTAAGTTTGTGATTTGATCCTCATTTAGCCTGGGTAGGTTTACATTATTAAGAAATGAGTCAATACTTTGCTCTGACGGATTGATCTGCGGTGTGTACAAGTTTTTATAAAAGTTTTCAAATGCGTTATTAATTTTGACCGGGTCATGAGTGACATTTCCTGTTTGGTCCATAATAGAGGTGATTGATGATTTTTCTCTATTAATTTTAAGCTGATTAGCCAGAAATTTGCCAGATTTATTAGAGTTTTCAAATCTTTCAAGTCGTAGCCTTTGTATTTGAAATTGTGTTTGTTTATTAATGATGTCATTTAACTGCAGCTTTACATTTTTCAGGTCGCCCAGTATGTGTTCCTGTGCAGAAGCAGCATAAGCAGTCTCCAGGGTTTTTTGATTTTATTTTCTAATTCTAATAAATCTGCTTTCTCTTTGCGTTTTTTGTGTGTTGAATAAGAAATGATTTTCCCTCTCATGACTGCCTTTGCTGTTTCCTAAAGAACGCAAGGTGGGATGTCTTGAGTATTGTTGAAGTCTAAGAAGGTTGCCCACTCTTTTTTAAAGAATTCAAGAAATTCCTGGTCTATTAACAGAGACGTATTAAACCTCCAGGTTGTACCAGAGGGTGTGGATTTTTCCCTAGAAATGTTTACAGAGACTGGTGCATGATCACTGATAATAATTGGATGGATATTGGAGCTTTGAATATTTTTTAAAAGAGAGTTACTGATTAATAAATAGTCTAAACGGGAGTGTGAGTGGTGAACTGGAGAGAAAAAGGTGAACCCTTTAGTGTTTGGGTGACATGAGCGCCACGCGTCGCAGAGACCCAAAATCATTCATGTACTGCTTTAGAATACTTGCAGACCGCCATGTACGCTGATTTGCTGCTGTGCTGAGTCTGTCATGTTCAGGGTCCAGAATCAGGTTGACGTCTCCTCCTATAATGATTGTGGAGTCAGAGTGGACCGAGAGTGAGGTGAAGAATCTGTGAAAGAAGGAAGAGTCGTCAACATTAGGGCCGTATACATTCGTGTAGCACCTATGCTATTAGGCAGAGGTAGTCAGGCTACTGGACCAGATATAGGTTCGCACGGAGTGGTGTGTATTGAATAAAAGAGCCAAGAGTCAATATAAAGGTAGAATGGAAAAAGCCGGCAGTTTACTGAACAATTGACAAACAACAATAAACATACAAATTTGGTTCTTAAGTAATGTTAAGACACCTCTTCAACACCCTTTATGTTGTTTTTTCCTTTACTTTTTCTGTTAAAGTTCAAATAAAAGGTTTTGTTCAAGTTAATTTCAGTTTCAATCTATTTTTCTTAAAGATGACCGGTCATTTGGTTTAAAGGGATTTTAGTTACAGAACTAAATTTGTTTAACTTAAATTTAGTTTAAGCTTTCTTTTGAGTTCACTATATTTACCCTTTTCACTTTTTTGTAAATCAGTTCAGTTTATCAGATATCAAACAAAAGACAATTCAATATGCAAAGCAAACAAAGAACTGATTTTCTAAATGTCCAATTGCTTAGCAAAATCCTTTAAAGCTTGTTAACAGATGTATCCAGTTTTTGGTAGTGCTCCTTTAAAGTGTATTGGATCCACAGTTAGTGTTCAATATCCTACCGCGACCTTGGCAGAGATTTTGTAGTAGTGAGGAAAAGTATAGGACCACGTGATGCTCTACAGGCAGTCCAGATTATCGTGCTCCCTGGGTAGGCTCGCCATCCATGGATCTGTAGAAGTCCAGAACGATCCGGTCCGGAACCGTCTCCCAATTACTTTCGGGGGGAATCAAAAACCTGGCCTGCAGGACAGGCCATAAAAATAATTTTAGTCCATATGCAAAATAAAACCACTCCAAAATGAAAGCGGAGCCGCACTAGAAGGCTACGTGAATCTTTAGAAACTTAAAATGGCGGCTGCTCTTTTTTCTTTTTCATACATCCAACTCTACTTGCAAAATTAGCTTATTTTCACACAAAATATACCCAAAGTACATCAAATAAAATTCTTCATGTTTCGAAATGTCAAAGAAAATTATAAATAACACAAAAGTACTGTTTTGTCATCTTTTCACAACTTAAATTGGTCTCAACTGGGCTCGCCTCATCACGGCAAAACCCACGCCATAAAAGTAGGCAAAATACAAAACAAAACTCGTCTCGTAATGGCATAAAATCTTATTTGGCTCACACCCCTCTTCCGGTCCGGCTAGACAACAGGTTTGCACCGTTATTTTAGTTTTTCACCGTAGTTTTTCAGCTAATGGCTGCTCTGCTGTGCGTGCTTGCTGTCTCTGCCCTAAACAGGCCTCTCTCTCCGATACGCATCGCACAGGTTGGGGAGGGCTGTTGAAAAACTTTAAACTTTATCGACAACAAAAACAATTTCTCTTTTTAAACAAAAATAGTAATAAAACCTATAAATTATTAATGTGAATACTATTTTTATTTTTATCCTCACAACTTTTAGCTGTTTTTATCATGTTGTTTATTAATATTTATTGACCTTTTTATATCATTGTAAAATGCTCTATTATTACTGAGTGTATCTGTAACGGGGGTTACATTCGCTATACAAAAGTCCTTATTCTGAATGGATATATTAATGATTACAAATCTGCCTTCTGGGTCAGTAACTGTATCCTTATGAGTAAAATTAAGATTTTTATTAATTAAAACAGCAACTCCTCGTTGTTTGGAGTTGTAACTGGCAGAGTATATAACTGGAAATTGTAAGCAGCACATAAGGTGATTCAAAGAATCCGATAAATGGGTCTCCTGCAGTAGAGCTATATCTGCTTTTAGACCATCCAGGTGATTTAACACTTTCAGTCTCTTTGGCTCAGAGCCAAGTCCACGCATATTCCAGCTAACGATGTTAAGACTGTTCATAACTGCTCTGACTGAAAAGGTGTAAAGCTAAGTAGTGCTTGTGTACCAGTCCGTGTGCGCGTGCCCGCATTGAGAAGCGCTGTGCGCGTGAACGTTTTCTGGCTATGTGAGCTGCGTGTCGCGTGCGTCCTATGAGAGCCTGTGTGAGGTGATTGCAGTATGTCGGCGTGTGTGTGCGGGATCGCATGTGCACGCCCGTGTGTGCGCTTGTGTGCGCGCGCGCCCGTTCCGTGCATAAATAAATACTTACCGAGGATGAGTTGCTTCCAGGTGATTTACATATGATGAGGGGGGAGAGGGGGGGGGGAGTAAAGGAAAGAAAAAAAGAGATAGAAGGGAAAACGAGAACAACAACAAAACAACAATAAAAACGTGAGTGGGACTGAGGTGAAGAAGAAAAAAAAAGACTGTTTTCCTGAGATCGAGGTGTGGATTATTGATGATCCGGTTTTCCATTCATTGAAGTAAGTTTTGCGGGTTTCTTCTGGGCAGCGCAGATGTTCTCAGTGCGGATCTGAAAGCCTTCAGCACAGCCAGGGGGTGATCTCCGGGTCCCGGAACAGCCGGCCGTCCACGTAAAGTTTGTCAACGGCCACAATCGCTCTCGAACCAGCAGCAAGATGCTTCCTCCTCAGCGGGAACAGGATCTTCCTTCTACGGAGGATTTCTGCCGGGAACTGGTCATTCACGCTGTAATGCGTGCCTTTCAGTTCCCGTCCGCGGCCCTTCACCAACTCCTTCTGTTTGAAATGTTTGAATTTAGCCACAATAGGACGCGGGCGCTGGTGGTCGGACCTTCTTCCTCCGAGGCGGTGAACCCTGTGGAAAGAGATCTTCTGCACCTCCTCCTTGGGGAGCTTCAGGTGGACCTCTAAAAAGGATCTGACGGTGGCCTCGGGGTCTTCTCCTGCCTCCTCTGGAACCCCCGCGACCACTAGATTGTCCCTCATGCTCCTCGACTGAAGATCCAGGAGGGTTTCCTTGATGGATCGGTTCTCCTCGGAGAGACGGGCGGTGTCATTGCCCAGAATCTTGACGGTCTCTCTGAGGGCCTGGTTCTCCGCTGCGAGCTCCCGCACCTGCTGCTGGCTGAATTCCAGAGACTCCCGCAGACCTTGAAATTCTCTATGGAGGATCTCCAGCAAATATAGGCGGCAATCAAAGCTGGAGAGCTTTTTATCAATCGAATCCAGGATATCGCTCACTCCGCTGCCTGGAGAGGACACAGCCCCGGGAGAGTCCTCAGGCCGTTCACGCTTGGCGGAGGGGGTGGTGGTGGTAGTTCTGGGCTTCACCATGTTGCAGGTATTTAAACACTCGTCAATGAAATTCTCCAGGTCCTCCAGGCTGACAGAAGCTTAATACTCTTAACAGGTTATGTTAGTTTGCAGGAAATATTTTAATCTGGCGGAAAAATGAAACAAGATCGAAAATGTTTGTTCAAATGCTTACGCGCCGCCAAGTCGACTCACCACACTCGTCTCGCTGGGTCTCGCGATACTACAGCATCACGTTCCTCCTGTTCGCCCCCCTCCTATGGTTGCCGTATGGAGTGGGCCCCCCCTCTTTCGGTTTTATTTGCACCTTAGACATGTAGGGTCCTTGGTAAGGGGGGTGCTTGGACATCACTGCCAGCAAGCAGCAGATGTCCTCCTAGCACCCTACCCGCCAATTTTAACCGCACCTTAGACATTTAGGGCCCCTTGGTGGGGAGGGGGAGGGGACGTCACTGTGAGTAATCAGGAGATGTCCCCTTAGTGCCCTACCCGCCAATTTTAACTGCACCCCCCTTAGTGCACACAC
Source organism: Oryzias latipes (assembly GCF_053564925.1). Lineage (NCBI taxonomy): Eukaryota > Metazoa > Chordata > Actinopteri > Beloniformes > Adrianichthyidae > Oryzias > Oryzias latipes. The sequence goes on from NC_136242.1 coordinate 7,737,259, forward strand.
CCCTCCCCCCTAAATATATATACATCCCAACATAAACACACACACATGCACACACACACCCTCTTAAACACACATACACGCACACACATTTTGCAAGGAAGGTGGGACCTAGGACCATCTGTTCCCTACCTCTTCTCTGGTGGGGGGTACGGGCCCCTTTGCAACAGCGGCCGTGTCCCCGGGGTGCCGGCTTCCTGCTCTCTCCGCGCGGTGGGGGGGGTTCACATTACATCTGAGCCGGGGGTGTTCGTGTCCCTGGGGGGTGGGTTCTGGTCCTTGCTCCTGAGCGCTGGGCCCCGCCAAATTTCCAACTGTGGCCGAGCCTGGTCGGGCCATATTTACAACACCCCTTGTGGGCCCTCTTTTTTCCCCGGGGTTCCCCCTTCCTGGGCGGGGGCGGCGGGCCCCTGCCTTGCTCCTCCCTGGACCAACCGTGGGCCGGGCAGATGGCTGCCTGGAGTGCGGAGCGGGTCTCCCTTGGGGGGTCCTGGCTCGTACCTGGGGTTGGGGCGGGGGGATGCCCGGAACTCCTGGGTGGTGGTGGGGTGCTTGTCTGGGGGTGTGGGCGTCCTTCTCCAGTGGTGCCCTGCGTTTAGTTCTCCCGGCGCGGCGGGGGGGCTGCTCTCCTGGTTAGGCTGGGGCGGCGCTCTCTTTCCCTCCGTGCCTCCCTGCTCTCTGGCTCTGGGGGCCTTGCGGCGGTCCTGCTGGCCCTGGCCTGGGTGGCGGGCTTGGTCGCCCGGGCGGCGGTTGTTCCCTGCCGGTTCCCGTGTGGCGTTGGGGGGATTCCGGCTGCCGCTGCTGCTGCGGTGGGGGTCTTGGGGTGGGGATGGCTGGGCACTCTCCCTCCTTCTTTTCACGTTCCACCATCCATTTTAGAAGAACATAAACACTCACCTGAGCACAGGTGTTAGCTCACCTTTGCACTAACAGTTTGCATGACTGAATGACTGAAATATTTCACACTAGTTGGTTTTAAGGCATAAGTATGCGTGTGAACACCATCTGTTTTGTGTACATGTCGACAGGTGGACATTTTTGCAGCTAGCAGGTGTGTTTATAACATTTTAATGTGTGTGTGGATAGGCTCCGCCCTTTTTGTACTACATTTGAACCTTACCATAATGATTAACAACCAGTAAACTTGTTGCTTTATGCTGCTTCATGGTCTTATCCCCCTTCCCCTCCTATTATCACCCTCCTACCCCCCCTTCTCTCTAACGTCCCTCTGTCTTCTTCCCCTCTTTCCTTTTCCATCCGGTCCAACACCAAAGATTTTCAGACATGATTGAAATTAATAAAGTTTGGCCTCAATTACAAAAGGGGTTTATTCAGACATACCTTTGGTTTGTCTGAAGATTAATAACCCCTCTTGTTAAAGTAAAATATGTCCAACACAAGAGGCCCTCAGCACTCATCTGTCTGCCCAGCTGTTGGACAGGACAAGTTAAAAAAAAAAAAAAAAAGAGTTGTGTTCACCTGCAATTTTCGTGATTACATATATTTGTGCGAACACATTTCAACCAATATTCACAGGACATTCCCAGGGAATACAAACCACATCATATCATCAGTTTTACAAATTTCCCATGAATAAAAACAAAAAATTTATAATTTTCAGCAGCACCTAACCACTTTATCCCACGCCAGGTCACCAAAGAAAACCAGAGCAGTCCGGAAAAAAATCTCAAAGCAGTTAAAGGAACTTTTAGTTTGGGTCTGTTTAATGTTTTTCATGTCTTTTTGCATCTAGGAATGGAGAAAATTGGCCGTGACTCTATTTATGAGCAAGAAGGTAAAGTGCAGTTTGTCATGGACGCCGTCTATGCAATGGCCCACGCTCTTCACCATATGCACCTTGAGCTCTGCAGCGGATATCCTGGCCTGTGTCCACGCATGGCCAACATTGATGGGAAGGAGCTCTTGGCTCACATTCATGCTGTCACTTTTAATGGTAAGAAATCCCGCTTTGTGTCTGTGTCTTCTATCTCAGTCCATGGCAATGTGTTCATTTAAATAAAACAAAAAGAAAAACCTGGGTACGGCAATACAGCCAGTCTCTGCATGGGCTATGGCTTGCACTCTATTTATTATTCAAGTGTTCTGCAGAAATGCAGGGATGATGATGTTAAACAAAAAATAAAAATTAAAAAGAGTTTTAGCCTGACAGACTGGCTTAGTTTTACTTCAACTTATTGAAATTTAACTTGACTTGCAGATTGGAATTAAGCAAGATATTGTGTGCTCCTGTCATTTCCTTTTTTAGCATCTCAACCTTATTTCTCTCACCTGTGTTCCTCTGCATATACATTTGTTTATTCCAGCCTCTCATTGCCAGTTTGTGGTTGTAGTGAAGCATTAAAGCCTTCCATCTAGTTGGTTAACTCCAGTGCAATGCTTATTGAAGCATCATTTAGGGTGGTGGGTCATTTTGTCAGACGCCCTACAGCAGATGCAGTCTTACTATACTGACAGGTCTTTCTGTGTTAGAATGGACCCTCACTCATCCAAGTGCTACCTCCCTGACGTGGGGGGTCCCTCAGGGGTCAGTTCTGGGCCCTTTGTTATTTTCTATTAACTTGCTACCACTGGGAATGCTGTTTGGGGAACCATAAGGTGAACTTTCACCTTCATGCCTAAAACTGCCAAATATATGCCCCTATATGTAATGGACCCGACCGCACTATTGCCACGATAATTGATTGCCTTGGTGAAATTAAGTCATAGACGTCGGCTAACTTTCTTGCCCTAAATAAAGCTAAACTGAGGTAAGTGTGTTAACCCCTAGTGGTAGAAAAGATCATGGTCCTAATCTCATCTCTCTTGCCCCTTTAGAACAGTCTGTGGTCACGAACCTGCATGTTCAACTTGATGCAGCTCTGAAGCTCAACCTCCAAATAAACGCTGTGGCCATGCTTTTATCAGATGTGACGTATGGCGACGTCCCGCACCTTGTTTAAAAAAACGAACCTTAAAATTGTGATCCATGCCTTCATGTTGTCCAGACTAAATTATTGCAGTTCTTTATATGCTGGCTTACCAAAGACATCAATAGCCTGGCTGAAGCTGATCCAAAACACAGCAACCAGATTTATTTGTGGGAAAAGAAGTTTGACCTCTTAACACCAATCTTGGCCTTTTTGAACTCGCTGCCATTGAAATACTTGCTTTTTGTTAAAATTTTGGTCCTTACCTTTAAGTCCCTGGAGGGTACAGCACCTTCTTACATCTCCAGTCTGCTTTTAAAATATTCGTCCCTAAAGTCCTTAAATTCCACTAACCAGTTTGTGTTAATGGTTCTCAGAACCAAAAGTAAGTTTCGGGGGAAGCGTGCGTTCACTGTGTTGACTCCTAAACTATGCAGTCAGTTGCCACCAGCAATAGAGAGTTCACGCCCTCGAGAGTTCTAAAAATGAATAGCTCCTCCATTTTAGTGTTTTAGCATCAGCCTAGCCCTGTTATTATGTTGCTTTTAATGTCTTTTAAGTTGGTTTTATGATTTTTATTCATTTCCATCTATGTTTCTCCAATGTTTTAATTTGATTTTATAGTTCTAATTTTTGTGTTATGTTCTCCATGTGTACAGCACTTTGGGTCTCCTTGGCTGATGGTGGAAGGTGCTTTAAAATAAATAAATGATGATGATGATGATGTCCCTTTGCTCACCTGCAACGCCCGGGTGGCTGTCACCCCTCTAGACGGAAGGCCCCTGGGGTCGGGCCAGATCTGGTTCTTGACTCAGGACATCACAATCGTCTCATCTGATCACTATCATAACTCTCTCCGCCTCTTCGCCATTGAGTCCCTTCGTTGTCCCGTCAACCTCGGTCTGTCTTGGCTGGAAGGGCATGATCACACTATAAACTGCTCAGCATACAAACTCACCTCCACTAATTGCCACTGACACTGCCTTCAGACTGCAGGAAAATCTAAAAACTATGCTCCATCAAGCTGCCACCACTCTCACTGAGATCAGTGCAACGGGGGAGTTGGAGGAGTTTCTGGCTCAACCCGAGGACCGCGTGGCACACTGCTTCAATAAGCAGCTTGCCACACAGCTCCCTCCCCCGTTGGTACTTCTGTGCCATCGACCTTCTGCCCGGAGCCATGCCCATTCAAGGACCAGTGTAAGAGAGAGCGCAGATCCCGGGCGCCGAAAATTATTTTAGGCTTTTTGATTTATGACTGCATTTGTTGTTGTGTTGATCAAACACTTCTCAAAATCCTTCATGGTGTTGACAACCAGAACTTTGCACCGGTCCGGTGGACTGGTCCAAAGTTCTGGCAAAGAGCAAAGAGAAAGGAAGGGTCAGGATTGCACGATCATCGCTGAAGCAACTGTCCGGCGCGAAGGCTTCCAGGGCGTGCGTTAAAAGGTGATAATGCAGACTTCATCGGCCATTAACCCTTACACACACACATATATGTATGTTTATTTATATATATATATATATATATATATATATATATATATATATATATATATATATATATATATATATATATATATATATATATATATATATATATAACCGGCTGGGTAACTCGGTTGGTAAGATGCAGGACTGTCATGCAGCAAACCCGGGTTCGATTCCCAGGGCGGAATGAACAATTAATGGCAATGAAAAATGGGGCAATTACCATGACAATGGAAATGGGGCAATTACCATAACAATGACGGGCAATTAACCAGTGAGGGTCCTTGGGCAAGACCCTTAACGCTACCGCCTACCTCACAACATGAGAGACAATGAACCACATGTCATGCCGGCTCAGACGTCGCCCGGCCAAACAAGGTCTGCGTCAGGTGCTGAGGGACCAGAGCACCCTGATGGAAAGTGGGCTACTGGAACAAGAACAAGACGGAAATGGACTAGATGTGAGAACAAGGTTCTGTTAGAATGCTACTACTCAAGTAATCCCACCCAGAGGGGTTACATGCAGAGAATGTGGAATGAATGGATGCTTCGAAACCCACAATCAGGGCTAACTGTCAAATAACTGGTAGCCCAGTGCTCTAACATCCACAAACGGCAACTCCTATCACAACTTGAGATTGAAGCAATACAATACAATGCCATGGGAGAGCCAGAACAACAGGTCAGAGAGGAGGTTATACCACACTCCCACCCTGAGATTGGGTACACAGCCCCAACAACCACAATTACACTGAGCGAGGCAGCAACTGACCTGAAAGACAAGATCATGTCTACAATGAACACTAGGCAACCCCGACACCAGCTACAACGGTTAAGTGACGTACCTGAAAGTCTACTGGAAACTGTGAATGAAGCATTGAGGGCAATTCCTACCACAACCATCACAGAAACTAATGAACTGGTTTACACTTCAGCAGCAGTGATCCTTGAGATGCTTGGCTATAAGAGCAACCATGGAAGAAAACAGTACCCACCATAGAAGCAACGGTTAGAGGCCAAAATCAAGGCAACTCGGAAGGATGTGAGTAAGCTGACAGAGGCTCAAAGAGGTACAATGAGAAAGCAAGTACCTAAGAGATACAGCCAGATGTCCATACCTAAAGCACTGGAAACTGCCAAAGAAAGCAGCCGCCGCCTAAAGAGGTACACAAGAGACAATGAAGCCAGACGAATAAACAGGCTCTTCGCAACTCAACCTGCAAAAGTGTACGTTCAGTGGCAGGGTCAAAACAGCCGAGCAGACCCACCAAGGCTGGAAACTGAACAGTACTGGAAAAGTATATGGGAAAAAGAGACAGCACATAACAGCAATGCCCAGTGGCTGGTCTCTGTGAGAAAAGAACATAGCAACCTCCCTGAACAGAATCCAGTAACCATCACAGTGGCTGACATCCAAGAAAGAGTCTCAGGTATGAAGAACTGGACAGCACCGGGCCCTGACATGATACATGCCTACTGGCTAAAGAAGCTTACTGCACTCCACGAGCGCCTGGCAGCACAAATGAAATGCTTGGAGCTGTACAACATCAACAGGACTCTAAGAGCCTTCATAGGAATCTCGATGAAGCTGTGGAAAACCACCCTTGAAGCCAATGGGAAGCAACTTGCACAAGTGTCCATCAAATGTGGGATATACCAAGGTGATGCTCTGTCCCCACTGCTGTTCTGCATAGGTCTGAACCCCCTCAGCCAAATAATCAACAAGACTGGCTATGGATACCGACTCAGAAATGGGGCCAACATCAGTCACCTCCTCTACATGGATGACATCAAGCTATATGCTAAGAGCGAGCGTGACATTGACTCCCTGATCCACACCACCAGGATCTACAGTACTGACATTGGGATGTCATTCGGGCTCGAGAAATGCAGCCGGATGGTGACAAAAAGAGGCAAGGTAGTCCACACAGGAGGGGTCTCACTCCCAGAAGGCACAATAACAGACATCGAGGACAGTTACAAGTACCTTGGAATTCCCCAGGCAGATGGCAACCTGGAGCAGGCAACAAGGAAAGCTGCAACAGCTAAATACCTCCAACGAGTAAGGCAAGTCCTGAGAAGCCAGCTCAATGGCAAAAATAAGACCCGGGCAATAAACAGCTACGCACTGCCAGTTATCAGATACCCTGCAGGAATAATAAGATGGCCAAAGGAAGAGATACAGACCACGGATGTTAAAACACGAAAGCTCCTCACCATGCATGGAGGGTTCCATCCCAAATCCAGCACACTGAGACTGTATGCTAGCCGCAAGGAAGGAGGCCGAGGACTAGTGAGTGTAGAAGCCACTATCCAGGATGAAACATCCAAGATGCATGAGTACATCAAGCTCAACTGACAGTGTGCTCAGTGAATGTCTCAGGCAATGGAGAGCAGAGGACACAGTGCTGGAGGACAGATCCTCATGGGAGGACAAACCCCTGCATGGGATGTACCACCGGACCATAACTGAAGTGGCTGATATCAAGAAGTACTACCAATGGCTAGAAAGGGCTGGCCTACAGGACAGTACTGAAGCGCTCATCCTGACAGCTCAGGAACAAGCCCTGAGCACCAGAGCGATAGAGGCTCAGATCTACCACACCAGACAAGACCCAAGGTGTAGGCTGTGCAAAGAGGCCCCTGAAACAATCCAGCACATAACTGCAGGATGTAAGATGCTGGCAGGTAAAGCATACATGGAGCGCCACAATCAAGTGGCTGGAATAATATACAGGAACATGTGTGCAGAATATGAACTGGAAACCCCAAGGTCAAAATGGGAAACACCTCCGAAGGTGGTAGAGAATGAGAGGGCAAAGATCCTGTGGGACTTCCAGATCCAGACTGATAGGATGGTAATGGCAAACCAACCAGACATTGTAGTGGTGGATAAAGAACAGAGGAAAGCCGTTGTGGTGGATGTGGCAGTGCCAAGCGATGGAAACATCAGGAAGAAGGAACATGAGAAACTGGAGAAATACCAGGGACTCAGAGAAGAACTGGAGAAAGCCTGGAAAGTGAAGGTGACAGTGGTGCCTGTGGTAATTGGAGCACTCGGGGCAGTAACCCCCAAGCTGGAGGAGTGGCTACAACAGATACCTGGAAAGACCTCAGACCTCTCAGTCCAGAAAAGCGCAGTGCTAGGAACAGCTAAGATACTGCGCAGGACCCTCAAGCTCCCAGGCCTCTGGTAGAGGACCTGAGCTTGGAGGAGAAACCACCCGCGGAGGGTGAGAGGGGCGTTTAGGTTTTATATATATTAACAGTCACACTGTTGGTCAGAAAGAGAAAGTGACAAAATATTTGCCTAACATTTAAAATTCGATCTTTCTTGGCAATTTTAACATTTCTTCTGATCAGATGGTCATTCATATAAATAATAGACCCTTTGAGCTTTTTCTTTGCTTTATTAGAGCTAGTTTGTGTTTTTGAATCACAATGATCGCAGGTTTATCCGTCTCCTTTCTCGTGGGGAGCGGGTGGGAGGTCTTGATGTTTTTTAGGGAAAGCCTAATAGACGTGAGAAAAGCCTCAACTTGTTGCCTCACAGAGATGCCATCAGGCTCTCTAGGATCAGAAGCATTGTCAGTGTTAGATCTGTGTTTGATCAGTAATCCAGTTATAATCACATTGTTTAACTTGAAGTGTTGTTCCAAGTCATCCACTCGTTTATCGATCCTGTTGTCTTGTTGTTCATTCTGGGCTCAAAGTCTCCTGATACCTTCATCTAGCTCCACAAGCAGAGCTAGTTCAGTTTTGACCGAAGCTCTCAGTCAAGTCTTCAAGCTATATTAAGTTTTAAGACGTTTTAGGACAATGCTAACTGCAGAGCACAACCAGCATAAAGACTTCAGACTTGACAACCAGCCGGAAGACTATCATTGATCCCTTCCATAGATTGGTTAATCCATGAAGGTTTAATTCTAAGCAGGCTGGTTGTTCATAGACTGCTGTTGTCACAAGAACAGGCAGACGGCTGGATCCAAATGCAGGTTTATTTATTAGCTTTTAAAGTCCACAAAGCTGAATCAGGGTCAGGCAGGCAGGAGCCGATAACAGACATGAGATCATTAGAGAAGAGACAGGATGGTCAAAATCCAGGCAAGGGTCAGGGCAAACAGATGCTGTGTCCTAATTCCTACCCTAATCCCTAACTAGAAGGAGCTGCATTTCCAGAAGAAAATGCAGGGTTGAATGCTGTACTGCTGAATGAAAGCTGAATTAGCTGAAGAAATGGCTCAACTGTACTGGAAGAACCATGAAAAGTTAAAGGTGCAAAAGTCCTAGCAGGAATAAGCTGAAAAAGTTGAACATTGTAATAGTAGAATGGCTGAAATAGGTCAAAATTTGTAGGTCTTAAGCATGAAAGCTGAAATTGTTGAAAAAATGGCTGAATTGTTGAAAATTTGAAGATGTTGCTAAAATGGCTAAAAGTACTAGCATTGGAATCAGCATCATCAACTGACTCCAAAAAACACGTTGTTTGAGAGTATTATATTGGTAAAAGCTACATGTTCTAAGTTGATAGAAAATCCACTCTTTTCAAAATGGCGGCTTTTCTATTGATTTTATCTCCATAGCAACCATTTTATGTTTGGGTCGCCTGGAGATGAGGAACAAATCAACGTCGGTTTCAGATGAATCGGAAAAAGTAAATTTTTGGACGTCCTTAGCAACGAGCTTTGTTTGCTAACCACGCCCACATTCCTTATATGTCCAGATCCAGTGAATTTCAATATGTTCAGTTCCAGCCATGGATGAAGTTTATTGCAACATTTGCTTCAGATTTTGTCAAAAAATGCCCACCAAACAGTAGGTTGTGTTGCCATCCCATAATAATTTCAAAACGTATGTTGAAGTCCAAAGCCTTGTGAGCATTTCAATGTTTGAACGGTGCCTCTAGCTGAAAGCATGTTAAAGTTATAATGCTTGAAAGCAACAAAGGTTTTCAAGGATTCTCCATGTATTTAAATGAAGCAAAAATCTTGGAAAATCCTGTAAAATCTTGGAATATCTTGAAAAGTTCAAAGATTTGAAAGACTAAAAGTTGTAGCTGAAAGGAATAAGCTGAAAGGGTTGAACATTGTAATAGTAGAAGGATTAAAATACGTGAAAGTTTGAAGAAGTTTAAAATTGCCTCACATTTTGGCACAAAATGGCCGCCAAACTGTAGGTGGTGTTGCCATCCCATAATAATTTTGAACCTTATGTTGAAGTCCAAAACCTTGTGAACATTTCAATATTTGAACGGTGTCTGTAGCCAAAAGAATGTTAAAGTTACAATTGTTTAAAGAAGAAAAGGTGTGGCCAATGGAGCAAAAACATTGGAAAATCTGGGAATATCCAGGAATATCTGGAAAAGTTCAAGGATTTGAAGGACCAAAAGTCATAGCTGAAAGGAATAAGATGAAAAGGTTGAACATTGTAATAGTAGAATGGTAAAAATAGGTGAAAGTTTGAAGAAGTTTAAAATTGCCTCACATTTTGGCACAAAATGGCCGCCAAACTGTAGGTGGTGTTGCCATCCCATAATAATTTTGAACCTTATGTTGAAGTCCAAAACCTTGTGAACATTTCAATATTTGAACGGTGTCTCTAGCCAAAAGAATGTTAAAGTTACAATTGTTTAAAGAAGCAAAGGTGTGGCCAATGGAGCAAAAAGATTGGAAAATTCAGGAATATCCGGGAATAAATGGAAAAGTTCAGGGATTTGAAGGACCAAAAGTCATAGCTGAAAGGAATAAGATGAAAGGGTTGAACATTGTAATAGTAGAATGGTAAAAATAGGTGAAAGTTTGAAGAAGTTTAAAATTGCCTCACATTTTGGCACAAAATGGCCGCCAAACTGTAGGTGGTGTTGCCATCCCATAATAATTTTGAACCTTATGTTGAAGTCCAAAACCTTGTGAACATTTCAATATTTGAACGGTGTCTCTAGCCAAAAGAATGTTAAAGTTACAATTGTTTAAAGAAGCAAAGGTGTGGCCAATGGAGCAAAAAGATTGGAAAATTCAGGAATATCCGGGAATAAATGGAAAAGTTCAGGGATTTGAAGGACCAAAATGTCATAGCTTGAATAAGATGAAAGAACTGAACATTTTCATAGTCGAACGGTTAAAATAGGTGAAAAATTGTAGAAGGAGTTTAACTGTGAACTTCTGAACGAAAAATTCTCCATGTATTTCAATGGAGCAAAAATTCCCGGAAAACCTGGAATATCTTAAAAAGTAAAAGGATTTGAAAAACCAAAAGTCATAGCAGAAATAAGCACAAAGAGATGAACATTTTAAAAGTTGAATGGTTAAAATAGGTTAAAAATTGTAGAAGTAGTTAAGTGCCAAAAAACGGCGGAAGATACTATAAGATGCGATAATAACTAGAAGGGGCTGCATTTCCAGAAGAAAATGCAGGGTTGAATGCTGTATTGCTGAATGAAAGCTGAATATGCTAAAGAAATGGCTGAACAGAGCTGGAAGAGCTCAACATTTTAAACGTAGAATGGTCAAAGTGGGTAAAAAACTGTATAAGAAGTTAAGCTATAAGATTTCCCATGTATTTTAATGTAGCAAAAATCCTCGAATATATTTAAAAGTTCAAAGATTTGAGAAAAAAGTCATAGCAGGAATAAGCTAAAAAAGTTGAACATTGTAATAGTAGAATGGCTAAAATAGGTCAAAATTTGTAGGAGTTAAACATGAAAGCTGAAATTGTTGAAAAATTGGCTGAACTGTTGAAAATTTGAAGATGTTGCTAAAATGGCCAAAAGTGCTAGCATTGGAATCAGCATCATCAACTGACTCAAAAAAACACATTGTTTGAGAGTATCATATTGGTCAAAGCTACATGTTCTAAGTTGATAGAAAATCCAGTCTTTTCAAAATGGCAGCTTTTCTATTGATTTTATCTCCATAGCAACCATTTTATGTTTGGGTCGCCTGGAGATGAGGAACAAATCAACGTCGGTTTCAGATGAATCGGAAAAAGTAAACTTTTGGACGTCCTTAGCAACGAACTTTGTTTGCTAACCACGCCCACATTCCTTATATGTCCAGATCCAGTGAATTTCAATATGTTCAGTTCCAGCCATGGATGACGTTTATTGCAATATTTTCTTCAGATTTTGTCAAAAAATGCCCACCAAACAGTAGGTTGTGTTGCCATCCCATAATAATTTCAAAACGTATGTTGAAGTCCAAAGCCTTGTGAGAATTTCAATGTTTGAACGGTGCCTCTAGCTGAAAGCATGTTAAAGTTATAATGCTTGAAAGCAACAAAGGTTTTCAAGGATTCTCCATGTATTTAAATGAAGCAAAAATCTTGGAAAATCCTGGAAAATCTTGGAATATCTTGAAAAGTTCAAACATTTGAAAGACTAAAAGTCGTAGCTGAATAGAATAAGCTGAAAGGGTTGAACATTGTAATAGTAGAATGGTAAAAATAGGTGAAAGTTTGAAGAAGTTTAAAATTGCCTCACATTTTAGCACAAAATGGCCGCCAAACTGTAGGTGGTGTTGCCATCCCATAATAATTTTGAACTTTATGTTGAGGTCCAAAACCTTGTGAACATTTCAATATTTGAACGGTGTCTCTAGCCAAAAGAATGTTAAAGTTACAATTGTTTAAAGAAGCAAAGGTGTGGCCAATGGAGCAAAAAGATTGGAAAATCTGGGAATATAAGGGAATATCTGGAAAAGTTCAAGGATTTGAAGGACCAAATGTCATAGCTGAAAGGAATATGCTGAAAGGGTTGAACATTGTAATAGTAGAATGGTAAAAATAGGTGAAAGTTTGAAGAAGTTTAAAATTGCCTCACATTTTGGCACAAAATGGCTGCCAAACTGTAGGTGGTGTTGCCATCCCATAATAATTTTGAACCTTATGTTGAAATCCAAAACCTTGTGAACATTTCATTATTTGAACGGTGTCTCTAGCCAAAAGAATGTTAAAGTTACAATTGTTTAAAGAAGCAAAGGTGTGGCCAGTGGAGCAAAAAGATTGGAAAATCTGGGAATATCCGGGAATATCTGGAAAAGTTCAAGGATTTGAAGGACCAAATGTCATAGCTGAAAGGAATAAGCTGAAATTGTTGAACATTGTAATAGTAGAATGGTAAAAATAGGTGAAAGTTTGAAGAAGTTTAAAATTGCCTCACATTTTGGCACAAAATGGCCGCCAAACTGTAGGTGGTGTTGCCATCCCATAATAATTTTGAGCCTTATGTTGAAGTCCAAAGCCTTTTGAACATTTAAATGTTTGAACGGTGTCTCTAGCCAAAAGAATGTTAAAGTTACAATTGTTTAAAGAAGCAAAGGTGTGGCCAATGGAGCAAAAAGATTGGAAAATCTGGGAATATCCGGGAATATCTGGAAAAGTTCAAGGATTTGAAGGACCAGATGTCATAGCTGAAAGGAATAAGCTGAAAGGGTTGAACATTGTAATAGTAGAATGGTAAAAATAGGTGAAAGTTTGAAGAAGTTTAAAATTGCCTCACATTTTGGCACAAAATGGCTGCCAAACTGTAGGTGGTGTTGCCATCCCATAATAATTTTGAACCTTATGTTGAAATCCAAAACCTTGTGAACATTTCATTATTTGAACGGTGTCTCTAGCCAAAAGAATGTTAAAGTTACAATTGTTTAAAGAAGCAAAGGTATTGTCAATGGAGCAAAATAATTGGAAAATCCGGGAATATCCGGGAATATCTGGAAAAGTTCAAGGATTTGAAGGACCAAATGTCATAGCTGAAAGGAATAAGCTGAAAGGGTTGAACATTGTAATAGTAGAATGGTAAAAATAGGTGAAAGTTTGAAGAAGTTTAAAATTGCCTCACATTTTGGCACAAAATGGCCGCCAAACTGTAGGTGTTGTTGCCATCCCATAATAATTTTGAGCCTTATGTTGAAGTCCAAAGCCTTTTGAACATTTAAATGTTTGAACGGTGTCTCTACCTGAAAGCATGTTGACGTTACAATTGTTTAAAGAAGCAAAGGTATTGTCAATGGAGCAAAATAATTGGAAAATCCGGGAATATCCGGGAATATCTGGAAAAGTTCAAGGATTTGAAGAACAAAATGCCATAGCTAGAATAAGATGAAAGAGCTGAACATTTTCATAGTCGAACGGTTAAAATAGGTGAAAAATTGTAGAAGGAGTATAACTGTGAACTTCTGCACGAAAAATTCTCCATGTATTTCAATGGAGCAAAAATTCCCAGAAAACCTGGAATATCTTAAAAAGTACAAGGATTAGAAGTACCAAAAGTCATAGCAGTAATTAGCTGAAAGAGCTGAACATTTTAAAAGTTGAATGGTTACAATCGGTTAAAAATTGTAGAAGGAGTTAAGTGCCGAAAAACGGCGGAAGATAGCAGAAGAGGAAAACAAAGGGTTGAATGCTTTACAGCATTCAACCAACTAGAAGGAGCTGCATTTCCAGAAGAAAATGCAGGGTTGAATGCTGTACTGCTGAATGAAAGCTAAATTTGCTGAAGAAATGTCTGAACTGTACTGGAAAAACCTTGAAAAGTTAAATGATCAAAAGTCCTAGTAGGAATAAGCTGAAAAAGGTGAACATTGTAATAGTAGAATGTCTAAAATAGGTCAAAATTTGTAGAAGGAGTTAAGCATTAAAGCTGAAATTGTTGAAAAAATGGCTGAACTGTTGAAAATTTGAAGATGTTGCTAAAATGGCTAAAAGTGCTAGCATTGGAATCAGCATCATCAACCGACTCAAAAAAACACATTGTTTGAGAGTATCATATTGGTAAAAGCTACATGTCTAAGTTGATAGAAAATCAATTTTTTCAAAATGGCGGCTTTTCTATTAATTCTATCTCCATAGCAACCATTTTATGTTTAGGTCGCCTGGGGATGACGAACCAATCGACGTCAGTTTCAGACAAATCAGAAAAAGTAAACCTTTGGACGTCCATAGCAACGAAGTTTGTTTGCTAACCACGCCCACATTCCTTATATGTCCAGATCCAGTGAATTTCAATATGTTCAGTTCCAGCCATGGATGAAGTTAAATGCAATATTTGCTTCAGATTTGGTCAAAAAATGGCCACCAAACAGTAGGTTGTGTCGACATCCCATAATGATTTCTAAACCTATTTTATAGTCCAAAGCCTTGTGATCAATTTAACGTTTGAACGGTATCTCTAGCTAAAGGCATGTTGAAGTTACAATGGTTGAAAGAACCAAAGATTTTCAAGGATTCTCAATGTATTTAAATGGAGCGAAAATCTTGGAAAATCCTGTAATATCTTGAAAAGTTCAAAGATTTGAAGGACCAAAAGTAATAGCTGAAAGGAATAAGCTGAAGGAGTTGAACATTGAAATAGTAGAATGATTGAAATAGGTGAAAGTTTGAAGAAGTTTAAAATTGCCTCACATTTTGGCAAAAAATGGCCGCCAAACTGTAGGTGGTGTTGCCATCCCATAATAATTTTGAGCCTTATATTGAAGTCCAAAACCTTGTGAACATTTCAATGTTTGAACGGTGTCTCTAGCCAAAAGAATGTTAAAGTTACAATTGTTTAAAGAAGCAAAGGTGTGGCCAATGGAGCAAAAATATTGGAAAATCCGGGAATAACCGGGACTATCTGGAAAAGTTCAAGGATTTGAAGGACAAAATGTCATAGCTGGAATAAGATGAAAGAGCTGAACATTTTAATAGTTGAATGGTTAAAATAGGTGAAAAATTGTAGAAGAAGTTTAACTGTGAACTTCTGCACGAAAAATTCTTCATGTATTTCAATGGAGAAAAAATCATGGAAAATCCTGGAATATCTTAAAAAGTTCAAGGATTTGAAAAACCAAAAGTCATAGCAGTAATAAGCTGAAAGAGCTGAACAGTTTAATAGTTGAATGGTTAAAATAGGTTGAAAATTGTAGAAGGAGTTAAGTGCCGAAAAACGGCGGAAGATAGCGTAAGAGGAAAACAAAGGGTTGAATGCTATACAGCATTCAACCAATAATAAAGAAAGAGAAACAGAAAAACAAAGGGTTGAATGCTTTACAGCATTCAACCAAATAGAGTTTTAGTAGTTCCCATGATTTTAAAAGCAATTTGGACACCCATGCTCACTACTTTTCTGTTTCAGGTGTTCTTCATAGAGCGCTTGACAAGAAAACAAAGTGGCGCGTTACCACCACCACCTGGTCTGGAGGGGAACTACTATTTAACGCAGATAATGACACC
Source organism: Oryzias latipes (assembly GCF_053564925.1). Taxonomy (NCBI): domain Eukaryota; kingdom Metazoa; phylum Chordata; class Actinopteri; order Beloniformes; family Adrianichthyidae; genus Oryzias; species Oryzias latipes. The sequence goes on from NC_136242.1 coordinate 7,752,879, forward strand.
TATTTTCCAAAGTACAAACCTAATAAATATGAACATTTTACGAAGACTATTTATGAATCTGCTATGTTCTGATCATGGAAAACGTGGCTGATTTATAAGAATAAAATTACAAACACATTGGTGTAGATTTAATGTATTTGTTCAGAAATAAACCACCAAGTTATTAGTCCATCATGGCAATGTTTATTAGGGTGGTAATTCGGACACAGGGAGAGTCAGAAACAGGGTCAGGAGACAGAAGATCAGGCCCAGATATAACGATCAGCAATAAAGCAAGGTGGCACAAACAATCCTTTGCATTCAGCTCAGCTCAGTGCAGTGCTTTAATATGCTGTGGTTGATTGAGTGAATGAGACTCAGGTGTGCTGCATCAATGAAGTGTGCACTGGGGTTGCTGGGAGTTGTAGTGTGGCTAGAACTCTGGGGACGGCTTCCACCAGTGACCAGACGGGGAGACAGAGCTCTGACTTTCGACAAAGATAGAGATTAAAAAAATACTTATAATGGTGGATGGATGGGATTAAATCTCTGCCTTTAGGGTAACTGAGACTTAAAAAGTCATTTCTCCACACTATTCTAATTTCCTGAAATCCGTGAAAGTTTCGTGAAATGGAAACCACATTAATTAAAAAAAAAAATAACAAATTCAATTAGATATTAAGTGAAAGTTTAATTTTCGAATGGAATTGTAGAAATGAATATACTTTCCCATTATATTTTAAACTTTGAAAAAGGCATATGCCCATCACTCTTCTTGATCTCTTTTGGAGTCACAGGGTTGGCTACCCTGCATTTGCCCAGCTACTGTTGGGCAAAGGGAGGGTAATGCTGAAAAAGTCACCCAACTATTCCAGGGCCACACACTCACAATCAAACCTAGGGGCAATTTTGAAATGCCATGAACCCTTTCACTATGCTTTTGACTATGAGAAGTGGATGGAGAACTTGGAGAACATGCAAATTCCAGATAGAAAGGTCTCAGCTGGTGCGTGAACCAAGGCACCTCTCACTGTGAGGCGAAGGAACTAACCACTGCGCCACTGTGCAGCCCTGCATGAGTGTGTGTCTTCAGTCCAACTGTCCTTCTTCCCCTACAAGAGAATCTAAAGATGATGTAGACAGACAGTTTTTCAGCACTACCACAGAGAGATGAAGATAACTGTGGCTCAGCAAGCCTAATGACATAATCATCCAGAGCACAGCTCCAAGCTCTGTGAGGGATTATTGACAAAGATGAGGTGCAATGAAGTGGTGCATTAGGTTACTTTGGCCTCAATGGTCAAATGCACTTTACTAAAACAAGTTGCAATGACCTTAAATGCTAAATCAAGAGAAAAAATTGTAGCTAGAAATGAAGTAGCTAGCTTTCACTGCAGCGTCACAAATGAATTGGCTGTGGGTACAAACATTGCCGTGTCTTTAGACCCGCCTACAGTTCATTCACCTTCTCTATTCTCTGCTATACTTAAAAGTTGGCACATTTGTCGGCATCTAGATTCACATTGTGGCAAACAAAGGTTATATTCTTTCAGAACCGTAACATGCTGTAAACACACAAACAAACAGCTTTCCATTCACTTCTGTGAATAAACAGAAGGATGACAATTTTTTCCTACAGCGAATCAGTTTTCACTGATTCACACGGGTGATTTGGCAGAGATTTTCATGCTGGATGCCCTTCCTGACACAACCTTGTATTTTTTACAGGCTGGGAACCGGCAAAGGGGGACCCAGACTTAGCACGCCGCGTGGCTACCTACTTAGGTAGTAGTGCAAAGGGTCTTGCCCAAGGACCCACACTAGATGAAGTTCATCGAGCCCCTGGGAAATAAACCCTGGTTTCCCATGTGCCAGTCCTGCACACAGCAGACTGTGCCATCCAGGTGCTTTTTGACAGAGACATAATGGGAATAGGGTGCTATGGTGATATGAGGCAAAAATCAAAGTAGAATTTGTGGTAAATATCGCTAATAATCCTGTCTTAATAATAGTCCTAATAATATCTAAGTAAATAAATATTTATTGCATTATTCAGACAGGGTCTGAACAGACTGTGGAATTTTTGAGAGTTTGATATTTCAAGTTCAAATTGTTCTTTTTTTAATTATCTATTCAGAATTCAAGTGGCTTATATGATGGGGAGTGGTGCATGACTTATGTGCATGAGGCACAGGTCTTGCTAGAGATTCACAACATCTTATACCATGGTCAGGGTGAATACTCGATTCTGATTGGCTGCTGGGTATGCGTTAAAACCTGATAACCGCACGGTGAAAAAAGAAGTTCCGGTCGGCTAGCTTAAATGATTTGTATCACTGCGCCGGCTTCTGTAAAACAACCTTTTGCTTCATCATCTGGGCAAAAACAAGCGGTAAGCGATTAACTTTCCCTCTGAATTGATGCTTTATTCAACCCATCGTGACGATCAGCATATATATATCGCCGAATCTTGACTGCAGCGGTGGTGCTGCGCGACGCGGACTATATGTTATATATATGTACTATATGTTACATAGGAGCCAACACGTAACATATAGTACGCTGTTTATGAGAAAAGTGATCCAAATCGAAAAAAAAACAAGAATTAAGGACTAAAACCTGGTTAATATGTATTGCTTTTGTAAGTGACCATGGTATAAGCGGGTTAATGGCCTTCGAAGTGTGCGGTTATTACTTTTTAACGCACTTCGCGGAAGCAACCGTCCGACTTAATGATCAATAATTAGTTTACATAAAAAAGAACAATTGTGTCACTTTTATAGGACACATAGCTGAGTATTTATCTATTAATATTTTAGTTTAAAATTTTACTTAATTTCCATATTTTTTAAGAAAAGGTGCCGTTTTCTGACCTTGAGCCCCGGCCTGTTACGAGAAACCAAGGGGGTTAACCCAGATGCAGGAAGAACCAGGAGACTAATGAACTCTGAAGGCTATTTAATGCCAAAGCGTTAAACCAAACAGAGAACATCCAAACAAGACGCTGCGACAAACATATGCAGGGACAGAGACCTTAAAAAGGAACCAAATCAAAGTAAAATGAGAACCAGCTGTGGGGAGAAGCAACAGACAGAGAAGAAGAGCGACCTCCAGAGGGAGTACGGCTGAGCAGCAGGAGGGTGAACGTATCATAACCCCCTCCCCGAAGTCCGTATACCAGACGGACCCCGACGGGGTTGATCCGGGTGGAGGCGATGGAAACGGGTGATCAGCCCGGGGTCACAGATGTGGCGCTCTGGAACCCACTGCCGATCCGCAGGGCCGTAACCCTCCCAGTCCACCAAGTATTGGATGCCCCGTCCCACTCTCCTAGAGGCGAGAAGCTCCCGAATGGTGTAAACAGGTCCTCCGTCCACCATCCGAGGAGCAGGAGGAGGAGCTGGAGCAGGCTGGAGACTAGAGACCTTAGCAGGCTTCAACTTGCACACGTGGAACACTGGGTGGATCTTCAGAGAGGAAGGCAGCTCCAGTCGTACAGCCACCGGGTTGATAATTCGGGTGATGGAGAATGGGCCGATGTACCGGGGCTGCAGCTTCCTGGAACCACCCTTCAAAGGAACATCGGTAGCAGATAACCACACCTTGTCTCCCACCTTGTACTCCGGGGCAAGGGTCCTCCGACGGTTAGCCACCACAGTGAGCCGCTCCTGGTTCCGCAGGAGTTCTTGGCGGAACCTGCTCCAGGTACGGCGACACCTCCTCACGAAAGCCGCCGGACCCGAAGAGGAGGCCAAGTGTTCTTGGTGCGGGAACAAGGGGGGCTGGAATCCGTACGCGGCCTGGAATGGTGAGAATCCTGTGGAGTTAACTAGAGAATTGTGGGAGTACTCTACCCAGGGAAGCTGTGCAGCCCAGGTCTTAGGATTCTTACTGCACATTGCCCGCAGGGAAGTCTCCAAATCTTGATTGTACCTCTCTACCTGGCCGTTGGTCTGAGGATGGAATCCCGAACTCAGACTGACCTTGATCCCGAGGAGGTTGCAGAACTCCCTCCAGAAAGCCGCGATGAATTGGGGACCCCGATCCGAGACAATATTGAGGGGAAGTCCATGAAGACGAAACAGATGCTGTGAAATCAATGCTGCTAGTTCCTTGGCCGAAGGAAGTTTCTGCAGGGGAATAGCATGGGCTAACTTGGAAAAACGGTCGATGATAGTGAGAATGACGGTTTTACCCCTTGAGTTTGGCAGTCCAGTGATGAAGTCCATTGCAACGTGGGACCAAGGTCTGGACGGCACAGGTAGAGGGTGAAGCAGGCCGGCGGGAAGGGTCCTGGGGGTCTTCACACTGGCACAAACGGAACAGGCAGACACAAAGGCCCTTATGTCGGAGGACATAGTAGGCCACCAAAAGCGCTGGGCTATAAGAAACCCCGTCCTCGTTACTCCGGGATGGCAAGCTAGCCGAGAGGAGTGCCCCCACTTCAAAACCATGGTGCGTAGGTCAGATGGTACAAACAACTGGCCCTCAGGACAACCTGAGGGGATGGAGGCCGGATCAGGAGCAGAAGCCTGTACCCTCCGTTCCAGGGACCAACGGGTGGTTCCAAGCACCAGGTGGCCAGGGATGATGGGTGTGGCCTCTGTGGGGTTCTCCTCCACCTCCTCCTGTTGGAATTGGCGAGAAAGGGCGTCGGGCTTGATGTTCTTGCTCCCTGGCCGATAGGACAGGGAGAAGTTAAACCGGTCAAAAAACAGAGTCCACCTCGCTTGGCGAGGATTGAGGCGCTTGGCTGAACGAATGTACTCGAGATTTTTGTGATCAGGCCAAACTAGAAATGCCCGCTCAGCCCCCTCCAACCAGTGGCGCCACTCCTCCAAAGCCACCTTCACCGCCAGCAGCTCTCTGTTCCCTATATCGTAGTTCCTCTCCGCAGGAGTGAGCTTGCGGGAGAAATACGCGCAGGGATGGATTTTATTATCAGACGCTCTCTGTGACAACACAGCCCCTACCCCAGACTCAGACGCGTCCACCTCCACAATGAATTGTTTGGAGGGATCAGGCTGAGTCAGAATAGGAGCTGTAGAGAAACGTCTCTTCAGCTCGCAAAATGCCCTCTCCGCCTCCTTATCCCAAACAAAGCGCACCTTAGCTGAAGTGATCTTATGAAGGGGTGCAGCAACGCCACTGAAACCTCTGATGAAACGCCTGTAGAAATTGGCGAATCCCAGGAAGCGCTGTAGTTGCTTCCGACCAGAGGGAACCGGCCACTCCAACACAGCCTTAACCTTGGAGTTATCCATCTGGATCCTCCCAGGAGAAACCACATACCCCAAGAACCGAGTCTGCGTAGAGTGGAATTCGCACTTCTCGGCCTTGCAGTAAAGGTGGTTCTCCAGGAGGCGCTGGAGTACAGCTCTGACGTGCTGCACGTGGGACTCTGGGTCAGGAGAGAAAATCAAAATGTCATCCAGATAGACAAACACAAATCGGTTAAGCATATCCTTCAGTACATCATTGATTAGTCTCTGGAACACTGCTGGGGCATTAGTTAGACCAAAAGGCATTACTAGGTACTCAAAGTGCCCGCTAGGCGTGTTAAACGCAGTCTTCCACTCGTCACCCTCTCTCACTCGAACCAGGTGATAAGCATTCCTGAGGTCCAACTTCGAAAAGATACGAGCCCCGCTTAGCAGGTCAAAAGCGGAGTGCAGCAGTGGCAAGGGGTAAGTATTACGGACAGTAATAGTGTTCAAACCCCTGTAATCAATGCAAGGACGCAGACCCCCATCTTTTTTCCCCACAAAAAAGAACCCTGCTCCTGCCGGAGAGGAGGATGGACGAATGAGCACCGCCTGTAAGCTCTCCTGCAGATACGAGTCCATAGCCTCTCGTTCAGGTGGCGACAGGGGGTAAATGTGACCCCTCGGTGGTTGAGTCCCTGGCAGGAGGTCGATGGCACAGTCATAAGGGCGATGGGGAGGAAGAGAAATAGCACGTACTTTACAAAACACAGAGCCCAAATCATGATAGACAGACGGAACTTTACAGAGATCTGGAGGCTCCGGAGACTTTTGGGCCTCCACAACCTTACGAACAGAGGCAGAGGAAAGGCAATTAAGCAGACAAAAAGGACTCCATGACAGAAACCGCCCCGAGGCTCAGTCGATGTGGGGTTTGTGTCTGCTCAACCAGGGAAACCCTAAAATAACAGGAGGTTTAAGGGATTCAACAACATAAAACGACATGGTTTCAGAGTGGTTTCCAGAGATCAACACAGAAATTTTAACAGTACGAGTAGAAACCTTGTGTATGAGAGTCCCATTAATGGCATGAATGTCCAGTGCTGGAGACAGAGGTTCGGTGGGGATTTTCAGTCTGTCCACCACCTCCTGGGAGATCAGATCCCCATCAGACCCCGAGTCAATAAGAGTGTCAAATTCCACCTGGGCTCCAGCATATGCCACCAAAACCGTGGTGGAGGGACGAGAAGGAGAGGAAAAAGAATGGTTGCGACTCACCAGTTTCCTCACTGCTGGGGAGCCCTGGCGTTTCCCGGACAGTTGCGCACAACGTGTCCCGAACGTCCACAATAAAGGCAAAGTCCCTCCCGCATGCGGCGCTGCCGTTCAGCTGGAGAGAGACGGCCCGCTCCAAGCTGCATGGGCTCCGGGGAGGAGTTTGAATGAGGCGGAGGAACCTCCGCGGGGCGCGGTGGGCGGTAACCAGGAAGGCTGCGTTGCTCGTTACCCCGTTCCCTCATCCTCCGGTCGATACGAACCGCCAGGTCGATAAGCTCCTCGAGGTCGTCTGGAAGTTCTCTCGCTGCCAGCTCGTCCTTGAGAGCGTCAGACAGGCCCCGCAGGAAGACGTCGAGCAGTGCTTCATCTGGCCAGCGGGTGCTGGCGGCCAAGGTCCGGAACTCCACCGCGTAGTCCGAGACACAGCGGGATCCCTGCTGAAGGCGAAGAAGCTCAGACGCAGCAGCACGATGAGGCGTGGTGGGATCGAATACCGTGAGAAGCCGAGCGGAGAAGACCCGAAAGGAGCGACACAGCTCCGATCCGCGCTCCCACTCCGCCAGTCCCCATCGTTTGGCTCTTCCGGTTAGGTAGCTCAGAGCAAACGCCACCTTGCTCTGCTCGGAGGGGAAATCGTCAGGATTAAAGTCAAACTGCAACCGGCAGGAAGTAAGAAACGCCCGGCAGTCTGCAGCAGTCCCATCAAACGGTTCAGGGTGACCCAGTCTGGTCTGCCGAGAAGAAGACGAGGGCGCACGTTCCAGGTGGGAGAGGCGTTCGTGGAGCTGCTGCATACCTGACATGAATCCTCGCATCTCCTGAGCCAGGTCTGCCCGTTCCGTACCGGTAACGGAACCATCACCGGCGGAGGATCCGGGTAAGTTTCGTCGAGACGAATCTCCTGCTGGGTTGGACATGGTCGCAGCGTAATGTTACGAGAAACCAAGGGGGTTAACCCAGATGCAGGAAGAACCAGGAGACTAATGAACTCTGAAGGCTATTTAATGCCAAAGCGTTAAACCAAACAGAGAACATCCAAACAAGACGCTGCGACAAACATATGCAGGGACAGAGACCTTAAAAAGGAACCAAATCAAAGTAAAATGAGAACCAGCTGTGGGGAGAAGCAACAGACAGAGAAGAAGAGCGACCTCCAGAGGGAGTACGGCTGAGCAGCAGGAGGGTGAACGTATCACGGCCCCTCCAAAATCCTGTACGCGTCCCTGGTTCCTGGTCTGTTCCACAGGCTGGTTTTTCAGTTTTAGTTGGTTTTGGAATACCCGATAGTTTATTAAAAGTTTTTGATTTTTCCAACGTCTTTCAGCAGCCCTATATTATCCCTTCAATTGTGTAATTTCCTCAGTTCTCCAAGGGATTGAGGCTTATCTTTTCAGGTTTTAGTATTGGTAACATTTTCTACAAGGAAATAGCAGGGGGTTTAAGTAGCATAAGTAGAGAGTCAGGGTTAACAGATGAAATACATTTTTCGACCACTTCAGGAGTCAAGTAGCATTTCTTTACCGTTTTCACAGAGGTCTCTTGTATTATAACACCAGTGATGTTTAAAAGCACATAGTAATGGTCAGATACAGCCAGGTCCATGACAGTGGACAGACAGATAAACCACGACTTATGACAAGATCAAGGCTGTGCCCCCTGTTGTGAGTCGGCTGGATGACATGTATAAAATCCAGTGAAGCAAGCAGGTTCCATAAACTATATAGTGTGATGGTTTGACTGGCTGTATATAATCACAGGTTAAAGGATGTGTGGACAATTGCTAAAAAATCTGAAAACTATTTAATAGAAACAGTGCTTGATTTTGGTGGTCTGTACACTATGATGCATAAAATTGGAGGGCTGTTAAAAACAAAGGCTTCATTTAAGGAAATTTGCTTTTAGATGCAGTACCACCCCCCCCCTTTTGCCCTCCCTGGTTGGAAAACCAAAACTAAAGATTTTGTGCGGAGGCCTCTGTAAGAACAGGTCATGGTTCTTGCCCAGCCATGTTTTAGTTAAAAAGAGACCATTAATTTGACTGAATGCTTCTTATTGTACAGGATAGAGTAAACAGGTCACCCACATTTTGAACTTGAAACTGATGTTTTTTCTAAACTCAACTTGGCACAGGAGTTTAAAAAATTAGAATGCTCTTCCTTTAGGATATGCTGTTTCTATCTGGTAATGTTTTTCTATATTTTCTGAAGTTAACCATTGAAAATGAATTGTTTTTTATAGGAAGTGGAGGAACTCCTGTGACCTTTAATGAGAAAGGTGATGCTCCTGGACGATATGACATTTTCCAGTATCAGATCAACAACAGGTCCACAGCAGATTACAGGGTCATTGGACACTGGACTGATCAACTTCATCTGAATGTAAGTGATATGATATCACAGATCTGCTTTTTCAGATTTCTATATCTATGTCACCATTTTCCAATTTACCTTACTTTGGCCCTCTTTCAGGATCTAGATTTGAGTGCTTTTTCCTACATCTGGCACAGTGAAAATGCCAGAATTTCAGGGGTGCTCTTACAGAAATCTAGAGTTAAAGGGGGGCTTGGCCTACCAGTCTTCAGGCAATACTACTGAGCTGCCAATCTTAGAGGGTTGATGTTTTGGCAGTAAGGTGCCTTGGACAACCTGATCGCTGCAGCTCCCTTGTGGCTTAGGATCCATCCTGAAAAACCTGAGTCCCTAAGAGATCTGTGTTTTGTGTTAAAACAGTCTGTTAGAGTTTTAAACCAAATTAGGAACTTCTTAGCATTGCCGGGTACCTCTTTATACACACCTATTTGTAACCACTCTTTTTTAACATGATTGGCTTGATAAATCTTACCATGAATGGAGAAAGGAGGGCTTTGTCAGAAGTCAGAGCTCTGTCTCCCCCTCTGGTCACCGGTGGGAGCTGTCTCCAAGGTACTGAATGCACATCATCTCCTAGCAACTTCAGCGCCCACTTCCTGGATGCCACACACCTGACTCTCATTCACTTTTTTTTTGTTGCTATTTACAGGTCAGGCCCTATATCCAATCAAAAATCCAGAATTACAGAAATGTTCCAATAGAGCATGAGATTTTTGGTGTGCTAAAGAGCTTTTCGAACTCCAGACATCTCATCTCTGAAATTATGCATCTGTTTGATAATTGTATTATAGCATATCCTTAAAAAATTAGATATTTGGAAGGAGGAGTTAAGTATTGAGTTACCTGAGTTGATGTGGGATAAGTGCTTATCTAAGGTTCACTCTTGTTCTATTAACACTAGGCATCAGCTAATTCTATCTAAGACTGTTCATCCTTTGTATTGCTCTAAAGTTAACCTGCACAGCATTTATCCCTCAGTTTTTCCTTTATGTGAGATGTGAGGTATCGGTGGGAACACTGTTCTTGCTAGTTCTGCTCTTCTTTGGAATATTGATCTAAAATATTTGATGGTTCTCTAAGGCCTACAAAGACCTCTCCAGCCTGAAGCAGGACATTTTTGGCTGCTCAAAAATGATTAAAAATATCCCTGCAACAATGCAGCGACCACTGGAACTGGGAATGATAATGGCCAAGAGACTGGAATGGAAAGAATGGATATCTTCTGTTGCTCCTGCTTTCCAACAATGCAGTGGGGCAAAAAAGTATTTAGTCAGCCACCAATTGAGCAGGTTCTACCACTTTAAAAGATGAGAAAAGCATTTAATTTTCATCATAGGTCAGCTATAAAAGGCAATATAAGAAAAAAAAAATACAGAAAATCACAATGTCTGATTTGTAAAGATTTTATTTGTAAATTATAGTGAAAAATAAGTATTTGGTCATCTACAAACAATCGGGATTTCTGTCTTTCCCTGACCTGTTACTTCTTCTGGAGAGGATCCTCTGTCCTCCACTGGTTACCTGTATTAATGGCTCCTGTTTGAACTGGTTATCTATAGAAAGACACCTGTCCACAACCTCAGTCACACTCCAAACTCCACTATCACCAAGACCAAAGAGCTGTCTAAGGACACCAGAAACCAAATTGTTGACCTGTACCAGGTGTTACGGCTGGAATGACGGAAACCCAGGTGCAGAGAGGGCCGAGTCTCTGGAACGCGCCAAGAAACAATTTAATAAATAGCAGAAAATGCCACAAGGTGGGTTCAGTAAAACAAAACTCCATATAAGAGGGGAAACTGCAAAAAGACAAAAAAATGAACAACTAATCAAAGTAAAAACAAACAAAAACAAAGGACAAGCAGATCTCTGTGTCGGCTGAGCAGGAAAACCACAGACTTAACGCACCGACACGGAGGACTGAGTGATTTCAACTTAAATGAGCTTGATTACAAAGTGCAGGCAGCTGTGCACCAAACACAGAGAACACCGGGTAGGGGAGGGAGGAACCATCCAGCAGAAGTGACAGCTGACCAGCAAAACACAGAGGGAGTCAGAAACAGAAAGACAAATACCAAACTGTTTCACCAGGGGGGTATTCCAGGAAGCATGTTTAAACTAGCCTGACTTTAAGCCTGAACTCTGGCTGAAATCCACCTGAACTTGCTTACTCTTGGTATGTCGGTTCCAAAAGACCGGATATGAGTTAGCGTAATTACGCTCCACTTGGTAACCCTGGGTTAATGCTCGTGCACGGCATGTACATAAAGACATTCTCAATAGATCGCCGATTTCTGGAGTCACCATGGAAACACGTGGAGAAAAAAAGAAAGCGCTATACTTCAGTGAGACGGAGTCTGAGATTTTAATGACGGCGTATGAAGATTATACGTCCATCAAAAAAGTAATACGGCTGCAACATAAAAAAAAAAGAGTTTCTGCTTGGAGAAAAACAACAAAGTAAACGCACGAGTTTCTGATCTTGTTTCCATTTTCCTTGTGACGCATATATATATATATATATATATATATATATATATAACTTATCCAAAAATTCATTAAAGAATTTTCCATCATTGTCATTACATTAAGGATGTATAGGAGGGCTATATAAACTCATCATCCTCTCCTTCACTCTCACTCATGGTGCAGAGACGTAACTCGGCAAAACACGGCAAATCACAGTAAAACAGCTAAACAACTAAACACATTCTGTCAAAAACCCACACTTAAACCCAAATCCGTCCAAACAGCCAAAGGGAATGATATCCCAGAATCCCTTGCGGTGCGCTCTAACAGCAGCACCAAAGTTAAACCTACTTAATTGAATTAATTTGAATGAAAGGAAAATAATTGTCTGAAAACTACGTGTTATTTTTAAGGTGACCTAACAAAAAATGATTTATCTTAACTGAAGCAAATAACTAAGTTAGATCTATACTATAAATGTATGACCTTGATTTTGCATTAGGGGGCCATCAGAACTGATAGTGAAGGCAAAATATAATTGACACATGATACAGATATTTTTTAGGCCTTGAAGGCCCCAACGGCCCACTATGAAGGGGCAAATTTCCCATTGCGGAATAAATATAGTATAATAAGAAATGCAAAAAAATATAGAATGAATGTGCCTTAACCAACAAGGTTCTAAATAAATGATTGAGTAAATAAAGTTCTGTTTATTTCCAAAATTGCTTAACCCTTGTGCTATCTTAGATGACCCCACCCTTCCATTGACGTGTTCTCCCTACCATGACAAAGGTGGATAAAGGTGGAAAGATTTCATGTAATCCGCTTGGCCGACAGCATTTTGACCGATGCTCAGTGCATTAGCCACTGTGCTACACTCCTTCACTCATTCTTATCTGAGCTCGCTAAAAACGCACCGCTATCCGCGTTTTCCTGTGACACTGGCAGCAACATGGCACAGAGTTTTGGTTGGGTACCCATCCCAATTAAAAACTAAATAGTACATATCTCATGAGAACGAAACAAGCTGCTCTTCGTTGAGATCTTGTAGTTGTGTGGTGCAGTGTAGAGCTGCCCAAAGAGGCTCAGCAGGCGGTGCTGCCAACCAAATAGAGAACAAGAGTCAGACGCTGAAGGACGCTCATGAATAATTCAATAAATATCATAATGACAGCATTTTGAATCTAGACAAACATTGCCAAATGAAATATCACGATATATCGCCAAATCAGTTTTTTCCTACACCCCTACTGATGCATGACAATCCCTTTCATCGAAACAGGAGTAGCCGGACAATTACCCAATTATCACCTCCCTTCACCACAACATCACCTACAAATCTTAAAGTTGTGTTACACCACTAGATATAAATCACAATTAAACAACAATGAACATGAGCCAATATTTAAACATGTCCGAATGGATATGATCATGATCTGGATCAAAGTGTTTTAGCCAGTCTTACCTTCAACTGCATGTTTAGCAAACTGCAATTTTTTTTTGTTGACAATTTAAACATCCTTTATTGTATACCAAAAAGTAATAACACTGGCAGACAGAAACTGGCACTTTGATTGACAGATTGTCTTCATTGGTTGTCCTGCAATGTGATTGCTTGGATGGTGTTGGATTAAATTAATGCGAACCAAATTTGACTGGATGAAAACATACACAGCAACAGAGAAAACGTGATGTAGTTTATGTCAAAACACTTTTTAATATTTGTATGTTGAGGAAAAGAGCAAGTCTTTTCAAGTAAGAGGGTTTACGTCTAAATCAAGTCACAAGTTACTGCTGTTAAAGTCCAAATTGAATCTAAAATAATCACATTCATGACTGGAGTCTGACTTGAGTCCAAGTCATGGTACTCAAGTCCATATCTCTGACTGTATTTTCTGACTGAAAATATCCCCCACACCATTACACCACCACCAGGAACCTGACCCTTGATACAAGGCAGGATAAATCCATGTTTTCATGTTGTTAACATCAGATTCTGTGTTGCTGACACCAAATTCTGGCCCTGCCATCTGAATGTCAAGGCAAACACTGAGACTCATTAGAGGCAACGTTTTCACATATTCTGTTGTCCAATTTTGGTAAGCCTGTGTGAATTGTAGCCTCAGTTTCCTGTTTTTAAGTGGCAGGAGTGGCATCCAGTGTGGTCTTCTACTGCTGTAGTCCAACTGCATCAAGGCTGGACGTATTGTGTGTTCAGAGATGCTCTTCCGCAGACCTCTGTTGGAACCCGTGATTATTTGAGTTATTGTTGTCTTTCCATCACCTGGAACCGGTCATTGTCCTCTGACCTTTGGCATCAACAAGGCATTTCGGCCCCCACAGAACTGCAGCTCATTGGATATTTCCTCTTTTTCAGACCATTCTCTGTAAACCCTAGGGATGGTTGTGGGTGAAGCTCCCGGGAGATGAGCAGTTTCTAAAAATACTCAGACCAGCCCATCTGGAACCAACAACCAAAGTCACTTCAATCACCTTTCTTCCTTATTCTGATGCTCGGTTTGAACTGCAGCAGGTTGTCTGGACCATGTCTACGTGTCTAAATGCATTGACTTGCTGGCATGTGATTGGTTGAATTAGAAATGTGCGTCAGCGAGCAGTTGTTACGGCTCGTAACCAGAAAGAACCCAGGAGCAATTGAATCCAAGGGTTTGGGAAGCCAAAACTTTTGTGAGTGGGACAAAACAAGGGTTAACTGACAGGACAAAAACAGGACACTCCGACAACAACAACACAAAGACAGAAACCTAAATACCTAACCACACTAATGAATCCAGAAGCTCAAATTTCTTACAATGTGTCCATTATTCATTGATACTTGGGGATAGTAGCCACAGCTCCCCTGGGAGCTCCTCTGGGCAGAATGACAGAGGCGTGGCTGCCAGTTTACCATCACCGGGACATTCATGCACATTCACACACCAGTGGAGCGACACTGGGGGCAGGGAGGGTGAAGTGTCTTGTCCAAGGACACAACAACAGTTGACCGCCGACCCTTCGATCATTGACCTGCTCAACCGCCTGAGCCACTGCCGCCTTTAATAATAATATTAATAATAATAACAATAATAATAGTAATAATACATAAATAATAGTGGTCAGGGCTTTTTTTCTCCCACCCTTTCATTTTTTTCAATGACTGATTCAAAGAAAGGTCATTATGTTGAAGTCTTTCAGGGCTGCTGGAAAGTGTATTTGATCTATCCTGGTTTCTTGTCACCCTCAGATGGAGGCCCTGCAGTGGGATGCAAGTGATTCTTCCCGACCATCTTCAGTGTGTAGCATGCCCTGCAGCCCTGGAGAGAGGAAGAAAGTGGTGAAGGGCATGCCGTGCTGCTGGCACTGCGAGCACTGCGAGGGATACCATTTCCAAGCCAACGAGTTCACCTGCGAGCTCTGCCCTTACGAAAAGAGACCAAACCAAAACCGCACTATGTGCCACCCTATTCCTATCATTAAGATAGAGTGGCATTCACCGTGGGCTGTACTGGCAATCTTAATTTCAGTTCTTGGAATAATTGCTACAACTTTTGTTACTGTCATCTTTGTCCGCTACAACGACACACCTATTGTGCGTGCCTCAGGTCGAGAGATGAGCTATGTTTTACTAACAGGTATCTTTTTGTGTTACATTGTTACCTTTCCTATGATCGCTGCTCCTGATGTTGTGGTCTGCTCCTTCCGACGCATCTTACTGGGCCTTGGCATGTGCTTCAGCTATGCTGCTCTCTTTACCAAGACCAACCGCATCCACCGCATCTTCAGACAAGGAAAGAAAGCTGTCACACCGCCTCGCTTCATCTCACCAGCTTCTCAAGTGGTCATCACCTTCTCACTTATCTCACTTCAGCTGCTGGGTGTCCTTGTGTGGTTTGCTACCAATCCACCACACACCTTTGTGGATTATGGCGAGCAACGAACTCAAAACCCCGAAAATGCGCGCGGTATCCTCAAATGCGACATTTCTGACCTGTCACTGATCTGTTCCTTGGGCTACAGCATCCTTTTAATGGTCACATGCACTGTTTATGCCATCAAGACACGCAGTGTACCAGAAACCTTTAATGAGGCTAAACCTATTGGTTTCACCATGTACACCACATGCATCATCTGGCTTGCTTTTATCCCGATCTTCTTTGGCACTGCACAATCAGAAGAAAGGGTAAGTATATCTATTTGATTAACCTGATAATTCACATAAGTTTTAAAAATGACAGACAAAAACATTCCTTAACATTCATTTTACATCCTGACAATAAAGAGAAATGATGAAAAAATGGGAGCGTATGTGTAAGCCAGTTCTCTCTGTCAACAAGCTTAGTTTTCAGTTGGTGCACACAGTTCACACATGGGTGTAAAAATGTATAGTATACTACACCGCAGATTTTCCTCTGTGCTCACACATTTCCAAATGGTTCCCTCACATCCCTCTACATTGTGGTCAACCTAATACTTTAAGTCTGGTAGATGCATCGCAATCAAACCACGTCATTATGATGTTTGGAGCTGTATTCCTTTAAAACATATTTTACATCACTAACACAATGTCCTCCTATATAGAAAAAGGCAAACAAGTAATTCAGCACCCTGTCATTTTGCTAGTTCTTCCTCTTAAAAATTATGGAGAGGTCTGACATTTTAATCCTTGGTGCATGTCCACAGTGAGATACAACCCCCCCCCCCCCCCAAAAAAAAAAAAAGAATTCTAGAAATCACATGGCAAGATTTACACAGGTCAAACATTTCCTGCAGTTTTTCAGCAGGTTTGCACACACCACAGGTGGGATTTTGGCACATTCTTCTCCACACAGATCTTCTCTAGATCAGTCAGGATTCTGGGCTGTTGGTTAGAAACATGAAGATTGAGCTCCCTCCAAAGATTTTTATTGGGTTGAGGTCTGGTTCGGGTCATTGTCATGTTGGAAAACCCAGCCATGACCCATCTTCGATGCTCGAACTAAGTAAAGAAGGTTGTTTCCTAAAATCTCGTTGTCAGTAACCGTGTGGACACAATATGCAGGACGCAGAAAGCTCAGAATCAAAAGGTTCCTTTTATTTAGGAACTCAACAGGAAATACTCGAAATACTGCCAGATGAGGGTCCTGCAGTACCTTAGCTATTCCTACCATTTGGCTTTTCTGGACTGAGAGGTCTGAGGTCTTTCCAGGTATCTGTTGTAGCCATTCCTCCAGCTTGGGGGTTACTGCCCCGAGTGCTCCAGTTACCACAGGCACCACTGTCACCTTCAGTTTCCATGCTTTCTCCAGTTCTTCTCTGAGTCCCTGGTAATTCTCCAGTTTCTCATGTTCCTTCTTCCTGATGTTCCCATCGCTTGATACTGCCACATCCACCACAACGGCTTTCCTCTGTTCTTTATCCACCATTACAATGTCTGGTTGGTTCGCCATTACCATTCTATCAGTCTGGATCTGGAAGTCCCACAGGGGGCGGCTGTGGGATACAGCGGTAGGGTGGTCGACCCATGATTGTAATATTACAGGTTCGATTCCCGCCTTGCACGCCCATGAGTCGAAGTGTCCTTGGGCAAGACACTGAACCCTGCCTTGCCTCTGGTGGAAGGTTGGCGCCAGTGTTCGGCGGTTGACCCGCCACCAGTGTGTGAATGCGTCTGTGACTGTAAAGTGCTTTGGGCCTTGTAGGTAGAAAAGCGCTACATAAGTATACGCCATTTATCATCTTTGCTCTCTCCTTCTCTACCACCTTCGGAGGTGTTTCCCATTTTGACCTTGGGGTTTCCAGTCCATATTCTGCACACATGTTGTTGTATATTATTCCAGTCACTTGATTGTGGCGCTCCATGTATGCTTTCCCTGCCAGCATCTTACACCCTGCAGTTATGTGCTGGATTGTTTCAGGCGCATCTTGGCACAGCCAACACCTTGGGTATTGTGTAGTGTGGTAGATCTGAGCCTCTATCGCTCTGGTGTTTAGGGCTTGTTCCTGAGCTGCCAGGATGAGTGCTTTAATGCTGTCCTGTGGTCAGCCCTTTTTAGCTATTGGTAGGACTTCGTGATATCAGCCACTTCAGTTATGGTCCGGTGGTACATCCCATGCAGGGTTTGTCCACCAATGAGGATCTGTCCTCCAGCGCTGTATCCTCTGCTCTCCATTGCCTGAGACATTCACTGAGCACACTGTCAGATGAGGCCTTGAGCTTGATGTATTAATGCATCTTGGATGTTTCATCGTGGATGGTGGCTTCTACGCTCACTAGTCCTTGGCCTCCTTCCTTGCGGCTAGCATACAGTCTCAGGGTGCTGGATTTTGGATGGAACCGTCCATGCATGGTGAGGAGCTTTCGTGTTTTAACATCCGTGGTTTGTTTATCTTTCTTTGGCCATCTTATTATTCCTGCAGGGTATCTGATAACTGGTAGTGCATAGCTGTTTATTGCCCAGGTCTTATTTTTGCAATGAGCTGGCTTCTCAGGACTTGCCTTACTTGTTGGAGGTATTTAGCTGTTGCAGCTTTCCTTGTTGCCTGCTCCAGGTTGCCATTTGCCTGTGAAATTCCAAGGTACTTGTAACTGTCTTCAATTTCTTCTATTGTTCTTACTGGGAGTGAGACCCCTCCTGTGTGGACTACCTTGCCTCTCTTTGTCACCATCCGGCTACATTTCTCAAGCCCGAATGACATCGCAATGTCAGTACTGTAGATCCTGGTGGTGTGGATAGGGGACTCAATGTCATGCAGGCTCTTAGCATATAGCTTGATGTCATCCATGTAGAGGAGGTGGCTGATGGTGGCCCCATTTCTGAATCTGTATTTTTTGGCTGAGGGAGTTCAGACCTATGCAGTACAGTAGTAGGGACATAGCGTCAACTAGGTATATCCCACATTTGATAGAAACCTGTGCAAGTAGCTTGCCATTGCAATGATGCCTGACATGAGCTTCCATGTTGTGGAGAGAACGATTATTGGATGTTAGTTTGATGGCGCTGCACCCTTTGAGGGATCCTACTGGATCAGGATTGTTCGCCCTTCTGTTAGCCAGCTCTTAGCAGCTGGTTCATTTGTGCTGCCAGGCGCTTGTGGAGTGCGGTGAGTTTCTTTAGCCAGTAGGCTTGTATCATGTCACGGCCTGGTGCTGTCCAGTTTTTCATACCTGAGACTCTTTCTTGGATGTCTCTGTGATGGTTACTGGATTCTGTTCAGGGACGTTGCTGTGTTCTTTGCTCAGAGAGACCAGGCACTGGGCATTGTTGTTATCTGCTGTCTCCCGTATACTTTTCCAGTACTGTTCAGTTTCGAGCCTTGGTCAATCTGCTCTGCTGTTGTATGTGGCATAGCCTCCTCTTTGACCTGGTGTTCTGGCACTTATGGAGTTGCATTTGTGTTGGACCGCTTAAATCTCAAGTTGTAATAGGAGGTGCCAATTGGATGTTGGAACATTGAGCTACTAGTTGCTTGGCAGTTAGCATTGATTGTGGGTGTTGAGGCAAAGATTCACTCCACATTCTGTGCATGTATCCTCTCAGACCTATTTTGGACGTCTGAGCCTGAAACTGAGCATGACGTGTTTCATTGTCTCTCATGGATTATGATGGCGTAACATATATGTGTATGTGTGTGTATATTTAGTCAGCCACCAATTGTGCAAATTCTCCCATATAAAAAGGTGAGAAAAGTCTGTAATTTTATTGTAAATATACCTCAACTATGAGACGCAAATTAAGAGAAAAAAAACAGAAATCACATTGTCTTGTTTTTAAAGAATTTATTTGTAAACTATGGTGGAAAAACAAAAAACAAAAGTTTTACTAAATACTTTGTTAGTCAAAAGTTTTATGTAAGTCTATACAAGGTTTTTACAAATTGTTGCTGGTATTATGGCCCATTCCTCCATGCGGATCTCCTCTAGAGCAGTGATGTTTTGGGGCTGCTGGTAGGTTACATGGACTTTCAACTCCCTCCAAAGATTTTCTTTGAGGTAGGGATTTAGAGACTTGCTAGGCCACTCCATGGCCTTGAAATGCTTCTTACGAAGCCTCTCCTTCATTACCCGAACAGTTTGTTTGGGATTGTTGTCATGCTGAACGACCCAGCTATGTCTCATCTTCAATGCCCTTGCTTCTGGATCATCCAAATGCTCTCTAGCAAACTTTAGACGGGCCTGCACATGGACTGGCTTTAGCAAGGGGACATATCTGGTACTGCAGGGTTTGAGTTCCTTGCGCCATAGTGTGTTACTGATGGAACCCTTTGTTTCTTTGGTCCCAGTTCTCAGCAGGTCATTCACTAGGTCCCCCGTGTGATTCTGAGATTTTTGCTCACCGTTCTTGTGATCATTCTGACACCACGGAGTGAGATCTTGTGGGGAGCCTCTGATGGAGGGAGATTATGAGTGGTTTTGTATGTCCTGCATTTCTTAAAAATTGCACCCACCGTTGATTTCTTAACACCAAGCTGCTTACCTGTTGCAGATTCAGTCTTCCCAGCCTGGTGCAGGTCAACAATTTGGTTTCTGGTGTCTTTAGACAGCTCTTTGGTCTCCATAGTGGAGTTTGGAGTGTGACTGTTTGAGGTTGTGGACTGATGTCTTTGATATAGATCAGTGTTTTTCAACCTTTTTTGAGCCAATGCACACTTTATCCTTGACAAAAATCCCGTGGAACACCAGCGTCCAAAAAATTAAAAAAGGAGAAACTCTATTGTCCTTTTTAGTCTGTTAGTTTGATGTACAGTACCTCCATGATCTCACATGCATTTTTGTGATAATTGTGGCAGAAAAGCTGGAAGTTGCACCTGTTTTTTCTTAAAGATGTAATAAAAGTTAAGTTAGTTTTCAGTAAAAATTTTCAACTAAATTATTTGACATTTTACCCTGGAAGTTGTTTTCCCCTTCAGTTTATTAACATGCAATTCTATGTAACCATAAAAAAAAAAAAAACTATATTCTGTCTAAATAGTGATTTATTTTTTAAATGTTGGTGCAAAGGCAACTGTAATTTTTGAACAATATCATCACAAAATGTTTAATAAATTTTACACAAAAAGACTAACATTATATTTACGTTTTCTGTAGCTACACAAAAAGTGAAAATGTTGAAGTTTTATTAGTTTTTCTTTTGTCTTAATCAAAAATGAAGTCTTTGAAAACTTTAACAAATATGTTTTATTTGTTTTTAGATGATTAAATTATTTTAATTTAGTTTAATTGTGTCTGTTGGCCACTTGACCTCAATCCTGTTTCTTAAATGTTGTTGTTACTTCTTCTTAAGTTTAACATATAAAATAATCCAGACGTTATTAGAAAAGTGTTTCAGTTAGAAAGACGACTTGGACCAAACTCTGGGATGTTTGGCTGTTAATAAACACAAACCTTGAAGGAGAACTAAACTGTTGACCTCTAATTTTATCAAGAAAATTTAAAAACTGGTTGATGTGTGTTCGTTGTGGTTTCAAGACGTTTAAGAGGGGAGACTCATTGTGCTGAGATGCTGTCACTTTAACCCTATGCATCATGGGAGATGTAGTGCGAAACTCTCTTCTCTGAGCTCCATTGTTTTGTTCACTTGTTCCACGGTCTGACACCGGATTCTGTGGAAAGCTACACCGCTAAAGACGAGCTTTAGCTGGTATTTTTGTTAGAACTGAGAGACTTTAGGAGCAGAATCGGAACAAGGAAGTGAAGACTTTAACCACTTCTGGTTGGTCAGACTGATGACGTGTGATTAAGCCTCCAAGAATGATTGTTGGAGACAGTTAAAGGGGCGGGACTTTTCCGCAAACAGAGCTGAAGCTGCGGCTAAATCACGGTACCGTCATTCTAATCAAAGTGTCTTCAATAGAATCAAATAAAAACAAATAAAAAAGTATTTTACGATCTTTGGTTGAACACAGGGCTGACATCCTGGAGATGGTAAAAGTTTTTAGATCAGTGAATGGGTAATTTCCCATGACACACCTGACCTTCTCCCGCGGCACACTACACATTGGTTGAAAAACACTGATATAGATAACCAGTTCAAACAGGTGCCATTAATACAGGTAACCAGAGGAGGACAGAGGATCATCTTACAGAAGAAGTTGCTTGTCTGTGAGAGCCAGAAAACTTGCTTCTTAGTAGGTGACTGAATACCTATTTTCCACCATAATTTACAAATAAATTCTTTAAAATCAGACAATGTAAGGTAAACCACCAAGGATCAGACTGAAAACTATTCAGAAATCTAAAGACAGAGGAGGACTGAGCTTACCTAGCGTTCAGGATTACTACTGCGCAAATAGATTATTTTTTGCAAAAAATAGCTTAAACCTGGTCTTTTAGACGAATCCTGGATTCTCATAGATCAGTGATAACCTAGATATTTCTAATTGGCCTTTTTTCGGTTCCAAAATTAAGCATCACAAGTGCTTCAGAAGTTTAAACATCAGCTCATCTCTAAAAGCCTGGTGGGACTTTCCAAAAAAAAAATAACTCCACAATATTTCTATGCAAACTCATACCCATTTGGAACAACAATGACATATTACTCAACGAAGACATAATTCACTTTACTTCATGGAAGAACAAAGGGATCCAACAGTTTCATCATATTATTCAGAAAAGATTGTTTATACCTCTCCCAACACTATCCTCAATTCATTGGATTAGCAAAAACAAATTTCTAGGATACCAGCAACTCAAATTAATAAGAAGTACTAAATACTGCTTGACCCAAATAGACCTAGAACTCCCTCCTACAGTAATGCAATTCACAGACCCTAACAACCCAAAGCTCACTTCCAAAATTTACAAATTGGTATCTAATACAAATGACACAATTTACCTGCCCATGGCAAAATGGGAGTCTGAGGGAGCTATCATTGTATTCTAGTGATCAATTCTGGCTATGGATCTGTCTGAATGCTTTTAACCCTTGTGCTTTACTAGGAATTTTAACATTGGGAGTTGGGTCATCTAGACCCACTAGACAGTGCTCTGAACCTTTTTTCTTCAATGATTTGTGATCTTCACTGGTGTCCATGGATTACATGAAATCCTCTCCACCTTTATCCACCTTTGTCATGGTAGGGAGAAAACGTCAATGCAAGGGTGGGGTCATCAAGGGTTAATATGACCAACTGTCCTAATCTTCCATTTATTCAGTACAAGATTTGAAATTTTGAAAGATATGGTTTATTTCAAGCAATCAAAGCAAGAATAATAGACAAAGCAATGCAATCAGCAGTTATACATTCATACAAAGATGTATCCAACTTAGGATAATTAGACATTAAATCAAAGATTGTTTTGAAGGTAATGAATGAAAGTGAATTTTCACAATCCCACCCCTGTTCAACTGTACCATTTTCATTACATGATTTATCATAATCCAGTTCATAACTTTTTATCAGATATCTGTGCCTTAACAGCACAGTTTCAGGTCATTAAGAATCCTTAAGAATTAATAAATCACATGTCAAAGATGAAGTACTTAATAATTATGTAAAATAGACATAACCTTCAAATCAGCCTTTGGGGTTAGTAAATGTATCCTTATGAGTGAACCTAATATTTTTACTTATTAAAACAGCAACTCCTCTTTGTTTGGAGTTATAGCTAACCATGTACAAGAAGGGGAATTGTGAGCAGCACAGGAGATAATCAGCTGATTTAAATAAGTGGGTTTCCTGTAGTAAAACAATATGTACTTTCAGATCACTCAGGTGGGTTAAAACTTTCAGCCTCTGTGCCGCAGAACTCAGTCCACTCCTAACATACCAACATTGATGTTAGGAGTGGAATTTCCCATAGACTGCTCCCTCTCACTGCCCCCCTTCTCCTTCAGTTTTTTGTTTTTCTTTTCATGTGCAGATGTACATCCAGACAGCAACATTGACCATCTCCCTTGGTCTCAGCGCTTCTGTTTCTTTGGGAATGCTCTATATGCCTAAAGTCTACACCATTATCTTCCACCCTGAGCAAAATGTTCCAAAACGCAAGCGCAGCTTTAAGGCCATCGTCACTGCTGCCACCTTGACCACCAAACTATCGCATCTGGCAGCAGAGCGGCCCAACGGTGAAATGAAGACAGAACAGAGCCTGGGGATGAAGCCCAGTGGTGAGTTACTGTAAAGTTATACAATCTGGCTTTTGACAGCTGTTTTGGGTTTCACTGCTTGCTTGCATTCCAGCTTGAAGCACAGAGTGTTTACGGCAGGGGTGCTCATTACATCGATCACGATCGACTGGTCGATCTTCAAGCACATGAGGGTAGATCGCAGGCCACCAAAGATAAATAAACAAAAAAATTAAAAAAGACTTTGTTTTCTTTCCTTATCTATTTATTTATTTCGGTCAAGGGAAGGAGGGAGGGTGTTAGGAAGGGTAGATGGGAGGGCTGGCTGGGTTGGAGTTGCTCCCGATGATATTGTACCAGAGCTCATGTGGAATGAATGGATGCTTCGAAACCCACAATCAAGGCTAACTGCCAAACAACTGGCAGCCCAATGCTCGAACATCCACCAACGGCAACTCCTATCACAAGTTGAGATTGAAGTGGTATAGTACAAATACACAACCCCTGTTCATTGCCTGGATACACAGCCCCAACAACCACAGATACGCTGAGCGAGGCAGCAACTGACCTGAAAGACATGATCATGTCTAGAATGAACAACAGGCAACCCCGACGCCAGCTACAACAGTTAAATGATGTACCTCCTGAAAGTCCTCTGGAAACTGTGAATTGAGGGCAATTCCTACCACAACAATCACATAAACCAATGAACTGGTTTACACTTCAGCAGCAGTGATCCTTGAGATGCTTGGCTATAAGAGCAACCATGGGAGAAAACAATACCCACCATGGAATCAACGGTTAGAGGCCAAAATCAAGGCAACTCGGAAGGATGTGAGGAAGCTGACAGAGGCTCAAAGAGGTACAATGAGAAAGCAAATACCAAAGAGATACAGCCAGATGCCCATGCCGGAAGCACTGGAAACTGCCAAACAAAGGCTCTTAGCCTTGAGCAGCCGCCTAAAGAGGTACACAAGAGACAATGAAGCCAGACGGATAAACAGGCTGTTCGCAACTCAACCTGTGAAAGTGTAAGCTCAGTGGCAGGGTCAAAACAAAATGAACAGTACTGGAAAAGTATATGGGAGAAAGAGACAGCACATAACAGCAATGCCCAGTGGCTGGTCTCTCTGAGAAAAGAACATAGCAACCTCCCTGAACAGAATCCAGTAACCATTACAGTGGCAGACATTCAAGAAAGAGTCTCAGGTATGAAGAACTGGACAGCACTGGGCCCTGACATGATACATGCCTGCTGGCTAAAGAAAGTCACCGCACTCCACGAGCGCCTGGCAGCACAAATGAACCAGCTGCTAAGAGATGGGACTCACCCTAAATACTTAACGGAAAGGCGAACAATCCTGATACAGAAGGATCCCTCAAAGGGTGAA
The DNA here is from genome assembly GCF_053564925.1 of Oryzias latipes. Lineage (NCBI taxonomy): Eukaryota > Metazoa > Chordata > Actinopteri > Beloniformes > Adrianichthyidae > Oryzias > Oryzias latipes. Next base: position 7,777,616 of record NC_136242.1, read on the forward strand.
GTCCCATTCATCTACTGCCCTAACCTGTCTCTCCACATCATGGAAGCTCATGTCAGGCATCACTGCCACCAAGATAAATAGGCACACGGATCAATTTATGAGTAACACACAGAAGGGCATTGGTAGAGACTCCAGAGGAGCCAAATGCCAACTCCTGGTTGACAGAACAGTCGCTCAAGACTGCAGCTCACGGCACACCAACCTGTTCACAGCCTGGATTGATTACAAGAAAGCCTATGACTCAATGCCACACACATGGATCACTGAATGCTTGGAGCTGTACAACATCAACAGGACTCTAAGAGCCTCCATAGGAAACTCAATGAAGCTGTGGAAAACCACCCTTGAAGCCAATAGCAAGCCACTTGCACAAGTGTCCATCAAATGAGGATATACCAAGGTGATGCTCTGTCCCCACTGCTGTTCTGCATAGGTCGGAACCCCCTCAGCCAAATAATCACCAAGACTGGCTATGGATACCGACTCAGAAATGGGGCCACCATCAGTCACCTCCTATACATGGATGACATCAAGCTATATGCTAAGAGCGAGCGTGACATTGACTCCCTGATCCACACCACCAGGATCTACAGTACTGACATTGGGATGTTATTCGGGCTTGAGAAATGCAGCCGGATTGTGACAAAGAGAGGCAAGGTAATCCACACAGGAGGGGTCTCACTCCCAGAAGGAACAATAGCAGACATTGAAGACAGTTACAAGTACCTTGGAATTCTGCAGGCAAATGGCAACCTGGAGCAGGCAACAAGGAAAGCTCCAACAGCTAAATATCTCCAACGAGTAAGGCAAGTCCTGAGAAGCCAGCTCAATGGCAAAAACAAGACCCGGGCAATAAACAGCTATGAACTGCCAGTTATCAGATACCCTGCAGGAATAATAAGATGGCCAAAGAAAGAGAAACAGACCACGGATGTTAAAACACGAAAGCTCCTTACCATGCATGGACGGTTCCATCCCAAATCCAGCACCCTGAGACTGTATGCTAGCCGCATGGAAGGAGGCCAAGGACAAGTGAGCGTAGAAGCCACTATCCAGGATGAAACATCCAAGATGCATGAATACATCAAGCTCAACTGACAGTGTGCTCAGTGAATGTCTCAGGCAATGGAGAGCAGAGGATACAGTGCTGGAGGACAGATCCTCCAGTATTTTCATGACTATGAAAATTGTAGATTCACACTAAAGGGATCAAAACTGTGAATTAACACATGTGGAAGTATATACATAACAACAAAGTGTGAAACAGCTAAAAATATGTCATATTGTAGGTTCTTCATAGTAGCCACCTTTTGATTTGATTACTGCTTTGCACACTCTTGGCATTCTCTTGATGAGCTTCCAGAGGTAGTCACCTGAAATGTTTTTCACTTCACAGGTGTGCCCTGTCAGCTTTAATAAGTGTGATTTCTTGCCTTATAAATAGGGTTGGGACCATCAGTTGTGCAGAAGTCAGGTGGATACACAGCTAGTAGTCCTACTGAATAGACTGTTAGAATTTGTATTATGGCAAGAAAAAAGCAGCTAAGTACAGAAAAACGAGTGGCCATCATTACTTTAAAAAATGAAGGTCAGTCAGTCCGAAAAATTTGGAAAACTGTGAAAGTGTCCCCAAGTGCAGTCACAAAAACCATCAAGCGCTACAAAGAAACTGACTCACATGCGGACCGCCCCAGGAAAGGAAGACCAAGAGTCACCTCTGCTGTGGAGGATAAGTCATCCGAGTCACCAGCCTCAGAAATGGCAGGTTAACAGCAGCTCAGATTAGAGAGCAGGTCAATGGCACACAGAGTTCTAGCAGCAGACACATCTCTACAACAACTGTTCAAAGGAGACTGTGTGAATCAGGCCTTCATGGTAGAATATCTGCTAGGAAACCACTGCTAAAGAAAGGCAACAAGCAGAAGAGACTTGTTCGGGCTAAAGAACACAAAGAATGGACATCAGACCAGTAGAAATCTGTGCTTTGGTCTGATGAGTCCAAATTGGAGATTTTTGGTTCCAACCACCGTGTCTTTGTGCGACGCAGAAAAGGTGAACGGATGGACTCTACATGCCTGGTTCCCACCGTGAAGCATGGAGGAGGAGGTGTGATGGTGTGGGGGTGCTTTGCTGGTGACACTGTTGGGGATTTATTCCAAATTGAAGACATACTGAACCAGCATGGCTACCACAGCATCTTCCAGCAGCATGCTATTCCATCCGGTTTGCGTTGGACCATCATTTATTTTTCAACCGGACAATGACCCCAAACACACTTCCAGGCTGTTTAAGGGCTATTTGACCAAGAAGGAAAGTGATGGGGGGCTGCGCCAGATGACATGGCCTCCACAGTCACCGGACCTGAAGCCAATCCAGATGGTTTGGGGTGAGCTGGACCACAGAATGAAGGAAAAAGGGCCAACAAGTGCTAAGCATCTCTGGGAAGACTGTTGGAAGACCATTTCAGGTGACTACCTCTTGAGGTTCATCAAGAGAATGCCAAGAGTGTGCAAAGCAGTAATCAAAAGGTGGCTTCTATGAAGAACCTACAATATGACGTGTTTTCAGTTGTTTCACACTTTTTTGTTATGTATATAATTCCACATGTGTTAATTCACAGTTTTGATCCCTTTAGTGTGGAGGATAATACTGGAGGATCTCCAACTGTACTTTTACTAATTCTAGGAACCACAAGCAGTCCTGCATTTTGGGAGTGAAGTGTTCTGTTTGGGTGGTAAGGGACTATGAGGTCTTTAATATAGGACGGGGCTATACCATGAAAGGCCTTATAGGTTAACAGGAGGATTTTGAACTTGATTCTAGAATCAACTTAGCGCCAGTGAAGTGAAACTAACACAGGAGTGATGTGATCTCTTTTGATAGTTACTGCTAACAATCTAGCAGCTGCATTCTGAACAAGCTGGAGACTTCTTAAAGAACTAGGACACGCTGCTAACAAAGAGTTACAGTAATCCAGTCTAGATGTAATAAATGAATGGATGAGTTTTTCAGTATCACTTTTGGAAAGTATATTTTTGATCTTAGCTATATTCTGTAGTTGAAAAAAGGCAGTTTTCAAAAGCCTGAGATATATGAGCCTAAAATGATCAATCCTGGTCAAATAAAACCCCAAGGTTTCTATCTGTGGAATTGGGGGCTATACTTACACCATCCAGGGAGACTATCTGAGCAGACAGAGCATCTTTGAGGTTTGTAGGACCGAGTATAATGACCTCAGTTTTTTCTGGGGTCAGGAGGAGGTAATTAATTGTCATCCAGGTCTTGATGTCTCTGATGCAGGCATTCAGTTTCTCTATATTGTCATTTTCTTCAGGTTTAGTAGATAAATACAACTGTGTATCATCTGCATAACAGTGAAAATCAATGCTGTATTTCCTAATTATATTTCCTAAGAGAAGCATGTAGATCATAAACAGGATGGGTCCCAAAACTGAGCCCTGTGGGACTCTGTAGTTAACTCGAATGCAAAGAGAGGACTGTCCATTTACATTAACAAACTGGTACCTGTCGGATAAATAGGATTTAAACCACTGGAGGGCAGATCCTCTGATCCCTATGTCCTGCTCTAATCTTTGGAGTAAAATACTGTGGTCGATAGTGTCAAAGGCTGCACTGAGGTCCAACAGGACCAGAAAAGAAAGTAGTCCCTTTTCTGAGGCCAACAACAAGTCATTAGAGACTCTAACTAGTGCAGTTTCCGTGCTGTGGTGAGGTCTAAACCCCGACTGAAAATCTTCAAAGTGGCTGTTGTCCTGTAGCTGGCGGTAAAGCTGCTTAACTACAACTCTTTCTAGGATTTTTGAAATAAAGGGGAGGTTTGATATTGGTCAATAGTTGGCCAAGTTGCTAGTAAATAAACTGGGCTTTTTTCAGAAGAGGTTTAACAACTGCATCACTTTCACCGTTGTCCTGTCATTCACAATGTCACCGTCAACGCCACCTGCCGCTGCATGCATGTGTCACTAGTTCGCTTGACTCCAAGCACAAAGCAATGAGTTATCTGCTGCTGCCACCTACTGGTATAGAAGAGTACTGAAGCGTAATGATTGTTCTGCCAGGCGCTAAACTGCACAGGCACAAAAATTGATAATTTCCCACGGCATTTGAAAAACACTGTCCTCGACAGTATGGGATCATCAACACGGATATTAAAATCCCCTAATATTATAATTTGATCAGAATCTAAGATAGTAGTCGATAGGAAGCCTGGAAACTTAGTTAAAAATTCTGGGAACTGCTTGACTTTCCCTGCATGGGTTTTGGGTTTCTAACCTGTAGTCACTGTAATTTAGCATGTAATCCAAATGAAAAAGTGGTGGTGAGATTAACCCTTGTGCTATCTTAGATGACCCCACCCTTACATTGACGTGTTCTCCCTACCATGACAAAAGTGGATAAAGGTGGAAAGATTTCATGTAATCCATGGACACCAGTGAAGATCACAAATCATTGAAGAGAAAAGGTTCAGAGCACTGTCTAGTGGGTCTAGATGACCCAACTCCCAATGTTAAAGTGCCTAGGATAGCACAAGGGTTAAGTTAAGGAAGTTTGTCAATTCTGCAGCTAAATGAGACAATTCCTGGATGGTTTCTATGTGCAGTATAATAATAAAAAAAAGAAAGTAAAAAATAAGGAGGGGCTGCATATCATTTCTTAAATGATAAAAACGTGACCTACAGCAGTGAGCTCCGTCTGCAGGTGGTCTGGAGCGTCATCAGGGCACACAGAGAAATTGTCCACTCCTCGCAATAAAAATGTGGGACTTGCCTCTGCTTTCATCGCAGGCTAATGAAAAACACTCAATCTCCGCTCCTTTTGCCTCCAATTGTCTGCTAATGTCGGATGAAATGTCTTCAATTCTCTGGACCACAGTGTTCCAGGCAAACATGAGCAAACTCCTGCTTCTTCTCAGGACAAATGTTCTTCACCATTTTATTTATGCAGTCTTTAATAAATTCACCATCTGTGAACAAAATGTGCAGTTCTTTGCTACTGATTGATCGATTGATTGATGTCAATAGAATAAAACCCGTTACACAGATTTATCAAACTCATTACAGAAATGATGAAATGCATAGATAAAAAAAAACCAGAAAAAAAACAAAGACCGGTAAGTCACATTTGCTTAATTAAATGTAGTGATCCTTAACTAAAGTCAAGTAGATCTGGATTTATTGCTTGGGAAGAAGCGAGTTTATATAATTCCACCCCTGTACTGAGTTAATTAATTTTATAGTTTTACATAGTTTTTGTGATCTGGTTCTGATCAGGTAGATTCTTTTCAAGTTACAAAATCCATTGCCCTTTAATGATTAACTATCTTCAGAAAACATTCATTCATGATTTCAGTAAACAGTAACGGTAATTGATTTGTAATAACTTCATACCATGTAATCCTTATAGGTTAGCAGGAGGATTTTTAAATAAATTCTACAGAGTCCAACTAGTGCACTTTCAGTGATGTTATTCAAAATATATACATTTAAAATATGAACCCTCTGAGGTCCTCCGGTGCTGGCCTCTTAGTTGTTCCTAAGGTGAGGACCAAAACTTATGGTGAGGCTTCATTCGGCCATTATGGTCTTCGCCTGTGGAACAGCCTGACGGAGAACCTCAGGGCCGCAGAGACTGTAGAGGTTTTCAAGAAGAGGCTCAAGACCCACCTTTTTAATTTAGCTTTTAGTTGATTTTAACTGCTAATTTATTCTATTAGTTTTAGTATTGGCTATTTTATTTATTTAATTTCATTTCATGCATCTTTTTTCTCAATTTTATGTTTTTATATACATCTTGTATCTTTAGTTTTAGTATCTTATCAGGATTTTAGCCCCAGTATTTCTTGTGGGGATCTTTTCTGCCAGGGCTTGCCGGCTTGCTCTGTGGTTTTTGCCACGGTTGTTGCCCTTGCTGGGGCAGCTAGAGTCTAATTTTGCAGCTTCACGGCTGTGAAGTGGACCCAGTGTTGTCCCAGTCTGGGTGGGCGCTGTGGCGATGCTCCCATGGCCAAGCTGGCTCCTGGTATGAAAGGGATTCCCAAATACTGTTTCCTCAAAGCAGAGCCAAGTCTTACTTGTTTATTTATTTATATAATTTAATTTTTTTTACAGTTACGTATAGTCATTATTCATTGTACGTGGGGGTCATGGGTCATATGTTTTAACGGAGGGGAGTGGGAAAGGTGAAGGGTGGGTTGGGTTTCTACTGTAATATTGTGAGTTTTCTGTTTTTAATGTGAAAGCGCTTTGAGCTGCAAACTGCATGAAAAGCGCTATTTTATAAATAAAGTTTGATTTGACTTGATTTGATTTGGTGAAAGTTTGACTGAAAGTCTTCAAAGTGGCTATTGTCCTGTAGGTGGCGGTAAAGCTGCTTAACTACAACTCTTTCTAGGATTTTTAAATAAAGGGGTGGTTTGTTATTGGTCTATAGTTGGCCAGGAAGCGACTTCTGGTAAACGGACCTGCAGCTTTGTGGACCATAAAGGTCAGAGGTCCTTAGGTACTGGTCATGGTTGGAGTTAGTCACTGGCGGGGCTCCACTCATGGGTCTGGAACAAACTCTGACAGAAGTTCTGTGTCTTGATCCAAGTCTGCTAATGACACTTTGAGGCTCACCAAGTTCACGTTCCATATCTGATGGCCTACTACCAACCTGAAGGCACACTATGGCCAGCTGATGCTGCTCGTCCGTTAAGCAATGCTGTATGTTCGTGGCTGTTTGAATGATGAACTTGGAACGACTTACTGTCAAATACACTGCACACAGACGATTTGGTGGAAAACCCACAGTGAGGTGTGTCTATCACCTCAGTACAATTGCTTCCATATCACAAAAATCTGTGAATTGAAACAAACACTGTGTTTATGACATCCAATGAGTTTTTCACAATATCCCTAATTTATTGTGAATAGTGTACATATTATTTTAATTTTCATATATCCAGTAAAAAGACAAATATATGGCAACCATTCTAACTTAATGCATTAAATAGTAAGAATAGTGGTTTGACCTGTGAATTGTTCATCTTGATGTATCTCTCATGCTCTTTTTTTTTGCTTCTTTTTCTTTTAGTGTCCCCACAAAAAACCACCTACGTCAGCTACAACAACCAAGCCGTGTGAGGAAGACAATCCTAAACTTTTAGAAACCAGACTTCCATTGGAGTCAAGTGGATCCCAACACCTAACAAGAAAAGTAGAAGTTCTCAGGACTTTGAAACATTTTGAGTATTATGAAAGACCGAGAACTAAAGCCCTCTCGTGCATATTGCGTTTAATGCTTAAAGGCAGTCAAAAAATCAATATTAAAGCAAACAAACAAAAAAAGATCTCCAAAATTGAAAGTTCTTGGGATCAGCCATATTTTAGGTGTATCAGTTGTTTTGGTTTTTCTTGTATGGTTGTTGTGAAATGTTTTTTTCACGTCATCTGTTAAGAGATATCTTAAAGCTATGGTTCAATTGAAGCATGCCTTTTTATACAATTAACTTATTTGAAATAAAGGAATGTTTGGCTAATCTGTGTTTTACTGACCAGCCTCTCACCCCATCTCATGACAGCGGAAGCCGCTCCAATCCGTGTGTCGATCTCACAGAGAGCTCTGTCACGCTCCAATCTTTCCTCACTCGTGAACGGACCCCAAACTCACAGAGCACCCTTCACATGAAATCACGCAGGACGCAGTCAAACGCCTTCTACAAATCCACAAAACACATTTCGACTGGATGAAGGAACTGCCACACACCCTCCAGCACCCTAAAGAGGGCGTAGAGCTGGTCCACAGTTTCTGACTGCAACACAATGCTGCAGAGACGTGTCAGCCAAGACACTCCCACAGACAAGTGTTTGGGGGTAATGACTGAAAGTAATGAATTACTGTAATTTAATTATTTTTGTCAGTAACAGAGTAACGTAAGGAATTACAGTTAACATTTTTGTAATTAAATTACTAGACTACAGAAACCCCTCATTACTTCATGACTCACATCTTGTGGCACTGAAACAAATAGTCACCTATTTGTCCCTTGGTTAAGTGAAACAGAACGGATACTAATTAAAAAAACAGAGTTACTGATGCATGTGTGCACACATGAGATCTGTGAATAAAGTTAAAACATTTTAATGTCAGTTTATTCACATTCAACACAACAAAATAAAAGAATAAAAGTTTAAGACCATTAAAATAAAATGTTCATCTCAGCTTGTCCTGAGCAGACTTTTTTTTGTCTTGCCATGGATGCAAGTGTCGTAAACCTAACATTCCAAACGAGCCTGCAGTGAATCCTTCAGTTCAGGACATGAAGGTAGTGCGTGTTAGAGGATGCAGAAGACAGGGTTTAGAAGGAGGAAGCTGAATCGCCAGAAAAAGAATGAATAAATGTTTATTCCTACCTTATTTTTTCTGTTTTATTTTATATTATTTATATATAGTATTGATGTACAACATATTTGAATAATATTGTACTGAAACTGACGTTTACAATAAAGTTTTTTTTAATCGTCATTTCCGGGGTTTCACGCGCATGCGTGCTAAACACTGCCAACTTGAAACTAAGCGAGGGAAAACCAAAGTGGACTCGGCGCTAGTAAGTTCGAATGTTTTCCGAAGGTTCCCATTAGCAAATAGAGTTTTGAGTTACTCAGTAATTAGCTCTGTAATGCGTTTCCTTGGTTAGACGGTATTTTTTGAATGTCTCATCGGTCTTCTCCTGCATAACATTCAGAACGCACTGTTTACTTTGTAACTGGCTCAGGTAGCGACCGGAAGATGATCGGGGCACAGCTAAACTATCAGATGAATCATTTTTCAGAACAAAAAGGCCTCTATAGGTGGTTCGTAGGTTTGTGCGGACTGACACGTCCTCCATGAAAAAAACCGAGACCCAGAGAGCCAGGCTAGACCGTTTACTCTTTTAATCATCTAATTATTTTTTTTATTGATATGCTAAATAAAACAAACATACAGAGCAAATAGAACATAGTAGCAGGCTATGCATTTCAAAACATACATTCCAATTAATGACACACATTAAAAGACCGGAAACTTTCACAAGTATTAATAGTTTTTGTTTTGTTTACATGGTTAGAAATGGTACATGAGTAATTCAATTTATTTAATTATTACGGAGGGGGGGGGGGGGGGGTTGTGTAGGGGACAATTTTGGTTTGTGAATATGAAATGTACTAATTATAATAAATAGATTATTTGCTAGTTTTATTTTCTAGTGCGAGTTCTCTTCATGGAAGCCAATTACTTCTTTCTCTTTCGGCTTTTCCCATCAGGGGTCGCCACAGCGAATCATCCTTTTCCACCTCACTCTATCATGGACATCTTCTACCCTAACATTAGCCAACTTCATGTCCTCTGTTAAGACATCCATGTATCTCCTCTTTGGCCGTCCTCTTGCCCTCCTGCCAGGCAGCTCCATCTCCAACATCCTTCTACCAATATATCCACTATCCCTCCTCTGAACATGTCCAAACCATCTCAGTCTGGCTTCTCTGACTTTGTCGCTAACACAGGCAACATGAGCCGTCCCTCTGATGTACTCGTTCCTTATCCTGTCTAACCTGGTCACTCCTAAGGAGAACCTCAACATCTTCATCTCTGCTACCTCCATCTCAGCCTCTTGTCTCTGTCTCACTGCTACCGTCTCTAACCCATAGAGCAGAGCTGGTCTCACCACTGTCTTGTACACCTTTCCTTTGAGTCTTGCTGGCACTCTTCTGTCACACAACACTCCTGACACTTTCCTCCACCCGCTCCAACCTGCCTGCACTCGCCTCTTCACCTCTTTTCCACACTCCCCATCACACTGAACTGTTGACCCCAAGTACTTAAACTCCTGCACCTTCTTCACCTCAGCCCCCTGTAACCTAACGCTTCTACCTTGATCCCTCTCGTTCAGACACATGTATTCTGTCTTACTATGACTGACCTTCATGCCTCTTCTTTCCAGAGCAAACCTCCACCTCTCTAGCTGTTCCTCCACCTGCTCTCTACTCTCACTGCAAATTACAATGTCATCCGCAAACATCATTGTCCAGGGAGATTCCAGTCTTATATCATTTAATGAAAGTGCTTTATAAAAACAGAATAAATTTGATTGGTACCCCACCAGGCAAGATCTGGCATGGAGACCCAGGTGGAGGGTGACTGGCAGTGATCTTGTTTTTCTTCCGTTTTCTAATAGTTGTTCTAAATGTTGATCTTTTCTCACTAACATATAATATTTGATGGTTAACCCGTTAAGTCTATTTTCTTTATATGTGTCAGGCTACATCAGTATCATGCCTTTCCATGCTCTGGTGGATGGGGCAAGTCCAGGTGTTCAAGTGCCGCTACACCTGACCAGGATTCCCATCAATCTCATCAGCACCAGCTCAGATTTGGCAAATGCACTAGTTAAGGTTTGTTGTTAGAACTCTCTTTGAAAACATGGTCTAAAGTGTAAATTAAATGTTTATGGACATTAATGAAAAAATAGGTCAATACATTTGGTTTCCCATTACTTTTAAGGGAAACCTCTGTAAAATATCTACTGTTGATTTAAACTGTTATTGTAAACTAGATTTTGTGTTGGACCTATTTCAATGTGACGAATTTTCCCTTAACTCAACCATTAAAGGGGAAAGGAAGCTAAGAACCAAACGTCAACTTCAACAGACTTTTAAAATCTGGTTGATAAATGCAACTAAGTAGAATAAGATAACTGTCACAAAGACTGGTATTTTAAATTTATAATATTAATAATTATAAAATAAGAAAGAAACCTTAGAATCTATCGTATATGCAGTTTTATTAGCAGCATCCTCATAATATTTGAGTTGGTCATTGCATATTATGCAGAGTATGGGAATGACTGACGCAATAAATCCATAGTTTGAGTAGAACTCTTTTCTGTCAAGTGAACATTTCCCTTTCTTAGAAGTGGAAGCTGGAAGGCTTTTCCTCTGTCTCCTTACCCACCGAGCAAAAGATGCCTGTTAGATAACTAATATACATCTATTGTGGATGTCTTCAATGATTTGTGATCTTCACTGGTGTCCATGGATTACATGAAATCTTTCCACCTTTATCCACTTTTGTCATGGTAGGGAGAACACGTCAATGTAAGGGTGGGGTCATCTAAGATAGCACAAAAGTTACAAGAGTTTGGAAAATACCTGCCTGTGAGCAGAGGTGCAAAAAGTGCGTACTCGCCAGGCTACAGAGGGCACCAAACCCAAGTTGTAAAAATTATTTCTAGTCCGTATTTTAATTCAACAGCTAATGCTGGAGCGCGCCATTAATTGTTTTTGTTTGAATCGTGTAGTCATCCGATGACAGCGCGCTAAAGGTGGAAAGGCAAAAGAAAACCCAATCAGGGGCTCAAAACAGAAAAGGCTAGAGGGAGAAGGACAAGGATGTAGATAGAATGAAGAAAAGTTTCTCTAATGGTTGAGAGACAGCAGCTACGTTATAGCCATGTTAAAAACAGGCTAGGAAACATTCAGGCTAAAGCAACTAGTGAAATGCTCACTAGTGTCTTACAGCTGTACTGAGCAGGATTTACAGAATCACTACATTTGATTAGAAAAATAAAAGAGCTTGTTTGTGCTGATTTTGTTTCAGACAGACATGAATCATTTCTTTAACTAGATGTACCAAAACACTAAAAAAGATTTTATCCTATGACTGTAACAGCACTAAATAATGATAAAAACTGCTCCTATTTAAAGAAGAGGGGAGAAGTATGTGTGATGGTGGGTTAGATGGTGTTTTTGTTTCTTTTCATGAGGAATGAAAATTAGAATACACTTAAAAGCTCAAAAAGTTGATTTTGCATGAGACAGTAAAAGGAGAAAAATGATGATGGCATACCAAAACCACAATCCTGGAAATATGCTTGACTTGGCTTTTCCAGCTGTTTTGTTTCAAGTAAATCTGCTGCAGCAGAAAGATCTTATATGACACACTTAATGGAGTTTATTTTATTTTGAAAGGAACTTGCATATTGCTGTTAAAGTAAAATAATTTAAAATTGTTATATATAGAAGAAAAAAAATACTTCAGTTATTGCAAAAAAATTTAAGCCACATTTTGTAAATGAATGGACTAATGGCCACAGAAACAAATACAATGTCTATTTCTGTACAGGAAAGTGGGACTTTGTAGGCTCTTTCAGATAGCAACAGGAAAATTATACAACAGACTGGCGACTTGTTCAGGGTATACTTCACCTGTGCCCAACAGCAGCTGAAGTGGAACCAGCAACCCTGTGACCCCAAAAGGGATCCAACAAATTCTAAAGATGAATGGATAGATTTATTTCATATCTAGTAAATGTTTCAAAAAGTCCCTCATAGACGTCTAGAAATATCTTTCAGAGCAGAAGCTGAGGACTTTAGTGTCTTTCAGAATACCATTGGGAGACATCTGATAGAGGAAGCAAATAGAGTTGACTGAGATGTTCAATAGACATCTACAATAGATGTATACAAGTTATCTAATTATCCTACAAAATTATCCAAAAATCCGACGTGTACAGGTAGGTGTGTAGGAGACATCTATATGCAGAACACTATTGGTAGACCTCTAATATAGTAACAATATAGAGTTATCAGAGATGTCCAGGCGACATCTACAGTAAATGTATATTAGCTATCTAATAGACATCTTGTGCCCAGTAGGAAGAAACTACCCAAATGTCTTGTTTACCACGCGCAAGGCATGACTGGTCCGCTACACGATTAGCTGTAGGAAAGTCGTCTGCTAGATTAGATCAGATTAGATGACTTTATTCATCCCACGATGGGGAAATTCATTTATCTGTGGCAGCAACAATGACATTCATAAATAACATCAAAAAGGACATAAAAAATGACATTCATATTAAATAAATAAATAAATAAATATTAAATAAATGCAACTGCGAAAGTAGATTTGATGCTAGAGATTTAAATGGCGATGTGCTATAAACCTCAATGATTCGATGTCTATCAAATGCATATTGCATATCTAAAGCTGTTAACATTGAAAAAGCTATTCTAGATACAGTGAGGTCAATAAGTATTTGATCACCCTGTGATTTAGCAAGTTCTCCCACTTAGAAAACATAGAGGGGTCTAAAACTTTCCTCATACGTGCATTTCCACAGTGAGAGACAGAATCTGAAGAAACATTCAGAAATCACGTTGTACGATTTTTTTAAAACAATTTATTTGTATATTACTGTGACAAATAAGTATTTGATCACTTGGGTTAAACAACTTTAATATTTGGTACAGAAGCCTTTGTTAACAATTACAGAGGTTCCTGTAGTTCTTCACTAGGTTTCTACACACTGCAGCAGGGATTTTGGCCCACTCCTCCATACAGATCTTCTCTAGATCTGTCAGGGTTTGGGGCTGTCGCCGAGCAACACAGAGTTTAAGCTCCCTCCAAAGATTCTCTATTGGATTTAGGTCTGGAGACTGGCTTGGCCACCCCAGAACCTTGATATGCTTCTTACAGAGCCACTCCTTGGTTTTCTTGGCTCTGTGCTTCGGGTCATTGTCATGCTGAAAGACCCAGCCACGACCCATCTTCAACGCTCTGACAGAGGTAAGGAGGTTTTTGCCCAATATCTCACAATACAGAGCCCCGTTCATCCTCTCCTTAATACAGTGCAGTTGTCCTGTCCCCTGTGCAGAAAAACACCCCCAGAGCATGATGCTTCCACCCCCGTGCTTCACTGTAGGTATGGTGTTCTTGGAATGATGCTCCTCCTTCTTCCTCCTCCAAACACGCCGAATGGAGTTAAGACCAAAAAGTTCTATTTTGGTCTCATCTGACCACAAGGCTTTCTCCCATGACTCCTCTGGATCATCAAGATGGTCATTGGCAAACTTCAGACGGGCCTTGACATGGGCTGACTTCAGCAGGGGAACCTTCCGTGCGATACATGATTTTAACCATGATGTTTTAATGCATTACTTATAGTGACCTTGGAAACGATGGTCCTAGCTCTCTTCAGGTCATTGACCAGCTCCTCCCATGTAGTCCTGGGCTGATTCTTCACCTTCCTTAGCATCATCGAAACCCCACGAGGTGAGATCATGCGAGGGGCCCCAGTCCGAGGGACATTGACAGTCATCATTAGCCTCTTCCAGTTTCTGACAATTGCTCCAACAGTTGTTCTTTTGTCACCAAGCTGCTTGGCAATTGCCCCGTAGCCACTTCCAGCTTTGTGAAGGTCTACAATTTTGTCTCTTGTGTCTTTTGACAGCTCTTTGGTTTTGCCCATGTTGGTAGTTAGACTTCTGACTGATTGTGGGGGGGGGGCACAGGTGCCTTTATGCAAGCTAACCACCTCAAACAGGTGCCACTAATTTAGAATCATGAGCAGAGTGGAGTTGGACTATTTAAAAGCAGAACAGCAGGTCTTTGCTGGTCAGAAATCTATCTGATAATCAAGTGATCAATGGATTTGTCACAGTAATATACAAATAAATTGTTTTAAAAAAATCGTACAACGTGATTTCTGAATGTTTCTTCAGATTCTGTCTCTCACTGTGGAAATGCACATATGATGAAAATTTTAGACCCCTCCATGTTTTCTAAGTGGGAGAACTTGCTAAATCTCAGGGTGATCAAATACTTATTGACCTCACTGTATAATAAATGTGTCTATGCCCAGTGGGTACTGGCTCTGGTCTTTTCCCTAGCTTGTGGGTTGAATTTAGCTGTAATGTAGCACCCGCTTTAAGAAGATGTGTGTCAACATGCGTTGAGAGTTAGTCATAGATGGATGTGGTGGAGAAAAACTTCAATCAGGATCAGATACTTAAAAAAAGAAATAAAAATTATAGTTCGGTTTTTTTCCCTCTGCGACTCAGTTTGAAGTGTCCCACTGAATATCCCTGCTTTGCACAGCTTCATTCAGACCTACATCGGTTTCAGCATGTTGTACTGTTCCTTCATGTTCCAGGGAAAGGTTGTCCGTAAAGGACCTCTAGTCTCAGTTGCACCTAATGACTTCATCCTGAAAGCTGTCATTCAAGGTAACACATAAACACACGTCTTTTAAATCTAAAATTACTTTTCTATATCTTGTGTTTGTGAAAGTAAAACTTTGATATAATATCCTGAAGAAAATCCCTTTTCTTGATTTATATTATGGTCCAGCTTCACTCTATTTGGCTCATAATAGACTGGTGCCGACAGTAATTTAAGAGAATTTTTAGTTAGTGGGTGAAAGTTGACTCATCAGAGCTTTCATTTGTTTTGTTTTTTCCTTCAGACCTTAATCAGCTGAGGCCTGACTCTATTAAATACTATATATAACCAAAATAGGGAGATGTTAATGTTGAGGAGTTCTAATGTTGTTATCTCGTTTGCATTTTACATTTTTAGTTAAATACAGATTGTTAAATATCTCCAACATTATTTTGTGATAAAGTAATGTTGATATTGATCCATAAGAGTGAGATTGGCTGGTTGGTCCGTGTCAAAATGTCTGAAATAAATTGTCTTCCAGGTTGAAAAGCCAATTTTGATCTATTTTTCAGAAGAAGACTCCCAGCCACACATTTCGACCCAGATCCCTGCCATCAACATTGTTGTTTTTGGAGAACTGGCGAGGGATTTCAGTCAGTGTGTCAGCCCTGGGGTTTGTTTACTAAATTGTCAAACATTCGATTTTTTTCTTTTCTTAAGACTTTAATGTCTGTTTTTTCCACACTGAAGACATACTACCAAACTCATGTACAAACTGATGTATTTAATCTTTTACTAAGGGTGTATTTAGACTGGACACATTTGGATCGCTTAAGGTGAACTAAAGTTTCTTTTCCCTGATAATCCGGAACAAATTTTCCGTCTGAACGCACCCAAGCGCACCCTGGAAAACCAACCCAGTGTTTTGCTCTACAATAAGCAAAGAACATGCAGGTGTTGAACATTTGAATTCAGGCATATGCACAGAGTCCAACTTTTTAAAGAAAACATTTATTTAGAAATATTTTCTAAATCCAAAACTAAAAGTAACTTAACACTGGATTGCTGCAGCTCATGCCAGGAAATTATTTCTGATCTGATTTTAGAGCCAGCTCTGGGACGCTAAACTTATTTTCATGTTTGGACCTTATGTTGCTTAAAGTTAAAGGGAATAAAATATATTTAGGAAAAGACAAAAATTCTTACAGCTTGAATTTCTCAACTCAACTGTTGGGGTTCTGTCACACTTTATAGTTCCTCCAAATGATAATTTGAATTCTTGGTTAGCCATTATCAGATAAGCCTTAAACTTGTTTTAACAGAACAGAAGAGAGTTTTTCTCATTTCTTTGTTGTCATTTCACCACAGGGATAAAACGACAGAGAGTCTCTGGTCCCGTTCAACTACACATTCAATTAAATATCAAAATAACCTCATAAAATAAGTAAAGAAGAATCATCTGTGGCTTTTTGTGCATGTTTGGGAAAACAGACACCGCACCCAACCTCATTAAATCATGTAAACATGGAGGATTTCTTACAGGATGTGGTGATGGCCTCTGGCTTCACTGTCAGCAAATCTCCCACAGCTAGTAAGGACAAGCTTCACCACTTTAACCTGCTGCTGTCAGAGAAAGATGCCAATATCTACGTAAGTAGTTTGAAAATTGCATTTGGTGTATTTAAACACATATGGAAGCAAATGAACAGTTTACATCCTAAACTGCCTGACATTTACTGTCAATAGACCATTACTGACTGTTGTACATGTTGATCCCATAATTGTTGACTGTATTGGCCGTTTTACCGGGGTTTCACTGTCAGTACTGGTTGAGACTGAATGTATGTCATGGATTAATGTGTATTGTTCTTTTTTTTCTATTGTTTTGGTAGCTCATCAATTATCTTTCTCATAGATACATATTTTTATGCAATCAATACAGAAAGTACCGTAAATTCAGCGCAACCACCCATATTCACGTGTTTGACTGCTTTTATACATACACAAGCTGCGTCAGAGTACAAGCCGCGCATGTGATAGCCGATATTGTCATCCTGACAGATCACGATCAGCATCCCAGAGTGAGTGCAATTCATTAGCACATTGTGGGTGGTGCCAGTTTTGCCTCTGGGTCACGTATTTGAGTGTATCGACATCTGTCAAACAGCATGGACCTATATTCTGTTCACAAGTCCCTCAGTCATGGTGTTTTTATTTCATTTTTTTTTTTTACTTATTGACAATCTAGGTATCTAACATAAAATTACAAACAGTAACCATATAATCAACATTACATCCCTCAGTTATAATGAGGAAATTTACATCCGCGATTCCACATTTCCCATGAGTCTTAGGGGCTAAAGGCGGGGCCAATGCCCGGCTCCCCATACTGTTGTACGTGTTTAAGAATGAGCAAGTAGCAGCAGTGCATGGAGGGGTGAACGGGAAAAGCTCTCCTTCCGCTTGTGTCGCAGCAGCGTTATGGGAGTAACAGGACTGGTTAGAAAACACAACGGTAAAATAAAGCAGCGGCGACTGAAAAGCGCGCGCCTCAGCGCGATACGCGCGCCTCAGTGCGGCGCGTGCGTCAGAATTCAGAAGCCTCTGCACTCCGCGGACGCCTCTGCGCTCCGCTCTCGCCCCGCGCGCTCCTTGTCTCCCCTTCCTATCTACTCCGACACCTCTGGCCAGGGCGGCTTCAAGGAGGAGCACTTCGTCCCCATTGCGCCGGTGGAAGGAGCAAATCGTTTCTGTGCAAAGCAATCGGACTTAATACTGTACGTTTTGTGTATGAGGGTCGGATGCGTTGTTACGTGTGGGAGCCTTCAGACTGCCATCGGCCCCGCAGCTCAATCAGCAGGAGAAGATGTCTCCAGCTCACACGGAGGCTGTGAGTTTTTCAAAGCAAAATTCCGCTTTTACGGTTTCCTTAGAAACCGTAAATGGAGTGTAAATTCACTCCATGCGCTGTTCTCTCCGTCATGCAGCAAACCGGCTTTTCCAAACCCGTTGGTGACGGTGGACTTTTTTACGCTGCTTTTAACGATTGCTTTTAACTTGAAAGCTTCATCATAATGTAGCGGCGATCATGTGCACGTTGGGTCTAATGGCCCCAAAGGATTCTGGGATGCGGCCGGGCATGCGTGTTTCGTTTTGTTGAACCATGACTGAAGTGTCTAAGACCTGAAGTCAAGTCCATGTTGTTTGGCTGCTTAGAGGTGTGTTGAATAAAAATGCCTCGTGCTTGGTGTTAGATAGAGAATTCAAACTATTCACTGAGTTCGAAAATACGTACATGGCGGCCGCCAATTAAATCCATAAATTAGCCGCGTCACTGAATAAGCCGCAGGGCTGTAAGCGCAGGAAAAAAGTAGCGGCTTGTAATCCGGAAATTACGGTACTTTATATGTGAGGTTTAAAAAATACAAGCACACACATTAAAAAAAGGAAATGAGAACAATAAATCAGAGAGACACAGAGAGAAAAGAAGAGGTTTCATAGATTCTGCTTCTAGGTGATTATATTTTATATTAAATCATAACAAAAACAGCCTGAAAACAGTGTAATGTAAATAATAAAATTGATTGCTTAGTATTGACATGGTCAGTGTTTGTTATTTGGGGCTAATTTTGGCTTAATTTTGGGGTAAGACGTACAAAACTTGTTAACAGGGGGTTTTGTCTCAATCTTTATTAGTAATATAATTTCCAACTTTTACATATTTTAATAAATTTCAAACCAAATAGGAAAACGAGTCATGTTAATAACAATATCCCAAACGTATTGTGAGTGAGGCTAAATAGGTTTGTATATAGGTCAGTGTGTCTGGCTGTATAAGTTGTGCAGTATCTTTGCTATTCCAGCACTTCTTGATTTAAATGTCTGAGGTTTTTCCAGGGATCTGCTGTAGCCACTCCTCCAGTTTAGGAGTTACTTCCTTAAGTTAAGGAAAAATCATTCAGTTAGGGGGACCTTTGGGCAGTGCTTGAAATGGAATATCTTTGTTTTTCAGTGTTTTTGCCAGAATCCATCTATTTATCCCAGATCTGCAGTGGCCAGGAAAGATAGCTGCACGGTTTCTGCTCAGGTAAGATGTAACAATAATATGTCAGGATGTGGCAAATTTCATGCAGTTTTGCTGAACAAGTCCCAGAAACTGCGCCAAAGCAAATGAAGATGTTTTATCTATCTTGCATCAACCAGAGTGTCTTGACCATCTTTTTCAAGCTACAATAACTCATTTCAGAGACCAATAATATTTCAGAAAAACTATGATAGACTGCAGCCTTTCCTTGCAAAAGTTACTCTGAGGTCAGTTTACATTTAGGGTCCTACAACCTGCAACATTAACCCTTGTGCTATCCTAGGCACTTTAACATTGGGAGTTGGGTCATCTAGACCCACAGTGCTCTGAACCTTTTTTCTTCAATGATTTGTCATCTTCACTGGTGTCCATGGATTACATGAAATCTTTCCACCTTTATCCACCTTTGTCATGGTAGGGAGAACACGTCAATGGTCATCTTCACCCCATAGGATAGCACAAGGGTTAAGAGCTTTTAAGACCTGTTTTTCTCTGACCAAAACCCAGGAGGAGCCTTACTTCCCTGTAGAAAAATCACTTTTTTGCCCACACACACAGTGGGGCAAAAAATATTTGGTCGGCCACAAGTTTTGTAAGTTCTCCCACTTAAAAAGGTGAGAGAGGCCTGTAATTTTTATCATAGGTAAACCTCAACTATGAAAGACAGAATGAGAAAAAAATCCAGAAAATCAAATTTTCTGATTTTTAGATAATCTATTTGTAAATCATGGTGGAAAATAAAACTTTATGATTTTTAATGAATTTATGAGTAAATTATTGTGGAAAATAAAGTGTTTGGTCATCTACAAACAAGCAAGATTTCTGTCTCTCACAGACCTGTAACTTCTTCTGGAGAGAATCCTCTGTCCTCCACTGGTTTCCTGTATTAATGGCTCCTGTTTGAACTGGTTATCTATAGAAAGACACCTGTCCACAACCTCAAACAGTCACACTCCAAACTATGGAGACCAAAGAGCTGTCTAAGGACACCAGAAACCAAATTGTTGACCTGCAGCAGGCTGGAAGACTGAATCTGCAACAGATAAGCAGCTTGGTGTCAAGAAATGACGTTGAATGTCTGTGTTGCCCAGAATAGTATATTATATATATAGATAGATTGATCTTCAGTTTTCTCTTTTAAGGGTTGCCACAGCTACTCACCTTCCTTCATATAACCCAGTCTTCTGCATCCTCTACTCTTAACATAATCTACCTTCATGTTTTCCTTCATTGCATCTATAAACTCCCTCTCTGGTCTTCTTCTGGACCTCTTGCCTGGCAGTTCCAGACTCAGCATTCTTCTACCAATAGATTCACTGTCTCTCATCTGGACATGTCTGAACCATCTCAGTCTGACTTTATCTCTAGAACCTCTAACAAGTGCTGTCCCAATTTGCTTACGTGTGTTGTGGGATGAGTGTGTGTGTGTGTGATAAAACCGGTGTGTCTGAGCAAGAGTGGTGCAGGAAGGGAGGGGGGAATGCGTGTGAGTGTGTGCAGCGCATACACGCGCGGTCAGTCATCGTTTTGGAGTTGTCAAGAAAGTTTTTCTAAAAGGACTGGGACTGGTTCTTTGGCTTAACACGCTATGGAGGCTCTGAGGGTCCGAGCAAGGGGGGTGATCCCCGGAGGAAGATCAGCCTTCGGCCATGGAGAGAAGATCTTCCCTGCGTCTTCAAACCACGGTCAGAGAACAAAGCAGGAAAGGTTCAACACGTGTCTGCTTTCACTGTTCTTGGAGCTTTTGCAAAGCCGGCTTCATTCATGAGGAGCCGCACAGCAACGAGACGGACTCTGACGATGATGCAAGGGAACCTGGCGTGTTTAATAGAATTTTAGCCCAGCTGTTCGTTTCAGATACCAAAGACGAGGACTTTGATGGATTCTTGGATGCTGATTGATGACTGAAAAAATGAATCACAACCAACTCAGTTTTGCTCCCACTGCCTTTTTAAACATGCATGTTTTACCGGTATGTGTTAACGTGCCCGCGCCTTAAAACCCGGTGCGCCTTTTGTATGTGTTAAATACAGAAAAAGCACCCATAACCGAAACTGCACCGTATAACCCAGTGCGCCTTATGGTCTCGTGAAAATACCATACAAGAAACATCTCACCTCTGTGCAGCTAATAAGGCTTTTGCCAAAGTATTAATTCTTTCTGACAGGAATGTTCAATTATTTAATTCAGTGAAATGCAAATAAATGTATGAAAATTCTTTAAATTTTGATTTATTGTCTTTGTATCTCACTTTTCAAATGAACCTACAATGAGGATGACAGATTGTCGATTTTTTCTTTTAAGTGCGCAAGCTGTCAAAATCAGCAAGGGATCCAATACTTATCTTCTCCATTGTAGAATAAATAAAATAACAGGCCAATTTCTTCAATTCTTAAATCCAAAAACATGAAAATAAATAACCAGTTAAGGTCACTTAAAAGCCATGTTGTTTTCCACAGATAACCAGTTCAAACAGGTGTCACTAATACAGGTAACAGGTGGAGGACGGAAGAGCGTCTCAAGAATACGGAACAGGTTTGGAGGAGCAGAAGTCTTGCCTTGTCTTACATTAGAACATGTTCTTCAAAATGAAATACTCATCTCCTGGATTCTTTTTTTTTATTATTCAGTTGAAAGTTGAAGTGTATTTATTACGAACATTACAGACCAAACTCATTCTTCATGTGAAACAACAGTGACACACACCCATCCACTGTACATATACAAACCCTTTCCAAAAAAATTAAATATAATGGAAAAGTGTATTCATTTCTATATTTCCATTTAAAATCATTGGGCACCAGGCCACAGGCAAAAGAAATGCACACTCAAACGATTTTTCTGTTTTGTTTATTTTCTGAGACTGAAGGAAGTTTTATTTTGAAAAACTACAGCATTCTGTTCACCACATCTAGCTGTCCTGAGGCATCATGTGACTTGAAGCAGCTGCTCAGACCGCTAAGTTAGGAGCTAACAAGCTAATAAAATCCAAACTATGAAACGTATTTGGAAAATTTATGGAGAAGAGACAGAGAAGAGGAAACCAAATACGAACTTTTGGTGATGGCAAAGTCTCTGTCTTAATCCTGCTAGACCTGAGCGCTGCCTTTGATACTGTTGATCATGGGATCCTTTTGCACAGACTCCAAGACTGGGTTGGCATCTCTGGATCTGCCCTAAGTTGGCTCAAGTCTTATCTAGAAGACAGGAAATATTTTGTTGAAATTGGGAGTTGTGTCTCAGACTACATGGGCTTGAATTGTGGTGTGCCCCAGGGATCGATCCTGGGACCCCTTCTGTTCAACCTCTACATGCTGCCACTAGGGCAGTTAATACGCAGTAATAACATATCTTATCACAACTATGCAGATGATACTCAGATCTATGTGTCACTGACAACAGGTGAATATGGGCCGGTGGATTCTCTCAACCACTGCCTCCAACAGATCAGCGCGTGGATGCAGAACAACTTTCTCCAGCTAAACTCAGACAAGACCGAAGTTATTGTTTTTGGCCCACAGAAACAAAGAGAAATTGTCAGCAGCTACCTTCATTCTCTGTCTCTCAAACCCTCAAATCAAGTCAGAAATCTAGGGGTAATCATGGACTCTGACCTGAACTTTAACAGCCATATCAAGTCAGTAACATCAGCGGCATTTTACCACCTGAAAAACATTGCCAAAATCAAAAACATAATCTCAAAGCGAGACCTGGAGATACTTATCCATGCATTTGTCTCCAGTAGGTTAGACTACTGTAACGGCCTGCTCACCGGCCTCTCCAAACGAGCTGTAAAACAGCTTCAGTACATCCAGAATGCTGCTGCTCGAGTCCTGACCAAAACCAGGAAGTATGATCACATTAGTCCTGTGCTCAGGTCTTTGCACTGGCTCCCTGTACCTCAAAGAATAGACTTCAAAGCAGCTCTGCTTGTGTACAAGTCTCTCCATGGCCGAGCACCAAAGTACATCTCTGACATGTTAGTGCCATATGAACCATCTCGTACTCTGAGGACCTCAGGGACCGGCCTCCTGTTGATTCCCAGAGTCAGAACTAAACAAGGGGAATCAGCGTTTCAATATTCTGTAGCTAAAATCTGGAACAGCCTCCCTGAAGTCGTAAGACAGGCCTCTTCTGTGTTCATGTTCAAATCTAGACTTAAAACATTTCTGTTTAGCCGTGTATATGACTGAAAGGTCCTATCTGCACCTTTCTTTCCTTCCTTTCTTTTTAAATCTTTTTTTTTCTTCCTTTTCTTTTAAAGTAAATTTTACGTTGATTATTTCTATGATGTATTGTGATTTTAATGCATTTTTCTGTTTTGTGAAGCACCTTGAATTACTTTGTGTACGAATTGTGCTATACAAATAAACTTGCCTTGCCTTGCCTTGCCTTTTGACTTCAAAGAAACATGAAGCTGCTGTTTACAGACAAAACCAGGAGTTTTCCTCCAAATATGAATTTATTGAGACTGTTGTTCTGACGGACCATATGCTTCACTGACTGACCCTTGAATGTGTCACACACGCTGAAAATAAAGTTGCAGACACGGTGGATTCACGTTTATTATTATATTTAGAAAATACCAGTTTTATGACAGTTTTCATTCATTTTTTTTCCCTTTATTTATCCATCACACCTCAAAAGTTGGACGTGACTGAAGTTAGCGTTTGGTTGTAGCGTCCACTTTGACGTCTTCATCTTCGGCAAAAAGTCTAAGTTTAAACCAGCTGCAAACATTTTATAGAGAATGAAAATATAATCAAGAATGAAAATATAATCAAAGTTGTTTCTGATTAGTGGAAACTTGAAAAAGGAAGATTTATGAATTTTCCTACGGCAAAGTTGAGTTATCGATCCATCAGTCAATTGTCCTTGAATGTCTTAAGGAACCGCCTCTTACAAAGTTTTGTTCTTCTCAGATTGTAAATAGGACCAAGGCTCCAAGATACACATACACTCCCCTGGGTGACCTGAAAGCTGGATCAGTGGTCAATGTGTATGGTGTAGTAGTGTTCTTCAAACAGCCTTTCAAGTCCCACGGAACAGGTAAGTCAAACCACAGCATCTCTCTAAGACAAGTAATGCATCTGCAGGATGTTTGAATGAGACACAACCACTGGAGGTTTTTCTTTCTTTCTTACATATGGCTCGTCTCTGCCTTCCTCTGAGTCTGTGCTGGTCCATGCTGTCTGCTACCCTGTTTCTCTGTGTACCCTGTCAGTTGGTTTTCTAGTTTCCCTGCTTGACAGCACCTTTTGTTAA
Source organism: Oryzias latipes (assembly GCF_053564925.1). Classification (NCBI taxonomy): domain Eukaryota; kingdom Metazoa; phylum Chordata; class Actinopteri; order Beloniformes; family Adrianichthyidae; genus Oryzias; species Oryzias latipes. Next base: position 7,801,944 of record NC_136242.1, read on the forward strand.
ATTAAAAAAGCCCCTGTTCTTTTGGAACACCCTGGCTCCCGTCTCTGCATTTGGGTCCTGCCCCCTCGACATAACAATTTTTATCACCAGCAGTTACAGAGCAGGAAACAGAATTGAAGTCGTGGAATTAAACAATTGCATCTTATTTATACGCCCTTTTAAAAAATTTAGTAGTAATTAATCATGGTCTAAAATTGATGATGGAACACAAAAAGTTGTGTATTTGCTGTCCTGTTTGAACAACTTGGTGATCATCATGAAAACAAAATAGGATTAGCAAAAACATGCAATAAAAAGGTAGCAGAGCAAAAATGACTTTGGTGACAGATAGAATGACTGAGTAATAGCTGTTTATTTCTCAATAGAAGTCTACATATTACCAAAAGTATTGGCTCACCCATCCAAATGATCAGAATCAGGTGTCTGGCCACATGTGTACAAAATCAATTTTTGCAAACATTTGTGAAAGAATGGGCCGCTCTCAGGAGCTCAGTGAATTCCAGCGTGTAACTGTCATAGGACGCCCCCTGAACAACAGATCCAGTCGTGAAATATTGCACAGTGGACTGTCATCTCTATCAGAACAAAATGGAAGAGCTTGGGAACAACAGCAACTCAGCCACAAAGTGGTAAACTGACAAAAAGGGGTCAGCGGGCGGTACATTTGGGACTGCATTCTGCTGAGTGTGAAGTTTGATGGCGGAGGAATTATGGTGAGTGATTGTTTTTCAGGACTTAGTTCCAGTGAAAGGAACTTTTGGTAATATAATCATTGCCGATACGGAAGGATTGCCTGAATGTTTGCTTTGTAGCGAGAAGTTGTCGAATAACAAAAAGAGTAATGTGGAAAGACATTTCCAGGGAAGGCATGCTACATTTGCAGCCGAGTATCCAGTTGGGAAAGAGAGAAAAAGTGTGATTGCATTACTTCTGGAGAAATTAGACGAGCGCAAAAATACATTTAAGAAGTGGATTGCATCTCCAAACTCCACTACAGCTACAAGTTTTGTTGCAACTCGGGGGGATAAAAAAGCGTGGAAAACTGTTCAGAGATGGTTACTACTTGAGGGATTCTTTCATCAACATATCAGAACACTTATTTAAAGACTTCAAAAACAAAACCGAGAGACTACAGAAAATCAAAGACATGCCTGTCTCCGCTAAAACAGTGGAGGAGAAGGGCCATTTATATGGCAGGCAACATCACCGATCAGCAAATCCAGGACATTCATTCAGTGCTAGCATACTCAATTGCCTGTGCTGAGTCGTGTGATGCGGTCGATATTGAACAGACTGCACTTTCATGCAGGTATGTGAATTCCAAAGGGCCGCAAGAAGAACAATTAATACCACTGCAAGGCCAAACACGGGGGGAGGACACATGTGAGGCTGCTTGAATGACAATGGAATAAACACCAAGCACCTGATTTCAGTGGCTACAGATGGGGCACCCAGCATGAGAGGATCAGAAAGGGGGTTTGTGACTTTGCAACAGAAAGCGTTGGATTGAAATCTGCCTGCATTCCACTGCATCTTGCATCAAGAGGCACTGCGTGCACAAACATTCCCATCGGAGTGTGTGCAGGTGATGAACCTCGTCATCGAGATGATGAACAAGATAATTGCAAAACCACTGAACCACCGTCACTTCCGTGCATTGCTTGATGAAGTTGAAAGCAAATATTCTGATCTCCTGCTACACAACAAAGTCCGATGGCTGTCCAGGGGTGAGGTTTTGCGTCGCTTTGTCGTCTGTTGAGAACACATGAAAACATTCCTGAAAAGCGAAGACCTTAACTAACCGCAGCTGGAAGATACTGAGTGGCTCGAAAAGCTGCACTTTTTGGTGGATATGACTGTGACAAGCCACCTAAACAAGCTGAATGAAAGTCTGCAGGGGCGCAGAAACACTGCGCTGCAAATGCTTGAAGCTGTTCTGTCATTCAAGCGCAAGCTGACTGTCTTTGCCAGAGATATACAGCGAGGCACGCTCTCCCACTTTCCCTCCCTGACAGAATTCAAAGAAGCCCATCACGATCTCACACTCAACTGGGATTTTTTACAAGGTGCGATTGTTGAAATGCAAACTGCATTTGGAAGCAGATTTTGCAAGTTCCAAAAGAAAAAATTATACTCTCTTCTCCTGTCACGCCCCTGGAGATCGACCCGTCCTCTTTGGGAATGGCTGAGATAGCCGACAAAGATTTATGGGTATCCAAATTCAAACACCTGACAGTCATCTATAGTCATTTCGATAGTAGGCTAATATAGATACATATAGCATGTGTTGCCTTCACTATAAGGCTTAAATAAGGGTTTTAATATTTTGCGGCTCCAGACATATATATTTTTTTCTTTTTGATCCAATATGGCTCTTTCAACATTTTGGGTTGCCAACCCCTGCCCTAGGAGAGCAGTGAACTGCAGACACAGCCACGCTCAGGGACCATTCGGTGTTGTAGCCTCCTCTAATCCAACCCTCTATTGCTGTGTGTCAAACGGTGAGGCGTTGGGTCCCATTTTCACAGTCTTTGGTATGACCCTGCCATGGATTTGAACTTCCAACTTTTCTGAGCGGACTCTACCACAAGGCCACTGAGCTGGCTGCGGTTGAAAGTGTTAACCCACGTTTTTGTTGAACTTTTTAAATTTCTCTAAATAAACTCTTTTTAGTTTTGTCATAAACTGCCATCTGTATGTGAAATGTGTGTGTAAATGGGTGAATGGCATTTACACTGACCAAAAATATAAATGCAACACTTTTGTTATTGCTCCCATTTTTTATGGTATGAACTCAAAGATGTGAAACATTTTCCACATACACAAAATAACCAGTTCATTGAGTGATGCCTGTCTGTGAGGCAGCCAATGCGTGTGAAAGAATAAGGAAGAAATGCGTGGAGGGGAGGGGCCTAGAGATAATCGAGCGCGCATAAACATCTGTGGGAAGGAAACGGAGACAAATATCGTCACAATCTGATATGTGCGAGCGTCTGAGCTACGAGCAAGCGAACTATTGATTCGTTCTTCCGACCTGCGGTGTGTGGCGTCGTGTTGGTGAGCGGTTTTCTGATGTCAATGTTGTGGATCGAGTAGCCTATGGTGGTGGTGGGGTTGTGGTATGGGCAGGCATATGTTATGGGCGACGAACACAGGTGCATTTCATTGATGGCATTTTGAATTCACAGAGATACTGTGACGAGATCCTGGGGCCCATTGTTGTTCCGTACATCCAACAACATCACCTCATGTTGCAGCATGATAATGCACGGCCCCATGTTACAAGGATCTGTACCCAATTCTTGGAAGCTGAAAACATCCCAGTTCTTGCATGGCCAGCATACTCACTGGACATGTCACCCATTGAGCATGTTTGGGATGCTCTGGATGGACGTATACAACAGCGTGTTCCAGTTCCTGCCAATATCCAGCAACTTCGCACAGCCATTGAAGAAGAGTGGACCAACATTCCACAGGACACAATAGACAACCTGATGAACTCTATGCGAAGGAGATGTGTCGCACTTCATGAGGCAAATGGTGGTCACACCAGATACTGACTGGTTGTCTGAGTCCCCTGACCCCCTCAATAAAACAAAGCTGAAGATTTCAGAGTGGCCTTTTCTTGTGGCCAGTCTAAGGCACACCTGTGCAATAATCATGCTGTTTAATCAGCATCTTGATATGGCACACCTGTGAGGTGGGATGGATTGTCTTGGCAAAGGAGAAGTGCTCACTATCACAGATTTAGACAGATTTGTGAACAATATTTCAGAGAACTGGTTATTTTGTGTATGTGGAAAATGTTTCACATCTTTGAGTTCATACCATAAAAAATGGAAGCAATAACAAAAGTGTTGCGTTGATATTTTTGGTCAGTGTATGTTGTACTTTGTATTTTGTGTTGTTTTTACTACCTAAATCTCTTTGAGAATTGTTTGAGGCCTTTGGCTTTTCATATTTGGTTGTTCATTTTCTCTTAAACAATAACTTCTTGTAACAGACTTCTGCTCCAGCCTGAAGATCACCGATAAGTCCAACCACAGCATTGGCTGCACCATCTTCTGTGAAAAGCTGGAGGAACATCCCAAAATCTTTCAGAATGGAGACATTGTTCGGATGCACAGGGTCAAGGTCAAATCCTAAAAAGTTATTATAAAAAAAACACTTTGTAATTGAACCTTATACGTTTTCAATATTTTACAAGGCATACAATAATGATAATATGTTGAATGATCAATTCAGGTTCAGCTCTTTAACAACACCATCACACTGGTCAACACATTTGGTTTCTCTGTGGTAACATTTGATGGGAAACCGAGTGGAAGTGTGGAGCCTCGGACATCCAGCCGGACCGTCCACTTTGATGAGGAGGACCGGCGAAGAGTGGAGGAGTTGCAGACATGGATTTCCAGTCAGAACATCCTTCTCCCATTGACAAACTCGGTCTCTTTGTCTGCTGTTCAGCCTAAAGCATACTTTGACTTAACCTGCCAGCTGCTGGCTAAAGCCCCCGTTGACAGCACCTGCAGTCTACTGAGGGTGAGAAGCTTGAAACGAATCAGATCTAAGCACATGTAACCCCAGCTGACTGCAGCTGGAACTGTGATCTGTTTTGTTCTTTTATTTCTAAAAAAGATTAATCTAGGATACATAGATGTATCTTATTTAGACTTCACAACGAATTTTAAAGACTAAATGTTTACACCCAAAGAACTATTTTGAGAATGTTAAGAAATGACCACTCAAACATTTGGCAGATTTACTGTATTTTCAGATTAGATTAACACGAAAATTGCAAGTCAAAATTGTTTGCATTGGTTTATTCAACTTAGGTAATATTTTTGCTTGTTTTGTGTTTCTCCATCAGGTTTGGGATGGGACCAGGTGTCCTAACACTTTTCTGAAGGTAGATGTTGATCCCAACGACGTGGAGGGGCCAACCACCTTTTCTAGGGAGAAAGAGAGCTTCATTGCCAATGTTCTTGTGTATGACAACCACTCGGAGTTTGCCAAGCAGCTCAAGGTCAGGGTTTGACTAATGATCCTCATTGCTTTTTCAGGAAAACATGTTTGACACACAAATATGTTGGCTAAAACATCCTGTGGAATTGGTTCAGCAGAAACCCCCGGTGTATTACTGGCTCTGTGCTGCAGTAGGAACTGTCTATAATCAAATCAAACTTTATTTAGAAAGCGCTTTTTATACAACAGTTACACAAAGGGCTTTACAAGCCTAAACCTACGAATCCCCCAGTACAATCACGCAATCTCGTTTGCTAAGCTGGCGCCGAGAGAACGGCTAGCAGGCAGACAGAGAGCCACTGCGGCGTGGGGAGGCAGCCTGCTTGGGCCACCTGAACTTTATATTTTTCTTATTTTCAAGCAGGCTAACTTGTAGCTCAATGTTCTAACATACATAAGTGGCAACTTCTATCACAACTTGAGATTGAAGCGGTACGTTACAATTGCAACACAACAGGAGGATCAGAACAGCAGGTTCCACACCCCCACCTTGAGCTTGGGTACACAGCCCCAACAACCACAGATATGCTGAGCGAGGCACCAACTGACCTGAAAGACAAGATCATGTCTAGAATGAACAACAGGCAACCCCGACACCAGCTACAGCGGTTAACTGATAAACCACCTGAAAGTCTGCTGGAAACTGTGAAAGAAGCACTGAGGGCAATCCCTACCACAACAATCACAGAAACCAATGAACTGGTTTACACTTCAGTAGCAGTGATCCTGACATGATACATGCCTACAGGCTAAAGCAACTCACCGCACTCCATGAGCGCCTGGCAGCACTAATGAACCAGCTGCTAAGCGATGGGACTCACCCCGAATGCTTAACAGGAAGGCGAACAATCCTGATCCGGAAGGATCCCTCAAAGGGTGCAGTCCCATCCAACTACAGGCCAATTACCTGTCCCTCCACAACATGGAAGCTCATGTCAGGCTTCATTGCAACCAAGATAAATAGGCACATGGATCAATACATGAGCAACACACAGAAGGGCATTGGTAGAGATTCCAGAGGAGCCAAACACCAACTCCTGGTTGACAAAACAGACGCTTAAGACTGAATGCTTGGAGCTGTTCAACATCAACAGGACTCTAAGAGCCTTCAGGAAATTCAATGAAGCTTCAATGAAGCTGTGGAAAACCACCCTTGAATTCATACTTGGTGATGGTAGAGGCTTGGCTGCCATGTCGCGCCTACAGTCGCTTTAACCATCACCGCGCATTTATGCTGGTAGGCAATAGCGTTAGGGACTTGCCCAAGGGCCCTCGCTGGGTGATGATATTGTCATTCCCCTCCGGGAATCGAACCCTGCGTGGTAGTCTCTCACCTTACCAACCGGGCTACCCAGCTGTTATATGCACAAAGTTAAATATGAGAAGTTTACCAGGCCGGCCATTGAAGCTGACCTCAAATCAAAAGTATGCAAGCAGCATTTTTGGCCACAACCACACAGGAGTCTGCTTACATTTGGCTGATTCCTCCATGCTGTTGCACTTGAGCTTGCCTAAGCAAAGAAATCCTTGACAGATTGTCAAACTTGTGAAGATGTGCCGTTGGAATAGACAAAGCTTTTAGTGACGATAACTTGATTAAAAACTTTGAAGCGGTCTCAATGTCTCAACGCACGTTGACTTGCAGAGGTTTCGATATTCACAATAACATTGAGGGAAAGCTGAAACAAGTCAGTGGTCTTGTATGTCTTCCATTACCTTATACAGTGATATGAGAAGGTTTGGGCACCCTGATAATTTCCAAGTTTTTTCTTCATAAACCGTTGGTTGTTCGGATCATCAATTTCAGTTAAATATATCAAATAGCAGATGAACACAGTGATATTTGAGAAGTGAAATTAAGTTAATTGGATTTAAATAAACGGTGCAATAATTACTTAAACAAAAAAATAGGCAGGTTTATAAAATTGGGAACCCCTTCTGTTCTGTCTTTAGCAATAATTTTTGGAACACAAAATTTGTTTTATGAGAAGAGGTATTTAACCCTTGTGCTATCTTAGATGACCCCACCCTTCCTTTGACGTGTTCTCCCTACCATGACAAAGGTGGATAAAGGTGGAAAGATTTCATGTTATCCATGGACACCAGTGAAGATCACAAATTATTGAAGAAAAAAGGTTCAGAGCACTGTCTAGTGGGTCTAGATCAGTGTTTTTCAACCTTTTTTGAGCCACAGCACACTTTAACTTTGACAAAAATCCCGCGGCACACCAGCATCCAAAAATTAAAAAAAAAAGGAGAAACTGATGGTCTGTACGGATCTACAGCCCCTCCGCAATCTCACATGCATTTTTGTGATAATTGTGGCAGAAAAAGCTGGAAGCTGCAGTTGTTTTTTCTAAAAGATGTAATAAAAGTTAAGTTAAAGGATTCAAAAACTGTTTATGTTCGTTGTTGTTTTAAGACGTTAAGAGGAGGGACTCATTGTGCGCTAAGACTGAGTAAGCCCTGGCTGGTAGTTGCTAAGACTTGCGCTGTCACTTTAACCCAATGCATCATGGGAGATGTAGTGGAAAAATCCGCCGAACGCAGACAGACTCGCGTCTCTGAGCTTCATTGTTTTGTTCACTTGTTCCACGGTCTGACACCGGACTCTGTGGAAAGCTACACCGCTAAAGCCGAGCTTTAGCTGGTATTTTTGTTGGAACTGAGAGACTTTATGAGCTAAATCGGAACAAGGAGGTGAAGACTTTAACCACTTCTGATTGGTCAGACTGATGACATGTGATTAAGCCTTCAAGAATGATTGGTGGAGACAGTTAAGGGGCGGGACTTTTCAGAAAACAGAGTTTAAGATGCGGCTAAATCGCGGTACCCTCATTCTTATCAAAATGTCTGTAATAGAATCAAATAAACACAAAGAAAAAAAGTATTTTATGATCTTTCATATTCCTAACTTCTCAGTGTTTTATCAGGGCCTGTTTGGATGAACAAAGAGCTGATATCCTAGAGATGGAAAATGTTTTTAGATCAGTTAATGAGGGCAATTTCCCACGGCACACTTGACCATCTCCCGCGGCGCACTAGTGTGCTGCGGCACACTGGTTGAAAAACACTGGTCTAGATGACCCAACTCCCAATGTCAAAGTGCCTAGGATAGCAGAAGGGTTACGGTGGCCAAGAACAAGTTTTTCTCCTCTTTGCATCATCCCCAAAGAATGTCAACATGGAAACCTCAAAACAACTGTCAGATGACCTGAAAACAGAGATTGTTCAACATCATACTTTAGGTGAAGGATACAAAAAGCTTGCTAAGAGATTTCAGCTGTCAATTTCCACTGTGTGGAATATGGTGAGAAAATGGAAGACCACAGGCCAGGCCACAGTTCAAGCAGAGCCCTGGAGTGGCCGGCCCAAAAAAATGTCAGAGAGGCAGAGGCGAAGGGTGGTGAGAACAATCAAACTCAACCCACGGACCAGCTCCAAAGACCTACAACGTGATCTGGCTGCAGATGGTGTTACTGTGCATCGTCTAACCATTCAGCGTACTTTCCACAAGGAGATGCTGTATGGAAAAGTAATGCAGAAGAAGCCTTTTCTGTGCACATGCCACAAACAGAGTGGCTTGAGGTTTGCTGAAGCACACTTGGATAAGCCAGCTTCATTTTGGAATAAGGTGCTGTGGACGGATGAAACTAAAATGGAGTTATTTGGACATAACAAGGGGCGGTATGCTTGCCGAACAAAGAACACAGCATTCCAAGACAAACACTTACTACCCACAGTCAAATTTGGTGGTGGTTCCATCATGCTTTGGGGCTGTGTGGCCAGTGCAGGTACTGGAAATCATGTCAAAGTTGAAGGTCACATGGATCCCAGTCGGTATCGGCAGATTCTTACAAACAATGTTCAAGAATCAGTGACAAAGTTGAAGTTGCACCGGGGCTGGATACTTCAACAAGACAATGACCCTAAACACTGCTCTAATTCTACAAAGGCATTCATGCAGAGGAACAAGTACGATGTTCTGGAACGGGCATCCCAGTCCCCAGACCTGAATATTATTGAAAATCTGTCTGATTTAAAGCGGGCTGTCCATGCTCTGAAGCTATTAAATCCGACTGAACTGGAGATGTTTGGCAAAGAGGAATGGTCCAAAATACTAATAATAATAAAAATAATAGAGTTTTTATATATATATATATATATATAAAACGCCCCTCTCACGCTTCGCGGGTGGTTTCTCCTCCAAGCTCGTGTCCTCTACCAGAGGCCTGGGAGCTTGAGGTTCCTGCGCAGTATCTTAGCTGTTCCTAGCACTGCGCTTTTCTGGACTGAGAAAAAAAAAATATATATATATATAAATAAGTATAATATATGTAACATATATATTTTTTACTATAAAATAAACATCTTAATGCTCTTTTCCCCCCATTGTTTTCTTTCATTGTTCGTCTTGATAGACTAAGTGTTAAGTTTACTTGTTTTTTCCTATCAGCCCGGTGCTTTTCTGAGGATCTACAACCTCCGAGCTATTCCAGTAACCAGTAAAGAGTGTAGCGTTACCGGAAGCCAATCGGAGGAGGTTGAACACATAGTTTTTCATCTGCATGGAGGCACATCATATGGCAGAGGAATCCGAGTTCTTCCAGAAAACAGCCCTGATGTTCAGATGCTGAAGAGGTAAGGTAGAATGTAGTAGACTTTTAGTGCTTCAAAAATCTGCTTCTTTAAAGCTTATCTCACTTATGTTTCTAAAATAAATAAAAATGAAGTATTTTGAAAGCACTTGTAGCTAGACCTGGGCAATGGTTCAAACTTATAGTAAGCTACACATTGTAAATGAATACAGAGGTCCTGCCCTGTAATGTACAGTTTTCACTGTTACACAAAATTGTTTTTGTATTTGCTTGAAATGGAATGGGAAGAGGCAAATTTATGTAATTCCATCCCTAATCAGATTCTGAAGTGCTAGTCTAATTTATCTACAAATGTTTGAACTTTGTCAGTTTGAACAGGAGAGAATGTAAAAATGCTCATGTCTGTCTGAGAAACGTTCAGAAAGTATGAAGTTAGGAGTTTTACAGCCTAAAAAAAATCTCTTAAAATCGAAAGAAAATAAAGATGAGATTTCAGAGATTTCATTTATTGCTGGTTATTTTTAGAACGCAACTCCCACGATAAACGTGTGTATTAGGCTAATATGTGAACTGTTGAACTCCTTGATAAGTGGAAGCTTCATAAGGAACAGCATAGAAGAGCACTACCACACTGCTTAGTGCTTAAGAATTGAGCTGTCTGATTCAGTGCTTCGTTAAGATCTTTGTTTTAAAAGAATAAAAAACATCCCTAATCAACCCATGTGACTGCATTGTAAAGATTGATTTGAGAATTTCATTTATTTCCCTCGTTATTCACTATGCATGCTTTATTACTGATCCTAAATATTTGTAATACCCAAAATGCCTTGGTTCCTAATATCCACTTTTGTGTTTGTAGAGCTATTGCATTTCTCACAGAAGATGTTGGGAACTGTGCCAGTGAGCTGAACGATTCAGAGCTTCTTGAGGTCTGGAGCACTCCACCAGAGTCTTTGGGTATGGCAAACATCTGCAGATCATGCTTTCTGATGTCTTGACCAGTAGTTAGTTCAGGTTTCTGCCTAAAACAAATACAGATCTTTTTAGAATAAAAAATTTGAATATCATGGAATTATTTGTTCATTTTCCTAATTCTGTTTAAAAAATAACTTTCATAGAATCTAGATTCAGGGCTATGTGTTTAATTGATTTAAGTAATTCATTGTTTATTTTTGCAGGTCGATTTTGTTTATTTTACGAAGGTCCTCGCATACATGTTGTACATTTGTTTTGATTGTCATCATTTATCCTAAATAAGGCAATCACCAGCTCTATACACTTGTTTTGTTCTTTTATTATTTTCAGCAATTCGTATGAATGCGTCTTCTCTTGCCTTTCAGATGACGAAGCTGTAGAGTGTAGCACAAGTAAGAAATGTAGCAGCACAGCAGGTCAGTGGTTTGGAATAAAATGTCTAGATATTACTGTTAAATGAAAACACATTTACCCCACTTACTAAGTTGTCTACCTTTATGTCAGGAGGCATAATTCACTGTAACACTTGCTGTAAACACTTTTTCTGTAACACTTTCAATGTTGTTTCTTAGAGGGAAGCTGCAGACTCCAACTGCAACGAGTGACGCTGTCAGAGCTAAAGCAGAGCCCTCCTGGCCAGGCTTACCATGTCCGAGCACAACTCAGATCCTACGAGCCTAGCAAACTCCACCAGGCTCTAAAACTCTTCTGCAGCAAGTGTTCATCAATGTAGAGTCTGAATATCCTATTATTTCATTTTGTGTTCACTTGTATTCGTATCCTAATAATACATGTTAGTGGATTGATGAATGATTCATCATTTTATTTATAAACTGTCCCTGTCTAATTTCTGTCCTAAACACTCATTCCAGTCAAGAAATTCCAGATGATGAACGGGTGGCAAGCATCTTTTCTGAGGCATGCAAAAACTCTGAAGACTGCAGTCTGCCGCCATGGGCACTGTCTGGAAGTATCAAGCTTCCTCTACCGCCTTCAGGGGCCCCACAACGAACTCTCAGGGTCCATCTGTCCACTCAGCTCAAGGCAGAGGGCAAGGCAAATGAGCTTCTCTTTATCACGGGTAAAATATGACACTTGACTCTTTTTTTTAATGTTAAACAAATATATCTGAGAGAAAGTGATAAACCATACTAACCAAAAATCTGTCTTTTCTGCAAAGAATAAAGACAAGAAAAATAACAATCACTTTTAAAACTTAGTGTATGATGCTCCACAGGTACAACTCTAGAAGAAACATGTCGCCTAGCAACAGGCTACAAGAACATTGTTCCTGTTACATCTTCAAAAAGTGGCCTGGTGTTGATGGATCTGTCTGCACCTTTCTTGTTCAGAGGACCGAGGAGATTTTATGGGTAAAAATCCTCACTTACTTTGGTAATGCTGAGTTTTAAAGAAGAGGGTTTCTAAACAAAGAACTTGATTTCGTCTGGCCCAATCTTAGGTTCCCTATGTATAAAAAAATAAACCATAGAAACATTTAAACCACACCAACATTTTTTTCAAAACAATTCTTGGATAGAATTGGGACTTTTTGAGAACAACATTAAGTCTATTGTAAAGGTGAGAAATGAGACAGTCAAGATTTAGTAAACATTGGGTTTCGTTTGAGACTAAACAGCCTTGAACAGTCAAGCAGGATTAGTGTTTACAACACACAAGCCTGAGAATGATGACAGAGAGAGACCATTGTAGGAAGAGCTTAAACAATCATTTGAAGTATAACGGAATTTTCTCCAAAAATCACAGGATGCTAATGCTTCAACCTTTCCTGTAGCAAGACTCCTTAATGGTACATTTTCATTGTTCAGAACAAGAACTACATCCAAACAGCAGATGGCGGCACTGTGCCCATTTAACTACATCATAGTCAAATGACTCCATTCAAAAAGTCCCATTGAAGTTTACAACACTAAGCCACTTCATATTAAATTATCTCTGCGCTATTCACCACAAATTGTGTCAAGACAAATCTTTACCCCTTTGTTCTATCTTAGATGACCCCCCCCCCCCCCCCCTTCCATTGACGTGTTCTCCCTACCATGACAAAGGTGGTTAAAGGTGGAAAGATTTCATGTAATCCATGGACACCAGTGAAGATCACAAATCATTGAAGAAAAAAGGTTCAGAGCACTGTCTAGTGGGTCTAGATGACCCAACTCCCAACGTTAAAGTGCCTAGGATACCAAAAGGGTTACACATAAAACTTACTAAATATTTTCCTTAGTTTCGTTTTGTTCATTTAGTATTTCCTCACTATAACAAACAACACAAAACAGTGCCTTGTATATATCAGAAATACAATGAAAAAATCAAAGTTCTCTCCTCCAACTCTCAGACTTTTACCTTGTGTGCATCTTCGTGCTTTCATTTATTCTGTTCTGTTTTGTATTGCAATTGTATTAGCATGGTCTGCAAATGTGTACAGATGCAGTGATAGCAAATATCTATGTGTTTGGTTCTTGAATGATCTACTGAATCCCTTGCGATGGCGATGGCTCCTTGCTTATCTCTCAGGGTGACTGTAGGTGTACCATCCATTCCCGGGTCATTCTGTAGTCATCTTTGCCATGTACCTTCTTCAGCTGGCTGTCTGTGAGCATCATGCTCTGCTTCAGCTGTTGAAAGTGCCACTGCTGAGCCAGCTCCTCCACTCAGTAAGAAAACATTGTCTGTAGTTGATGATGATCATCAGGATCTCTGACCCAATCTGCATCTGAGAAACCATGTGTAGTGTTTAAGGTTGGCATTAAACTTTGACACTTTAACACTTATTTACGGTGGCCGACAGAGCTCACACTACATACAAATGTAAAAACGCAACGGCATTAGCCGAAGCGCGACAAAATTACCCGAAGCACAACGGCATTAAGAGACAGCGCAACGGCATTACCCGAAGCGCGACGAAATTACCCGTAGCACGACGACATAACCGCAGCATTAGCATTAAGCTCAGCACAACGGAAATGAGGACTTTTTTTCCTACCAAAAAAAAAAATCAGTTTCAAATTATTCAGCGCTCTTGGGAGCTACGTGATATTTGGACAAGATTAGGGTGTTTTCTTACTAGATTACTTACAAATATACGTTTGTCTAAAAAAATAAATTTACTCAGCTCTCCACAGTGACATCCGTATCTAACGCTCTTTGTCTTTTTTTTTATTAAGACTTTTAAGTCGTAAATTTACTAGGAAAAAACTCGTAAATTTACAACTTTTATCTCGTGAATTTACGATTTAAAATCTCGTACATTTACAAGAAAAAAGTCATCGATTATGTGGAGACTTTTCTGAAGTTTTTTTTCCGGATAGGTTTAAAAAAAACAATGAGATTCTGAGCTTTTTGGCGACTCAAAATCAGATAATTTTCAGAGTAAACCGGTTTTCCGGGGTTCGGTGTCAGTAAAGCGGAGTTTCATATATAAAATAAGGAGCTCAGAGACACATTTGGGTGTAGAGGACCTCTGCAGCCTTTATTTTCCTTTTCATTCACATATCCTGAAGTTCATATGTCACCTTATAACATGAACCTGTCATCCGAACACCAATGCAGAAGTAAACAGTTTTACATACGCCCCCTCCTCCAGATGAAACGTCCCGTTATAACATATAACAATAAAGAGGAATGAAAATAGTCTGTTATATTAGCATTACAACGTTGAAAATGCCAGAAAGTGCTCCTCCTCAGACAGAAGTGTCACACAAACGTAGAGATCTGATCTTTAATGGAGGAAGAAAGGATTCAGGTGGACAGCTGCAGGGACACTGTTGAATCTGCGCGATGACTTCTCTTTTTTTCTTTCTGACCGTGGTCGGAAACGCAGTGGAGATTTTCTCCAGGGCCAAAGACGGATCCTCGTTTGGGGTTCACTTTCCCGTTCGGATCCTCAGCCTCCAGAGCGAGTTAATAAGACAAAATACTTCTTCTGGGGAGGGACACGATCTTTTTATTAAGGTTTTCAGTCCTCGAACACACAATATGTGGAACTGGGTAGCTCGGTCGGTAAGGTGGGAAGCTACCATGCAGGAAACCAGGGTTCAATTCCTGGAGGGGAATGAGCAATGGTACTGGGGGCAATTACCATATCAATGGCGAGCAATTAACATCACCCAGTGAGGGTCCTTAGGCAAGACCCTTAACGCTACTGCCTCCCGAGCGCGGTTTCGGCTGCAGCTCACCGCTCCCCAAGGGGATGGGTCAAATGCGGAGAAAGAATTTCCCTTCGTGGGATAAAATACAGTGTATAAAAAAAAAAAATATATATAGACGCAAACTCTCCCGCTCCGCGCTCTCACCCCCCTCTTTCGCCCGTGCTCTCACACATGCACGCGGGGTCTCCAACACACACGCACCCACGCACACACACACACACACACAGCGCGCGCACACTCCATAACTGTCGCCGTCGGCTTCATCGCCTGCAGAGATCCTGCAAACCACCCATCAAAAAATAAAACATTAATGAATCATAAATCAAGCAAATAAACTTCCAGACATTTGGAACGTTATCAATAAACATTCAGCTCACCTGTTCAACTAAGTTTAGTCGGTTTGCTCTGCTGCTTTGCAGGGTTCACTTGCTGCTGCTGCCCTGTATGCTCACTTCCACTTTAATCTCGTAACAATACAATTTATTTCTCATAAATTTACGGTTTAAAATTTCATAATTTTACTTTTTTTGGTGGCCCTAAAATTCTGTCGTACCGAATAGTTTGAATCTGCCAGGCTTTTATTTTTTCCCCGGAAAAAAAGTCCTCACTTCCGTTGTGCTGAGCTTAATGCTAATGCTGCGGTTATGTCGTCGCGCTTCGGGTAATGCCGTTGCGCTGTCTCTTAATGCCGTTGTGCTTCGGGTAATGCCGTTGCGTTTTTCCATTTGTATGTAGTGTGAGCCCTGTCGGCCACCGTACTTGTTGCTATATCTGGTCGTGTAATCACTGCAGCACTCAGCATACTGCACACTTCCTTATGGAATCGCAGATGTACTGATATCATTCTTTCTTTTTAATTGATGATGGCATCAACAGGAATTCCAACTATTGACTTTAAAAGGGTGAGTGTGAAGTCATCCATTGAAACAGACTTTCTTCTGGTTCCAAATAAATGAAGTTATTTCATTCAGCGTTTTTCCGCATTACAGCCGTTGCCACATTGAAACCAGAAATTGTCAGTAAGCAGTGATTGCAACAGGATTGGCACAGTTCATTGGTACTATCTTACCAAAAGTATTCACTCACCGGCCTTGACTCACACATGAACTGAAGTGCCATCCCATTCCTAACCCATAGAGTTCAATATGATGTTGCTCCACCTTTTTGCAGCTATTTCAGCTTCAACTCTTTTGGGAAGGCTGTCCACAAGGTTGATGAGTGTGTTTCTAGGATTTTTTTTTACCATTCTTCCAAAAGCTCATTGGTGAGGTCACACACTGATGGTGGTGGAGAAAGCCTGGCTCTCAGTCTCTGCTCTAATTCATCCCAAAGGGGTTCTATGGGGTTCATGTCAGGACTCTGTGCAGACCAGTCCAGTTCATCCACACCAGACTCTGTCATCCATGTCTTTATGGACCTTGTTTTATGCTCTGGTGCACAGTCATGTTGGAAGAGGAAGGGGCTGCTCCAAACTGTCCTACAAGGTTGGGAGCATGGAATTGTCCAAAATATTTTGGTATCCTGAAGCATTCAGAGTTCCTTTCACTGGAAGTAAGCGGCCAAGCCCAAGTCCTGAAAAACAACCCCACACCATAATTCCACCTCCACCAAATTTCACACTGCACAATGCCGTCCCAAATGTACCGTTGTCCTGCAACCTCCAAACCCAGACTCGTCCATCAGATTTCCAGATAGAAAAGCCGGATTCATCTATCCAGAGAAGCCGTCTCCACTGCTCCACATTCCAGTGGCGGCTTGCTTTACACCACTACATCCAACGCTTTGCATTGCAGTGATGTGTGGCTTAAATGCAGCTTCTCGGCCATGGAAACCCATTCCATGAAGCTGTCTGCGGTCTGTACTTGGACTAATCTGAAGGTCACATGACGTTTGGAGCTCTGTAGCAACTGACTGTGCAGAAGGTCGGCGACCTCTTTGTTCTTCAGCATCCACTGACCCCTCTCCATCATTTTACGTGGTCTACCACTTGGTGGCTGAATTGCTGTTGTTCCCAAAGTCTTCCATTATGTTATTATTAGGTTTTGTTTGTTATGATAGCTAAAACTAGTAGCTTGTTAGTGCTGTTCTAGGCCCATAGCCTCTTGTATTGTTTTCATTTTTATTTTCGGGAACGGGAACTGCATCCACTGTCAAATTACTTCAATATGACTATTAAATCGCGGCAAGTGATGTAGAATGCATTGTCTCAAAGCTAAATGCCTTGATAAAGAGCACAAATAAAACAGGTTCGTGATTATCCTAAAAGCAACACACTGTGGTCCTTACTGGGTGTCAGCAGAGCTGTGTCTCTGCAGCGTCCTCAGCTGATGTTTTTTTTATGGAATGCAGATGCAAGCAGTGCTCTGAGGCCACAGTGAGAGAGCTGCCCTCACGGGGAGACAAGCTGCTGGATGAGAAGATCATTGCAGAGGGTGAGATCAAATTCTTTTTTTTACACCTGCAACACAGCCTGAGCCTTCTCTAACAACATAAAAAGCCCAGCTGTTCATTACGGAGACAGAAGATGAGGACTTTGATGACTGAAAAAAAATCACAACCAACTCAGTTTTGCTCCTGGTGCCTTTTTAAAACACACTAGCATGCATGTTTTTACCGGTATGCTTTAACGTGCCCGCACCTTAAAACCCGGTGTGCCTTTTTTTGGTGTTAAATACAGAAAAGGCTCCCATAACTGAAACGGCGCCGCAGTTTGTCCGATTGGGCAGTGTCCTGTCTGACATGGTGAAGAGCAGTGTGGTGCCCCACAGGGCACTGTGCACTCTCCCTTCCTGTTCACAGTGTAACTCAGAGTCATGCCATCCTCAGAAATTCTCTGATGACTCTGCGGTTGTCGGCTGCATTAATGGTGGAGGAGGAGTACAGGGAACTTGTGGATACATTCGTGAGGTGGGCTGGAGTAAACCACCTGCTGCTCAATGTGGAAAAGACCAGAGAGATGTTGACGACTTCAGGAAGAAACCACCAGCTTCCCGGCCTCTTAGCATCTTGGGCAGGGATGTGGCAGAGGTAGAGGATAGGCCTGGGCGAAAAATCGATTGAATCAATTAATTCATCACCGCGGTGATCAAAAATCCCACACCGTCACAGCTGTAGTTTATATCTTGTGGGACACACAAAAATTGCGACGATACTGCGGTCTTGGAGAATGTTGCCCTGGGGCTCGTTCAATACCGGGGCTCGGTACCCATCCCTAGGCAAGGGGCACGCTGGAGAACAAGCACTGAAGCGGTTGCTTTGCATATCGCCAAAGACACGGTACCCATACATACCGTGGAGAAGACGGGGTTTATTCATTTAATTAAAGCCTTAGAGCCCAGATATGAGCTGTATTGTTAATCCTTTAGAAAATGGTGCTACTCTCAAGGTGAATGTTTGTCTCCTTTCAGTCTAGACTACAAAGTGTGACTGAAAACAAAGCTGGGACTTTGATTCCAAGAGTGTTCATTTATTTATTATTCATCCCAGAAACGGGGGTTACATTTGTCCTGCGTTTGATTAAACAAAAGCAAAAGTTGTCTGCCGTTTGTACTTATTGCTTTCCTTTAGGGGGGTCGGGAAAAAATCGGAAATCGAATTGGAAAAAATAAAATCGGAGATTTTTAGACCATATCGCCCAGCCCGAGTAAAGAAGTACAAGTACTTGGGAGTAACTATCAACAACAGACTGAGCTGGAAGACCAACAGCACTGCTGAGTTCAAGAAGGCCAGCAGCAGACTCTACTTCCTGAGGAAACTATGGTCTGAAAATACTGTACTTCATTGACTTTGAAAATACATTAAATTGAAATGTTCAACTTTAAAATGTGGGCGGCCGTGGTGCAGCGGTAGGGCGGTCGACCCATGATCATAAGATTACAGGTTCAATTCCGGCCTTGCACACACATGTGTTGAAGTGTCCTTGGGCAAGACACTGAACCCCACCTTGCTTCTGGTGGTAGGTTGGCGCCAGTGTTCGGCAGCGGAGCCGCCATCAGTGTGTGACTGTGTGTGTGACTGTGTGAATGGGTCTGTGACTGTAAAGTGCTTTGGGGCTTCTAGCTAGAAAAGCGCTATATAATTATACACCATTTACCATTTAAAATCAAATTTTTAAAATGTCATAAATGTATTTTTCAGTAATAGGGTCAGTTGGTGTTAATGAGTTTGCTTTTGTGTTCTGCAGCCCTGGGGGTTCAATTGCTGCAGTTCGTATTGTTGATGAAACTACAGCTCCAGGATGCGACCGACACACTGGACGTCTTTCTGTGGAAACACGCTGTAAGTCTAAAATACAGCACACTCTTTACGCACAAAAGCGATCGGGTCATCTTTCTGGAAATGCTGCGTCTTTAAAACTACCAGAACAGGAAAATGCATCGACCTGTACATTTGTTATGAACTAAAAACTCTCAGGGAACATTTGGAATTATCAAAACTTATGCTGTTCAGAATTAAGATGGTGAGAAACAGTCTAAAATCACACAAAATTCAAAATGTTCAATCTTCTGTCATGGATCCACTATTTTATAAATTGTTATTTTGTTATGTTATCACAGTAGACTTTACCCTTTCCCAGTGGCAGAGCTGCAACATTTTTGTTTTTTTTAAGTTGGATGCTTCTTTCAGCATTTGCAATGGTTAAAGGAGCTTGAATTCATGATTTGTTTAATCTTTGTCAATAATGATGTTAATGATGACTTCAAAATGGGCGGGGGCAGCTGCCACCCATTGTCTTCCCCATACTTTCCCCTACATCCACCCCCGCCCTTTCCAAATAATTGAATATCATGGAAAAGTGTATTCATTTCCATAATTTCATTCAAAAAGTAAACTTTCATACAAGACAAATTCAGGGTCTACTGTTGAATTGATTTCAGGCATATATTTGTTCATTTTTACATAAATTGGGGCTCCAGCCCTTAAAACAGACACAGGATTTCAGAAATTAGAATGAATTATAATTAGTAATTATTTCAGTTTTAGCAAAAAGATGAAGACAGAATTTGAATCACATAAAATCCATCAAAAATAAAGTATTTTTAAAATGTCTATCTTCAATACTTTAATAGTGTGGGCAGGGGCCAGGTCCTGCTGGAAAACTAAATCTGCATCTCCATCCCAGATCCTCACCTGAAGGAATCATGAAGTCCTTTAGAACTTTCTGCTAGACTGTTGCAGTGATTTTGGAATAAAGAAAGCAGAGTTTACAACACCAGCGCTGGACATGGCAGCCCAAATCGTGACGGACTGTGGAGATGTCACACTGGACCTCCAGCAGTTTGGGTTCTGCTCCTCACCAGAATTTCTCCAAACCCTTGGACCTTAAATGAAAGACAGACTTTCTTGTCATCAGAAAACAGGACCTTGGACCACTGGCCAAGAGTCCCGTCCTTCTTCTTTATGACCCAGTGGAAACATTTCTTCCCTTGATCCAGGTTCAGAAGTGTCAAACCTGACAGTTGTAGCCCGTCTCCTGAATGCATCTTAATGTGGAGGTTTTTAAAGCTGCTCCTCCACCTCATTCCACTCTTTCTGGAGGTCTGCATGTTCTTGAATCTTGTCCTTTTGATAATCCATTGAAGCCCACGGTTGTCTCTTTTGCTGCTGCATCTTCTGCTGCCCGGCCACTATTACAGACCGGCGTCTAAAGTAACAAGCACCTGTTAGACACGGTGTTTATTGGAGATTGGCGTCAGTTAGAGGCTGGCTACTATTGGAAGATGTAAAGTATGAATGTCCTGGTGATGGGGGGGGGTAGGCGTAGAGTCACGCCTCTGTCAGTCTGCCCCATGGCTGCATCAGTAGTTACCATCACCAAATATGAATGATTAATGGATACATTGTTAGAAATTTGAGTGTTAGAAAAAAACTAATAAAAATCAAATCTATTATTACTGTTATCATTATTATTACCAATTTAGCTGTACGTATTCGTTTAACATCTAAAAGTTGTAGAAAAGAGGTGAAAGGAAGCCTGAAAAATATTTTGGGAGCCTTTGAGTCTGCAGCGCTTCAAAACATGCATGATTATTTTAACTCCTACGCATTTGAAAGGGAAACAGTTTCATAAACTTGATATATGTGTAAGTTTGGAATCATCTTTTAATTAATAGTGACTTAAAGGTTAGATTAGATGTAAGAGGCTTGAAAAAAAAGTGTACCTGTTTGAAGTAGAAATATCAATTTAATATCCATAACATGTTTTAATTATATATTAAACTGTAAATATCTAGATATTTATAGTTTTATTGAAGACTTTTGCCATTTGTAGTGGAATTCTTATCCAATTGTCTCAAGATTTTTACTACAATAGGTAGGTGCCATAAACATTTCAAAATACAAAAGTTATTTTCCCCTTTATGCCTTTAGTTTCATTGGACGTGTTAAAACGTTGCACCTTTATTAAATGCTGTGCTTTTCTCAGCAGTTTTTATCATGTCAGGTCTTTTTGTTACAACAGCTTGTTATGTAGTTAAAGGGATTCCACTATGGAAAGCCAGACTGTTAGGTTGTACTGCTCTGCTTCTCAGTGATATTTAAGGTCTTCTGGTTTCAGTTGTTTTCCGTCAGTGGGAGGATTTGGCTTAATGCGGTTTATGTTTCTCTAGGAGGTGTTCCTGGGTGTGTCGGCCGAGGACGTGGCAATCAGTCAACGGGCACAGAACTGTGTGCATGAAACTTTGGAGTCGCTTTGTCCAACAGAGGGAACGCTAGGTAAGTTCAAGTAGATCAAGGTGTCCTCCCCTCCCCAACTTAAATAGAATTAAAAAAATGTAGTTTCTATAACTGTACATTTGATTAAAAGTAGATAATAGAATGATACATTTACTGAAGCACCTTTTCGTAGAAACTTTAGAATAGTGTAGAACATTTTTGATTCTACAAGCTCTAAAAAAAGTGGGAGATAAAAAATAACATTAGAGTGTAACTAAATAGTAAATCAACTTGTTTTGGCTGTTTACCAGTACAAATGGGGCTTTAAAAGTGCTGACTGTTGGTCTTTGCCAAATCTTAGCCAATTTAGAATAGACGTGTTTAACTCCTGAAATTATAATCTAAAACTGTCTTTGTGCTACCCCCTAGAGGTTGTAGTGTATGGAGTTATTTCAGTCTCAATAATCAGAAATGCACACAACCGGTTTTACAAATACACACGATCCGATTCACAAATGTCATTCTATGCAAACGTGAAAAATAAATTCGGAAATACAAACCCTGTGTTTCACAAACACACAGATTGTGTTTCACACATGCACACTAAATGTTTTACAAATGCACAATAAGTGTTTCTCACAAATGTGCACACTGTCTTTCACAAAAACATTTTAGAAATTCACAATAAATGTATCAGAAATGCACAGTAGGTGCTTCACAAACATGATTTTTAGGTACACATGTGATGTGAACTCACAGATCATTCGAATTGCAGAATGTGCATTCAAAATCCCGTTCTCGTTTGTGAATCTCCCCGTGTGTGTGAGAGATTTTTCTACGGTGAATATTGAGACTCATCTGACGGAGCGGGTCAACTAATGTCACCATTGGCTAGTGAATCTGTCAATCAAACTCATCGGCAAAGCAGGCGGGTTCGCTTTTAGCCAATCGAATGGCCCCTTACACTCTTCACTCTCAACTGACGAGGGAGGGAGCTGTTCAGCACAGCAGTTGGGAGGACGCGGGCGGCAAACATGGCGGAGAGTTCTTCCGAACGGGATCAGTCTCAGCCCGTAAGTAATGCATTTATTTGATTATTATTCCCTCGTTGTACGTCCTGTAATGTTATTGAATACTAAGTTGAAGCGTTCTCCTTAGCCAAGTGACATGTGTGAATGCTTTATAAACATTTCAGCCGAGTCGTTAGCAGAGTACCCCCACCGCTAATTAGCTTAGCTTTGCTTTGCCTGTGCGGTCATATTTTTTTTAATGGTTTTAAAGCGGGGGAGGACTTATGGTTTTGTCAAGTTTTACCAGCTCTTCACACAACACGAGTAACTACAACCAACCAGGGGCCTCGAAACTAGCCGGCTTTCGACTCAAGTTGTGTCTGCCGCCCTTTGTGGGTGAACTTCAAGCCGGTTTCGGTTCAAGCTAGCGTCTGTAGCCAATGATCTGTAGGTTCTACCATGATTCAGATAGAACTAAGGGGAAAAGCATGCCGGATTTACAGCAGCACAGAAAGTTTAATAAAAAGTATTGATTTAGAGACGGGGATTTGTTTAAACACTGATGCTATGCTATGCTAACTAGTCAGCTGTTCCGTGTGCTGCCTTTATGTAAACGCGATCCGGGTTAAAGTTAGACACAGTCTTTTCACAACCCAGACTTTAAGATGGGGTGGATTGTGCAACAAAGTTAATTCATATGACATTCATGAAAACGACATTTTTTAAATATAACAGACGTGAATCCACTGTTGAATGAAAGAAGCCTCATTAAGTTTCTAACGTTAGAACCCGTATTGTGCTGACCAGCCCTGTGAGATTGTGTCAGAGTGACAGCCACTAAATTCCCCGTATCTTTACTTCCAATGACGAAATGACAAGAATCCCAAACATTATGTTTTTAGGCTGTTTTGTAGTCGATAAGTACAAAGTAGTCACAGAAAGGGTGGATGGGAGAAATATGCTGTCAACAGTGATTTGAGTAGAAGTTACTGTAAATATTACACACAGGCTTCCTGTGATCAGTGTCTTGTCTCTGATTGTTTATTTTTAACTCTGTTCTTTACTACAAGCTCAAGTTATCATAGCAAGAGTGTTTTAAAAAATTCCCCTTTCAAATATTTGAAAATGATGTAATTTAAGATCAGACAGCTAAATGATCTAATCCATGTTTGTCGTGTTTTTATTTATTCTCCAGGAATTACTGAAGCGTTACAGCGTGACAATCTTTTGTTCCTCCTGACATCAGGCAATACAACTCTCTGGCAGGGCATCTTACAAGTAATTTCTTTTAATTTTACCCACTGATTTTCCAATTATTTACCTTTTTTTATCAATCTTTTTATTTTGTGATATTTCTATTTGTAATGCATGTGTGTTTATGTGTTTTTTTAAGATGGCCATTTTTAAAAAATGTCCTCAGGGATTATTAAATACCCTTCTATTTCATATTTTATCATCCTATTGTATTACTGTTTTACCTATCAATTGGGAATTTAGCATTTTTGCCCCTGTAAATATCTGTCAGTTGAAAGTATTTGTACTTGTATTCCATAGATCTTACCTGAAGATAGCAGACAACAACTGTGCAGACTTGGCCTTCTTCAGTGACGCTGTGAACGTTTATGGCTTTCCTCTGAGGTATTCATGTTATTCATAAAGAAATATTTCATTCACATATCAGGCAGTATAAGCACTTGGTTATTTGTACAAAAATAAAATAACTTTTTTAGACTCCTCTGAAAACAAAGGCAACTCTAAAACTTTCCCCTCATGAATAACATTTTACCCCCCCTTAACAGTCTCTCTCACCTCATTTTTTTCCACAGTGATACATGTAACCCACTCCTGCAATTTATCTAACCTAGAAATTCTACTTATTGGCATCATACATAAGAACATTACATTTTAAATTGATGTGTACCGTATTGGCGATGCATTTGTAATCATGTGTTTGAGACATGATTTTCATGTTATTGTCAGGGTGAGAGGAGATCACGGAGGAGAAAATGTGGGCATAGCCGAGTTAATGCTCACAGTACGTACAACTGACACAAACGGCTTCATTGTGGGAAAAGTGTACACACAATCAACGGTGAGTTGAACCTAGTTTTAGACGCTTTAATATATACATAAAAGTGAATGATGTATTAAAAATAAATCTGACAATATAATATTTCTTTTTGCTTTTTTCCAAATACAGGATTGAGCTCCTCTGGTGTGATGTCTTCATGACTGTTACTGGTTTATATTACAACATCCTGCACTCTCCTGAGGACCAAGACTTGCGCAATATCAGTAACATCACGTATTCTGCTGCCACTATATTTTCCTACCACGCATTCAGGCCAGTTTGGATGTGTTTAGTGACGCGTGGGACAGCCATCCAATCAGGACGGAGCAAAGCATGACACCAAATCAGCTGTGGCAGTTGGGCTTGACCCAGAACCCTGTTTCTGATCCCCGGGTAAGTGCTTTATTTCAGTGTTTTTCAACCTTTGTTCTCTTGTTCCACGGTCTGACACCGGAATCTGTGGAAAGTTACACCGCTAAAGACGAGCTTTAGCTGGTATTTTTGTTAGAACTGAGAGACTTTACCAGCAGAATTAAGAACAAGGAAGTGAAGACTTTAACCACTTCTGATTGTCAGACTGATGACATGTGATTAAGCCTTCAAGAATGATTGGCGGAGACAGTTAAAGGGGCGGGACTTTTCCTTACACAGTTATAGCTGCAGCTAAATCGCGGCACCGTCAACCTTATCAAAATGTATTTTATAGAATTAAATAAACACAAAGAAAAAGTCATTTTAAGATCTCTCATATTCTTAACTACTCAGTGTTTTATCAGTGCCTGTTTGGATGAACAAAGAGCTGATTTCCTGGAGATGGGAAATGGTTTTAGATCAGTGAAGTAGGGCAATTCCCCACGGCACACTTGACCATCTCCCACGGCACACTATTGTGCCGCGGCACACACACTGGTTGAAAAACACTGCTTTATTTAATCTCACTGTACTGGACAACTGATTTGTGTGCAGTTCGACTAAAGTGGAAAGTATCAAGAACAGTATGATGAAATCACAATGACTACAAGGAATTTTCATCAAAAATGAATGAAAAGTATTATTGTTGTGTGGTGCAAACAATTTCCCTAAATTGTTTGTTTGTAGGAAGAATAGCACATCTGCAAGTTCAAAATGCATCACAATGCATGGCATTATGAGCCATCAGATGTACTAATGTCACTACTTTGTTAAGGATCACTTATTTGCAAATTATAATCAGTTATGGAGATATGAGGTCTGCCTGCCAGCAACAATATAAGTTATTATTAGTGGGTCTCTGTTCCTACATAATCTAAAACACACAAAAAAAAACAGTGCTGTTCATAAACAGTATCTTTTTTTTTTTGTCAGGGTATGCTGGTTCCAGAGATTGAATGGGAGGAGAGTGGATCCATGACTGAACCTCATCCTGGGATCAATGTCCTGGTATGGGACAGTCCTCTTTTGGGTCCACAAATGTTGGAACTGCAAGACGACATCAACCCATTGTGTAATTCAGACCGTTTGGGAGTGGAATTACATCTTTACTGTCCCGTTTGTTTAGAACTTAATTTAGGCGACATAATTACATACAGAAGAAGAGAGACTGAGGGGAGGAAGACAGAGTTCAAAACAATACTGCTGTATTGTTCAAGGGACTTCATTGTATGTAAGGAAGTTATGAAAATTAGTTCCAGTTTAAATAAAATTCAAATCAGTAGAGATCCCACATTTGCTTAAATTTTGATGTTTTAATCTGTCCATGTTTTCTCTGAATTTTACTCTGCAATAAAGGGTGAATGTTTGCACTTTGTTGTTCTATGACCATCTTTTGTTGTGTAGTATTTAACCAGCTATAAAACCCAGAGAGATGAGGATCTTTTTTGCAAGGGTGACCTGGCCAAGAGGTGTATATGTATATGGTTACAATATAAAATCAATGACATTTGAGTTATTAAAAAAATAAAATTAAGGTCCAGCAAAGTGACTTCGGGCTGAGCAGGGGAGGTGTATTGGGTATCTGTGATTGACAGTGAGATGAACTTGAGGTAATGTAGTCCCACTGCGTGGTACGGAGCAAAGTGATGCCAGTTTCTCCACAAAACCTTCTGTGGAAGTTGCAGATTTTTCTCCTCCACCTTCATACGATCCAAACCGTGTCTGAGTGTTGAAATGACGCTAGCATGAAAGCTAAGAGAATAACGTACAAACAATCCCGAGTGAAACGTTCATTGTAAATCCCATGACCAGTACAGAGTTCGATGGATTCAATGTCAACTGCATTCAACCACTGTTGCCTTGCTCCCAGGTCCACTGAAAAGTTGCACAAGCCAGTAATTTTTGACAACCGAAGGCAATAAACCGACAAGCCATGCTAGGGCTAACACGCTAACGACCGACTGGTACAGAATCAAACATGGGCGGAGCTTTTGCCACCTGCAGAAAGCGTAGAGAAAGTGTAAGGGGCCATACGATTGGCTAAAAGCGAACCCGCCTGCTTTGCCGATGAGTTTGATTGACAGATTCACTAGCCAATGGTGAGATTAGTCGACCCGCTCCGTCAGATGAGTCTCAATATTCACCGTAGAAAAATCTCTCACACACACGGGGAGATTCACAAACGAGAACGGGATTTTGAATGCACAGTCTGCAATTCGAATGATCTGTGAGTTCACATCACATGTGTACCTAAAAATCACGTTTGTGAAGCACTTACTGTGCATTTCTGATATATTTATTGTGAATTTCTAAAATGTTTTTGTGAAAAACAGTGTGCACATTTGTGAGAAACACTCATTGTGCATTTGTAAAACATTTAGTGTGCATGTGTGAAACACAATGTGTGTGTTTGTGAAACACAGGGTGTGTATTTCCGAACTTATTTTTCACGTTTGCATAAAATGACATTTGTGAATCGGAGCGTGTGTATTTGTGAAACCGGTTGTGTGCATTTCTGATTATTGAGACTGAAATAACTCCATAGTAGTGAGGTAGTAAAGTTGAATTTCATGATTCATCAGCTCATGTAAGTTCCACGTAATTTCACCTCATGCTCTGCAACTTCAGCATAAAAGCCCCGCCCATCTGCAAACCCTCAGCTGCGCCGGCAGCCCTGCTGTCGGGCTTCGCTGAGGCAGCGTCTTGAGCCAGCGACTCAAGGAAATAAGGTTCTGGACCATGAGCACCTGCTTTAGGAGAAGGTGGAGGAGACAAATCTTTAACCTGTTTTGTGGTGAAACTAGCATCACTTTGCTCTGTATCACCCTCCATCATTGAATAGGAAGCATGACTGTACGTTACCTCAAAATAACCTCACTGTCATTGTCAAACACAGTTCCAGAACACACACCCCCCACCACTTGGCAAAGTTTCTTAGCCAAGTGGAAAAGGCCCAGCCAGGAGACAGAAGAGGAGCCTTCAACTTCCAAAAAAAAGAAAGCTACATTTAATAGACAGTACTTCCTTTTTGCACCATGAGTGTGGAAAGGGGAGAGGATGATGACACCTGTGCGATGTACAATGTCATGCGTATGAAACCAAAACCTCAGAGTTCGTCCTGTCACGTCTCTGGTCCTCCTTAACCGTAGCTTTGCAACAATAATCGTCCGCCGCATCTTTAAGACCGGTCCGTGAAAACGTCCCAGAATCCAACCAGAGCTCTTTGCCAGTTGCTCTTGCTCCATCCTCTTCCTGTTGCTGTCAGTGCATCCACTTCTTCTACAGGATGCCTGTGTTAGTCGTCCAGTCCAGTCTGTCATTGGGGTGAACACCCAGATACACTGACCAAAAATATAATTGCAACACTTTTCTTATTACTCCCATTTTTTATGGTATGAACTGAACGATGTGAAATATTTTCCACATACACAAAATAACCAGTTCTCTGAAATATTCTTCACAAATCTGTCTAAATCTGTGATAGTGAGCACTTCTCCTTTGCCAAGACAATCCATCCCACCTCACAGGTGTGCCATATCAAGATGCTGATTAGACAGCATGATTATTGCACAGGTGTGCCTTAGACTGGCCACAAGAAAAGGCCACTCTGAAATCTTCAGCTTTGTTTTATTGAGGGGGTCGGGGGACTCAGACAACCAGTCAGTATCTGGTGCGACCACCATTTGCCCCATCTTTGAGTTCATACCATAAACAATGGGAGCAATAACAAAAGTGTTGCGTTTATATTTTTGGTCAGTGTATTTACAAGACTCCACTGTCTCAATGTCTTTTCCCTGGATGTTGATGTGACTTCCCTCTGAAGTCAACAATCATCTTCTTCGTCTTGCTGACGTTAATACTGAGCACGTCTGAAGCTAGGGAAAGTGCTGACACTGACTGTTCAACATCAGGGGAGGAGGGCTGCTGATGGACAGCCAATGTTTCATGGGGCATTTGTGGGGGCTAACTACAGACTCAAAGTCAGATCTGTAAAAAAAAAAGTCATTAGCCCACATCCACTGCTCCTCTCTTGTCCTTCAAGTGGCCAATGATTTTCGTCATGTAGCTCCAGACTTCTCAAACATTTCCCTTCTGAAACTGTTCTTCCGTTATGATCCTAAAACAGTTTTTGCATCCCCGTATCTTAATTCTAAGATCTTTTTAACTGCTCTCAGTTACTGGATCTGAAAGCTCTTTTCTTCTTGTTTAGCATTGTCTTCAGTTCTGGGTAACACCTTACTTGTTGTTGAAGAAGCACCTTACCTTCTTGGTTGGTACAGTGTTCTTCACAAAGAAGTTGATATAATCCATGATGTAGTAGGTAACAGGGTCATTCTCCTCACCATCACTCGTTAGACCACAACCTGACCTCTTCACCAAGGGGATGTAGGTGGGGTGATAGATCTTGAAAAACTCTCGTCTCTGAGCTTCATTGTTTTGTTCACTAATTCCACGGTCTGACACCGGATTCTGTGGAAAACTACACCGCTAAAGACGAGCTTTAGCTGGTATTTTTGTTAGAACTGAGCGACTTTATGAGCACAATCAGAACAAGGAAGTGAAGACTTTAACCACTTCTGGTTGGTCAGACTGATGACGTGATATTAAGCCTCCAAGAATGATTGGTGGAGAAAGTTAAAGGGGCGGGACTTTTCCGAAAACAGCTGACGTTAAGGCTAAATCGCGGTACCATCATTCTTATCAAAATGTCTTTAATAGAATCTAATAAACACAAAGAAAAAAGTATTTTATGATCTTTCATATTCCTAACTACTCAGTGTTTTATCAGGGCCTGTTTGGATGAACAAAGAGCTGATATCCTGGAGATGGTCAATGTTTTTAGATCAAATAATTTGGGCAATTTACCATGGCACACCTGACCATCTCCCACAGCACGTGCCGTGACACACTGGTTGAAAAACACTGCTCTAACATAACCGGTGCAACGGTAGGGGCGAGCAATATCAGAGCTGTCCAGCTATCAGTTTTGAGCCAGATGCCAGCTCAAATGAGAAAAACAAAGAAGTACATGCGTCTACAAAAGGATGCATAGGAATGGAGTGGGGCAGGTATCCTGTGGCCTGCCAACTGTAGCACCTCTGTAAAAGCTTTAGGCTTTTTCAAATGGCATTTTTTGTGTGCTCCTCACACAATTAGAATAAAGAAATACTCAGAAACAAAATATTAAGCTTAATTTCCTTTATAGGTCATCCATCAAGAAAAAAATGCCACAAGAACATGTTAAAAGCACCAAAAACAACATTTTTATTGGAGTGTCTTTAATGTACCATAGATCACAATTCCCACTTCTCTTATTTCTCCCCTTCATGTTCTGGTCCCTTCTCACCACTTGAAAACCATTCTGAGTTAAGTCCTTGAGCTTAAGTGTTGACTCGGGGTCGAGTGAGGTCGGCCAAGGATCGAAGGATCGGCGGCTCGCCCCCAGTCACCTCCTGTGTCCCTGGGCACTTAACCCCCCCACTGCTGCTGCCCATCAACTCATTAGCCTGCAGCCTTTTTCAGGATCCCTCACCCTTCAGCCGAAGTCAGTCCGTCTGCTTCATGCGAGATTACCACCAGCTCCACCTCCACCATTGGTCATCAATTGCCACTCATCAGAACACCAAGTCAGGCTCCACTCTTCAGTCATCCATACTCCCACCTGACCGGTGGCTTTCCGTCCAAGCTACGAACCATTCAAGCCAGAACTCTCCACCAACACTGGGACTCAATAAAAACCTGTTAATTCATCCACCTTCTGTTCTGTCCTGCTCCTGGGTCCAGCCTCGTTTACCATAACAACGTGGCTCCACGCAGCCAGGCAGCCACGCCTAAGGGCAGCTGTGGCTACATCAGTAGTTACCATCACCTAGTATGAATGAGGAATGAATGAATAATGGAGACATTGTAAGCGCTTTGAGCCTCTGGAAAAGTTTTAAAATTGTACTGAATTAATTTGAAGTGAGAGTTGGATATTAACTACATGCAGATGTGCCGCCAATCTTTGGCTACTTTAAAATATATTACACTTAATAATTGGACATAAATCTAACTGGACTTCTCCGTTTTAGTTGAAGACCCCTGCTCTAAAGCAGGATACGTCAGAACAAAATACTAGCAATATTTTGAAGAACTTCACAACCATTAACATGAAAAAAACAAACATATTTTGATTTATTGATCTTTAGTTACGTTATGAGACAGAGCCTGAGTTACTTAAACCAAGTTAATTCTGTGATGGTGCTATTATTGCATTTCATATTGACATTTGGCAGAACAGAAAGAAAGTCTGGGTATAATCTGCTTGCTTGGTTATCATTCAACAAACTGTTCCTATAACTTCATAAATGTCGCCAAAAGCATGACTGACAAAACGAGCTGTCCATCCACACACACTCCCTCATGTCGTGCCACCTGTCATCTCACCACCAACAGTTTCAAAACACACGGTCATTATTACTACGTTTTCATTTCACCCCCGGACAGACTAGAAATATGCTTTCGACTAACTATGTGGATTTTCTTTCCAAATCTGATTCTCGTTTTCCAACCCTATAACAAAGCGCTAAAACAGCTACTAGTAAGCTTAGCAGCAGTCAGGACCAGATATCAGCTCCATTTGGAATTTTAAGTTTATTATTTTTTCACATACAGAAATACAATGGTTTTATTTAAGAAAATATTGCTCTGAAATTCAAGGACTTCATATTTCTTCGCCGGCAAGTCAGGAATTAGAGAAATTGGTCTTAATTTTTCTTATGCAAGGTCTCAAAAAGCTCTTTGAAAGTCTTA
Organism: Oryzias latipes; assembly: GCF_053564925.1. NCBI lineage: Eukaryota > Metazoa > Chordata > Actinopteri > Beloniformes > Adrianichthyidae > Oryzias > Oryzias latipes. Next base: position 7,833,649 of record NC_136242.1, read on the forward strand.
CATTTATCTTTTAGGATTAGGAACTACTAAACATATTCACACAAACACATTTTGGATCAGCATAAAAATAAATAAAAGTCATATTTTTAAGTTTTTCTGCATTACCAAAGTTTAACACACTGGTATGATTGTGGTTCTTAACACAAATTCCAGAAAAACTTGGGTGACTACCCCTCATTTTGCCTCCATCCCTGTAAAGGGGGTTCTGAAATTGTTGTTCTGGATTGTCTTTCAGGTCTCCGACCGTGGCTGGACTTGACTCTGATGTCATACAGGGGAGAAGGGGAAGAGGGCCAGATGCAGACCTACTATCAGATCTGCAGCTCCCCATCACAAGACCCTGATCTGCAGTCACAAGATGCATGAATTAACTCGTCCATCCTAGTAGGCAAGTTCTGTAGTTCCTTAAGCGACTTTTTTAAACTCATCTTTCATATTTGTATTTGTTTCATTGTAATGATATTAGAGGCTTACATAAGACATTCTGATAGATCTCTAAAACAATCTTTCTGGATAGAGTTTTACAAACACTATTCACAATAAATGAAGTAAATTGTGAAAAACCCAGTGGATGCCATGTACACTGTTTGTTTCACTTCACAGATTTTCTGGATAGGGGGGTAATTGTATTGGGGTGATAGACACGCCTCATTTTGTGTTTTTAACATAATGGTCTCACTGTGTACAGTGTGGCTTACTTCTTGTAGCCAAAATCAAAAAATTCTAAAAGAAAAACTTTTCTAATGCAGAATCAATGTTAACATTCAAGCTGATTTTGCCAGTAAGTCATTCCAAGTTCATTATTCAAACTGCCATGGACACACGGCATTGCTTAATGGACAAGCAGCACCATCTGGCCAGAGCGCGCCTTTGAGTTGATACTAATAATAATAGCCATCAGGGATTAGATTTATCTGCGCTTTTCCAGATGTTCAAAGTTCTATCAATGTGTCCATTAATCGTTCATACATGTACTTGGTGATGGTAAGCTACTGTTGTAGCCACAGCTGCCCTGGGGCAGACTGACAGATCATGCCAGTACGCACGTACGGTCCTTCTGACCATTACCGGGACATTCATACACACTCACACATCAGTGAAGCAAAACACTGGAGGCAGGGAGGGGAAGTGTCTTGCCCAAGGACACAACGCCAGTTTACTGGGGAGATTGGGGAACGAACCGCCGATCCTTCCATCATCGGCCGACCTGTGTAACCACGTGAGCCACTGCCACCCAGTAGGCATTCAGATGTTGCAGGTGACCTTGGTGAGTTTTAAAGTGTCATCAGGAGACTTGCATTAAGACAAAGAACTACCGGCAGAGTTTGGGACAGAAACGGGACTGGAGTGACAGACTGCAACAATGACTAGAACCTAACGACTAGTCATCATTGTTCAAAATGTCACACAGCTTCAGGCCCCTTTGCTAAATGTGAGGGGTAGTGGGGTTTCCACGCAAACAATTCGCAACCAACTCCACTGCCCTGATTTGAATGCCAGACAACAGTTGCAGGTGACTCCACGAAACCTGAATGTTTGCAGTTTGCAGTGCCCACCATGCAGCGATAGTCTGCCGCCACAGGGCTTCTCAATGTCTTTGTAGTGTAAGGCCAAATTAAGAACTCGACATTAGACTGTGGGCCAATTTTGGTGGAAAAAAATCGAATAATGTGGCTTTTAATCCCTTTAATGAACTAGTTTCATTTGCACAGTTAACAGCGTAAGAACAAATCAAGCAAGATTTGTTTTAATTGAGAAATATGATCAATTTTGGTAAACAACATCCCTGTGTGATGCCTATTTCAGACTATATTGTAAGCAAAAGCTATTGCCAACAAATAGTCCCCCTTCGTGGGCAGTGCTTCCTGTCTTCTCATCAGCAGGGAGGGATTTTATTCAGGAGAATCTTTCAGCTACTGGGGTGCCACAGGAGGAGCTCCAGAAATACAACAGGAAGAAGGAAAAGAGAGAGTTTTAAAACAAAACCTTATCAAACAAGTCATTGTCACTGTCTTCATCAATATCTATCACTGACAAATAAAATCCTCATTAAGTCACACTGAAATGTTTTATTAGTTCAACCTCATCATCATCATCATCATCATCATCATCAGCCTGTCACGCCACTGCTGGCGGGTGGCCTCCACATCTTACTCCACTCATCACGGTTTTGGGCACTCTGGGTCCACGTGCTGCCTGCCTTCTGCTCGATGTCATCTCTCCATCTTTTCTTCGGTCTTCCCCTTCCTCTCTTCCTGTCCCACAGAGTCCATTCTGTTGTTTTCTTAGCCCATTCGTGGTTCTTCATTCGGGCTACATGTCCTGCCCACTTGCCTTTGGCTTCAATCACTTTCTGGATGACATCCTTCACCCCTGTTCTTGATCATAAGTCTTCGTTCCTGACCTTATCTCTCCTCGTAACACCCGGCATTGATCGTTCCATGCTCCTCTGGGTGATTGCCAGTTTCTCTCTTTGGCGGTTGGTAAGTGACCATGTCTCAGCTCCATACGTCATTGATGGCGGTATGACAGTGTTCATGATCTTCCTCTTGAGACACATGGGCATTTTTTGATCTCTCAGAAACGTGCTGTACTGTCCGAATCTCTTCCAAGCGGATGATACTCTCTCGTCTATTTCTTTCGCCATCTCATTTCCTGGTGTTAGCAGTCTTCCCAAATACTTGTACTCATCCACCTCCTCCAGTTGTTCTCCATCCACAATTATTCCTTTCCTTCTCCTTTTCCTTGCTATTTCATTGCAAATGATTTTGGTTTTCTTTTTGTTCATTTTCATGCCATCTTTTCTCACTTCCTTGTTCAGATCGTTGAGCAGCTTGCTGAGATCCTCTTCCTTTTTCTGCAAATAAGATGATATCATCTGCAAATCTCAGGTTGTTCATCCTCTCTCCATTGATGTTAATTCCCGCTTCAGTTCAACCTACCTTTTTTTCTTAGAGTGGGATTTGTGGTGCTGCTTCCGGTTGGTCCTCTGATGTCTGGCTCCAGCTCAGTTGTTGCAATGTGAAGAACATCATGTAGATGGCCATCTGTCAGCCTGGATCTCAGCGTAGAGTTGTTGATGGCCATGGTGGAGAAGGTCTTCTCACAAATGTGTGTGCTTCAGAATAAAGAGACCATCCTGATGGATATGAAGATGAGGAAAGTCCCTTGCAGAACTCAATGAGGTTCTTGTCATCCCTGCTCTGGCTTTGGAGCCCTCCTGCAGGTCGATGAGCTCAAGCTGCATCTTTCCAGGCTCTTCTTCAGGGACACAAGAGAAAGGATTTTGGAAGAGATCAAAGGACTTCTCATGGGTCTTAAAGTCAGAGAAGCGGTGCTCAAAATTCTCCCTGAGTTTTTGTATCAGGTCATGTTTTTTTTGTGAACACAGGTTAGGTAAAATATCTCTGTCAGTATCTTCTACCAGGACCTTGCAGGCAAGAAAATGGGTCAAATCTCCCTTTTGAAGCTGTCCCTGCAGCAGTTGGAAGTTTTCACTGGAAAGCTTTGAGGTTGTCAAACATTGTGGAAATGAGCTTCCCGTGGCTCTGCAGCTTCACATTATGATCACAGAGAAAGCTGTTCAGATCAGCATGAAGCGCCAAGCCATTGTGTGTCACCTAACTGTGTAACATCTTGGCCTTTTGACTCCATGAACTCTTTTATGTCTTTCCTCAGGTTAAAAAAGCGTGTTAGTTGGCACCCCTGCTCAGCCACCTAACGGCAGCGAAGTAAATGATGCCACCAAAATGTGCCTCCGATTGCTCCAAGAAAGTTTTAATTGGTGGTGATTTAGACCTCTGGACTTCAGGAAATGAACTGTTTTCACAATATGCCCATGACATGTTTCATTTCAAGAGTTTGAGCAGCAAGAGCTTCTTGTTGTAGTGTACATTGATAGGTGATGGGTTTCTCACCACCGCTCTTAGCCACCTTCTCAGAGAGCAGTGTCACAGCTCCTGTCTTTCTCTGATCATTGCTGGAGCTCCATCTGTTGTTACACCAACCATAGGCTGCGGCTTCACATTGTTTGCATCCGGACTGCGACACACAGCATCACAACTATCAACTCTTGTTCATTTTTTTTATACTTTCCATACTTAGCAGCTTCTCGCTTATGTCAATGTTTTCTGTGACTGTCCAAATAAAAATGAAGAGCTGTGTCGTGTCTGAGATGTCCGTGCTCTCATTCAGCGCCACAGAAAAAAACTCCCCTCCCCAGGCCCTCCAGATGTTTCCCAGTTGCTGTCAGAGGTTGCTGCCCAGAACTTTTTCTTTTGCTCTGGACAAACAATGTCAGCTCCTTTCAGCATTTATTCTCTTACAAACTCTCTGCCACTTAAGGGCTAGCTACTCCGGGCCATTTCCAAAGCTGCACCATAGCTAGCTTCTGCCACAGCTTCACTGGATGGAGCCATTTTTGTAAACATCTGCTGTGCAGCATAGCCTCGTTGTAGTTGTTGGAGCTAATTGGTGTGCTCATCGCCGGTACATTTGTCATAACTTTTTATGATTCATAATATAGTGCCGATTAATATTGAATACTTTGAGCATTGCATTTACCTGCTTGCAAATCGGACACAGTGGCGGTTCTACCTTGACTTACTCCCTGGGCGAGACCTTCCCCAGACCCCCGAGTCACTCTGTCCATGTCGACTGACATGTTTTATTGTCATTGAAATTAAGAAATTGATACAAAAGACGTTTATCAGAATTAACAGTTATCAGAACATAAAAAATAAAAGACCATAAAATTGACAAAAATACAGTTAGGTAGGAAAATATTTAATCAAACACAATATTGAATAAATAATCTAAAATAAATATTATAAAGCACAAATCTTTTATCACACAACTAACACGCTAAAATAAATATAACTGCAGCACCATTGCACTAAGAACAGAAAACACTAACTAAAATCTAGCCTTCCTTGATGCAAACTCCTCAATAACGTCATCATATGAAATCTGCTCCCCTTCTGAATGATTGACACTAACAACGGCAGGGTTAATGAGCCGCTCCTGAGACATTGTTGACTTTAGGGATGACTTGATCAACTTGAGTTTTGAAAAGCTCCTCTCTGCTTGAGTCGCAGTGACTGGGAAGGTGAGTGCAGTCCAAAAGTTGGGATATACAGTGAGGTCAATAAGTATTTGATCACCCTGTGATTTAGCAAGTTCTCCCACTTAGAAAACATGGAGAGGTCTAAAATTTTCATCATATGTGCATTTCCACAGTGATTGACAGAATCTGAAGAAACATTCAGAAATCACGTTGTACGATTTTTTTAAAACAATTTATTTGTATATTACTGTGACAAATAAGTATTTGATCACTTGGGTTAAGCAACTTTAATATTTGGTACAGAAGCCTTTGTTAACAATTACAGAGGTTCCTGTAGTTCTTCACTAGGTTTCTACACACTGCAGCAGGGATTTTGGCCCACTCCTCCATACAGATCTTCTCTAGATCTGTCAGGGTTCTGGGCTGTCGCTGAGCAACACGGAGTTTAAGCTCCCTCCAAAGATTCTCTATTGGATTTAGGTCTGGAGACTGGCTAGGCCACTCCACTCTCAGACAATCTTGGAGGTGGACATGCTGGATGTGGAGGTCTTGGGCTGGTGTGGTTACACGTGGTCTGCGGTTGTGAGGCTGGTTGGATGTGCTGCCAAATTCTCGGAAACGCCTTTGGAGACTGCTTATGGTGGAGGAATGGACATTCAATTCCCTAGCAACAGCTCTGGTGGACATTCCTGCTATCAGCATGCCAATTGCACGCGCTGTCTAATCAGCATCTTGATATGGCACACCTGCGAGGTGTGATGGATTGTCTTGGCAAAGGAGAAGTGCTCACTATCACAGATTTAGACAGATTTGTGAACAATATTTCAGAGAACTGGTTATTTTGTGTATGCGGAAAATGTTTCACATCTTTGAGTTCATACCATAAAAAATGGGAGCAATAACAAAAGTGTTGCATTTATATTTTTGGTCATATATATATATATATATATATATATATATATATATATATATATATATATATATATATATATATATATATAAAATGGGAGCAATAACAAAAGTGTTGCATTTATATTTTTGGTCATATATATATATATATATATATATATATATATATATATATATATATATATATAAATAAGACATGGAAATGGATAGTTAGTTGGTTGGATAGTCTGGGCATCTTTGCTTAGACTGCAGCCCGCGCCAGCCAGTCCCTGATGAACTTCCGTGGTGTGTGTAAATAAATTGTGGTTATTTTATTTTAGATATTCAGCGATAAACAGCAATATTTCTCAAATCCTTAACTAATAAAAATCTCAAAATATTATTTATGAACAGGTGATAAAACAAACAAAATTTCACCTTTTTTTGTTATTTAACGAGATGTTAAATTATTATTATTTATACCATGGTCCAGGTGAATTCTCGATTCAGCTTTCCTGCTGGGTGTGCATTAAAAAGTGATAATCCACAGTGATAGTGCACACCTGAAGAAGTAGTTCTGTTCACATAGCTTAAATGTTCTGCATCACTGCGCTGGATTCTTTACAACAACCTTTATCATCATCATCTGGACAGAAACGGTAAGCGGTAAGAGGTAAACTTTCTCTCTGAACTGATGCTTTATTTAACCCATCGTGATCATCAGCATAATATATATCGCTTTCCTTTGCATCTGCACTTAAAGTCTACGCAGTCTGAGCCGGAGGAAAGCTTCCACGGCGTGCATTGATTTCTGATAATGCACACACAATATTTTTACAAGATACTAGAGAGATGTCATAATTGTTATTTAACTGATTACCAGATTGGGCAACTTTCCCAATTATTTAACCCTAGTGGATTAAAATGGGACTGCACATCAAACCTTTCCCTTCTATTTGTAATAGCTGTATTTATAAAAATCATAGAAACAAATGTAGCGCAGGCAACTTTCACAACCATTTTTTTTTTTACCCCTAGTCATCAAATGTTGGATTGTACATATAAAATTGCTTTTCTTTTTGGAATAGCTTTAAAAAAATCATAGATATATGAAACTAGCCTCATTCAACAGAAAAATATACTGAGCAACTTTCACAACCTAGTTTTTACATTCGTGGTCAAACGTGGATTTGCAAATAAAAAATGACCCTTCTTTTATAGCTTTTTAAAAAAATATCGTAGCAATTTGAAACTAGCCTCATTCAATAGAGAAATATGCTGCTTAACTTTTACAGCCAACTTTTGAGCCGTAGTGGTCAATTGTGGAATAAAATAAACCTTTTAGTGATCACAGTTATTGGAAAAATCGAAGCAACAAAAAAGTTACATAAATACCTTTAGGAAGATAACTTTTACAACCAAATGTATTTACATTCAAATAAGGAAAACAGCACATTTAAATTTGCTTGTGCATTTCTATATTTGACTACTAGAGGTAAAAAAAGACAGTGAAAGTTGCTTACTAAATATTTTCTCCATTAAATGATGCTAGTTTCATGTGGCTATGTTTTTATTTTTACCATAACCAAACAGAAGTATAATTTTAATTGACGCTGGTTTTATGTCACTAAGCATTTCCAGTTTAGACCTTTTACTAAACAATCCACACTTCCATCCAAGAAGAAAAGGGAAAGAAATTGTACTTTGCAGACGGTCCTTTACTTTCAAGCATCAGGTCTCACATTGAGAAGTGTAAAAGAAATCCAAATGATATGCACAGCATCATCCTCCTCATCTTCATCGTTCTTTGTGATGAACACCCCCCCCCCCCCCGTTCCTCCTCCTCCTCCTCCTCCAGCTTGGAGAGCTCTTCTTTCCGGGCTGCCGGCGTGTCCGTGGGCTCTGCGTGGTGACATTCCTGTCTTCCTGCGGACTCTGGCTGCTGAAGCAGCCATCTGACTCTAAGAAGACTTCATAGAAGCTGCTGTTCGTAAACGCTCAGAGGCAGAAGCCTGATTGACGGACGTTTGGTTTATTGGTTGTTTGTTTTTGTTTGGACATGGCTGGATTGTCTCGTGATTGTAGCCCGCGCCTCAGATAGACCATGACGCTGCCTCGACCCATGAGGTTCATCTGTCTGTGGATGTGCAGCCAAGTCTTCACAACTCCTCTTCATCGGCCGGCAGCGGGGGCTTGGAGCGCTCAGACGGCTCCGCAAAGCCGGAGATGGCGCAACATCAGCGGAGACGCTCCGCGCACCGTTGATCCTCGGAGCCCGACATCCCCTGACGGTCCGGGGGGTCTCGTGTTTGCGCCACCGTGGACTCAAAGTGGCGCATACCATGTCACGGAGGGAGCGGGCTGCTGCCCGGGAGAACCCCTCCCCGCTGGCCCGGCTCAGGGACACGGACGCAGACCCGAAACGGGAGCGCGCTCGCAGGCGGGGACGCCCGGCAGGGCCAAGCGGAGCGGGCTACGGGACGCGGGGGGGTCACTTCCAGCTGTGATGGTCATGGCGCAGGAACAAGGCACTGGACCCCCACTCGACTTTAACATCAGCGACTATGACGATGACTACTTGGTGCCCGGTGCGACGCCGTTTGTGCCGGTAGATGGGCGGGGCCGGCGCAGGCGGCTGAAGAACCCGTTCTACCCGGTCACGGCGGAGTCGTTCGGGGCTTACGCGGTTCTGCTCGTCGCTGCCCTCATCTTCAGCGCGGGGGTCATCGGGAACGTGTCGCTCATGTGCATCGTCTGCCACAACTACTACATGAGGAGCATCTCCAACTCGCTGCTGGCCAACCTCGCGCTCTGGGACTTCGTGGTGGTCTTCTTCTGCCTGCCGCTGGTGGTCTTCCACGCGCTCACTAAGACCTGGCTGCTGGGGGACTTCTCCTGTAGGATTGTCCCCTACCTGGAGGTGAGAGGGCTGGGAGAAGCCACTTGTGTGACACGATAGTGGGAAAGTATTGATGTCAATGTTATAAAAACAATTCCAGATAAGTCAATAACCTGACTGATCATTATTCAGGATAAATATTTTTGACACAGACCCTGTGCTTTGGTATTGGGCGACCCCCGACATGAGGTTTCATTCTGCAACAGTCAACAAAATGAAGGAAAAGCTTGAGAAAGTGGATTTCACTTGTACTAAATATTGTAAACAATGAACACTGAGGCCCATGCAACATACATCTGCCTTGATAAGTTTGATAAAGTGGACGTGTTGTCCTTTAGAAAACTAAACTACACTCAGGTGTCATTTAAAATGGACACCGACAACCTGCCTGAGGGGCAGTTGCTGTTTTAGGGCTAAAACTAGAAGATTTCTCCTGCCGTCATTCACAGGTTCATCCATCTGCTCACACCCTGATCCTCTCAATGTGTCCAGCTGCTGCGTTTATTTCTACACGCGTTCGTGTTTGAACCACCCACCATTGGAGCTGTTTTCCCTAACGGCATCTTCTCTCACTTTTATTCATTACCAGCTTATGAAGAGAGCAAAGAAACACACTTCAGAGATTTGATTGTTTATTTTTCATAGTTTTGGCTTTTAAAGATTAAAGTCCCATTATCTGTCACACACCTAGGTGTGCGAAATTTGTTCTCCGCTACGCTGGGAAACCATTTGATGGTTCAACCCCCCCAATCCAACCCCTTAATGCTGAGTGTCAGGCAGGGAGGCACTGGGTTCCATTTTTCAAGTCTTTGGTATGACCCAGCCTGGGTTTGAACCCACGACCTTCCAGTTACAGGGCGGACACTCTAACCACAAGGCTTTTCAAGAGCAAATCAAAAGTCTGTCTTCAAACTAGGGCTGGGCAATAAAACAATATTGAAACATATTGCGATTGAACTTTTTATGGATAGAAGAATGAATATATTGCAATAGATTTTTATTTTGAAGGCTCTGAAATGAACGCTCACCAGTTGGGAGCATTTTCTCCTCTAAACATTAGAGCAGGGGTCCCCAAATCCAGGGCTCAAAGGCCGGCGTCATACCTGTTTTCGACCAACTTGCCATCGAAGCTCCTTGTTGGCTAAACACACCTGATCCAGGTGATCAGCAGCAAAAAAGGTAGGGGTTCTGGAAAACCAGCCGACCCTCAAGGCCTGGATTTGGGTACGTTAGTCGCCACATGGCGAGTAAATTTTTAGCGTGTAAACGTAGTCAATTTGTTCTTTTGGTGAATTTCTTTGGTCCTCTCCCTCTGCAGGTGAGCCCCCCCCCCCCCCCCCCCCAGCAGTCACTTCACCTGTTTAAATGAAACATGCATTGATTTTAACAGCATCCAGTTGGAAGTGGAGAATAAAGCTGCTTCACTCACAGCAGCAGACAGATGAATAAAAAGTGTTGATGTGGAGACGCCGCTAATGCTATGATGCTAATGATGCTATGCTAACGAGCTGTTCCGTCTGTCGCCTAAATGGAAACATGGACCGGTTTAAAGTCAGTATTTTCACCGACCGGCCTTTAAAACGTGGCGGATAATTTAAAAAAAAAAGAATTCCTAGGACATCAAATATAATAAGTATAATAATCGAATTGAATCCACTGTGTTTTAGCAGCGTCTGTGGAGCGTTACAGAGCCGGTGTTTCACCAAAAACGGTGACCTAATCCTCCTGCCCCCTTCCCCCATGAGCAGCTTTGATGTTAATGATATATCATAACTATAATCGAAAACATTAAACAGTTTTAGGTTGTTTTTTTGTAATGATTTAATCTAAAATATAATAATCTGAAGGCAGAAGCTATTAAACCTCAGATGACAATAAAGATTTGTTCATACTATTTATAAATGAGTTTATTCATGATCATTTTCTTTAAAAAATTCAGAAGGTATTTCTGTGTAAAATAATGTTATATTTTGGCCGGTAAAAATATGTTTAGCTGGTAGATTTTTATTAATCTACAGGAGAACTTGTTCGGTGACTCAGAAATTAAATGTTGGCCCCTGTGTTAATACAGTTATTTAAAATATGACAAAAACCAGAATAATGTAGACTGCAAATTTAGCAGAACGCATGTTCCTTCTAAAACTGGAAATACCACCAACCTTTGTGTCAGAGCCACCAAGCATGATCACTCTCAGACCTAAATAAATGAAGATTCTTCATCAAAAAAAAACAAAGGTCAGACCTGAACGGCAGCAACTACCAGAAGTAATTCGAAGAATTTTTACTTTTTATCCTGTGGTATATCACTTTTTAATGCACACCCAGCAGCCAATCAGAATCGAGTATTCCCGGACCTTGGTATAAGATTTAATAAACTTTTGTTCCAACATCTGGGTCAAAACAGCGGAACATTTTTATGCTACTATTAGTCAAATGTTTAAGACTAGAAGGATTCCAACAAGGTTTAATTTCACAAAAACAGGTTGTATTGATGTGATTCTTGTCATAACCTAAATCCTGCTCAATGTTGTTACAATCTGCTCCCCATCCCCCACAAAGAGAACCGGGATTAACAAAAAAAATCTATCCAAATGGGACTAGATGATGATCCCCATCAACAATGGACTGTCTGGATCAGTAAACATGGATGAGAAAAACAAAGGATCAAAACATTTCTGTTTGTTGTTTTGGCTTTATTGATTCTATTCTGTTAGTAAAATTGTGTGACAGATGACTGAACGGCATTATTCAAAGCATGAGGTGGAATGCAGATCAGTTAAAGCGAGTCCTCTAAACGCCCGTCCCAGCAGGACTGCCCTGCTGTCACAGACGACAGCATCTTCAGGGGGTTTTATACCTTACATGCAGATTATTTCCTGATATGTAAAGAGATCATTAAAAAGACATTTTGAAGTGTGGGTGTTGAGCTGCACCTTTATTCATAGTTAAGGACATTCACAGTGGGCTTAAATGGGGGCTTTTTGATTGACATATCGGGTTGAATGCTATAAATTCTTCAACCCGATGTTTTCCTGTTTCTCTTTCTTTATTATAGTATCTTCTGCCAGTTTTTGCCGCTTAACTCCTACAATTGTTCAGCTATTCAAATGTTCAGCTTTTTCCACCTATAACTTTTGGTCCTTCAAATCCTTGACAATTCAAGATATTCCAGGACTTCCAGTGAAATACATGGGGAATCCTTGAAAACCTTTGCTTCTTTCTGTGCTGCAGAAGCTCGCTGGTTCGAGACCCGGCGCTTGCATTTTTCACAAACATATCTTTGTTTTCACTTTATTTATGGTCAACTTTGATCATTTCTTTATTTTTTGCCGATTATTATTCTTTAAGTTTCCCATCCATTCAGCAGTATAGCATTCAACCCTGTATTTTCTTCTGGAAACGCAGCTCCTTCTAGTTTACCAATAATTTGATTAAAAACCAGACAATGTGATTTTCTGTATGTTTTTTCTCTTTTGTCTCTCATAGTTGAGGTTTTACCTATGATGACAATTACAGGCTGACTGAATACTTTTTCGCTCTACTGTACATTTAGTTATTTGGTGTTTTAACACTGATATACCAGCAATGTCACTTGGCAATTTAGTTTGTCTAGAAAAAAATGTTCAATTCTCACAGGTTCATTCCTGGTTTAAATCAAACAATCAAAAGAAACAGAAATCATTATGTCCATGCCAAGAATGTTTAACTCTAAGTTTTGTTTACAGTTAATTGCTTAAAGTCTAAACCATGAAGACGGCGAGTTGAGGAAACGCATCAATCTAAGCTCCTCAGGAAGAGCAGGCACAGCAGCTACAGCTGTCAGAAAGTGACCATAGGTCTGGAGGTTTTTGGAAACACTGATAATGGGGTCCAGCTTGACACTTGCCTTCAATACACATATGAGGAGAACTGTTTATACAATATGAATGTTCTTCAAAAAACGTCACAATATTATGATATTTTGCTCCTAAATCGGTTTTTGTGTTGTTCTTTTTTCAGGTTACATCCCTTGGAGTGACCACTTTCACACTGTGTGCTCTGTGTATCGACCGCTTTCGTGCAGCTGCCAATGTACAGATGTACTATGAGATGATCGAGAATTGGGCCTCAACCACAGCAAAGCTTGTCGTCATCTGGGTGGGTGCTTTACTGCTGGCTTTGCCGGAGCTGCTGATTGGACAGCTGGTAACAGAGGATGGAGACCCACCCGATGTGTCGGCCTGTGAGCGCTGTGTTGTTCGTATTTCCACGGATCTCCCGGATACTCTGTATGTTTTGGGGTTAACCTATAATAGCGCACGCCTCTGGTGGTATTTTGGCTGCTACTTCTGTTTGCCGACGCTGTTCACCATCTTCAGCTCGCTGATCACAGCCCACAAAATTAGGCTCGCTGAACGGACCTGTGTACGAGGGAACAAGAAACAGATCCATCTAGAAAGTCAGATGAACTGTGCTGTGGTGGCTTTGGCTATTCTCTATGGTTTCTGCATAATCCCAGAGAACGTTTGCAACATCGTCAGCATATATATGGCGACCAGCATTCCCAGGAGATCCCTGGACATCCTTCATCTGGTAAGCCAGTTGCTCCTCTTCTGCAAGTCTGCTGTAACACCACTGCTGCTGTTCTGGCTGTGCCGGCCGTTCACCAAAGCTTTCCTGGAATGCTGCTGTTGCTGCTGTGAGGAGTGTGGTCCGCCTCTGTTCCCTGCCACAGCCAACAGTGACACTGACCATGCCAGCCCTTCCACTGAGCTGGAACTGTCGCCCTTCAGTACCATCTGCAGGGAGCCGTCCACTTCTGCCACGTACGCTGTTGTTGGGACACACTGCTAATCTCATAGGTCGACATCGCTAGACATTTTCCAGAAACTCAACTGATTAAAATATCCATACACGCGCATTGCATTTAAAACGGATTTGATCAACTGATCAGAGTTTGTAGAACAGCATTTAGTCAGCTATAGTTGTGGAATCTTTTCTAATTGAAACTGTATTTTGTTGAGTTATTTGTAAGGTTTTTTTTAGGGTTGTCTTTTATTGAAGCTGAGTGAGAGCAAAAACTCATAAATGACCAATTCCTTGTTTAAATGGACTGCATTGAGAATTTCCAAAGTGAAAACAACAACTGCTACATTCTATTTTCCTAAATGTATTACTGAAATTTGCACCATAAATGTTTTCGTCTGAAACAATTCATTCTGCTTCACTAATGTCCTTGTAAATATATGTTTGGGTTTTTTTCCCATGTTCTTTGTTTATTTACTTTCATCTTTTTTTCTAGCAACAAATAAAGTGTTAAGCCAACAAATAGCCACAAATCTTCAATTTCATTGGATTTATTTCTGTGGAACAGCGCACAGTAAAAGCATCACCGCAGTGAGCCAGAATCTGCCCAGTGACTACTTGTCATCTGTTGTCCCTGGAAAGATGTTAACATTTTCTACCTTCAAAGCTCAAAAAAACAATTAAACACAACAATTGAGAACATAAATTAAAAGGATATAAAATAAAAATACCATTATAAGACAATTACCATACCCACTGATAAAAATACATACATTACAAAATATTACAAAGAATATAAAAGACAGTAGCATTCAATGTGAGGACGTTTGCTGTGACAACTGCCAGTTAATTATGGGATTTGTAACCCTTGTGCTATCCTAAGCACTTTAACATTGGGAGTTGGGTCATCTAGACCCACTAGACAGTGCTCTGAAGCTTTTTTCTTCAATGATTTGTGATCTTCACTGGTGTCCATGGATTACATGAAATCTTTCCATCTTTATCCACCTTTGTCATGGTAGGGAGAACACGTCAATGGAAGGGGGGGTCATAGGATAGCACAAGGGTTAAACAGATTGAATGTAGAAGTTTTCTAATACTCTTGGTGTTCCATTCTTGTGCTGCTCTGACTGAAGGCACTGACCCTTGTCTCACTCTTTGGGAGCCAGTTCCTATTTGATCAGCTGGTTGAGTGGAGGGGATGACTAACCATTAACGACTTTATAAAACAGACACAGTTTTGCATTCTTAATAGCATAACAGTTTATGGTTTTGTATAATGGCAGCAATGTTTTTCTAATCCAGTATTTTGCGTGTTTGTTTGTAAAGTGACTCGGTGGGTTGTAGTGCTGTCGTTAACCCCAGGAATGGAGATGACACACGTGGAGCTGACACTAAAAATAACAGAATAAAATGTCTCAACCCCAATAATAATGTGAATTTAATTTCTCAGATTTGAAGCAAATGTTGCAGTTCATCAAAAGGCCACTGGAGGCTTTTGTCCAAATAAACGTTTTTGGTGCAGAATCACGGATGTCTTTATAGTAGGAATATCGGCAAGAGTCTGGCGATACGATATGTATCACAATGTTTTACCAGAACACTTTTTTTTAAGAGTATGACTTAGAAAAAAAACTACCTGAATATTAAGACTGTTAAGTGTTCAATGTTTTGTTTACTGATGCACTCTTGCTCTTTTTCCCATGAGTCATTGCTGTTCCTATGAGTCACTGCTGTATCTGTATGTGTCCACGGTTGATGACATCATCACTGAATGAATGCGTTCTGATGTACGAGGGAGACATGATCCTTCCATGCACAATGGTCAATAAATATGCCTAGAGGAGGCTAAAGTTGATCCTGTTCCAGTGTCTTCTTCATCTCTGAATGATCCATGAGACCAAAGTATTTTGAACAATTCCATGCCCTCAACCTTGTAGGACAGTTTGGAGCAGCCCCTTCCTCTTCCAACATGACTGTGCACCAGTGCACAAAGCAAGGTCCATAAAGGCATGGATGACAGAGTCTAGTGTGGATGAACTGGACTGGCCTGCACAGAGTCCTGACCTGAACCCCATAGAACCCCTTTGGGATGAATTAGAGCAGAGACTGAGAGCCAGGCCTTCTCCACCACCATCAGTGTGTGACCTCACCAATGAGCTTTTGGAAGAATGGTAAAAAAAAATCCTAGAAACACACTCATCAACCTTGTGGACAGCCTTCCCAGAAGAGTTGAAGCTGAAATAGCTGCAAAAAGGTGGAGCAACATCATATTGAACTCTATGGGTTAGGAATAGGATGGCACTTCAGTTCATGTGTGAGTCAAGGCAGGTGAGTGAATACTTTTGGTAAGATAGTGTATGTCAGGACCATCCCGGCCAACATCTGCTGCAAACTCACAATTACAATAAAAAGCCACGGATTCTGCCTGATAAGTGGCTGAATTTGTTTCCAGTCACTGAGCTGAATATTAGCCACTGGAGAGGGTTACTAGTTGTTTCACACAAATAGGATGACAGCTTAGCAATATTGACCAACTTGGCCGATTTCATACTTTTGTAATATCTTTTCCATCTCTTGGCCTTCAGAAGCAAGTGTAACCAGGTTCTGCTAGAGAGGATAAAGTTGAAATGTTTAGCATTTCAGTATAGTGCAATGACAAATCTGATGCTGTGATAAACAACATTTTTAGTTCCACCCCTTGGGGCTGTGCACGGATCAGCCAGAGAACGACTGATTGGGGCATCAAACACCCGCAGATTTGATGGGTTCAGATTTTCTGAAGTAGCAGCCATTCTGTTTTCACTTGATTTCAGACTAATAACATTTGCAATTTGTGGTCTAAGGATATCTGGACAAAATAAGGTGTCCATTCACCCATGCACACAAACATTTACACACCGATGGCAGCCCCACTGGCGCCAGCCTAAACCCATCAGGAGCTATGTGGGGCTCGGGGTCTTGCCCAAGGACACTTCGGCAGGTAGGCGAGCAATGCAGAAACCGAATCTGCAATTCTCCAATCAGAGGTCGTCCTCTCTACCTGTGCACCACTGCTGCCCCTAATATTTCTGTTGGGTTTTAATCAACCGAACAGGAACTATTCTCATCTGAAGTTATTAAGTCATAAATGACAGAAAAAGAGTAAGATAACAGATGATTTGTCTTTTCCAAATTAAGTTGACGAAAAAAATCTTTCTTTGCTTTGTGTACTTTTGGAAACATAGATTTTTGTAACATTTTCTATCATTTCCAGCAACTCCATCTGCTATGTTTTTTTTTCCAGCTGCGTACTTATATTATCATGTTTTGTCTGCATTCGGCTTTCCAGTACCTCTGTAGTTTATTTATTCTTCACCAGTGTAAAGCTGAAATGCCAGAGGAAAATGCATTTTGCCACTCCAAGTTATTTCATTTCACACATAAAAAGTTGGACAAAAAACAAATTGCTGTCTCTCTAAAGACACAGCTTCCATTGAGACAGTTCAGTCTCAAGATGTCATTATTGTCTACACTCAGATCAACTGGCTATAAACATGACTATGGGGGAAAGTCATGTGACTTTGTTGTGAAATGTTTGGTTCAGATTCCTTCCTTGTCTGACAGTACTCCTTAGCATTATCTGTCCCAGCACAAAACTTAACGGCTTCTTTCTCTCAAGAGCATTATTTTCCACTGTCAGCAAGTCAAACAGAGCATAGTGCACCATTGTCTTTTCCATGCTGCTGTCATGGCAACCCAGCCTCTCAGCTGACCTCTGCACTGAACAGTTTGAATGAAAGAAAAAAAAGGGACAAAGTGTCACTGAATGTTTCTGGTCTGAACAAGTGTACTCAGATTTCTAAAGAACACTTATTGTTGTCGGACTTCTTTTACATTTTCCTTTCAGATTCTGATCATGTTTACAAGTGAAGAAGCAGCTGCTGACTTAAGGCCCGTACACACCGGGACGAATATTCGCCAGCCGTTTTTCGCCAGCGTTTTTTGTGTTCACACCCAGGCGATTTTCGCTGACGATGAGCCGAGCTAACATGCAATTTCATTCCCTGACATTAGATAGCGCTTTATGTAAAACAGAAATACTCCTGTACACAAGGTGGCGCTGCGCAACTTTACGCTTCTTAAAGTCGCTTTTCACTCAGAAGAGAGCAAGTATTTACGCGCTTGTCAGAATCATACAAAGAAAACATGAATATTTGCAGCACCAGCAGCTCTAGGTCCAGTTCCAGCGATGAAGAAATTATTGTTCTGTTGAATGATGAAAGACGCCGGAAAAGACGCCGATTTCGGGTACATCCCATAGTTACGAGAAGAGAAGAACATGGGGAGTTTTATCGACTGGGACAAGAGCTGAAAATGTATCATGAGCGTTTTCGGGGATATTTTAGAATGTCCGTCATTATTTCTTTGCGGCAGTGTAGATGCTAGATGGCGTCTATCTTCTTCGCTGGTATGTGTGCTCAGAAAGGCAGTTTTGTGTTTTAGCGCCCCCAAGTTGTGTTTTACTGTAACTTCATAAGCTCCAGATACGTGTGCAAAAGCGGCAGTCTCATTGGTCGTATAGTTTTCGACGCGACGCGTCAAACCAAAAAAACGAACCCGAGGCGTTTTTTAAAAAGTGACGCTTTGACGCGTGGCGTTTTTCGCGTCGGTGTGCACACTCACATTGGTGCCCTTTGTTTAGTCACAAGGCGTTAAACGTCGGCGAATATCGCGCACGAAATTCATCCCGGTGTGTACGGGCCTTAAAGTCGCTAATTCAACCTCTATAAATGGTGGCCCTGAAGGGCAAATCACAACAAATCACTGGACACAAAAACATTTTAAATATAATAAAAAAAAGAAAAACAAGTATTAACAGCATTACATTTTAGAAACAAATTCCAGAAACCAAAATGTAAAAACAAAAGTAATTTCCTAAAAAAAAAAAAATATTAAAAAAATAAAAATAAAAATAAAAAAAGGAAGTGGTCAAAAAACGAAACAATGAGAAACCAGAAAAGGTAGGTACTGTGTGAGATCATTGATTGGATGATGTTTATCCATCATGTTAACTGAAATCCATTTGATTTTTTTTTTTATCAAATTGTGAACAGTCTCAATACACAATTATTTATTTTTACCATATACATCCAATAAACAAATGAACATCCCACCCACCCAAGGTGTGAAGTGTGAAGGTGGATCAGTTCCAATACTCTCTTGTCATGGCAAGCTAGGCAAGACAGACCCAGGCGCTGGAACCCGGAAGGAAAACACAGGTGAGTTGAATGGTTAGTATAGGATATTAATTAATTCAGAATGATTTGGGATCTTGACGTGGCTGGAGACTGAAGTGAAGCAGATGAAGTAGCTTGAGGTAGTTATGGCTTGAGGCAATGCTGGTGGTTGGAGTTGGCTTGTGGCGAGGCTGGAGTTTCTTGGTGTTCCGAGAGGTTCTGTAGCTCAGGTAATCTGGTGACTCAGGTGTCCACTCATGGTCAGAATGTCCTGAAGGCGAGACAATACAAAAGTTAGACGCGAACATGAACACCAAGACAAACCTGGACAAGAGACTGGGTTATGCACTGTCAGGGGCAACGAACTGGCGATGAATGCTGTTTCTGGATCTCCTTATCAAGGTCTGGTCAGTGATGAGGTGAGTGGACACAGCTGGGATGCATCAGGAGCCAAGCAGAGAGGGGAGGGGGAGGAGAGCTGACAGAGGCACCATGACACTCTCTCACCAATTCAATGAAATCATCCTAGCTAAAGAAAACAAACGTTTAAACATGACCAGATATTGAATTACTCAGAAGTTATCAAATTATGTTAGCTTTAGGTTAATAGGGATTTGCAACCGCTCACCTGTGGGGTGCTGGCTAAACAGGATTGTGAATATCTATGTTATGGATTTTGTTGATGAATGTCTTGAGCAGATACTTTGCCTAAATATTTAAGTAGTGTTTTCAGGGAGTATAAAATTTGTGAGAAGTACCCTTTAATGTGAACTTTATTTTCAAGACTCACAAGACTCAGAATGTCTTGTAACCAGACTTTGATTAATGGCAGCTGAAGCGATTTGTAGAGCAATAAGTTCCTTTTATGAGCTATTAGAGAGGCAAAGGCAATGACATTATTTTGAATGCTTGTGGTGTGGAAATTGTCTGGGGTTTGCCAAATAAAGTTCTGTATCAATGTGTGGAGTCGGACATGAGCTGATCGGATTCTTCAGCTCAGAAATGTTCTTTGAAACCTGTCACAAAACGTTAAAGTGCGTTAAGGAAATTCCTGCTTCTACTTTACGTATTCGTATATATCCCGGTTTTTAATCCCCCCCCACCCCAATTTATCAGATTTTTAGGCCCACCCAAAAAATGAAATGAAAAAGTTTTTATGAGTGGCAGAGTGCCTTGTTCAAAATAGTAGTTTAATATTTCTAGTAGTAATGGTGCTTATTGGTCCGAAGAATTTTCATAAATTCAACTGGGTAACAATCAAGGCCTGACTTGCTGCTATTCCATCCATCCTCCATCCATTCCAGGCAGTGAATTAGATAGTAAGGGGGTGTCTCTGTGTGTGAGATACCTGTGTGTGGAGGGGGTATCTGACCTCCAGGGTGCCGCTGTGTTAACTCTGGCTAAGCTGCATTTGTTGTGTGTTGAGGGTGGACACTTTCCTTGAAATAATCACATGTACAATACTTGCTGTTGTGTTGTACAGAGAGTGTGTTATGAGAAATATTATGGCTTACAGTGCGTGTTTGTGTGTGTGTGTCTTGGCAGGTCATTGTGTGCTGTGGCTCTTTGACTCTAAGTTAAAAATGTCAGCTCTTTGTGTCAAACTTGTTCTCCACCCCTGCATTAGATAGATCAGAGCCTTTTTGGAAACATGGGATTTGATGTTGTGGGAAATTTCAATGAATCCTTTAAAGGTTGAGTTTCTATCTGTGTTATCCATGTTAATTGTAACAACAGCATTCCTATATAATGAGTGTGAAAATCACCTCAAGAGGGCTTTTTGTGTTTCCTACATTCTCTAATCACCCATTAGTTTTTATATTGTTTCAGGGACCGCTCTTTGATGTTTGGGTTTTTTGTTAATGAATCTTGCAGTCACTGTTGCTACACTAGTAATTAGACAGCACCATTCATTCAGAAACAATGGAGGAAGGGCTTCACTGAGGCTCCAGTACTCAACAAAGTACTCACTGGCCATCTTTTAACAGCTCCCAGGACTGTTTGTTGGATGACATAAACAGCTTGGGAGGGTCTTGTTGTTCTTTTTTTCTTGTGCCAAAAAACTGGGCAAACAACTGAACCACTAAATAAACGTTGAAATGTTCATTGAAGTTACGATTTTTTGCTGTATTCAATTTCTTAATGACTTTTTCCAAAATACAATGACATCCAGACCAACAGATTGTTTTCTCCGGACTGGTGGAAATAATCAGTCAGTGGAAAAAATAAATAGTGGCCGGTAGGCGGACGTGTGTGTAACCGGCGCAAATAGTGGGCGGAACAATTAGTGACAGTTGCCATCATTTACCCCTTGTCCTATCTCAGATGAAGCCACCCTTACATTGACGTGTTCTCCCTACCATGACAAAGGTGGATAAAGGTGGAAAGATTTCATGTAATCCATGGACACCAGTGAGGTTCACAAATCATCAGAGCACTGTCTAACGGGTCTAGATGACCCAACTCCCAACGTTAAAGTGCCTAGGATAGCACAAGGGTTACAGTGTATATGTCTACAGTTACAATAGATGGTGATCTGGTGCACCAGGTCTCTGTATACAGACTCATCCCCTCCTCTGATGAGACCAAGGACGGTGGTGTCATCTGCATTCCTAACGATGATGTTGTTAGTGTCCGGGGAGGTGCAGTCGTAGGTGTAATTTGAGAAGAGCTTCAGACTGAGGCAGCACTCCTGTGCTGACTGTCAGCTCTGCAGAGACATTCTTTCCTATCCTCACCACTTGTGGTTTGTCCGTAAGAAAGTCTAGAATCCAGTTTCAGGTGGGTGTGGGTACTCCCAGTTTGGTGAGTTGGACAGTTAGCTTCCATAGCGTAAGGGTATTACTGGCAGAGCTGGAATCCAGCAAAGGTCACCAAGCATAGGGGTTCTTAGCGTCCAGATGTTGAAGGGTGGAGTGCTGTTTCTGCTAATCTGTTGGGGCAGTAGACAAACTGGTAGGGGTCTACTGATTCATCGACCACTGAGTTGATGATTTTCCAGACACGTCATCGCTGCAGAAGTACAGGCATCTGGTCTGAGGTCATTCATCGTTGTGATGTTTGTTTTCTTCTCCTCAGTGGCACAATCACTGAGGACCTGAATATTTGGGGACAGTAAAGGGAGATGTTGAAGATGTCTGTGTAGACCTCTGCTAGCTGTTCTGCTCGGGCAACTCTTGGCGACAAGTGGTCCGGTCACACCGATTTGAGCAGGTTCACCTGGTTCAGGGCCCTGAGGACTTGTGTGTTTATTCTGGGTTCTTGGAGTTACATTGGATGAAAATTTAAAATGGAAAGCTCACATTGATAATCAGAAAACAAATAGTAAATTTTAGTAAACATTGGAATTCTGTAAGAGTAAGACAGTAAGAGATTCATTAAACTTTCACTTTCTTGTACAGTTCCTGTATTCTTCTCTATTTAAGTTATTGCCGTGTAGTCTGGATAAAATATACTGTACCCACACAAAGCCTTTGTCTCTATTACAGAAAAACTCAATCAGAATAATGAACAAAAAATACATAATAATAATAATAAATACAGAACACACTAATGATTTCTTTGCATAGTCACAACTAAAATTTGGAGATTTAGTTGATTTGAAAATCGAAGTATACACCACCAGGAGCTACAGTACTAACATTGGGATGTCATTCGGGCTCAAGAAATGCAGCCGGATGGTGACAAAGAGAGGCAAGGTATTCCACACAGGTGGGGTCTCACTCCTAGAAGGAACAATAGCAGACATCGAGGACAGTTACAAGTACCTCGGAATTCCCTTAGGCAAATGGCAACCTGGAGCAGGCAACAAGGAAAGCTGCAACAGCTAAATATCTCCAATGAGTAAGGCAAGTCCTGAGAAGCCAGCTCAATGGAAAGAACAAGACCCGGGCAATAAACAGCTATGCACTGCCAGTTATCAGATACCCTGCAGGAATAATAAAATGGCCAAAGGAAGAGATACAGACCACGGATGTTAAAACACGAAAGCTCCTCACCATGCATGGAGGGTTCCATCCCAAATCCAGCACCCTGAGACTGTATGCTACCCGCAAGGAAGGAGACCGAGGACTAGTGTGCATGGAAGCCACCATTCTGGATGAAACATCCAAGATACTTGACTACATCAAGCTCAAGGCCCGAAATGACAGTGTGCTCAGTGAATGTCTCAGGCAATGGAGAGCAGAGGATGCAGTGCTGAGATCCTCATGGGAGGACAAACCCCTGCATGGGAAGTACCACCGGACCATAACTGAAGTGGCTGATATCAAGAAGTCCTACCAATGGGTAGAAAGGGCTGGCCACAGGACAGCACTGAAGCACTCATCCTGGCAGCTCAGGAACAAGCCCTGAGCACCAGAGCGATAGAGGCTCAGATCTACCACACCAGACAAGACCCAAGGTGTAGGCTGTGCAAAGAGGTGCCTGAAACAATCCAGTGCATCACTGCAGGGTGTAAAAAGCTGGCAGGGAAAGCATACATGGAGCGCCACAATCAAGTGGCTGGAATAATATACAGGAACATGTGTGCAGAATATGAACTGGAAACCCCAAGGTCAAAATGGGAAACACCTCAGAAGGTGGTAGAGAATGAGAGGGGAAAGAGACTTCCAGATCCAGACTGATACATTGTAGTGGTGGATAAAGAACTGAGGAAAGCCTTCGTGGTGGATGTGGCAGTGCCATGCGATGGGAACATCAGGAAGAAGGAACATGAGAAACTGGAAAGTGAAGGTAACAGTGGTGCCTGTGGTAATTGGAGCACTCTGGGAAATAACCCCCAAGCTGGAGGAGTGGCTACAACAGATACCTGGAAAGACCTCAGACCTCTCAGTCCAGAAAAGCGCAGTGCTAGGAACAGCTAAGATACTGCAGGACCCTTAAGCTCCCAGGCCTCTGGTAGAGGACCCGAGGTTGGAGGAGAAACCACCCGCGGAGGGTGAGAGGGGCGTTGATGTTGTATATAAATGTATATAAATAAAGTTTAATAAACATAGTATTATGAAGTATTAGTGCATGTTCTGACAATTCAAAAACTACACAGTCAGAGTACACAAATCTTTGTGAGTAGATGCTTTAGTAACAGATGAGCCATTTTATTACAAAAACTATCATATTTCATGCTGTGCTGTAAACCTTGCAATGGGGGGAGCATGGCATTTTTAAAGCGCTGCTGGCTCCGTGACCGGCGGTCATGAAGCGGGTGCTGCAGGAAAACACTGCTGCCTTAGTGGGCTCAGATCTCTTGGGAACTTCGTAGCCAGCAGCAGGCGCCCTGACAGGACAGCTGGGTCAGAAGGGGCGACCTCTGATCGAGGAGGCACACGGGGCGATCCGGGCCTCAATAAACACTCCAGTGGGCCGGAGCGGTCGTCTGCCGGGGTACTTGACGTGCCGAAGGGCAAGTAGCGACTTTCTGATGACAGTGTATTTAAACATGCATGTGCAGTGACGTATGTTTCAGAGGATGTTTAATTGCCCGTTCTGCATGTCAATCAAGTCACGCACTTCTTAGTGAGGATTCTAATTGGCTGACGGATTTTTTAGAAATATATATATATATATTTTTTGGTTAGATATCTTTGCTGGCCTGCGATTTACGCTCATGTCCTTGAAGATCAACAGGTCGATCGCGATCGACGTATTGAGCACCCCTGTGTTACAGAAACATCCATCCTTGAGCCTACCCAGCTAATGGGGCAAAGGTGGGGTACACCCTTAATGGTTCACCAGTAGGGAATCATCTCACAGTACATTTAGGAGTCTGGCTGTCACCCTGCATTTGTCCAGTCATCTGTTGTCATCCTTTTTGGTTCTCCTGTTTTTACTTTTTAATTTCAGTCTTATGCTCAGTTTCCTGCATTTTGCGTCCTACAGTTCTGGAAAACAAATCTGAGTGAATAAGTCTATTGTTTTCTGGTGGTTTTGTTCTTTAGATGGACCATCATTTGCATTCAGTTTTGCATCTGAACATTTCCACCTGGTTTACACAGTTTAGCATAGAGGCCAGTATAAATGAGGCTGGGGGGTCTTTTTAGTATTGTGTTATGTTCACTCAGCAGTGCCGTGAATAATGAGAAACTAAACCTTTTAGGAGAGGGATGATTTATCCCAGCAAATCACATTGGTTTAGGCTGAGTGGCATTCATTCACAGTCGCTGACCTAGAAATGTTGCTGCAACAATGGAGATGAATTGGAACAATATGGCTCTTATTCCCTGTGAACGAACAGCATCTATCTAACAGGGCACATAATACAGGCAGGGGAATGACTGAGCCTGGCTGGGCCAGAGTGGAAGACCACTGCCAACAGGAGCCTGTGCTCCAAACAGTTCATTTTCCTAAAGCCATGTCACTGAAACAAAAGACAAGTCACTTTTCCCTTCCACCTTCAAAACATTGATCCTTCAGCTTATCTGGGAAGTTTTGGTTTTGTTCTGTTACTTGTCCTGTCCAGCAGCTCAGCAAACAGATAGGAGCTTGTGGTCTCAAGGAAATTTTGATGGATACACACAAAAGCAGGAGATGGGGGTGCCAGAGTTAAAATAGTTTTATCACAGAATTCTAAAACCAATTAAAAATGATGTGTTAAAATAGAAGCACACCAAAAAAAAACATGAAACAGAAGTTCAGTATTCTGAGGAACAGAATGGCTTAGGGAGGTGGAGGCTCCCAAAGAACAAAAGGATAAATCACCCCACTCACGTGATGCAGATCACACACACACACTCATGAACCCTTCAACCCAAGGACATGTCACTCCAAACCAGGGATGGCCTCCACCTTAAGCTCAGGACTGACACCTGGGTCCTCAGCTCTGAGGGAGGGGGGCAAACAAACAAGGATTCATGCATTCTCAAAGAAAAATTTAGGAATTTTTCTTAAAAAACAAAACAAAAGAAACTCTTATAGGAGCGGGTCCCAGCAGTTCGCGTTTGTCCCAAAACAAATCCAAACCTACAACACAACAAAACAAACACTGCACACACGCACACACTCATTTAACAAAAAAATCGGCCACAGAAACGAGGGTTAGCCAGTTAGACGGGTGCTGCTCGATGTGGATAGTGCTGCCGATCTTTTCTTGGTGGATGGTGGGGGAGAATCCGGGCATGAATGTCCCGATCAGTCCTCCTTTGGCTATAGCAGCCAGCGAGCACCCCAGCAGAATCCTCTTTGCAGTCCAACAAGCATTTGGCACACACAACCAGGGACAGTCAAATGTTTCAGGAACTCAATAGATGTAAAGCAGAAGCTGTTCAGCAAACAGGAGCTTCAGGAAGTCCCTGGCAATACAAGACAAACATTAGCCAAAAATAAAAGAACGCCTTAAAGGCAACTGCAGGGCTTGACCATCGCCAACGTACTAGACAGACTCCGTTCATCACCTGGAAGGCACAAAATCATGCCTCACTCAACTGCAGGCGCTGCAATTAAGCCTAATTGGATGCCTGCCGCTATTACCTGGAGCTGAAAACAGTATAGAAACATGAGGCGGGCGAAGGTTACCACCTGTCTACCACCACCGCTACGTTACCTGTAAGGCTAACCGGAAGTGTGCAACCAGGAAGTAAGCGGTACCAGTGGCCAAATGATGCCCATGATAACCAGTGGACGCCTTGGGCTTCTTATAGCACCCCATGAGGCCACTGCCTGCAATTATCCTCCCCACTGCACCTGAGACAATTCATCCTGCCATGAGCTGAAGGCCTCTTGTGTTGGACAGATTTTACTGTTACAAAGTCCCAGCACCCAAGGGACCCGACCACCTCAACTGAGGGATTGGTTCCCCACCAGGGATGGCGTTGGGGACAGAAGATCAGAGGCCTCACCTTCATTGTGTAACGTGTGTGTGTGTTTGTTGCAGTGTATATTGTTATGGGGTAGAGAGATGTGTGTAATAGTTGTAGTTAAAATTGGCGGGTAGGGCACTGCAAGGACATCTCCTGACTGCTTACAGTGATGTCCAAACACCCTTCCACCAAGGGTCCCTACATGTCTAAGGTGCAGTTAAAATTGTCTGGGAACTTTAACTGTAAGTTAAAGGGTGCTTTGCGGGTTTTCTCAGTGTTGCTATTGGTCATTTTACTCAAGTCTAAACTAAAATATACACTGTTAACTCATCACAGCATCCACTCTATGCCTGATCCTAAAGTAGTCAAAGAACGCTGTAACTCATTTGCTGTCAAAGCTTAATTAAACCTAGAACTGATACAAATGTTCCATTTCTTGGCATTTTCAAAATCAATCAATGACATGGGACCAAAAACAACTTCAATGTTTTCTTTATAGAATGCGAATGCAGCCAGAATCATTTGTTCTAGAACTTTTATCAGTAGAAGTCATGGTTAAACGACCCAAAACCTAACATCTTATTATTCAAACCAAATACTTTTTACCCTGAACCCTTATTTGGCGTACTGCACCTTTATCTTTTTTTCCCATCTTTTTTACCTTGACTTTTACTTGATTAATTAGAATTTTAACCATTACAGTTTTCATATTACTGTTGCTTTTATGTCCCTCTTAAGATTCTCTAAGTGCCTCATATAGTATGCTACATAGTTAAAGATGTTTGAAGCTGTGTAAAGGAAAAGCAATGAAAGAACTCTGACCAGATTTACAATAAAAACTATGTTGTCCATATCTCCAAAACAAAGGAGTTTAGCTATGGAGTCAAAGAGAAGCTCATCCATGGCCAGGAGGAGAAGCAGGACAACTGTTCTAAATACTTGGGATTTTTGGAATTTCAAAACTTTGGATCTGGCTTACAGTAATCCTGTTGTAAGGACCATGCTGGATGGATCACAAACAGCTGACTAGTGGATAACAATTATTGAGAGCTTGGAGCTGGGGAGACAGACAGACTGGCAGACCGAATCAAACAAAGTTCTCTGGAGCCAAAATGTCCAAACGGCTTAGCTGGAGTCAGTAAGAGGACAATCCGGCTGGAGGAACTGGGCTTCATGCTGTTTTCCTGATGGCTCTGACTGAGAAGGGGGTGGAGCAAGACAGACACAAACAGGACCAGAGACAGGGATCCCAACAGATCCATATCTCAAAACCCTGCTGGATCAGATCAAATGTGCTTAGATCTTCCTTGATTAGGATTTCCAGATCACAGGATCAGAGATGAGGTCTAGGAAAAAGGCAGAGCCTTTTTTTTTTTTTTTTTTAAACAAAACAAGGATGAATCTGCACAGCTTTTGTGACTAAACGTGAGTGATATCTTGCCCAAGTAGTGATTAGTATTAATCATTTTTATATTTGAAAAAATACAACAACCCATAATTCATTCTGAACTGACTGTGCAGTACTTATATCATATTCTTATTAATGTTGTCTTAGTTTGATTTTTTGTGTGTCTTTATTTTGCTTTTATTGAATTAATGTGTTTTATTTCCATGTTGAAAGACATTTTTTCCATTGAACATACAATAAACTACGGAGCCCGGACCTGTCATGGGTAAAAAAATAAATTAATAAATAAAAAACTTCGCTCCCACGACATGTAATTTAATTCCCACAAAATAATTGTGACCTTTTACACACCCAGTTTTTCAACCGCAAATAAACTTCATTGCCATAGGTTGCATCTTTGTTGTAAATACGATAACAATTATAAAATTTAATGATGTTTTTCGTTGACTATAGCGAGGTGATCGCTACGCCGGCAGATGGAGAGCCAGATGGGGAAGCAGCCAGCTCGGGCCTCCTAAATCTTTTGATATTTTTCTTATTTTATTGAGACAATAATAAATAGATTGTTTGTTTTTGTTTTTTTCCCCTTGTAAACTAATGTGGGTCACAGAGACACAAATGTAGCGGCAGAAAGCGGATTTTGGGACAGGATGCAGTGAACGTCACCGTACCGGGTTATGGAGATGAGATTACTGATGCTTCTGCAGAGCTTATTTAAATAAATAAATCAGATCTCTAAACATCTTCCGATTCTCCCATGCATTGTAATGAGATATACACAGTCAGAAATATGAATATTACCATATCGTGGGAACGAATTACTACTCAGTGAGAACAACATGCATTTCTGTGGTAATGAAAATCCTAATTCGTGGGAACGATTTAATTTTGTTTTTCCATGTCAGGTCACAGGCTCCGTAATAAATCTACCTGCCTGCATGTCTGTTTAAGCTCCATAACTTGTTAGGACACATTAAACCGAATACCTTGAGCTAACTCCACTTTAAAGGATTTAAACATTTTTTTCAGTCAAGAATAGCTCACAATGACAAAACTTAAATGTTTTTTTTTAACCTAGTTGGTCAAAGCATGAATTAGGAAGAAATCTAAAACATGAAATATTCATACGGTACACAAAAGACCAGTGTTCATGAGGGCAGCTCTGTCACTGGATTCCTCTAAATTCAGATGAGTCCTCAACAAGCCACTTATAGTCTTCAAATAAGCCTTACAAACAGCGGGTTCTTCTCTCTGTTCACTTTTGCATGTAGTTTTAAAAAAAATGCACTTTAAGCCTGAGGATTGTTCATTTTGAAAGTGAAGTCCTGCTGGGTGCTGCTGATCTCTAACAGTCCTCTTCCTCCCTCTGGTGGACTGCTTGCACAGAGGTTTGAATAACTTTAAGCTGTACCTTAAAATTACATTTGTTCCACACACATCATTTAAACAGCTTATTAACCCTTGTGCTATCTTAGATGACCCCCCCCTTCCATTGATGTGTTCTCCCTACCATGACAAAGGTGGATAAAGGTGGAAAGATTTCCTGTAATCCATGGACACCAGTGAAGATCACAAATCATTGAAGAAAAAAGGTTCAGAGCACTGTCTAGTGGGTCTAGATGACCCAACTCCCAATGTTAAAGTGCCTAGGATAGCACAAGGGTTACGCATTACATGCAGTCTTATGGTCTTTAGAGACACGAAAAAAGCCAGATGAGGCTGACACGTAGAGCGCTTTATGCGGAACCCTGGACATGACATAAAAAATAAAAGTTAAATTGTTCCCTCAATTTATTTTGTCCGCACAAATTCGTATTTTAATGCGCACAAACACATACTCCTTTTGAACTGCAGTTATGTAATCTTTAGTGGAACTTGTTCTCAGTGCTGTTTTATATTGACCTTCAAGGTATAGTAGGAACTTCATGAAAGAGTTTTTAGAGTTCTTAGCTGAATATCTACCAAGATATGATCAATTTTTAAGTGCCTTAACCCTTGTGCTATCTTAGATGACCCCCCCCCCCTTACATTGACGTGTTCTCCCTACCATGACAAAGGTGGATAAAGGTGGAAAGATTTCATATAATCCATGGACACCAGTGAAGATCACAAATCATTGAAGAAAAAAGGTTCAGAGCACTGTCTAGTGGGTCTAGATGACCCAACTCCCAATGTTAAAGTGCCTAGGATAGCACAAGGGTTAAGCAGAACAATGGGCAAATGACCTTAAAAGGGTTTTGGAAACCTTTTTTTTAACGTAGTCTGTACAAAAGGATAACGGTTGACATTAAGATTTCCCACACGCCACACCTCCTGAACGCACTACCACCGGGCGTGCAGACTGCAGCTGATGCCCGTATGAGACATGAGCTGAGCATTTGGGTTGTGTGTGAAAAAAAATTTAAGTATAAAGTTATTAACCACTCTGGTATGTTTCTGCTAATTACCAGTGTATTTTCATTATTTACTACGAGTTTCAATGTCTGTTTAACCCTTCTGCTATCCTAGGCATTTTAACATTGGGAGTTGGGTCATCTAGACCAGTGTTTTTCAACCAGTGTGCCGCGGCACACTAGTGTGCCGTGGGAGATGGTCAAGTGTGCCTTGGGAAATTGCCCTCATTAACTGATCTAAAAACATTTCCCATCTCCAGGATTTCAGTTCTTTGTTCATCCCAACAGGCCCCGATAAAACACCAAGAAATTGGGAATATGAAAGATCATAAAATACTTTTTTCTTTGTGTTTATTTGATTCTATTAAATACATTTTGATAAGGATGACGATACCGCGATTTAGCCGCAGCTTTAGCTATGTTAGGAAATGTTCCGCCCCTTTAACTTTCTCCAACAATCATTCTTGGAGGCTTAATCACATGTCATCAGTCTGACCAATCAGAAGTGGTTAAAGTCTTCACTTCCTTGTTCTGAATTCTGCTGAAAAAGTCTCTCAGTTCTAAGAAAAATACCAGCTAAAGCTCGTCTTTAGCGGTGAAGCTTTCCACAGAATCCGGTGTCGGACCGTGGAAAAAGTGAACAAAACAGTGAAGCTCAGAGACGCTAGTCTGTCTGCGTTCGGCGGATTATTGAACTACATCTCCCATGATGCATTTGGTTATTAAAGTGACAGTGTGAGCGTCTGGGTGCACGACTATCTCCTCTTAACGTCGTGAAACCACAACGACCACAAATCAAACAGTTTTTAAATCTTTTAACTTAACTTTTATTACATCTTTAAAAAACAGCTGCCACAATTTTTTCTGCCACAATTATCACAAAAATGCATGTGAGATCATGAAGGGACTGTGGATCAATACAGACCGAGTTTCTCCTTTTTTCTTTTTTTTTGAATGCCGGTGTGCCGCGGGATTTTTGTCAAGGTTGAAGTGCGCCGTGGCTCAAAAAAGGTTGAAAAACACTGATCTAGACCCACTAGACAGTGCTCTGAACCTTTTTTCTTCAATGATTTGTGATCTTCACTGGTGTCCATGGGTTACATGAAATCTTTCCACCTTGTGTAGCAACATTATGTGCAACATTATGTGCCCCTGACACCCCTGACCTAGGGTCAGGGGTGTCAGGGGCAGGTTAGGGGCAGGTTTGAACGGGTGGAGAAAAGTGATAGAGTTTCAGCTCAAATGAAATTAAAGATGTAGAAAACTGTGGTGAGAGCAGCCATGTTGTTCAGTCTAGAGACACTGAGGAAAAGACAGGATCCAGAGCTGGAGGTAGCAGAGATGAAGATGCTGAGATTCTCTTTGGGAGGGACCAGGATGGATCAGAGATGAGGACATCAGAGGGTCAACACTTTGGAGGTTCTGGAGATAAAGTCAGACTGAGATGGTTCAGACATGTCCAGAGGAGAGACAGTGAATCTATTGGTAGAAGAATGCTGAGTCTGGAACTGCCAGGCAAGAGGTCCAGAGGAAGACCAGAGAGGGGGTTTGTAGATGCAATCAAGGAAAACATGAAGGTAGATTATGTTAGAGTACAGGATGCAGAAGACAGGGTTAGATGAAGGAAGCTGATTCACTGTGGAAAGTCGAAAGAAAAGAAGACAGGTTTTACTTTATTAAGAAGAAAATTAATTCATAACAATACATATTTATTTCTTTATTAAGAAAAAACTGTTGAAAACAAATAATAATAAACATACTATAGCAAGAAGAACAAATACTGAGTGACGTAGTTTGATTAGGTAAATGCAAAATACTCTGATAAAATAGATTTAACAAAGCAAACAAAACACTGATGCAACACTTACACAGATGTGAAATCTGACATATACATACAAAATGATTGATGTACATTTATTTGTATAAACTTAATATTTTTCATTTTCTACTACATCTTGAAAGCCAATGAAGCAAAACATGTTTTTCCTTTATTTAATGAAAAATTACCACAAAAAAAGAGCAACAAAAGCGATCATGCTGAAGGGCAGTTTTTCCCCCCAAAACTTAAACCCTGATGACTTTGATTGAAGTTGGATACAGAAGCTTCGGCTTGCAGCTCCACCCAGCATAGCACTGACAGGTGAAGTTTGCAGCCCAGGTATTGAGATCCTGCGCAGATGGCTGACCGACTGCCACATACCTCTCTCCCGACCGAAATATACGGAATTGATTGGAGTTTAGGTGAAGGTAAGTTGGGGAGTTGTAGTTCTTCCGGGTGCAGCGGCCCTTTCCCTGGCATAAGACTTGGCTGCAAAGCATGGTGGCTGCCGTCACGTTGGCAACGTATGGGTTGAATGTGAATTTTAGGAACTCTGACAGAGACTGGCAGGAAACCTATGTGAATATGTCAAAACAGACAGAAAAAAGAGAAAAAGAGCTCATGAGCTGGAGTGGTGTGTATGTAATTCACATGCATTTCATTTGAACTATGCGCATATTAACACAGAAAAAAAGATTATGCTAATAAACACAAAAAGTTTGCAACACGTTACTTCCAGGATAAAAACTTGTGTAAAAATATGTTTTCATTCCCTTTATGGTAATGTTTGTTCTTTGCTGATGTTGTCTTGAAGACAAATAATCATTTCTAGGACCTCTGCAGGAATTGTGGTCAGGAAATTTGAGAATACTGGCATAATAGTGTTTTTCTAGAGATAGAAAAAAATTAGAAAGGAGTATAGAAGTATTAAATACAAAATTGATGAAGAGGAAGAAATGATTTCTTTGTTTAGCCCAGAAGAATGTGATGTCAGACGTTTTTTTTTTATTGTTGTTTTTCGCTGTGAATATAATTTAAAGCATGGCATCTCTGTCAAACATCTATCTCTTGTCTCAACCCTAATTATGCTCTCCAAAAACTAAAAAAAAATCTAATTAAAAGCTCCGTCTGACGTGGGACCACCAATGCTTTTGTGCATGAAAACGTGCAGGGTGGCAAGAATTTGTTCACTCATATTCCACATTTTCTGAAAAAGAGCAGTTGTAGCTGCTGTAAACAAAACTGTAAAAAAGTTCTCTGCCGCTGTAAACAAAACTCAATGTTGTCAAAAAGTGTGATTCCCCCCCCCCTCACATACACCCCAGACAACGTGGCAGCTGCAGAAATGTTCACAGTGGTAGGCTACTGCTCTGAAAGAAGTAGACAGTCCAGTCCAGTAGTTTTAGTGTGTTTTAATGGGAAGTAGCATTGATGCTCACTTGAGAACCTTAAAACCCTTGTGCTATCTTAGATGACCCCACCCTTACTTTGACGTGTTCTCCCTACCATGACAAAGGTGGATAAAGGTGGAAAGATTTCATGTAATCCATGGACACCAGTGAAGATCACAAATCATTGAAGAAAAAAGGTTCAGAGCACTGTCTAGTGGGTCTAGATGACCCAACTCCCAATGGTAAAGTGCCTAGGATAGCACAAGGGTTACAGGGCCTATACTATGCTTTTTTTAAGCCTTTCAGAGTAAGCAATGTAAGGGATAAAGGCCAACCAAGTGTGCAGTATCATATATTCCGCAGTGTGCGCGGAAGCCTTCACGGCGGACGCTTGCTTCTGCAAAGTGCATTAATTTCTGTTATATGAATTCTCGATTCTGAGTGGCTGCTGGGTGTGCATTATCCCTTGTGCTATCTTAGATGACCAACTTTCATTTGTTAAATTTCCTAGAACTTTTCATTTGTTATTTATACATTCAAGTAATTTCGTTAATCTTTGTGAGTTTTTCTTTCAGTAACAAAAGGTTATAATGTGTATGCTTTCCTTGCTAGCATCTAACACCCTGCTTCTCTGCCCGTGGTGATCGGAGCACTCGGGGCACTAACCCCAAACTGGAAGAGCGGCTGGAGCAGATCCCTGGCCTGGATAAACCTCAGACATCTCAGTCCAGAAAAGTGTAGTGCTAGGAAAAGTTGCCTCTTGAGATAATGACTCAGATAGGGTGAGAAATATATACAGTTGAAACAAATTGCCATGTTAATCTACTGCTCACTTGTTTTACCTAATTCAATCTAAAAATGTTTTACCTTATTAGAAATGTAAGGAGACTTTAAGGAAGCAGGGTTTCATCTAAAGTTTGATCGGGACTTGTTTTGGGGTTTTTTAATACTGAAATGCAGTCTCCATCTTGTTTTATTGTGTATAGATTTATTTTTTCTCTTCCATATCGGTAACGGCCCATGTTAGTCTTGTCTTCACAGCATCAAAAAGTATCAATTTAAGATCTTTAATGTTTTTACAAAGAAAAGACCTATTGTTTTCCTTTTTTTTTTTACTTTGAATGAATGGATTTTTAGTCTGTGCTGGTGCTCACATTCCCTGACCTGCAACCTGCAATGTAGGCTAATATTTGATCTCACGTATTTGTTAAGTTTGATGCTAAATAAAGCTGTAAATTTGCCATGCAGTTTTGGTTGTAATATATTTGTATTTCTACAAAAACGGAGGGATTAAAAAAACAGAAGTCAAATAAATATGAGAAATGTTCTTTTTCACATCTGTAATTAAAGATTAGAAACCTCTCTGTGACTCAACATTTTCTTTTTGGGGTTTCAAAGAGGAAGCAAAGATATGTTTTTCTTTGTCTGATCATTTGTGTTTCTCTTTTCAAAAACTACTGAGGCATGTCTTGACGATACACAAGTAAGGAAACAAGGAAAACTATGATCACCTTTTGTGTCAAAGTACAGTAAAGACTTTAAATTCAAATTATCTTCAAGAGTTATATTGTTAGACAGGCAACCAGCGCACATGTACACAGTGTTTTATCAGCTAGTCTTTCAATGTTCAATGACATTTGAATCCGATCAGACCAGCTCAAACACCACTATTAATTGTTTTTCAATTACCTTAGTGTTGTAGTCCTTCATGCCACCCCACATTACAACCCCTGAGGCCCCCAGTGCTGCAGACTCCCCAATGGTGCTGATGAGATCCATCTAAAAGATGACAATCAAACATTCAAATTGCACCATTTGTGCATTGTTTTGAAATTTGCACTTTTCCTTGCATATTTCATGAGAAACATCCTTATTCTGATGAAGAGGCTTTAATGTTTCACCTGGCAAAACTTACTTTATGATACTGTTGTCACATGTTTTACTGACTTTAAGGACAAATATTTGTGTGACAATTAATCCTAAACATCTTCCAACAACATTCAAATGCGAACACGTCTCGTGAAGTCAGCATGTTGCTACACAACATGCAGACAATAAAAAAAACAGAAGTAAAATGAACCAGATAACAGAGTACAGATAGTGGTTTGCATCACACCAAACCAAATGAACAGTCTTGTTTCTGCAATCATTTATAGACACGTTTGAGGCTAAACATGCTGAGGATCCTGCCTAAAAATTCAGTATCACAGTCCAAAGGTTTTCTGTGCAACTTTAGCCATAGAGAGACATTTATTTCAATCCCTTTGGTTCATGTACAGTTATAGTGGTAGCCTAACTAATCTAGAATAATCTAGACAAATTTAAAAAGAAAATGATTCAAAGGGGCGTATCCACAAAAAATGTATGTTAACATCAAAAATTGCCACAATCTATTTTTTAAGCAAATAATCAAATTTGTTCTATTGCCCCTCTGAGATTATTGTAACTATAATAAAGGTTTTTCATAATATCTATAATTCGTACTCCAAGAATTGGTTATTTTTTGTTAGCCAAGGATTTAGATTAAAGAAACAATATCAGTTTTTTCCACCCAGATTCAAGTTCTGTCAGATTATCCTAGACGATAATGTTGTATGACACATAGACAAAGTATATAAATGAGACAAAATGAAAAACTCACCTGACTCTCAAACAACTGGGTCTGATCTCGATACAGTGGCCTGGAATAGACATAGATTGGCACCATGTACGGACGTTTGGGAAGAGCTGCCACCCTCATTGCCTCCTGGACACGATTTCGAACAAACAAGGCTGCCCGAGGGGAATTCCTCAGGCTTTTGTGGAGGTAAACAGATGGAAAGAGGGCAGTGCTTCGTTCCCAAAGCCAAAGCAACTGATTGTTCTGCTTCTGGATCTTCACTGAGCATTTGCCTGTATAATTTGACTTGTCCCAGCCGTAGTTGAAGCAGTCAGGAAGAAGGTAGAAACCCCAGCGGCGGCTTGGGCGTTTACCAATGCCAAGGCTAATTGTTTTTTCCATGAGGGTTCGTCCAGCCTGTTGGAATAGTCTCTTTGCAAGTTTAAAAGTCTGTGTTAATGGTAAAAATGGGGCAATATGCAGAGCATGAGCTATTGATAACTTCTGATAAATACGTTTTGAACCCCAGTTCTGGTCCCATAGTGGACGCCAGGACTCCCAGTCAATTACAGCCAACCCAGGAGAGGAGTCTTGGGAGATATAGTGATCTATTTGGCCCCGAGCCTTTATAAGGTGCTCAGTCAGGTTGCCATTTTGGGGAATGCCGCCTTTGTATATTTTACGCTTCATGGTGTCAACTTTAGGGTAAAGTCCAAGACGGTCTTCATAAAAGATGGTAAGGAACTGACCTGGCCTATTTGTGGGTGTAGTCACTGCCTGGAAGGCTGCAGTGTCTAGAGGAATGTCGAGCCGTTGACACTGTTCGGTAGGAGCATTCCAAATGGCCACAAATGGGTGGTCATGGATTAATGGGGGCTCAACTGGTGGCAGCGCAGAAGCAGAGAAGAACAGGGCAAGGATACAGATGGCACCAGTTGGCAGCAAAGGCAAAGCCATCGTGATTGCTTTTAACAAAGACAAACAGAAATGATTCAGTCAGAACAACATTCAACATTGTGGTTGTGTGCTGGTTTCTAAAAAGATAAAATCATAGTATCTGTTAAATACTTGTAATACATTTCTTGACCTAAAGACGAAATAAAGATAAACAATAAAATCCTAGTAATTTAAAGAAAACGTGTTCTGATCAAATTTTCCAAGTATTGTCTTGTTTTGTTTTTAAAACAAAACAAAACCACAAATATGTGTTTTTTTGCAATTTCAATAACTTCTGACAATAATCCAGTTGTTTATACCATTCAATGTCATTTCCAAGAGGAGGATATGTAAACCAGTTAGAGCACAAAAAGCATGTCATCTGTACTTACCTCTTGCTGTCTTTGGTGAGCAATTAAGTTCTGCTGTTATCTTAACAGTTTTTTTCCGCAGCATCATTTGTCAGAGGAAGCTGGTCAAACTGATCTCTTTCTCTCCAGAGTCTGGCCAGGGCAGTGGAAGCACTCTCATGTTTATCTGTCTGTTTTAAAAAAAGATTAAAAGTTTTTTTTTTGTACAATTGTATCCAGAATTAATAAAAGTAGACATTTACTTTGATAGGAAAACATTGTAGGTTACGTTTGACAAACTGATGTTGCTCTTGACTTTGGGCGACTGGATGGCTCAGTTGGCTGGGACGGGAAATCAGGGTTCGATTCTTATGGGGCACGATGAGCTTCATCCAGGGTGGGTCCTTGGGCAAAACCCCTCGCGCTACTCCCTAACCTTTGGAGCCACAAGGGGGCCTTTAAATTTGAACAAGCTGCATTTTCTAATGCTTTAGTAATCTCAACTGAAAACGAACGTGGTGCAAAAGGAAGCTTCTGTCGTCTCTCAGACAGTTTTAAAAAGTCACAAATACCTTAGAAACAGGAGTGTCAGACTCCAGGCCTCGAGGGTCAGCATCCTGCTAGTTTTTAAGAAATCCCCCTTTATTTGCTGCTGATTACCTGCATCAGAAAATAAGGAAATTCAATGGCAGTGTAGGAACAAAAGGCCTAGAAGCTACATAACCAAGTTCTAGCCCCTTTGATACACTGAGATGTGCGACGCCAGAGATGACTGACGCGCCAAGCGGGCTGTCGTTTCCCTATACGACAAAGAAAATGAGTCTTTCACTCCAATCAACCTTGCATTACTTTGTTTCTTTTATTATTTACACTACTGAACAGATTGGACTACTCTTTTGCTTCATTTCCCGCATAAGCGGTCAAAAACCATTTCTCCATCTGGCTCATGCACACCTGTGTGTGGTCAGGTCATCAACCAATTTATAATTGACAGCAAAATATGAAAACAGCGACACCCACAGGACATGTTTCTCAATAGTTCTCCTACTGGCAGGTGAGTTGGAAAGCATGTAAGACAGTGACCCTCAAGACCCGTAGTTTGACAGCTGTGCCTTGGAAACATAAAATATTAGTCAACATAAGTAAACAGTTATTAAAATACCACATATGGCGTCCACATATGAGGACATCACATTGTGGGTTTTATTTTCATTGTAGTTAATTCTGATTACCTGGGGCCCTGTGACTACGAAATAAAAAAAAGCCTCAGAGTCTCAAGAGGTTAAACAAGCATACATTAGTAGAAAACTGATCAACCAGGACTTTACTAAGTATGTCATGTTGCAATGGGGCCAAATAACCTTCTGAATTAGTCTTTTCATTCCCACTCCAATCATCTTGTGATCTATTTTCACAGCCTTCCCAGTGGTCTTTTAATTATGATTGTGCTGTTTTTAGGCAAATCAAAAAACCAGTGTCGTTTTGTAGGAGAGGATTTTTTAAGCTTTTACGACTGGAATTTTTTCGCCTGCTCCTGATTCACAACAATTTAAATAAAGACAGAGTTTTAAAAGATTTTTAATTATTAATCTTCTTTACATACGTCCTTCATAATTAGACAAATGCTACTAGAACATGTGCCATTTTTATCTGAGTGGTGTTTATGTTGATTATTTTTCAGCACTGTCCTGCATGATGTTCTTTAGACTTTTCTTTTCTGCACAACCAAGTCTAGGGCTAACTTCCTTTATTATTAATATTATCATTATTTTGCTGTTTCTTTAGGGTTTCTGGCATGGATGCTGCTCATACAGCCACCAACGACAAAGAAAATAGAGCTTTTGCAAAGCTCATACATGGGGATGGTGAGTCCATTTCAGAATCCTTCAGCCACATATCAAAGTGTCTTTGGGCAAACCCTGGATGGTTTGTTGTGTCCTGGTTAGCATAAGTGGTCTAACTGTTATCTAACCAATGTGTTAATGTGAGTAAGTAGATTGGAATCTCAGAAAAATTGTGTGTACCGGTAGTTAAAAAAGAGCAACAAATGTGTACAATTAAAAATCATTTTAAAAGATTGTGTTTTCAAGGTGTAATACCTTTTAATTTTTTCTACTTGTAAATTGATCATCAGGGGTGTTATTAGGATACTACAAACAACATTTCTCTACATGCATCAGACCCTCTTGGTGACACGTTTTCACACATTTTCTGTATTTTTGTCATTTCCTGTTATGTGGCAAGAATGTTTCAGAATGTGCCTTATCATGCTTGTGGTAATGATTTGTACAAGAAGCGTGACAGCTTGACATGACTTAGTTGTTTTGCCAACTCCTCAGTGAGAGAAGTAGCTATTGGTTCATTTAGGTTGCTACATCACATCATTGCCCAATTGGCCAGTTATTTGTATTGAACCCAGTGGCGGTTCTACACTAACTTACTCCCTGGGCGAGTAACCCCACCAGCGCCCCCCCCCCCCCCCCCCCCCACACACACACATACAAAATTTGACAACATCCTGCTGTGTTCCCTATCTTCTATTTAGCCATTTTACACAAAAAATCCATGAATTTTCTAGACTCGTATTACAGGGGAGTAAAACTCAGTCACACAGGGGCCTAAGTTAAAAACACGCTTAAGGTTTTGGGCCGAAGAAGATAAATGTTTACTGAACACACTAAAGCTAAACTTTTAAACCTTTTAAACTGAACTTTTTGCACATAAATATGAATAAAAACAGGAACACAAGTTAAACCTTAAATAAGTTGTAATATTTTGTTCTCCATTTAAATATATTCTGTCAACATTATACAAATATGAACATGCTGCAGGACAAAAAGCAAAGAAAGCCTGGAAATATTAATAAGAAATTATATCAAATAATTCCATTTTTTTTGCTCTTTCATCATTTTTTAGAGCATTTTTTTAAGCTGGACTCCTGCTTCATTTTTAGCAATAATTTCTTAATGTGTGACGTCCTGTGTGTGTCTTTGTGAAACATATCAGAGGGATTAGATCTAAAAAATAAAACTTATTGTGATTAATATGTTTAGGTCTTATAAAACATTAAAGACTAAATCTTAGAACTCATCAGTGGGATTACTCCAAAAATATTTGGCATTTCCCTAAATTTGTGCAACACCAACAGCAGAAATCCTCCAAAAAAACTCAATCCATAAAAAATGGTCTGCGCCCACCACCCCTCCCCCTCCCCTTCCCTCTGACACACGCGCCTCTGTCTCTATGACGGGACGCGCAGCTGCGGCCCAGAGTTGATTGTCAGATAGAAAAAGACTCCCAATCACCTGTTAGTGTGATTCAGCCAGGCACCGGCGAGTTGCGCTCCCCTCTCGAGTTTTTTGACTTATGTTCCAAAGACTACCGCAAAGAGGTGTGGCCGCAAGCGTCTTGCAGCAGAGGGCGGTGGTCACGTGCGCATCGGGTCTGCTGTGTCGGAGCAAAGAATTGTGGGAAATAATCTCCATTGCCTGCTTTTTTCGAAATTGGGTTGAGCACGGGTGTTTGTTCTGCCTATTTCCTTTTCATGTGCCTGTTTTACGTTGTTTCACTCTGAGATATTCTTTTTTTTTGTTTGTTTTTTTTGCACCATAAGTGTGAAGAGCAAATAGGAGGAAGACATTGTTAAGAGTCTGATGTGTCAAACTTAAAAGCACTAAGTGTCGGCTGCTGAAGCAATTTCAAATTAAAAGCTCCAAGCTTCCTCTTTGAATATAGTATGTAGCACATTAGGTGTAACGCCTCAGGCACGGCAAATGCCGCCCCCTATGAAGTGCCGCCCTGGGCGACCGCCCACATCGCCCATATTAAAAACTGCCACTGATTGAACCTTTTGAGGTAAAAAGAATAGCCTTGTGGCAAAGGACAAAAAAAGTGATTGAAACGTCTTAACTATACTTAAAACTACTTATTAACTTAATTATTGGCTTTTTTGTTTAATTTACCGTTGGAACATTTCAGGGGCAGGATTAAAAATTACCTTGACAGCAGACATTGTGCTACAGCACAAGGCTCAAGGGTATAAAGGCTGCACCCTCTCTGCACGAGCTGTATTATTTACTCTTGCCATATAAGACGCTGCCTTTTTCATTCTTCAGATTCAAAAAGACAGCTCGCCAGCTCAATTTTCACCACAGCCATAGTG
Source organism: Oryzias latipes (assembly GCF_053564925.1). Classification (NCBI taxonomy): domain Eukaryota; kingdom Metazoa; phylum Chordata; class Actinopteri; order Beloniformes; family Adrianichthyidae; genus Oryzias; species Oryzias latipes. The sequence continues at coordinate 7,875,356 of NC_136242.1, forward strand.
TTTGAATAAACCCAAATGGCTCAATGAGCTACATCAACTGATGCAAAGCTTAAAAAACATGTCTGGGGCGGGATTCCCAGCCAAAGGAAGGGGATGTTAACAAATTTTTGATTTTTAGACTAAACCATAGAAATATCTGTTTATGGACTTAACTTCAACATCACAAAACTTCAGTTGGCAAGAAATGAAATAAAAATAGCCCTTGTGTGATGAGTACTGGGGCCAGCACTGAGATGCAGGAGCTATTAGACAGCACCAACTACCAAAAGCCCATTTCTGAGCCAATTTCTGGATCAGTTTGGCCATGGACTCCAAAGTGTCTCTAACCTCATATGCGGAGGCAATGTAGAAACAAGCCCTTTGTTCCTTCCAGGGAACAGCTCTATCTGACTCATTTAGATACATTGATGGCATCTGGACAGAGATGACAACAAAGGAGGTCCAGATCTTCATGGAACAAAGAAATACAGTGGAGTGAAACACCACAATTACCAGAAAGGAGACCAAGAACAACCAGTTGGCTTTCCTGGACTTTGCAGTCATTAGAGCTGTTCAATGGAGTAAAAAACATGCCATTACCAAGGATAATATGTTAAGGAGGGAGAACAACACCGTAGGACCTGTTTCTGCAGTTTAGTCACATGCAAAAGACAAAGGACGTGAATTTGAAGACAACACTATACATATTCTTGACAACAGTAGACAGGCAGTTGCAAGGACAGGTCAGAGAAGGTCATGTTCATATTAATAACCCTTCCCTTGGGGTGGTAGTGGGGGGGTAAACCATTTCTTGACAAAAATTGGGTTCAACAAAGCGTCTGTCTGCAAACAGCTTAATTTCTGATGACCACAAAAGCAAGGTAATTGCACAGGGGTTAAAAGAAGCTCTGAATAAAGAGACTGAATAAAAAACCTGTTCTAACAAAACGCACAGACACACACCCACAGCTTCTGTAATGAGACACCTTGTTCCTAGACTGGCTTCGTTTTTCCACACATATAATCTGCTGTATTGGTATACCAGTAATATTGAGCAATTCTGACTTGGAAACACATTTCTTCTGCCTAAAATTTTGTAATTATAATCCATCATCTTTCTTTTATTCCGTAAGAGACATACATTTGCCCACCACTTGATATTATGTCTGATTACATAACTTTAAAAAGATCAGATGTTACTTTGTACTCAAGTAAACTTTTTACGAAGCACTTTTACACACACTGCAATAATTTTAAGGAAAAATATGATGTATCGCTACTCTTTATTACAATTTTGGGTTTTCTACCCATCCCTGATCCTAACGTATGAAACATTATGTGCATTTTTGTATATCTACATAGGGAAAAACTGCTTAAAAATTATCATTCAGGTGCAGTACTTCCAGAGTTTCTTTGTATTTTAATGTAAATGTTGGGCTGCACGGTGGCGTAGTGGTTAGCGCTCTTGCCTCACAGCAAGAAGAAGGTCCCCAGAACATCAATGGGGGACCTTTCTGTGTGGAGTTTGCATGTTCTCCCCGTTTTTCACCGTCCAAAAACAGGCTTCATAGGTCAATTGGTTAATCTAAATTGTCCCTAGGTGTAAATGTGAGAGTGCGTGGGTGTGTGATTGTGGACACTCTACCCTGCGACAGACTGGCGATCTGTCCAGGGTGCCCCTTGCCTTCGCCCACAAGTGACCGGGATAGGCTCCAGCATCCCAATGACCCCGAAAGGTAATAAACGGAAGAAGATGAATGAATTAATGTAAATGTTCAAGTCTTGTGGTCATGAACACTCCGTGCTGTTGTATGTTTTATAAGCTCCATGCCACTCTCTTTGGTCCTCCCGTTTCTCCTTGCATAAAGGAGGAGTTAGTGGTCATGATGCAGGGTTGTTGCCCTCCTACAACCTTCTCTACGTCTCCCGACATAATGGCATGTCTCCTGGTAGCGCCTCCATGCTTAGGAGACTACGCTGGAAATTTCTTGCTACAGCTCGCGTTGATGTGCCGTCCTTGATGAGTCATATTACCTGAGCCATTTGTGTGAGTTGTAGATGCTGTGTCACTGTACCGCTGGAGTGACGACAATGTCATTATTAAAAAGTCACCAAAACATAGGGCGGAGACGTTTTCTGTGGTCACCACTTGCAGAACCACTCCTTTATTGGTAGTGTCTTCCTGATTGTCAGTTATTTTTACATGTTGTAGAAAACATGTGAAATTGATAGTCAGTGTTACATCCTAACTGGACAGTTTTTCTTATACTTGTCCTGTCCAACAGCTGAGCTGGGTTTGACAGATTTTACTGTTACATTTGTGGTTTATGGATTTCAGACTAACAGAGGGTATATTTGCATAAACCCCTTTTGCATTTGAGGCTAAACTTTTTTTTAAATAATTATATTTATATGCATTCCTTGTTGGACCAGACGGAAAAGGAAAAGAGAGGGAGAGAGTGGGGTGTTAGAGATGGGGAGTAAGGGGTTAAGATGGGGGGAGATAGGGGGGTGGGGGAACAGTGGATTATACATAATCATGACATGCATGTCATAAGTAAATTGCATGACTTAGTTCTCATATACACAACCAATATTCTTGGAGAGCGGTGTAAAAACAATACCCATGCCCATATTTATGCAAACGTGAATAAGCAGGTGGGATACATGAGTGTGTGCATCTTAGAGTGTACCTTCATCACGTTGAATGCTCCAGCAAAGGCAGGAGGCCCAGCACTCCACACCACAGAGCTCGACCGATCCAGGCACCCAAGACCCTACAGTCTGGGCCTGGAGTGCTTTTTCCATGTTCCACCCAGTTCAGATGTTATGGACTCCCTCACCGTATGGAAAAGAGTTGCAAGGTAAGGGGTGCAGGAACCCCGGGGACACCACAAATGCCCCGGCTGCAGCAGCCACCGGTCTGCCCCACCCATTCTGGGGGCCAGGAGACAGGACACAGCATGACCATCCTCCTCTCACTGTGTGTGTATGTCTGTATGTACTAAAGAGGTGCAAGTAACCCTTGTTCTATCCTAGGCACTTTACCATTGGGAGTTGGGTCATCTAGACCCACTAGACAGGGCTCTGAACCTTTTTTCTTCAATGATTTGTGATCTTCACTGGTGTCCATGGATTACATGAAATCTTTCCACCTTTATCCACCTTTGTCATGGTAGGGAGAACACGTCAATGGAAGGGTGGGGTCATCTAAGATAGCACAAGGGTTCAAATTGGTGGACCGAGGCGATGCGGAGTCTTCAACAGCGGAGTCCGATCTGCCGTTTTTTAAAAATATTTTATTTGAAATGGTTTATTTAAGCAATCATAGAATAATGCACAAAACAATTCAATAAGCATTCATATATTCATTCAAAGACGTATCAAATGTAGGATAATTAGATATTAAATCATAGATTGTCTGAAAGGGAGTGGAAGGAAGCGAACTTATATAATCCCACCCTCTGTAACCATTTTATTACATGATTTATTATTATCCGGTTCATAACTTTTCATCTGATATCAATGCCTTATTAACACACTTTCAGGTCATTACGTTTGCTTAAGTATCAATAAATCACATGACAGCGATGAATTACTTCATTATTATGTAAAGTAGATACAACTATTTTGTATAATAACATATCACAGATCAGTTATCTAAAATAAATTCAGATTATTTTCATTAGAAAAATCATGTTTATGATTAAAAATAATACCATCATAAAATAAACAAAACAAATTTTTTTTTTTGGAGCAAGTGAATTAATATAATTAGAAATCAATCATTTGAACCATCTTTGATAATTGATTAAGCTGTCTGTAGTGTACATACTAAGAGGGACAGTTGATCACACTGAAGCATGATTTACTTTGAGTTACATTCATTGCTATTCTTTAAACCTGATTTTTAAAAATCAATAGAAACATTTTTCGTTTTTTACAGTGTAACAGGTTAAGGTTGTGTCATTCTTTATGACCATCAGGCCACACTGAAGAATTCCATTGCAGTTTGAAAAATGTGTTAGTCTACATTTCTGCAACACTTTATTGTGGTTTTGCCATATAGACTTTGCAAACATACATCTATGGCGATGGTAAAATTTGACTTTACAGCGCAGTTGACATAGCACCTTTATATTATGACAGTAGCTGTTCCGTTTCTTTGTCAAATGGTAACATACTTAGTGAAGTCTGTCCAGCAAGAGAAGGAAGTTACATGACTGACATTTCTCTGAGCATAAATGTGGTTTGGACACTGTGCTGTCTCATGCTTTCCGGAAAGGGTGAAAAAATATACTATACCAAGTTTTTGGTACAACATAACATTTTTAGAGAATTTTGCCTTGGGCTGCATGGTGGTATAGTGGTTAGCGCTCTGGTGGCTGCCTCACAACAAGAAGGCCCCCTTGTTCAAGTCCCGGCTGCCCAGGATGTCCCTGCCTTCACCCACGCGTGGCTCCAGCAGCCCCGTCACCCAGAAAGGGTCAAAACGGGTTTAAAAGATGAATTACTTTTGTCTAAACAGCAAACAATCTTACTATTTCAAGTATTAAATATAAAGGTAAAAAGTTTTGTCATGTTGTCAAGTTGAGTCACGGCATCTAGACTTAAAATCTTCTTTCTTGAAACATTTCACTGCTCATCCACTCTGAGCACGGATCCTAGTCAGACCTGAGAAAAACTCCTAGTGAACGGCAGCTCAGTCAGATTGGAAATGAACTGAGACCGACCTCCTCGATTGATGGGTCAGAGAGCGCCAACAGGACCAGGGTCTGCTTGAGTGCATTCAGACTGCAAATTAGTTCTGAATTTTTCAGGTGAAGTGAACTCTGGTTCAGAACCAAATGTGTCCTGTCTGTATACACCTAAAAACTGTTTATGTTGTTGACAGGAACCAATGTGTGTTCACAGCTGCTGCTCCTGCCTGCCAATTCTTACATTTACTGTTGCCCAGAAGAAGATTGCTGCTGCGGTGCATTCGATAACAATCATGTTTCCCATGCTTTGCTTTTCTTTTATTGGCAGTAAAATAAATGCATAAAAAAGCTAAAGGAAAAAAAAAATTAACAGCTATTTTACGGTCCGGGAACAGTTTTTATTGAGAACTATTGTGTTTCTCATTTAGCATCTTTTTAACTCCAGTCATTTTGAAAATAAAAAAAGAATTCATGCTCTTTTAATTTGATAAAAAGATTTTATTATACATTATTTAAAAATTGCAAAACTAGCACTGATTCCTACAATCTCCATGTGGTAGTGGAATATTTGTTATTACTGTGGCTTACTGTGGGTTTTACCGAAGTGAAGCTCATCTTCAGGTTTGCTGCGTTGCTGATTCTTCCCTCTGCACGTCACTCATTATGTCCTTACTCTGAGCCAATAGCTAAAGTGCTTGTTTTCTTCCCAGCCAATCACAGTCAACTTCCTGCCTTTACATTCATAGAAGTTTGTTTTTCTGCATTTCAGACGTGTTACTGGCCCACCCCCAGCATGTTCTCTTCCTGGCTCTCCGCTTCGGCGCGGTCTGGGCTTAACCGCTATCAGCGTCCAAGCTATTTCATGCACAAATTCCTGCTGCACTATTAAAACTTTAAATCAAACTTTCAAGATCTCCTTATTGAAATGATCTTCAAGAGGTTATGTATAGGAATAAGAATAGAACTTTATACAATGAGAAAATCCATTTGTTACCATAGCTCAATAAAGTAATGCTAATGCTGGTGACATATCCACAGTGGTTCCTGTTCCCTACACAGTAATAGCTGGAATGTCTTTAATTTAAGTTTAGACTCTGTGGACCATGAATAGAAAAATGTCCTAGTATCTGACATGCAATATTCTTCAACGCTGAACAGATGATGTTTAAGTTCTTTAATGACTCATCTGGAACATTAATTTTTCTGATTCAGCACAGTCATATCGACGGTCACAGTAATTGTGTTTGAGATAAAACACAAAGCTGCTTTTATAGTGACTTCTGTGATGATTAAACTTCCCCCACAAGCAGGATGTTGAACAGAAGCACAAATACGATTAAGCAATGGCTGCTGCTCGTTGGTAGTGCAGCATTCTCTCTTCCTTCTGCTCGTTCACCTTGTTCCTCTTCCCAATCTACTCTTCTTCTGTCTTCTTTGTCATCCTCTTCCCTCCACAGCTCATCCTCCTCCTTTACTTTGTTGATGCTGTCACAGTTGTCTCCATCGTGTCCTTCATAGCAGTGGCATCGAAACGTCTTTGTCAGGAGCTGGAGATCCTGCTGGGAGTGCCACCCCGTAACCGTGAAGGCTCCGTCCCCAGAGGAATGAATGTGATAGCTGTCAGCACTCAAGTGGAGGTAGTGGTGGGCGCGGGGCTCCCGGCGAACACATCGGCCGTTGCCCTGGCACAAAGTGTGGCTGCAGATTTCAGCGGCTCGTGTGACATTAGTGATGTAGTGACCAAGGCGATGACTGATGAAGGACTTCACCATGCTGCAGTTATTCTGTAAAACAACCCAACAACCATAATGTTGTGATTGTTCAATTAACAAGGCTTTTTTACTTCTTCTCTACAAAAGTCCTTTAATCCTTATAGTTAATAAATCTGTGAAAGAATTTAGTCAGTGTCAAAAAAGTATGAAAAAACCTTTTTCAATCAGGATGTTTTACATCGTGTTTCATAGTAAAGTGAAACTCTGTGAACACAAACGATGGAGCATACATAGAGTGTCTGTGATGTCACAGAGTTCAGTAAGTATCAATATAACAATCCCAAATACTTTCTGCCATCTAGTGGTCAAAGCATGTAAAACAAAGTTTTGTAAAAGTTCCACCCAAACTCATTTAACTGTGGCCACTGCTATCAGTGCACTGCTGCAGACACGTGAAGATCTCCATTAAGATCACAGTAAAATGGTAAATGACGTATACTTGTATACAAGTACTTTAGTACTTTTCTCAAGGGCCCAAAGTGCTTTACAATCACAGTCCCATTCACACACTGATGGCGCCTCTGCTGCCGAACACTGGCGCCAACCTTCCACCAGAGGCGAGGTGGGGTTCAGTGACCAAGGAATCGAACCTGCAATCCTCCGATCAGAGGTCGACCGCCCTTCTGCTGCATCACGGCCGCCCCAGATCAGTATGAATCAGATCAAAATGTAGTAGAATTATCAATGTAAGCATTTGTTTATTGTGTTTATGTAGTAAGTAAAAAGGAAATCTAAAGCCAAATGAGCCATTAGTCTCTCGTGGATGTCAGCCCACGAGGTTTGTGTACTTTTATTGTCTAATTTAAGTTTAATATATTGAAAGCTGTAGAGCTGATTCTGATGTTTATTGATTGTGTTCCTTTGCTGTCAGTCCTCACGGTTTGTGAAGAGCAAATAAACACTGTTTTAAAAACCTAATGCTAATGTTAATTCTTCAAGGGTGCTTCAATCAGATGGTAGGAGTTAGGCATCCCCAAACCAATAGAAGATGGGAATAAATGTGACCACGTGCTCAAACACAACCTAAGACATGTACAGAACTTTTCTTAAAAGTTAGAATATCATTAAAACTGAAGTTTTAAAAGGGAAACTTTCATTAAAACCGTGGCTGCATGGTGGTGCAGTGGTTAGCGCTCTTGCCTCACAGCAAGTAGACTCCCAGTTCAAGTCCCGGCTGGGTGACCTGAAACAGAACACCAATGGGGGGACCTTTCTGTGTGGAGTTTGTATGTGTGGGTTCTCTCTGGGGATTCCAGCTTCTTCCCACCATCCAAAAACATGCTTCAAAGGTTCATTGGTTACTCTAAACTGTCCCTAGGTGAGAATGTGAGAGTGCATGGGTGTGTGATTGTGGCCCTGTGACAGACTGGGGACCTGTCCAGGATGTCCCCAGCCTTCGCCCACAAGTTGCCGGGATAGGCTCTGGTGGCCCCAAAATTGTATAAATGGATTAGGAGATGAATGACTGAATATATAAATATTTAACAGGATTTTAGAAAACAGGGGAGAAATCGTCCCAAATTTTGCAGAGCATGAATGTTTTAAACAAAGTTTCACCAACTAATCTTCCACTAAACTCAAAGCACCTGCACATGTTTTCCCCCAGATGTCATTAAATTGGTTTGTTAAGTTGAATTGTCTCAGTTCAATATGGAGAAGACTTCAGACTTGATAACTAGCCAGAAAACCATCACTACCCCCTCAATATTCTGGGTAAGGCATAAAAGTTTAAGCTAAGGAGGCTGGCTGTTTCCAAGAAGATCTACAGAACGTCAATGGAAGGGTAAAATGTGGCACAGAAGATGCTGCAGCAAAAGAGACAACCGTGGGCTTCAATGGATTATCAAAAGGACAAGATTCAAGAACATGCAGACCTCCAGAAAGAGTGGAATGAGGTGGAGGAGCAGCTTTAAAAACCTCCACATTAAGATGCATTCAGGAGACGGGCTACAACTGTCAGGTTTGACACTTCTGAACCTGGATCAAGGGAAGAAATGTTTCCACTGGGTCATAAAGAAGAAGGACGGGACTGTTGGCCAGTGGTCCAAGGTCCTGTTTTCTGATGACAAGAAAGTCTGTCTTTCATTTAAGGTCCAAGGGTTTGGAGAAATTCTGGTGAGGAGCAGAACCCAAACTGCTGGAGGTCCAGTGTGACATCTGCAATGTCCAGCGCTGGTGTTGGTAAACTCTGCTTTCTTTTTTCAAAAATCACTGCAACAGTCTAGCAGAATAGCCCACCGCGGCATGTCGCCTGTGTGGATCAGACCCCTGGTGCTGCTCCTAGATGTTTGCACCGCACCCGTTGCTTAAATCACTCCGCAGGATCCCAGAACGCGTCTGTACCATTGACCTAACAATGAAACTGGCCACCTCTTCCCTGAATCACATTAGGTGTGAATGCAGTTTAACCATAACCTGTAATCCTAATCTTAACCCTTTCTCTGGGTCCGTGTGGCCAAGAAAAAGGTTCAGCACTGCCAGTACGTATTTGGTAAATTACCTTCAAACAGTGCCTTTCTTTCTGGCTTATTTTTTGTGTGATGTTAGTTAACAGCAAGGTCTGGTAAACATATTCGTTTTGGCATTTTGTCATTTTCAAAATGTGTTGATCTGGAACCAAAAATTTGTCACTTTTCACCATTTCTTTATCACTGAAGATAAACTTTTCAGAAAAGAGACTAAAGGGCGGGGCTACTATGGTCAGGAACAACGGCCACACCCATTTAGAGGAAAGTTTGGAAACAGAGGCTTCAGATAAACATCAAATAATTTGGTTATAAACTTCATAATCATATTTAAAACAGCACTGGGGACATTCTCTATTTTTTATTTTATTTTATTCACAAAGGCAACAGAGAAAGTCAGAAGAGAAGGACACATACCTTAGAAGATGTCAAATTTAAGTCTCCCCATATAATGAATCCTGCAGTCCCCAAAGCAGCACTCTCTCCAATGGTGTAGATCAAATCATTCTGTAAATACAGAACTTATATTATAAAATATTACTCCAATAATAAAAAAGTGAGCTGATTTTAAATTGAATGACAATTCTAACATTACCTACAGTCAGGACCATAAATATTTGGACAGAGACACATTCTTTCTCATTTTGTTCCTGTACATTACCACAGTGAATTTGAAATAAAACAACTCAGATGCCATTAAAATGCAGACTTTCAGCTTTTATTGCATGAAAAAACGAAAGCATTTTTTAAACACAATCCCTTCATTTCATGGGCTCATAAGTAATTGGACAATTGACTTCCATGCTATTGCATGGGCAAGTGTGGGCAATTCCCTTGTTATGTCATTATGAGTGAATCATAATACAGAATACAGATGGACAACGACCCAAAACATACAGCCAAAGCAACTCAGGAGTTTATTAAAGCAAAGAAGTGGAAAATTCTTGAATGGCCAAGTCAGTCACCTGATCTTAACCCAATTGAGCATGCATTTCACTTGTTGAAGACTAAACGTCAGATAGAAAGGCCCACAAACAAACAGCAACTGAAAGCTGCTGCAGTAAAGGCCTGGCAGAGCATTCAGAAGGAGAAAACCCAGCATCTGGTGATGTCCATGAGTTCAAGACTTCAGGCTGTCATTGCCAACAAAGGCTTTTCAACCAAATATTAGTAATGACAATTTTGTTTTCAGTTCTTTCATTTGTCCAATTACTCACAAGCCCATGAAATGAAGGGATTGTGTTTGAAAAATGCTTTGGTTTTTCACATTTTATGCAATCTTTTTGTTCAACCCATGGAATAAAAGCTGAAAGTCTGCACTTCAATGGCATCTGAGTTGTTTTATTTCAAATTCACTGTGGTAATGTACAGAAACTAAATTAGAAAGAATGTGTTTCTGTCCAAATATTTATGAGACTATCATTTTGATACAATTATTACTTCCTGTGTTTCTCCGAGTATAAGCTGCAGTTTTTTGCATAGTTTAGGTAGGGGTTCAACTTGTACTCAAGAGCGGCTTACAGTATGTGATTTTACAAAAAGAATATATATACTATATTGCCTCACATATGTGTTATTTTCCCACTAACAACCACTAGAGGACACTGTAGATGTGTGTGTCAGTATTTGCTGCTGACAACAACACAGAAGAAGCACAGTCCACAATAAATAGGATTGTTCTCAAAGACACGGAGGTACAGCTGAAAGCGGCTCTCATTCAGACACAGCTCCTGCAGTGGAAGATAAACTTAACCACAAAAAAAATTCATCAACTTTAACCAATTTGAGGCAAGATGTTAATTGAATTGACCCACACAATAAAATATCATGTCAAAATGAAATAAAGAAACTTTTTCTGAAGAAAAGGCTTTGACATGTGTTGGTTTCCTCTCTAGTTAACAAAATCTGTGAACGTACTGTGCAAAAAAAAAAAAAAAAACCATCAAAACAGAAAACATGTAAAAAGGCATTTCATACCAAATACCAACATGTGTTATTCTTTAACTTACTGTAGTTAGAAAGGTCAGGGCATCATCCCGATAGCCAAGTCTGAGGTACACATAGGTGGGGAGGTCATACTCCTTAGAGGTCAGGGATGCAATTCGTAGTGCCTCCCTGATCCTGTATTGAGAAAAGTGCAGATTTTGGATGCTGTCTCTGTGGGTTTTTCTGATTCCCACAGAAGGAAATAATGCTGTGCTGCTGTTCCAAAGCCACAGCAGCTCATCATTCCTCAGTTTCTCCAGCAAGGGGCAGACACCAGTATAATTTTTTTCGTGCATGTTGTAGTTATGACAGTCAGGGTAAAGGTAGAAACCCCAAAGGGCATTTGGGCGGAGATATGATCCTAGCTGAATTGTCCGTTGCATGAACACCTTGGCGCTTTTCTCAAACCGCCGCCGTGCAAGCTCCTCCACTTGGGCCAGAGTAACATTAATGTACGCTTTCATTATCAGCTCCCTGGATTTGTGCCGATAAATGTCCTTTTTGTGCCAGTTCCGACTCCACTGAGGCCGCCAGAATTCCCAGTCTATCACAGCTAGACCACGGAAGTCTTCTGCTGGTATGAAGTGAGTGATGTCTTGGTAAGCTTTTAGCAAGTGGCGGTCCAGGCTGCTGTTTTGGGGTAAGCCACCATGTACGGCGCTGCCTTGTGGGTTGTAGTAGGGGTAGAGACCAAGCCTGTTGGCATAGAATATAGTGACGTTCTGTCCTGTCCAGTTAGCACGTGGGCTTCCTTGTATGTGAAAAATATGGTCAAGTTTGGCTGTGATGTTGTACTTGAAGGTGCACATGTCTAGTGGAGCATTCCAGGCTGCAATAAATGGCTTCTGTTTAATCAGAGGGAGCTTGGCAGGTTTCTGACTGTAGGTTTCATGGAAGAGCAGGCAGTTGCTGGTGAAAACTAGAAGGACTATGCGGTGAGAGAATATCCCGCCCACTTGTACCACAGGCATTCTGGGGAGGCATTCGAGAGCTACAAACTACCTGGAAAAAAAAAAAAAAGAGTCAAATAGATATTGGGTTTCTGTTTGTAGAGTGACAGATAAATATCATCAACAGGACTATTTTTGGTTATTTTGCCTGTTTCAGGAGAAAAAAACAGGTTTCATTTTTCAAATGCATATTTTCACCTTATAATTCATGTATTTATAATTGTTACATTTATTAACTAAATATTTAGTTAGCAAGTTAAATATTCAATTTAAGTTAAATATGATTTATAAGTATACTTTTAGTTTACAAACTATATATAAACTAAATTAAACATTTAGTTTGCAAATGAAATACTTAGATCTGACCTAAACTAAACAATTAAGTGCTGTAGCTGAATACTTATTTGTTATATAAATATTTAAGTCCAAATTCAATGCAACACAAGCACCTCAAAGAGATAACCTTAATGTGCTTGTTTGAAGGGTAACTCATTACTGCCAATAAATGCCTTTATTGGCATTGATCCGTGTTAACGTGTTAATAAGCTCCTTATAAAGGTGTTAATAGGCTGCCTAATAAATATGTCTTTGTTAATAGTTTGAGTGTTTTGCAGCACCTAATCTAAAGCGTTACCCACACAGTATTCCCGAGACACCCGCAGATACGCAGAATCCTCGAATACATGAAACTGCGAATTGAAACACGTGTAAGCAGGGGGAAACTGTATATTCACGTTTACAATTGATATTTTTAAATACCTTATATGTGATTATAAATACCTTAGTACTGCTACTAAAAGGCCAGCATTTAGTTGGATTATTTTCCTTTTGTCTTCAGAGTTTGTTTTGCTGCCTTCGAATAGGTACGTTTTATTTCTTCATCATTGTTTTCTACATACTCCACAACTTTCAAACTGTTTGCTTGTGAACTGTTACCCTTTAGTTTAGTTTACATATATTATTACTTTTTTTGTAGAATAAGTATCCACACCATTGACCATATACTGTCAGCAGTCAGATGTACAATCTTCCAAAAATCTTCAAAAGGGAAGAATTTAATAATGTATTCTGGGTTGAAATGTGCCAACATTGCCAACAGTATAAAGAGTTATATAAGAAGGCTTAGACAAACATATATTCAGCACAAAAATGTCTGCAGTATGCCATAAATGCCAGCAGGTTTCACATCAACTTGCACAAAATGTAAATAAATGTTGTGACCCACAGCACAATGTTGGGATAGCTGGTACATCTGACCATGGATGACCTAGAGAGCCCCAGTGAAGGTCAGCTTGATGAAGAGACAGCAGCTGAAGCTGAACTTGATGCAGGGAGTCAAGGTGATGGTCAGCCTGATGAAGGAAGTGCAGATAAAGCTGAACTTGATGTGGGGAGGAACGCTGATCAGCACAACACTGAGAGTCCATCTTCTCACTGTCAACAATGAAAACAAAAATGAAATATAGATGGATGATTCTTTTTATTTGCAATCTGACACACTGTGGTGCAAATTTCATTATATTGTTTGTCAAGATTGTATGAATACATTTAGATTTTTTGTTGTTCGTAAAAAATGTGGACCTGTTGTTGTTCACCTTTCGGCACATCCCCTAAGGAGTTTCCACAGCAAATCAACGTTTACTGATACCCACATTTGGTTTAGGCAAAGATTTTTGCATCGGACGCCCTTTCCGATGCAAAAATCAACCCTGTATTTGTATCCGGGCTGGGGACTGGCCGTCTTGTGGCTACACAGGTAGGCATTGCATGAAGGGTCTTGTCCAAGGAGACACCTTGGATTCAAACTATCGTGCCCTCTGGGAAATGAACCCTGATATCCCATGTAGAGGTTTTGCACGCAGCCAACTGAGCCATCCAGCCATTCAAGTATGAGGAATTTACAGCATGCTATCAAAGGTATTGGCTCACCCATCAAAAGGCAAAGCTACAGCAATTCAACATTCAGTTGAGTTTTAAAATGCCTCTCCCCTTTAGTATGATCTGTGTTACTATATCTTTTATAATTATTTTAATGTTTTGTAATGTATGTAGCCTTTTTTTTATCAATAAGTATTTAAAATTATTTTAATTGATCACTCATCCACAAAACAGTCAGGAGATTGTTTCCCATAATGCATTGTTTTTTAGTCAACAGGCGGCTTGCAGTCAGTGCAGAACTAAATTTCCGGCTGCGTTGGCTTAGGTTGGTGCCTTGTTCCCGCCCCTTTCTGGTGATATTTTTGTGATGAATGACAAGTGATGTTAGAGCAAAAACATACGTCACACACCAGGTGATCTGCGCAGCGTTGTGTCCACCAGGGTGATCTCAAACACGCTTATTGTGCATCTTGGCTGCACTTATTTGGTGTCACCTACATGAATTTCCATCAGTTTTTGAGCCTTTCTCTACGGTGGCTGACAGGGCTCACACTACATACAAAAGAAAAAAACGCAACGGCATTATCCGAAGCACAACGAAATTACGCGCAACACAACAACTAAACCGCAGCAATAGCATTAACCTCAGCACAACGGAAAAGAAATTTAGTTTCAAACTATTCGGTGCAACAGAGTTTTAGAATTCTGAGAAAAAAGTCAGAATTTTCTATGCCCTTTTTTTCCTTCTCCATGGCCCTAATCCTCTTCCGTAAGCAAGTGTACGGAAAAAAAACTCGTAATTTCACTAGATTAAAGTGGAAGTAAGCATACAGTGCAGCAGCAAGTGAACGCTGCGCAGCAGCAGAGCAGACCAACTAAACTCAGTAGAACAGGTGAGCTGAATGTTTATTGATAACGTTCCAAATGTCTGAAAGCTCATTTGTTTGATTTACGATTTATTAAAGTTTTATTTATTGATGGGTGGTTTACAGGATCTCTGCAGCCCGATGAAGCCGTCGGTATCCCTGCAGATGTCCACTTCCTTACTTTGTTCCTCCATTAAAGACAAACTTTGGTGTTTTTTCCTCATTAATCTATGACTTTTTTCTCATAAGTTTACGAGATTTGAAGTCGTAAATTTATGAGATAAAAACTTGTAAATTTACGAGTTTTTTTCTCGTAAGTGTACAACTTAAAAGTCGTAATTTAAAAAATGACAAAGAGCGTTAGAGGCAGATATCAATATGTGGAGAGCTGGGTAAATTTCTATTTTTAGACAAACGTATATTTGTAAGAAATTACGTTATCTAGTAAGAAAACACCCTAATCTTGTCCAAATATCACGCAGCTCTCAGGAGCGCCGAACAGATTGAAACTGTCGGACTTTTTTTTCCGCCGGTGGGAAAAAAAAGTCCTTTTCCGTTGTGCTGAGGTTATGTCGTTGTGTTGCGGGTAATTTCTTTGTGCTTCGGAGAACACCGTTGTGTTTTTTTCTTCTGAATGTAGTGTGAGCCTTGTCAGCCACCGTATCGGTAACGATTGTTCTGATCTCTAGTAAACAGCGCATGTTCTTTTACGAACCACAGTTTGAATTCAACTATGAAAATATAAGAGTGTTTGACTGGCTGCTCTACAATAACTTGCGACCAGGGTTTAAATGTGCAAAAGTCATAAGAGACAAAAATGGTTACTGAATTTCGTTTCTCCTTTACTGATTTGTGTTTTAAAGAGTAAACTTTAAAAAAAAACTTTCAACACAGACTCAAAATTGGGAGCAAATACTCTCTGACTTCTCCACCTTAAATTTCAATAAGTCCAAGTCCAGTCCAGATCTACTGACAATCATCTTCATCCACACTGAGGGTCTCAGCTGTTTGGGAGGAAGTGCTGCCAAGTGTCCATCAGTGAGAAGGAGAAAAGAGAAGCCGTGTTCAGAAGAACCATTGATGGATTTACAGAACTGTAGAATTTAAGTCTTCTTTTGTGTTTAATAGTTAGAATTCAACAGTGTTAACTGAACTGTGTTAATAAGGACGTTTAAATCAGAAAACAGTAGATATAGGAGACTAAATAAACAGATATGTATTACTGATTTATTTACTTATTGATTTTTTTATTTACTTATTTTATTTTTTTATTTGAATGAGACTTTTATAAGTACATTTTGTGCAGAAACAGTTAATAATAGAGTATAGTTAGTAGTATAGTAGATGTTCCATACAAATTTATTAACCTTCAGACACTCACAAGTTGCGTGTGTGTGCGCGCTAAAGTTGCGGCTCTGTCTCAGCTAGACCATGCCTTAAGTGGCCCCCAGGTAGATTGAGTTTGAGACCCCTTCATTGAAGTCTATGGGTTAGGAATGGGATGACATTGAAGTTCATATATGAGTCAAGGCAGGTGAATGAATACTTTTGGTAAGATAGTTTACATTAAATGTATTGTTTAATGCCGAATGTGTACAATTTGTATTTGCATATAGATATGACAATGGACCATCTCATGCTGCAAGGAATACCTCTGCATCATCGGCTGCTATGGACGTAAAAGGAGACTCAGCACACGGTGCAATGTTTTCTAAGACAACAGAAGTATCATCCCCTTGTCATGTTTGGAATGTTCCCCACGTGTTCAAACACACGGAAGACACGATGGAACCTATCGTATCACAATGCACATTAGGAAATAGGAGGCATCATCATCAGAACAATTCAAGTCAATCTTCATACACACAAGAATTAAGAATTAACATGGAGGAGGACTAAAATAAAAGGAATATAAATTGAAATAAATGTGTCATAAAATCCTTAAAATTGGAATTAAATAAATAAATGTCTGATAAAATGTGTAATTAATTAATTTAATTAACAATTTATTTTTTACTTTTTTCACTATTTGGTGCGGCTGTGGTGCAGTGGTAGGGCGGTCGACGATTCTCGCTTTGCCCACCCATGTGTCGAAGTGTCCTTGGGCAAGACACTGAACTGAACCCCACCTTGCCTCTGGTGGAAGGTTGGCGCCAGCGTTTGGCAGCGGAGCCGCCACCACTGTGTGAATGGGACTGTGACTGTGAAGCACTTTGGGCCTTCATAGAAAGTAGAAAAGCGCTATATAAGTATACGCCCTTTGCCCTTTATTTATGTTATGTCTACCTCTTAAGTTTGTTGCAACACAACACAATGCACATTTTTTCACCAGTTCTATTTCCAGTCCATTACTGTGTCAATTTCAATGTAAAAAGCCAGAGAAACAGGAAACAAGCAATTTTTGAAAATGTCTGTTTTATTTTCAAAATAAAACTTTGTACGTTGCTTCAATAATGAAGAGTTGATTTTCATAAATTTACGACGTTTTTCTTGTAAATACGAGATTAAAGTGAGCAGTGCAGCAAGTGAATTCCTATGCAATTGAAAACAATTGAACAGATAAGCTGAATGTGGTTTTTATTTTTTATGTTTTTATTGAAAACACAAAGAGAATCGTTACATACATGGGATACAAAGAAACAAAGAAATGGATGCATATTTGTGACACGACTTGGTTTCAGCACATCTTTTTTTTAAACACCGATTTTCCACCCCCCCCCCCCCCCCCCCCGAAAAAAACTCAAAACCCCCTCTCCATAATTTGAAAAACAAGGAGTGATAAATATTGTCCAATGTAACAAAAGCATTACTCTGTATGACCAACACTATTCCACAAAACTTCTTGTGAAACATATTATTAGTACCAATAAGGTGTACTAGAATTACTTTAAAAGAAGAAAGGAAACATAATATGTATATCTATGTACAGTACAGACCAAAAGGTTGGACACACCTTCTAATTCAAAGAGTTTTTCTTTATTTTCATGACTATGAAAATTGTAGATTCGCACTGAAGGAATCAAAACTGTGAATTAACACATGTGGAATTATATACATAACAAAATATGGAGCCCTATACTGTTCATAATTAAATAAATAAATATTTAATTAAATAAATAAATATGACCCCATGCAAATATATAGTCAACCAATTAATCTCTCATAAATATATAAAAAGATCATGAAATTGTGAAAAACCTGGACAAAGATTTTAAATTAACCATTATATTATTCAATATATTTCATTTTGCTTTAAAAACCTTTTCATTATTTTAAAACAGCCTTTTAAAATATTCATTTTTAATCATGTTGAATATTATTATAATTCTGTCTTTTTTCAGAAGCTCGTATTTCAAAATCAATATTTTCCAAAGTAGCTTTGTTTTTATTTCATGTTGGTGTTTTTCAGAATGACTCATTTATTTCATGAAGAGCTTTTTCAGGAGAATGAGTCTATCTGTCAATCAGTGATAGTGGGCGGGATCTAAACGCTCATTGGCTCATCCATGGAAATCGACTCTTATTCCTCGATAGCCGCTCAGCCGTGTACCAGTCAGAGAGATGACATATTTCAGTTATATCCGCACAGCTTTGCTGACATTACAGATCAAATAGAGACAAACTATCTGTCTGCTGCAGAAGATGCAAACATGGACGACTCTGTTTTTGTAGTTTGAGGGTTTGTGTGGACCAAACCACAGAGGAGCTCCGGTGGTCCAAATCTTGGTGTCCCCCGTTGAAACACTCCTCATTCTTACGCCATTCACTCAGAGCTCACATCGTGCCTCACACTGTGTCGGCTCGCAGTAGGTGAGCTGGCGGACCGACAGAGTCAGACCAGGCAGCTGCGCAAAGTGGAACAAGCCTGCTCAGGCCTCCTGAACATTCTGATATTTTTCTATTTTCAATGAGACAATGATTATAATCAGGTCCTCTGATTTTATTTTTCCCTCCCGGGAATTTGTTGAACCTGCGATGACGTTTCTGACCGTGGTCGGAAAACGCAGCGGAGATCCAGGATTGATTGAGCAATTCTGCAGCCAGTGTTTACTCCAAGAACCAGGCTCTGTACTTTGGAGGATACCTTTTTTTACTATTACTTTTCTGGGGGACAGGGCAACAGACCCTTAACTTGCGCTCACACATACACTCTCGCGCTGCCTGGGCGCTCTGATTTACACGTAATTTAAGACGTTTGACTGCGCTGAGCTGAAGCAGAGACTCTCTGGGATGATCTCATGAACTCAAACATGGAAACAATGTTATCATGTGGAAATATTCAAAATAAATAAACCTGATCTTTTAACACTCCATGTGCATTGAGCATCCATGCATTGTTACTGAGATAAGCACAGGCAACCACTCCATGTGGCTATCCGGCTAAAAACATTAGCTGGTAGCCCCTGCCACACGCGGCATGTTGCGTTCATGGAACTCCAGTTCATAGACGTTTTGTGGAACTTCAACAGCCACCCAGCCTAATTCAGACCACTACTAGATGTTAATGAGAAGATGAAAATTGCTGAACCGACCACAAAATCACCTGAATTATGCACACTCGCCCAAAGCCACTTTTATCCGCAAATTTAGAATAAAAACTGTCCAATTTCTGGTAACACTGTGGATGTGTTGAGGTGTCTCCGCCTTGTCTAGTTTGACTGACAGACAGAGACATTCTCCTGAAAAAGCTCTTCATGAAATAAATACGCCATTGTGAAAAACAGCAACATGAAATAAAAACAAAGCTACTTGGAAAATATTGATTTTGAAATCCAAGGTTCTGAAAAAAGACGTAGAATTATAATAATATTCCACATGAATAAAATTAATATTTTAAAATGCTGTTTTAAAATAATGAACAGGTTTTTAAAGCAAAATGAAATACATTGAATAATACAATGGCTAATTTAAAATCTTTGTCCAGATTTTTCACAATTTCAGGATCTTTTTACATATTTATAAGAGATTAATTGGTTGATTGTGTATTTGCATGTCATATTAATTTATTTAATTAAATATTTATTTGTTTAATTATGAACAGTATAGGACTCCTTAACAAAAAAGTGTGAAACAACTGAAAATATGTCACATTCTAAGTTCTTCATAGTAGCCACCTTTTGCTTTGATTACTGCTTTGCACACTCTTGGCATTCTCTTAATGAGCTTCAAGATGTAGTCACCTGAAATGTTTTTCACTTCACAGGTGTGCCCTGTCAGCTTTAATAAGTGTGATTTCTTGCCTTATAAATGGGGTTGGGACCATCAGTTGTGCAGAAGTCAGATGGATACACAGCTGATAGTCCTACTGAATAGACTGTTAGAATTTGGATTATGGCAAAAAACAAAAAACACAGTTAAGTACAGAGAAACGAGTGGCCATCATTACTTTAAGAAATGAAGGTCAGTCAGTCTGAAAATTGGGAAAACTTTGAAAGTGTCCCCAAGTGCAATCACAAAAACCATCAAGCGCTACAAAGAAACTGGCTCACATGCAGACCGCCCCAGGAAAGGAAGACCAAGAGTACAGAGCTGTGGAGGATAAGTTCATCCAAGTCACCAGCCTCAGAAATGGCAGGTTAACAGCAGCTCAGATTAGAGAGCAGGTCAATGGCACACAGAGTTCTAGCAGCAGACACATCTCTACAACAACTGTTAAAAGGAGACTGTGTGAATCAGGCCTTCATGGTAGAATATCTGCTAGGAAACCACTGCTAAAGAAAGGCAACAAGCAGAAGAGACTTGTTTGGGAACAAGAACACCAGGAATGGACATCAGACCAGTGGAAATCTGTGCCTTTGGTCTGATGAGTCCAGATTTGAGATCTTTGGTTCCAACCACTGTGTCTTTGTGCGACGCAGAAAAAGTGAACGGATGGACTCTACATGCCTGGTTCCCACCGTGAAGCATGGAGGAGGAGGTGTAATGGTGTGGGGGTGCTTTGCGGGTGACACTGTTGGGGATTTATTCCAAATTGAAGACATACTGAACCAGCATGGCTACCACAGCATCTTGCAGCATCATGCTGTTCCATCTGGTTTGCGTTTAGTTGGACCATTATTTATTTTTCAACAGGACAATGACCCCAAACACACCTTCAGGCTGTGTAAGGGCTATTTGACCTAGAGGGAGAGTGATGGGGGGCTGCACAGTCACCGGACTTGAACCCAATCCAGATGGTTTGGGGTGAGCTGGACCGCAGAGTGAAGGCAAAAGGGCCAACAAGTGCTAAACATCTCTGGGAAGACTGTTGGAAGACCATTTCAGGTGACTACCTCTTGAAGCTCATCAAGAGAATGCCAAGAGTTTTTCCAAATTTTCATAGTCAAAAAAATAAAGAAAACTTTTTGAATGAGGTGTGTCCAAACTTTTGGTCTGTACTGTACATACATATGCATACACACATATATGCATATGTATACGCATCCCCACACATACATACATGCACACCCATACAATAAAAATAAACCCAGTGGACCTGCAATTCACCATGCAAAACATTAAATACATTAGAAAAAAACGAAAAGAAAATAACTCAGAGTTTATAATAAAAAAAGAAAGAAGGAAAATAAATAACTATATAATGGAGTAGTTACAGTATAACAAGCAAAATTATTTACTCAGATGCCATTTTAACCTGTTAATGCAATGTCAGTCATGTTTTTATAATTACATCAGTAAGATGTAAATTACCAGTCATAGCTTCTTTACTCCCCAAATTTCTGACTGTAGAACTTTTGTGCTTCTTCCGGAGAGTAAAACATGCAACATGCAGCACATGCAGACGGGCAGGATAGATCCGATGGAAGTGGAGATTCTTCTCATAAAAATTTTGAAAAACAGACCAAAAAGGCACGGGGGGATTTCCTCTGGGACGATGTGCCGGTGGCGGACCGTGATATGTCTCCCGGTCTGGTACTGCAGAAAAAGACTGCAGGCCCCATCGTCTCCACCAGAACCTCCTATATGAACCGTAGCAGATCCTTACCGTTCTCACTCCCTTCCAAAATATTCAGTATGCAGAGATTTACTCCAAGTCGTCCAGTCAGTTCAGGAGAAGCTGGTTGTTTTTTGCAACGTTTTTATGGCGGACTCAGCCACCGCCAGGCTTTCAAAGTTGTCTGCAGCCATAGACTCCACAGAGGCAAGGCGCTTGTGGAAGGAGGTAACTGTGCTCTTTTAAGTCTCCAGAAAGGTTCGTAGCAGCTTAATAGACTCCTGTATTAGCGAGGATACGTCCTCCCTCAACAAGTCCTTAACCGCTCAGTGACCCCTCCTCGTGCCCCCTCCCCTCCCAGCTGCATTAAAAAGTCTTATTGCACTCGGGGCGAAGGACTTCCTGAGGCTTTCAGCATACACTGAGTAAATTACAGCTGCCTTACGAAATTTTCTAAAAACGTTTTTGGTCTCGAAGTGTTGATGAAATCTGCACCAAAGTTTCAAAAAGTCAACACATGTTTTAGATGTAAATCGTCGTTTTGCCTTAGTCACAACTCCCTTTCCACCAGGCTGTCTCCGGGCGAAAAATGGGCAAATCTTTACAGGACACGCAGGCAATATCAAGGTCATAGACCGCTCTGTTAACTCGGAAAGCAAAGATGTTCATGCTTATTTACTATACGACCATTCTGTGAGTGTCAGGTTGTAGCAAATACTTAACCCTTGTGCTATCCTATGACCCCACCTTTACATTGACGTGTTCTCCCTACCATGACAAAGGTGGATAAAGGTGGAAAGATGTCATGTAATCCATGGACACCAGTGAAGATCACAAATCATTGAAGAAAAAAGGTTCAGAGCACTGTCTAGTGGATCTAGATGACCCAACTCCCAATGGTAAAGTGCCTAAGATAGCACAAGGGTTACATGACATGCAAGGGTAAGTAATGAAGGAGTTGAGATGCAGGGATTTTCCATTTTTCAATCCCACCCAAATCCTGTGGAGTGCGCCCATTAGTGCTGTTCAAGTGATAAGTGCTGCAGTATTGAAACAATCAGAGGGCATCATGCTCCCCTCTACAACCCCCCATGGGTCCAGACAACCCAGAAACCTGCAGCATCTATATGGGTCGAACAGTACATGTGCATGGGACTAAAGTTTAAAGTAAAAAAAAAAAAGAAATTGGGCAGTTTTTTCTTTTATCAGCATCTCAAAAGTTCATCCATCCATTTTCTGAACCCTTTAAATCCCTTGTGGGGTCAACGGATTGCTGCGGGAGCCAGTCCCAACCTGTTAGACCAAGGCGGGATACAGCGCGACAGGTCGCCAGTCTATTGCTGCCCCAGAACCACACACACACACACGTTCACCCCAGGGACAATTTAGAACCCTTAAGCGTGTGTGTCCAGGGAGAAAACCTACGATTCACGAGTGTGTGACTCAGCCAGAGGATCTCTGGCTGGTCAGAATCACTTTGCCCCATTTCAAAAGTCTGCACTCTCGTTAACAGTTTGCTTCAAAAAAATGTTTAACATAGGTTTCAATTTAATTTTTTAGCACTTTTCCCAGCGCTACTTCGGGCTGCATTAAAATAAATCAATAAATAAATAGTAGCTGCATTCACAAACACTTGGTCTGAGTTGAAAGCTGTGAAGCTTGGCAGAAAAACTGGTTCCGTCCTGTAAAGTTCCTGTGCTTATGTCTGACTCTGCATCTAGGGTGTCAACATTGCAAATGTTCTCTTAGTCATGAACCTAGACATGTTTCTACCCAGACAACGTTCCACTTTTACATTTACTGTGCACATTCATCAACTCCATTAAGATTCTTGTTTATAGGTTTTTAAGTATTACATTTTGTACAATCATGATAACAGTAATTTAAAGCTGTCTCTGTGGGTTTTGTTCATAATCTCCCCCTAACTATCTGGTTTGGCACTGAAAATAATAATTGTCTAATTATATGGTTACAAGAAGGCAGCAGCAACTGACTGAGAAAATGTGCCAGAGTTCCAAGCATTACTATCAGTGTGTGGAAGGTCAACAGGCAAAAAGCATCGGCTTATCACCAGCAGGGGCTGTCTGTCATAATTTTGGTTAAATTATGCAAATGTAGGATTTATCCACTTTTTAAACAGAGCCTGTAGTATTTACTCTGGAGTATCAAGCAGTATTGAGCTCTGTTTTTCTCACAGTGATTCTCTCACAATGGAACATGGTTGGGAGTGGGGTGAAAGCACAATGATGCTCCTATTTATGGTTTGGCTCAATGTCAACATAAATCCTTTAAACCGAGTAGCTTGGAGCCAAGGGTTGTCTGGGAATGATTAAGGTAAAAAGTTTGTTGATGTCTGTGGTTTTGTGGCGTGGAGCAGCTCTGCTCGTTCAGCAAATAGATGAAAGATCATTTGCATAGTTCTTAGTGTCTCTGTTGGAAAATAGAGGCGGAGTTTAAACCACAGCTGCTAGTGTTTGAAGTTTAGATGGATCGTTTGAACGAGTATTGTTTCATCTTATAGCAGCTCTCCCAGTAAAGAACAGATCACAAATTCTTTGCTTTGACAACTTTAAAATGTCTGTGGCTCAGAGTTATGATCCACTCTTCAGCTTTCAGCAGTTTGGAGACATTTATGTTACTCTTGGAGCAAACCGAGTCTTTTGGTCCCATTATAGGACTAAATGAGGTTGGTATGACAAAGAATGGGAACACAAAGTCATGTTAACACCCTCAGACATTCCAGAGGGACATGCTGGGCGGGATTTTGGGAACCTTAAGTGGAAGCAACACAATAGGCTTACATGCTGTATACCATGTGTTATCATAAAAATAAAAAAACAACCCAACTTGATAAGATTGCACTATGAAGCAAGAGTGCGCTTTGTTTACCGCATCTTTTATAAGGAATGTTTCATACATGATACAGTGATGAGCACATCACATATATTGTCTTTTATGTTGCAGTAATAACTGTGCATGGCAGAAGGGGGTAAATCCTTTCATAAACCCCTAAAGGAATCCAACGGGTCAAGAAAATGGATGGATGGAAGCATCTCAGCAGCAGTCTTTTTCCTGCTATGTTTGCTCCACTGAAGCTTTGGCACAACAGTTTCAGGTTTATCTACCTCACTTGCAGTAACTAACTCCTCATAACACCTTCAAAAAAATTACCCTCATTTTCTGTTGAGCCAATCACAACCAGATTTTTGCCTTTAAGTCCAGACTTGGGTGTTTGTTGCTCCTGATCAGGTTTGTGCTGCAGGTATTTATGCAGCCCTCATAGATTCTCTCGTGTTTTCTGCTTGTCATTCTTCACCTGATTATTGAGGTGTTTTGTGAAAACTGACCTTCCTGTAACTGGGTCCTTGGTGGTCCCTGTCACAGGACATTTGTCTCAGCGCATTACAGATGGTTCCCCCAGACCTCCTCTACCAGTAAAATGCTCTGGCACTTAACCACCATCAGTTCTCCTTCAGGCTCAAGCTACAAGCCGTCATGCCAAAGATTTGTGGACTTATTTTTTCCACACATGTTCCTGGACCACAAAGAAATCATTACACATATTCTTCATAGTCTCATACAACACTGCCTCCTTACAAGGGACTAATCCCAGCACAATTCTTTCTGAGTGGAGTTTGCATTTTCTCCTTGTGCATGCCTCGTTTTCTCTGGGCAGTCCAGCCTTCTCCCACAGTCCATAAACAAGCTTCACAGGTTAACTGATTATTCTAAAATGTCCCTTAGATGTGTGAGTGTGGTTATTTGTCTCTGTGTGCCTCTAATGGACAGGCAAACTGTCCAGGATGTACCCTGCTTCTGCCCAACTGTAGCTGGGTAGTCCCAAGTATTCAAGGGACCCTGAAGAAAAATGAGTGTGAATAGAAAATGACTCGATGGACTTGTACAATGTAGTTACTAAGCTAGGCAAGAACATTTCTGCTAACTCACTCAATCTTTTACTGTTCACTCTCAATGGCATCTGCCAATTCCTATTGCTGTCACATGATTTTAAACATCAGTATACATTACTCTATATGACAGCATACAATTAAGGAGAGGGAAACATGCTGTTGCTAAAGAAGATTTGACATGGAAACAGAGCTTTAACAGAAAATGTTCCGTTCGAATTACCCTCAATCACTGCTTAAAATCGCCACTCAGTGCCTGGCTTTAGATGAGCTCTGGCCTTCTCCTCTGAGCTTATTTCGCACAAAGTTCAAATCCTTTAAGCTAATCAAGACACCAAGCTCCAAATTAAATTTTGTCCTTTTTGTCTCCGTGTGGTTGGCAGCCAGGATAACACGTCCCGCTAAAAAAAGTTTAACTCTAAAGACAAACCGTCTATTTTTGTCAAGCTAAATGCTCTCTTTTGCTCAAAAAGGACTCTCACGTAGTAATCTTTTCTGAGCCACAGTGAGATGCAAAGTAAGAGATTTACTGTCTGTATGTGTGTTGCAGCTCCTGCCTTCTGAAGTAACAGCTCTCAGAAGCGCCACAGTGTGCTTCTCTGTATTTGACTTCTCACAAATCAAACTGTAATGAGAAAAGAGTTTGTTTTACTTGGTGCGCTTTGTTTAGAGTGAGCCAACATTCTTGAAATGAAAGAGCACCTCCTCTTTCTGCTTTCCTTGCTCTACACTCAACAATCTTTTACTCTTAGAGTATTTCTTCTTTAACATTACAAGAAAGCCCATATTCTTATTACAGCAGCAAGAACATTCACAAAAAGTTTATTTTTTTGACATAAAAGGAATGTAGATCACCAAAGAAAACAGGTTTGTAGTTTAAAGCTTTACCTGCTGATAACGGCGTCCTATTCCAGTAGGGGTCCCGATGACACTCTGCTGCTCACATCCCAGAGGGCTGAGTTCAGTCTGAATTTCACTCTGAAACACAAGCCAACCATCCACACTTATACACAGCTCAGAGAGGGAGGAGGGGGAGGAGAAAAAGTCTGCCCAGAAAACAAGGACCAAAGAGAGGGAGGCTGGGTATCTCTGTGAGTGGATTGAGCTCATAAGAGGTCTGACCTCTTTGCTCATCTGCTAGAGTCAGGCTGAGCCACTGGCACAAAAGTACAAGACAGTCCCTTAATTCAGACCAGAGGTTTGTTTCCATCATCAAATACATTTTTGAGTTATCTTCAAGCAACAATAAATGTTTCTGTCAGACAAAGCATTCTCTTTGCATTTTCAGACAAAGATTTGTATCTGATGGAAAAATGTTTGAAGTTTGATGTTGTGATCAATAAACTGATTAAAATCTATTTATAACACTAAAAGGTCGTGTCACACCACCACTGCATACATTTTGCACATATTATATGGATGAAAATTGGTCATATGTGAATATACGTGAGAAAATTTGAGAAAACATCAGCTCAAACCCATCCAACCATCCATCCATCCATCCATCTACCTCCGATTATCCGGGTCTGGGTCGCGGTGGCAGCAGTCTAAGCAAAGATGCCCAGACTTCCCTCGCCCCGGCCACTTCCTCCAGCTCCTCTGGGGGGACTCCGGGGTGATACCAAGCCAGCCGAGAGACATAGTCTCTCCAGCATGTCCTGGGTCTTCCCTGGGGCCTCCGCCCAGTGGGACATGCCTGGAACACCTCCCCAGGGAGGCGTCCAGGAGGCATCCGGACTAGATGCCTGAGCCACCTCAACTGGCTCCTTTAGATGTGGAGGAGAAGCGGTTCTACTCCAAGCTCTCCGCGGGTGGCTGAGCTCCTCCCCCTATCTCTAAGGGAGCGCCCAGCCAACCTACGGAGGAAGCTCATTTCAGCCACTTGTATTCGGGACCTCGTTCTTTGGGTCATGACCCAGAGCTCATGACCATAGGTGAGGATTGGAACAAAGATCGACCGGTAAATTGAGAGCTTTGCTTTCCGGCTCAGCTCTCTCTTTACTGTAACGGACCGGTACAGTGATTGCATAACTACAGACGCTGCTACGATCCGTCTGTCAATCTCACGCTCTAGTCTTTCCTCACTCGTGAACAAGACCCCTAGATATTTAAACTCCTCCACCTGGGGCAGGGACACTTCACCCACCGAGAGATGGCAAACTACCTTTCTCCGGTGGAGAACCATGGGCTCAGATTTAGCTGTGCTGACCCTCATCCCAGCCGCTAAACAGACCAAAACCGCCCCAATGCACGCTGGAGGTCCCGGCTTGATGAAACCAACAGGACAACATCATCTGCAAAGAGCAGAGAGGAAATCCTGTGGTCCCCAAACCAGAACCCCTCTGGCCCCTGGCTGCACCTAAAAATTCTGTCCATAAAAACTATGAACAGAACCGGTGACTAAATACTTTTTTGTCCCACTGTAAATGCATGTGTTTTGGAGGTTTTGGGGTTAATAAATTTTCCATCAGAAATGCAAACTTATTATCTTTTGACGGAGGGAGTGCGATGATGGAGAAACAACAAGAAACTACACTACACAAAATGTAAAATGAAGAAAATGAGTGACAGTACAGGGAAAAGAAGAAAAATATGGGACCATTTGACTTTTATTTATCATAAAAGTTCATCAAAGATTGTAGAGTCAGCAGGAAAATAATTTCCATATAAAAGCAGCTCCACAACCTGTCCAGACACCTGAGAGAATCTTCTCCAGAACTGGGCAGATTAATATCAGATCAATGCTAGATCAATACCAGATCAATACCAGATCAATACCAGATCAATACTAGATCAGCTCCTCAAAGCTCAGACATTTAGTATTTCTAAATGGCAACTTTTAGAGTGAATGAAAGTCTTTTTATTTTTGGCTTGCACATATTTACTTTTATTCTGGACAATGTTGATTCGCTTCAAATTTGTTTCAAGCTCTCACTTTCATTTCTCCGATTCTCACAATTCTTCAAACGGTAGCTTGAATACATAGCAAGTCAGTTTAGAAGCTTAAGGAATCCGCTTCACACTCAGCGTTCATCATCTCTGTTTCGGTGAAATGTCCGCCTGGGCCCATAACCTGTAGAGGGATGGAGGGAACGGTATCTTCATCCGTATCCTCTTGGCATGATGAAGAAACGCAGAGCCACTTTATCTTTTATGCATAACAGACACATTTATTCATAACAGAAAGTTTCAGAACATGCTTCTCGGATGAGGGAGTCTGCCATACACGTTAGACATCGCAAATGTGCAGCTCAGATGCAGAACCACAGACATTGCTGTCATCAGCTTACCATAAAGCACCTTGTATGAACACATCCTAAAACATACACTCTCACTTTCCCATAACACATTGAGCAAGGGCGCACTTTAACAGTCCAAAGGAAACAACACAGAAAGAAAATGCACACATGGAGCAGAGAGAAGGTGAAAATGACGTGTTTCTGGGATCAGTGAAAACAGAGAAAAAAGTCGTTGCTACAATGGATTCTGGAGATTCAACCCTGAGATCTGGACAGAAAATGTCTAAATCAATAAAAAGCAGATTACATGTAAGCTGAACACAGGAATAGACTGTAAAAACTTCCTGCGCTGGAAATTGCCAGTTCAATGAAAGCGAGTAAAACAAAACTAGTTTCCTGTTCTGGTCACAAGGTGACAGCAGTAGCCAAGAAACTACTGATCTGTGAGTACACAGAACAAACACATGGGTGATCTTTGTTTGTTCGTTCTAATATTTTTAAGAACAACATAAGTAAAGAACTGCAACCTAACTAACCTCATCTACTCATGAAATCTCATTATTGTTCAAACAGCTTTGTTTGACCACTTCAGAACCTTGAAGGCTTTTAAAATAGCCTCTACTTTGTTGTCTGGGTGATGTATTTGGGATCATTGTCATTCTAGGAGATCCAGCCACATTTCATAATCATAGCTCTAACCAATGGAAGGAGGTTTTTGAAAAAAATCTCCTCATACTTATCCTCTTTGCAGAAAAGCAGCTCCAATGCAGTATGTTTCCACTCCCGTGCTTCACAGTGGGTTTGGTGTTCTTGGGATCCAATTCAGCATTCTTCTCCCTCCAAACACAGCAAGGGTTTTATACCAAATAGTTCAATTTTGGTCTCGTATGACCACATGAAATTCACCCAATCTTCCAGACTGTTTTTGAAAACCTTCAGACATGTGCCGGTTGGAGCTCTGCTGGGTTTGAGTCATTGATAATTTTGTCTATTACTTGTTGATGTGGTTCCGGCTTTCTTCAGGTCATTGTCCACTTCCTAAACAGCTTGCTTATTGTAGATTGGGTCATCCTAGTCTTATTCAGATGAACAATCTTGTCTCAGTTGTCCACATCCTTAAAGTGTCATGGTGGAGAGGTTGTAGTCTGACCAACAGTTGTTTAATACAGATGACCAGTTCAAGCAGGTGACAATAGTACATGTAACAAGTGGAGAATAGAAAAGCTTCCTGGAATAATTATGATTGTAGTCTCTAAGGGACACAGTTATTCCTGTTTTTAGGTGTTGAATAGTTCTTTTCTTTTTACATTCTGTCTCTCATACTTGAAATGTATCTATGATGAACCTAACAGACTCTCATCTGTCTCACCTTTTTAAGTGGGACCTCTTGCAGGATCTGACTAAATTCTTTGCCCCATTTTAAATAAATATTATGTTTATACCTGTCTTGCAGTCAGTCGCCTACTCCTTACTGCATACATTCTGCGGCCGTAAAACCATTTCCTGGGGTTTACTTTGAATCAGTCACAGCAGCATAAAACCAATGATGGAAAGCTTTTTGATGATGGAAAGATGAGAATTATGGAAATTCTTTGTTCCAACTCATCATTGTCAAAACAAACTCCACAGAAATCCCTAATGCCAGTACTTTTTTTAATTAACCTGTTTCGTGTTTGAGTAAAGCAAGTTGTAGACACGTCTCCTATCTCCTCACTTCAGGACCACATCTGATGTAGTCCTAAAAATATCCTAGCAAAATTCAAAAGAAAATAATGGCAAAGTTGACCACACCCACTACATGAGCATCCAGCAGGTCAGCCCCAGGCTTTGTGCCCAATGTTATTGCCGTTGGTATTGAGTAACAATGAAATAACTAAACAGTTCATGCTGGTTCATATTTAATCCTTCCCTAATGTTTTGCTCTTGTTATCAGATAAACCAGGAAGAAAAAAACAGACTGCGATGTTGTAACGAGCACATACACGAAACAGATCATGTCAATCTTTCGTGGGGAATGGTCACATTGTGGGCGTGGTCACTTGTTTTTTTGTTTTTTTATTGATGGTAACGCAATCATTACCTGTTTTCAAAAGTTCTCCGACCGACTTGCTTCAGCAGAATTTGCTGTTTTTTCCCTTTCAAATGGGTCACCAGCCCCGCCTCATGGTGCTTATGTCGAAGGACTTGGAGCAAAATCTGCATTTAGTGCATCCTGGTGCAACATGCATTTCAGGGTCTTTCAGTTGGTAAATTTATCTTCTAAACCCGTTGGGACCCTGTCAGGGTCATTGGGCTGCTGGAGCGTATGCTGGCTCATCATGGGCGAAGGCAGGGGACGTCCTGGACAGGTCGCCAGTCTGTCACAGGGCAACAATCACACACCCATACTTCTCATATTCACACCTATGGACAATTTAGAGTCACCAATGAACCTATGAAGCATGCTTTTGGACGATGGGAGGAAGCCGGAGAGAACCCACGCATGCACAGGGAGAACATGCAAACTCCACACAAAAAGGTCCCCCATTTATGTTCTGTTTCGAGTCCCCCAGCCGGGACTTGAACCTTCTTGCTGTGAGGCAAGAGAGCTAACCACCGCGCATCGGTGCAACCGCTGATCCCTCTCCTTGAAAACCAACTTGTTAAACAACACTGCCCAACATTTTAGAGCATTTCACAATCCATGGCCGATAGCAAGCTGAAAGCGCCACGCGCTGAAATGATGAAAATTATCTGATTTACGGTGATGTAAACTCATTTGTGTAAACTCCCATCATCAATAGCATCAAAAACTTTCCAGGTTTTTCATGACCATACGAACCAGGGGTCCAGTGTCTGAGAGGTAAAAATAATGCTAGCATCATTAATAAAGGCTATTGATAACCTTAACGTAAGAATCCAGAGTGAAGGAAAAAAAGGGAAAGAGGAAAAAAAAAACAATCCAGAGTGAATGTTCATTGGTAAGCCCATCACCAGGACGGAGTTTGCTGGATTCAGTGCCACGCCACCTACACTTAACCACTGTTGCCTGGCTTCCAAGTCAACTGGAAAGGTTGTGCAAGCCAGTAGATTTTTGACAACCAAAGCCAACAGACCTAAGAGGCATGCTAAAGATAACACGATCACGACCGACTGTTACACGGTCAAAGATGGTTGGGGCTTTTATGCTGGAGCTGCAGAGCATGATGTGAATCTTATGAAATTACGTGGGACTTACACCAGTTGACCAATCACAAAGCTTTCAGGAATTAAACAAGTTTATTTTAAATTGTCAAAACATTTGGCTAGGACCAACAGTTAGCACTTTTAAAGCCCCATTTCCACTGGTAAACAGCCAAAAAAAAGTTGATTTACTATTTAGTAACCCGTTAAAAAAACACATCTAGTCTCCAGTTTTTCACTGACATTGAACAACGTTAAGTATGTAAAAAATGAAATAATATGTTTTTCTAAAGTTTATGTACTTGAATACGATTGAAAAGAATTTTTACATCTGATTATAAAAATTGACATTTTCAATATAGTCTTCCAGAATTTTTGGTACTTTGTGTACTTTGTACTTTAATATTTTGTTTAACCTAAGATCATTGTCACGAGAACAGGAAGACGGCTGGATCCAAATGCAGCAGGTTTCTTAGCTCAGCTAAATGTGTCAGGTCAGGAGGGTTGACGACCCCAAAATGCAGAGACGGGAGGCAGGTGGTTCCAAGATTAAAGGGGTTTTGCTTCTATAAACAAAAGCGCTGCCGAGCAGGAAAACCAAAAAAAAAAAAACAATGGTAAGGGTAAATATGCAAACAGGGAGAAGATGGTATGGACCAGCACAGAGGAAAGCAGAGACAAGACTTAAATACAAACAGGACTGACAAGACACAGGTGAAACGACCAGGAGAGATTCGGACAAGGGAAGTAAAACTGAAACTAAGACAATTGGAAACCTTCAAAATAAAACTGGAAGCGGAACTCTAAATCATGACAGAAACAAAATGAAAGGCTAAAAATCCAAACCATGACAAAAAGTCCACAATGCTAAATCAGGGTGAGGCAGGGGTCGGGGGTCAATAATAGGCATAAGATCATCAGATGAGAGACAGGGTAGTCAGGATCCAGGCAAGAGTCGGGGCAGGTGGCAGGCAAACAGAGACAGATATGGGGTCAGGATGCAAAAGATCAGGTCCAAATACAACACTCGGTCAGGAAGGCACAAACAGTACTACACAAACAGTGCTTAAGTAGATTGTGATTGATTGAGTGAATGAGAGGGATGTGGCATCCAGGAAATGCACGCTGGGGTTGCTGGGAGATGAAGTGCAGTTAGAACTCTGGAGATCGCTCCCATGACCAGAGGGGGGAAGACAGAGCTCTTACTTCTGACAATCACTGCTTGCCCCTGCATTCTTGTTCTGTGAGAATATGTGGAGATGATTAGAATGACCGTGAAACAAAACAAGACGGTGACGTACAAGTTCACTCACTTTTGTAAGCCATGGGCAAAGAAGCAAAGCCCATATTCAGTACCTCCACATTCATGACAACTATTATGGAGCCGTAATGAGACAGTTTGATGGACATTTTGAGCCCAAATGGAATACAATACGTGAGCATGAATGTTTTAACAGACGCTCCCAGTGGCCCGGAGAGATTGTGGAAGCGTCTGTCAAACTTTTCTATGAGCTGGCTGAACACTGCGACTTTGGGCAAATGACGAGCAAATACGGAATTGCATTGTTATTGGAACACTGGGTAATGACGTTTCACAGAAACTGCAGATGGAGCCGGATTTCACGCCCAAAACTGCCATCAATAAAGCTCGCCAATCAGAACTGATTAAAATGCAGAATGCTGCGGTCAGACAAATGGAAAGTGAAGTAAATGCTGTAAGTCATACATTCAAGCAGTTCTGGCCCTTCGAAAGGCGACAAGCAAAACATAAACCCCAGCAGCGGAACGTCAAAAGCTGCACATAAGGATGTGGAAGGACACGTGAGCGTGGAGTGTGCCCCGCAAAAGGAAAACAGTGCAGTTAGTGAAATCAACCAGACATTTTGAAATAGGGTGCTAATCTGAGCTTGTTGGAGCTGTGAAAAACCACAATGCCAAAACCATATTTCAGGTTCTTCTCTTTAGAAAAGGAAAAGCTTCCTCGTCCTTTCCAGCCAAAATCAAAGCAGAAGGGCCAGTTCCAGCAACATTTTGGTTGTTTTATGTAAGAAGATGGTAAAATGACTCGTCATTGCAAGTTTAGCATGTTGGCTCACAGCTGCTTTTCTCAGCCTCAGAGTCTGTTAGAATTCAATAATTGTGTAAAAGATTGAAAAGATACAATTCTTCAAAGAGCGGCTCCACTGTAGCTACAGCTTCATTCTTACAGGGTTGAGTCTGTTTTAAACCAGGTCACTAAAATCTTGTAAAGTTCTTTTACATATTGGAATATATTTCAGATGTTGGTTGAATACATTTTTTGAACATATGTTGCATGTACTGAACTAGAAAACAAATATTGCACACTTCCAAAATTGTTCCTGAAACTATTTGGACAAATACCTTTCAATATTATTTCATTAATAAATAAATTAATTACTTAATAACTTCAAATAAATTCATTCATCTTCTCCCGTTTTGTCCGTTTCGGGGTCATTGGGCTGCTGGAGCCTATCCCGGCTACTCGTGGGGAAAGGCAGGGGGCATCCTGGACAGGTCGCCAGCCTGTCAAAGGGCCACAATCGCACACCCATGCACACTCACACGCACACCTATGGACAATTTAGAGAAACAAATGAACCTATGAAGCATGCTTTTGGATTGTGGGAGGAAGCTGGTATCCCCGGAAAAATCCCACGCGTGTACGGGGAGAACATGCAAACTCCACACAGAAAGCTCCTCTATTGGAGTTCCGTTTCCTCCAGCCGGGACTTGAACTGGGGGCCTTCTTGCTGTGAGGCAAGAGCGCTAACCACTCACTTTCACTCGTTGTCCTGGAGAGGCTGTCAGAGAACACACACGGTTGTTGGACACTCAAACTAAGAGACATTTAAAGAATATATCTTTATTAGAATAGGCCAGTAAAACTTTATAGCAACAGCTGGCCTGGCATGGTGCAATATTGACTACCTTCTAAATCATATTAAAAGAAGTTAGAAGACTTTTTTAGGCCAATGCTTCCAAATTTGAATAGAGTCAAACACCATTCTAAGACATGCAGGCTATGAAATAAAATAGGACATCTACAAAAGGAGGCACCTTACTGTCAGACACAGTCCCAGGAAAGTGATGACACAGACACAGGAGAAATTTAGAGAAAGAAAATGCAGAACATTTGACATCAAACAGTTGACCCAAGGATGAAGTCTTGCAGCAGTAGGCTTAGGTGGTGGAGAGAAAGAAGGGTGTGGAGCCTGCGGAACTTCACAGTAAGCCCCTGTCCAGCCTTGGTAGCACTGGCAGGAGAACTTGTGCTTCATGTCAAGAATATCATGATTATTTAGATGACCACTGACATGAAAGCGGGGGCCCTTTGGTGTTGGGTTGTTACGAATGTGGAAGAAACGGGGGTTAAGATGTAGATATGCATCTGATTCCATACTCTTGCGGACACATCTGCCATTCTTCTTGCAAAGTGCTTTACTACAGAGCTTAGCTGCTGATGTAACATTCATGACATAGTGTCCAAGAGGACCGTCAATGTACTTCTTGATAGCGAGGCAGTTTCTCTGGGGACAAACAAGAGAGACAGAGTCAATTATCTAGAAACAAATGTTGTATTGCTCTCAGAAATGATGAATAACCAAATAATAAAGTAACCACAACTGTCTGTTTACACATCAATAAAATTAACTATTCCACTAAAACAACAAATAGATCAAAACGCTTCTTTCTTAAATTAATAAAAAAAAACTTTTTGGACTACAATCATATTCTTTACTCTCCAAATAACAACCTATATAACTAGGCTCACAAAAATGTTTATATTGTAAAATTAAAAAAGAGCCAAATTATTCTTATGCAGACTGGGTCATAACTATCCAAAATGGGAATACTCATGTCCTTGCTATATTGTGGTCTTGCACGTTGTTGTTTTTTTGTTTTGTTTTTACAGCAAACTGTGTTCTGCGTCCTGATTGGCTGCAGACTATTCTCATTTATACCGTGTCTCCTGCCTGTACAGAATGTGTTCAGCTACTTAAATCTTCAATCTCAAGCAAATATTGTTTCCATAATATACAATCCTGGACTTGTTTTTATATGAAGGTTTGAACTTTAAGTTTAAACAAGAGAGAAAAGTGTAAACATGTTCATGTCTGACAAACATACATGCATTGTGAGGGGTTTTACAGCCCTAAAACATTTATAATTCTACTTCACAGATTTTATTAGTCGCAGAATGCAACCCCCACGATAAAAGAAGTACTGTACATTGGGCCTTTGATACTCACATATGATCGAGAGTACTCTGATGATCCCCAGAGGATCACACCTGATGCTCCCAAGGTGGCACTCTCCCCAATAGTGTGAACTAGGTCCCTCTAAAAAAAAGAAAAGTTGATTAGCAGAGGGTGCTCAAAATTAGAACTTCATGGTATGTCATATGCAATGGTCCACTTGGCAATGGTAGTTAAACATTGTCTGAGTCACAGCATGAAGTATTTTCCCTGAACCAACCAAACTACTGTAAAAATCGTTAAAAACTTTGAATCTCTAGAGACTTCTGGGGGATTTTGCAGCACACAGAGGAAAAATAATCCATCAAAACACAAGTTTAACTCATAGATCTGCAACGTGTGGCTCTTGTACCCCTTCACTATGACTCTATGGTTGAAAGAAAATAAATTGACAACAAAAGAATGGTTCCTTAGTTAGCATTATCCTATTTTAGCTAGATTTATTGATTTATTATGAGGTGGTCAATTAAAAGTAAGATGGTATGTGTCATGTACATTTCACCGCTGTCGACATTACAGTAATTTAGGAGGATTTTTGTGATCTACCTGTCTTCCAGAATGCACAAATTTCAAATATTTAGAAAAAATATTTGTTTGATTTCTGCTCTCTTTACTATTAAAATTTATGCGACACAACAATGCTGGGCAAAAGTGATGTTTCGAAATGTAAAAACGTTAAATAGTTGTTTGTTGGTGCATTTTTTATCAGATCATAAACCAATGAAGCCATACTTACATCCATTAAGGTAGACTCGATAACAACTAGTAATGCCAATTATTTTACTGAGTTTTTGAAAATCTTACATTGGAGCAGGATTATTTTATGTTTCACAAGGTGTCTTATTTTGAAAGGAATTCACATGTGCCATCATCACAAGTGAAAGCAAATCATACATTTAAAAGAAAATGCTGTTTTCCCTTTAAATTTCTATATTTGTATTCATGCAAACGTTGTTTCTTTATTTAAATAATATTTTATATGTGTTTTTCTAAATAGTAAAGGGCTATGCAACTCTTACTGGGTTAGATCAGAAAAAACTGATCTGAATGTCTCCTACTGTTGAAAGTTGCAAGCCCTTGGTCTAGTTCTCTACAGATTTTAAGTCTTTGGGAAAAGACAAAAAATGAACTCAGTAGTCAGGAAACTTGAAGAAGATCTGTTCCCTATCCAATTTCAGAATCCGCTGATTCCCTCTTGGGCTCACAGAGTTGCTGGGATCTATTGCAGCTGCTGTTGGGAAGAAGCGGGGTACACCCTGGATAGTTCACCAGTCCATAACAGGGCCACACAGAAACATACAACCTCACACACAAATTTGCACCTAGGAACAATCTAGAATTACAAATTGACTGAAAATGCATCATTTATGGCAGTAGGATGAAGCCAAAGAAAACCCGTGCATGCACGGGAAGGAAATCTAAAGGCAGCAAAACAAAGGCCTTCTTAAAAGCCTTCTCTTGTTGTGAGGTTAGATTGCTAACCACTACGCCACAGCGCAGCACTGAATAACAATAAATGTACTAGTTAGTTTGCTTTTTTTGCCCAGGATACTGCTTTTTTTACAAATAAATTTGAAATAATTACAGATTTTTACAAGGCTTTGTCAGTGGTTGAATTAGTTCTACTGGAATCTTGACACAAGACACAAAGACTTATGCAACAAAATGTTGAAATCAACTTAAAAAATGGATACTACCTCTGAGAGCACAACAAAGGTGTATGCGTAGAACGGTCTAGAATATACATAAACAGGGAGAGTGAAGTCCCTACGGGCAATAGATGCAATTCTCATTGCTTCCTTGACTCGATAATGGACAAACTTGACCGTGTTTGGAGAAGACTTTAGCTCGTAGTCTAAGTAGATAGATGGGTAGAGGGCCGTGCTTTCCTTCCAGAGCCACATCAGATGGTCATTGCGAATGTGTTCAACATTGGGACATTCACCAGTGT
Organism: Oryzias latipes; assembly: GCF_053564925.1. NCBI lineage: Eukaryota > Metazoa > Chordata > Actinopteri > Beloniformes > Adrianichthyidae > Oryzias > Oryzias latipes. Next base: position 7,913,423 of record NC_136242.1, read on the forward strand.
AATGTTGTGGGTGCTGCTTGTAGCCATAGTTGTAACAGTCTGGAAAGAGGTAAAATCCCCACAGACCATCTGGTCGGCGAGCTTCAGCCAGTGCCAAAGTCAGGTTCATGAATGCCTGTCCTGCACTCTCAAAATGTTCTTTTGCCTCCTTTTCTATTTTGGTATCTGGCCAGTTGGGGTGACGCTTTTGAATTTGCTCCTTGGACTTTTTTCGATAAATGTCTTTGGACCCCCAATTTCTGACCCACTGAGGCCTCCAGTTCTCCCAGTCAATGACGCCAAGGCCTCGGAAATCCTTGTGTGGGATCAGTTTGTCGATGTCAGCTCGGGCTTTGCTAAGATGTTTGGAGATGCTCTGATTCTGTGGTAACCCTCCATTGATAGCAACCCCTGAGTTGGAGTAGTATGGGTAGTATCCCAGATGACTATGATAGAATATGGTAACGTTGGGTCCACTTAAGGTTTCATTGAGGTTGGCTACAATGTCAAAAACGCTGAGGTCCAGATCCACCTTAAAGCGAAGGCGACATGACTCTGTTGGAGCATTCCAGACAACAACAAAAGGCCGATGGGGCATCAGAGGCACTTGGGCTGGCTTTATCCGCTCACTGCCTAGCTCGAGCATCATCCTTGTACCAACCCCCAAAACCAGTAGCAGGAAATAAAGTCTTGCAAGCACCATGGCCTGGGATTCTTCATGAAGCAATTAGTTGTCCTGCACAAGGAGAAAAGAGTTGTAGAACTCAAAGACTGAAAATAAAGCAACAAAAGCCTCATTAAGCAGAGATAATCAGGTAGAGCTTTCAGGCCACATGAGTGATGATCAATGAGGTGAATGCTCCACTTCCATAATACAAAACAAAGCTGTTCTGTTGACAGAGGGAGAGGAGCTTTGTGGAAATGACCCGTGTGGACATACCAGACAACCAACGAAAACAGAGACTAAGTGATGGTGAACTGCAGAAGTTTCTCACTTTCAGATGCCACCACATAGCCAGAAGATTGGATTTTGTACTTTTTATGTGTACTAAAAGACTAAAACCAGTCCATCAAAATGGTTCATTTGGTTAAATATTAAGACCTGCAACATTAAATTAAATTATTTTCAGCAGCTGATGTGAAGACACTAGAACGTGGAGAAGGCAGACTATTTAAAATTATTGAGTGGGTACATTTGTCCACAAGAGCAGTGCAAAAGAGCTCTCATCAAAATAGGATATGTATTTCCAGATAGTTTGTAAATATTTACATTCTGATGGTAAGTCCTTCGGCTGTAGCTTTAGGATTTAAGGGAAAACGTTTTTCATTGACAGTAGCTCTGCCAAAACAGATTTATTTTCCTGTTTTACTGCATCAACGTGTGCAGCGAAAATACTTAGCTTGATTCTAGTTTTTGTTAAAATATCAGCATCAATAATACAAAAAGAATTGGAGGTCTGGCCTCGAAAAAATACATTTCTAAATTGATTTGGTAAGAAAAAATGGTTTACAAATTTTACATCTTTATTATTTAGCATTGTCTCAAAACATAAAACTGTTCGGATCGATACCCAAATTCCCAGTATCGCCCACCGCTCCTTGTTAACTAAGATATACGTTTTGTTTTTTAACGCTTTTTCACTGACTTATTGATAGCCTTTATAAATATGAATATGAACAACTTCAACCTTCTTCTTTAAAAAAAAATATTGCATCACCAAGCACTCATAAACAAATGTATTTGATACTGTGTTTTTACAACTTTATGTAGCTTTTATTTAACTGGTATGTCATGTAAGTTAACCGTCTCACAGCTATCTTGAGGGGAAAATATTGTGTCCTGGCTCCTGAGGTTGTTTCTTAAAACCACATGGAAAGTCTCTGACTATTTACTTTGAGAGGTTCCAAACCACAGAAAAGAGAAACCACATCTGGTCTGAGGCTTGTTGCTAACATTTTAGTTTTTCATTTATCTGAGACCTTCCTGGAGTGGACATGAAACTTTCTATTGGTTAAAGAAAGGGTTGCAACTTAACTAAATGAGAATTATTGGTGGTTAATAATTAAAGCACTTAAAGAATTTTTCAAAAGATTGTGATTCTCAGTTTTTCCAAATGGATTGTTGTTCTGTTGATTCTGATTCGGGATACAGTTTGGCACAACTCTTCAAGCTTCCCCTAACCAGGAAAAACCCCTGGAAAAAAAGTGAAATTCCTGACTCCTTACCGCAAGAAGACCACCCAATATGCCCTCCTCAGCTTTCAGAGCACAATCTGTTTCCAAGCTGACACACAAAAGGGTCGACATTAGGTCACATTACAGCTGTGGTTTTTAGATGTATTTGAAGATTTACTTTTAAAAATCTAAGTTTTTTTGTTTTTTATGTAAAATTAAGAATAACAACTTTCTAACGTATAAACAATTCAGCCAGAATCCAACTTAACCTTAACTGCTTCTATTCCAAATTCCAAATGTGAATTTCTATTGTTATAATTGGTGGTGTTTACTGGGGACTAAGACAGGGGGGCCTTAATTTAGTATTGGTTTTAAACTATTCCATCTTAATAAACAAACTTGAACTGAACTTTCTCTGTTCTGGAGGAGAAAGCTTCATAATGGACCCATGTTGAAATGTTCATAGCCATAAGGTAGCCTACATTAAATTGCATTGTCATTTGTTTATTAGTCATTGTACCGCAGCATTGATTATAACATTTGTCCTTGAAACCTTTAGACTAGCAATTAAGAACAGCTTTTCAAATCAATTTTCTTTTTCTAAAAACAACTTCAATGAAAAATGTTTCAGTTTGGTAATGAGGCCAACTGCCTGTCATTAGAGTCATTTGGAAACTTAATTCCTAAAACCCATAACTCTACTTCAACCCTTGAGTATACCACTTACCTTGACCTCCTTTAATAGCTGTGTTGATGACTGGTGATTTCTGGTACATTCGTTCTCCAAGTGACTGCACAAATATGAACTTTACCAAGCCTCTGAATCATTCATCTTTCTCTTTCCTGGTCTAGTCCCCTGTGAGTGATAATTGAGATGCCCTGCTGAAGCTGAACAAGCTCCTCCTCACCCTGCAGAAGCACTCGTTTATGACCAGAGAGAGCCGCACATGACAAGCCAGCGTCAAGTATGTGAGCAGTTCATGACTTAAACTGAAGAAATGTCTGAGCTGTGCCGAAAATTACAGGCCTGATTGTCACAACAAAATATCTTTGGTTGAAAAATCGAAGTTTGTAATTCACAACTTTATTATGGAGTGTTGCAGTTCATGTTGAAGTTTTGCAAGTGTTTAACAGATGACACAATTTACTCCATTAAGAGCATGCAGTAAGGGTTACTGTTAGAGTTCACGAGGCTTGACCCAGAAGCAGGACAGAACAGAGATGGTTGGTGAGAAATAGTTTTTAATCAGTCCCAGTGGTGGTGGGGAAGTTCCGGCTTAGACGGCTGGATCCTGCACGGCAGATGAGACCAAAGGTGTGGAGGATGCTGGAGGCAATGTCTGAAGGAAACAGATTAACAGTGGATTAGGATTCTTGGCATAGGCATGAGCATAGGCATAGAAATGGTTTTGACAAGGTCTAGAGTTTAGCATAGGTCAGTACTCTACCACTGAGAGCAGATGGACTGACATCGGCTGGAAGGTGAAGAGTCCATAAATAGGCTGAAGGTTGACGAGGAGACTGGAAACAGGCAATTATTCCCCGGTAGGAGTGGGAGGAGCTCACAATCCTAACAGTTACACAATTAACTGTTTTTTAGTTTTGTACAAAATAACTAAATGTTGAGTCTCAATAGATGAGCAGATGATCCCCATCACTGGAGCCTGCCCATTCGGACAATATGTGCCATTACAGCCAAATCCAGTTTGTGCTGGTGGCTTCTGTGGCTGGAGGTGTACTGGCCTTTGAAGCCTACCAGGGCTCAGCTTTGAAAGTTGAAGCCTCAGATGGAATGGGTCTAGGAACAATGGTCGTTGTATTGGAATCACTTCTTTATGAGCATTGCTGCTGTCGTTTCAAGGCTGTTTCTTTATTTCGCAAAGCTGAAATACCAGCTGGTAATTTAAGTGTTCCAGCTGTCATTGAAATCGCAGGATCAGGTAACTTAAGTTTCTTCTAAGCATCTGTTATCAAAGTGTGGAAGATCTTTAACCCCAGCTGTGGTCTGTGCTCTGGAGACATTGACTTTAGCATTAGGTTCTGCATTTGCATTGGTTGTTTCATTATTTTCACTTAATAAATCCCTTAACACCCCAAAATCAAATCAACAGGTAGATTTTCTACCTCCCCAACAGTCAAACTATATGATTGCTCATTTACTGTTGTGATTAATTCTGCTTTTGGGTACAAATGTTTTCCACCATGTTTGCACACGTTTGTTTGCCTACCATAGTCCAGACCACCAATAGGTTTTAAACACAGTTTAACCAATGAAACAAAATACAAGTGTCCAGCATAGCAGTAACTTACTGACCATTCACAGTCATAGATGTGAAAGACAGTGATTCCTAACCACGCCGCGGCCCAATCTTGGTCCATGAGCGCCAACTGGTAGGCCGCAAAAAAAATCTGTTCTAAATCTGTGGGCTGTGAGAGCCACGGTACCTAAATGCAGCCTCCCACCACTTGGTGGCAATGATGCATCAGTCAGGTGTTGTAGCATACGCCAATATGCAGTGTAGCTGAGCTAAAAGACAGGATCTGTGTCCGACTTCCCACCCCAAACCCTAACTACTAAAAAACTGTATAGACTGGGATCAGAATCAGAATGAGAATCAGAATTTTATTATATTGAATCTAAACACAATATTTGTCATTGTAGTTCCTCATTCCCATGTCTGGCTCTATATGCTCCAGCATTGGGAAGGTGCTTTTAAGTTTGACAGTTCTGCAGAACAAATGCCAAATTTAACCTCCAAAACATAAAATGATTCATTTCAAATAAGAGTCTGTTTGACATAGAATAGCATTCTGCTAGATCAAGCAGAAACCGAGGAAAAGGGGGACAAAAAGCCAAAAACACTATTAAAACTGTTAAATAATAATAACAATGTTAAACTGTTAAATAATAATAAAAATGTATAATAATAATAATAATTTTCACATGCGTTGTGTGTCATCTCACTTTTTTCCTATCATTGATTTTGCTGCGTTAAGTTTCAGTTTGACGTGACAAAGCTGCCATCAAACAGCTGCTGATTGGTCCAGATTCTAACCAATCAGGTGTCTCTGTCTCATATTGACGGTGCTAGGAGGCAGACTAGGGCTGTGTCCGAATTACTACCCTAATCCCTAACTACTAAAACCCTATATAGTGCACTCTATAGGGGTTACGGCGGTAATTCGGACACAGACATGGACTTTGTGTCGGTTCTGTTCGTACGGGATTCTGCCGTTTTCAACCATTCTGGCCCGGTTCTCTCATAGTTAAACCCAGAAGGAGCAGCAAAGCAGCTAAATTCAAATCAAGTTTTGTATTTATTTATGTCAGTGTAGCAACAAACGTGATTAAAATGTCTGCAGCAGAAAAAAAATATGTCCGAACTCTAACACCATCCAGCAGGAAGTAACACTTAAGATTTGTATCTGAACTGTTGTTTTATTTTCATCAATAAATGTTGAAATATTAAGAGAAAATAGCATTTTTTCATGATAATTTTTTTTATATTTGGACAAACGCTCACAAGTTCTGAAACAGAAGACAATGTGAAAATTAACATAAAATTTAAAAATGCTTCTTCTGCTGAAAACATTAAATCTCCTTTGGTGAGCCGTCATTCTTTTGCTTATAATTGCTGTTCATCTGATCCCAAACACGTGTGCAGTATAAAATATGTGCTTTAAATCTTTTATTGTTTTGTTTTAACAAACAGATCTTAAAGAAAATCAAACTTTTTACTAAGATCAGATCTCACACACAGGCCTGTTGACGTAATGTCAGTAGATAAAGTTTACAGTCTATTTACAGTTTCAGGAGATCCTCGGCCATAAATCTGACCAAATAAAAATGAATCAATGCTAGTAAAGAAAGATAGTATGAATTATTGTTAAAATGATAAAAAAAAATGAAAACGTCTTCATCCAAAGAGACAACACTGAGGGTAAAAAGAAGTGATTCAGTTTCTCTGCCTCGGTAGCAGACACCGTATTAGATAAATAGGGCAATTTGATTGGTTAGAATCTGGACCAATCAGCAGCTGTTTGATGGCAGCTTTGTCACGTTAAACAGAAACTTAACTCAGCAAAATCAATGATAGGAAAAAAGTGAGATTTGACACAACGCAAGAAAGCAAAAAAAGTTTTTGAATTCAAAAAAATGTTTGAAAGCAAAAAAAATTAATGAATTTAAAAGCAAAATAAAAGCCACAGGGGTTGCAAGCCAGTAACTTCTGTGCCGGTCCCAAGCCCGGATAAATAGAGAGGGTTGCGTCAGGAAGGGCATCCGGCGTAAAAAATTGCCAAAATAACCATGCGAATCATCCACACCACTTTAGACATACCGGATCGGTCGAGGCCCGGGTTAACAACGACCGCCACCGATGCTGTTAACCTACAGGGTGTCGGTGGAAATTTGACTACTGTTGGTGGAAGAAAGAGGGGAGGCAGAAGGGTCCGTGGCCAGAGAGAGAAGGGAAAAGGCAGGAACATAGGTTTGAGAATAGGGACTCTTAACGTTGGCACAATGACAGGGAAAGGCAGAGAGCTGGCAGACATGATGGAGAGAAGGAAGGTTGATGTACTGTGTGTGCAGGAGACAAGGTGGAAGGGCAGCAAGGCACGTAGTATTGGAGGAGGATACAAACTGTTCTATCATGGTGTTGATAGGAAGAGAAACGGGGTAGGAGTGATTCTGAAGGGGGAGTTTGTAAACAGTGTTCTAGAGGTGAAAAGAGTCTCAGACAGGATGATGAGCCTAAAGTTAGAAATTGAAGGGGTGATGGTGAATGTAGTCAGTGGGTATGCGCCACAGGTTGGCTGTGAGTTAGAAGTGAAGGAGAGATTCTGGAGTGAGTTGGATGAGGTCATAGAGAGTTTTCCCAGAGGAGAGAGAGTTGTTATTGGAGCAGACTTTAATGGGCATGTTGGTGAGGGCAACAGAGGTGATGAGGAGGTGATGGGCAGGTTTGGTGTGAAGGAAAGGAATCTGGAGGGACAGATGGTGGTGGACTTTGCGAAGAGGATGGAAATGGCTGTAGTCAACACTTACTTCCAGAAGAGAGAGGAACATAGAGTGACATACAGAAGTGGAGGTAGGAGTACTCAGGTGGACTACATCCTATGTAGACGAGGTCATTTGAGAGAGGTTAATGACTGCAAAGTGGTGGTAGGAGAGAGTGTAGCCAGACAGCACCGCATGGTGGTGTGTAAGATGACTCTGGAGGTCAGGAAGAAGAAGAGAGGGAAAACAGAAAAGAAGACCAAGTGGTGGAAGCTACAGAATGAAGAAACTTGTGAGGAATTTAGGCAGAAGTTGAGGCAGGTCCTGGGTGGTCAGGATGAGCTTCCAGAGGACTGGGAAACTACAGCAGAGATTATCAGGGAAACAGGTAGGAAGGTGCTAGGTGTGTCATCTGGAAAGAGGAAAGACGGTAAAGAGACTTGGTGGTGGAATGAGGAAGTACAGGAATGCGTCCAGAGGAAGAGGTTGGCTAAAAGGAAGTGGGATGTAGAAAGGACTGAGGAAGGTAGACAGGAGTACAAGGAAGCGCAGCGTAGAGTGAAGAGAGAGGTGGCAAAGGCCAAACAGAAAGCTTACGATGAGCTATATGACAGGTTAGACACAAAGGAAGGAGAGAAGGACTTGTACAGGCTAGCCAGACAGAGAGACAGAGATGGGAAGGACGTGCAACAGATAAGGGTGATTAAGGACAGAGATGGAAAGGTGCTAACAACCCAAGAGAGTGTACAGAAAAGATGGAAGGAGTATTTTGAGGAGCTGATGAACGAGGAAAATGACAGGGAAAGAAGGGAGGAAGATGTGGTTGTTGTGGAGCAGGAAGTAGCAGAGATTGGAAAGGATGAGGTTAGGAAGGCTCTGAAAAGGATGAAGAGCGGAAAGGCCGTTGGTCCTGATGACGTACCTGTGGAGGTATGGAAGTGCCTAGGAGAGACAGCAGTGGAATTTCTAACAAGGTTGTTCAATAGGATTTTAGAGAGTGAGAAGATGCCTGAGGAATGGAGGAGAAGCGTTCTGGTCCCAATCTTTAAGAACAAGGGTGACACGCAGAACTGCAGCAACTATAGAGGAATAAAGTTGATGAGCCACACAATGAAGCTGTGGGAAAGAGTAGTGGAAGCCAGGCTTAGGAAGAAGGTGGAGATTTGTGAGCAGCAGTATGGTTTCATGCCCCGTAAGAGCACCACTGATGCCATTTTTGCTTTGAGAATGTTGATGGAAAAGTACAGAGAAGGTCAGAAGGAGCTGCATTGTGTGTTCGTAGATTTAGAGAAGGCGTATGACAGGGTGCCGAGGGAGGAGCTGTGGTACTGTATGAGGTCGTCTGGAGTGGCAGAAAAGTATGTCAGAGTAGTTCAGGACATGTATGAGAGAAGTATGACGGTGGTGAGATGTGCTGTAGGTCAGACAGAGGAGTTCAAGGTGGAGGTGGGACTACACCAAGGATCAGCTTTGAGTCCTTTTTTGTTTGCTATGCTGATGGACAGGCTGACAGACGAGGTAAGACAGGAATCTCCCTGGACAATGATGTTTGCGGATGACATTGTAATTTGCAGTGAGAGTAGAGAGCAGGTGGAGGAACAGCTAGAGAGGTGGAGGTTTGCTCTGGAAAGAAGAGGTATGAAGGTCAGTCGTAGTAAGACAGAATACATGTGTCTGAACGAGAGGGATCAAGGTAGAAGCATTAGGTTACAGGGGACTGAGGTGAAGAAGGTGCAGGAGTTTAAGTACTTGGGGTCAACAGTTCAGTGTGATGGGGATTGTGGAAAAGAGGTGAAGAGGCGAGTGCAGGCAGGTTGGAGCGGTTGGAGGAAAGTGTCAGGAGTGTTGTGTGACAGAAGAGTGCCAGCAAGACTCAAAGGAAAGGTGTACAAGACAGTGGTGAGACCAGCTCTGCTCTATGGGTTAGAGACGGTAGCAGTGAGACAGAGACAAGAGGCTGATTTGGAGGTAGCAGAGATGAAGATGTTGAGGTTCTCCTTAGGAGTGACCAGGTTAGACAGGATAAGGAACGAGTACATCAGAGGGACGGCTCATGTTGCCTGTGTCAGCGACAAAGTCAGAGAAGCCAGACTGAGATGGTTTGGACATGTTCAGAGGAGGGATAGTGGATATATTGGTAGAAGGATGTTGGAGATGGAGCTGCCTGGCAGGAGGGCAAGAGGACGGCCAAAGAGGAGATACATGGATGTCTTAACAGAGGACATGAAGTTGGCTAATGTTAGGGTAGAAGATGTCCATGATAGAGTGAGGTGGAAAAGGATGATTCGCTGTGGCGACCCCTGATGGGAAAAGCCGAAAGAGAAAGAAGAAGAAAAGCAAAATAAAAAAATAATTGAAAAGCAAATATTTAATATTTTCATTTGCAACTTAAAAGTTGAAAGTTTTGTGTGCAATGTTGTGGCAGAAATATCGCTCCAAAGTTATCCCAACCCTGTTAAACTCACCGTTGGACTGATTAGCACCCAGGTGACAGTAATATACCCAAGAAGATCCGGTAATGTTTCAAAATAAAATGTCTATCAAAATAAAAGATGGTGATGATAAAAGACTCGTAATAAAACTAACTGAAACCTGCCAAATTGACGCGAAAACCGCCACATCAACTATTCTTCACAAAATCAAACCCACCAAATTGGGTGGAAAACCGCATAATCCGGCAACACTGCTGGTTCCTTCCTTCCTTGTTTGGCTCCTGTGACACACCAACACAGTAGCTGCATCGGTCACGTGACTTCTTCTGAAGCGATCCACGCACCTACACGGGGTTTCACTTTATGAGCTCGACACGTGAGCCGAAGCGTCAGTGTTGTCGGACCATCATCAGAACAAACAAATCCGCTTTTGTGACTAGTTTCTCGGATGCTTTCTGTTGCTCGAGCTCTATTGAACCCGAGTTTTCGTCTCCACCTATCTTTCCCAAAACTAAAATGTTTGTCACTAAAATGTTAAAATCGCGGCTGTAATGGAGTCCAAACAGAGACAGGTGGCTTGTGACACAAATATTAATTTGAAACAAAAGAAACTTCTTAAACGGCCGTGGCAGCCACAAGGAATGAGCAGGCGGCAGCGCGAGGTGTGAGCATGCGCGAGGCTGGACCGCCCGCGTGCGGTCTGCTGGACTGCAGGCGTTCCTTTCTGTTGCCATAACAACGCGTACACTGCAGCTTCCCACCGGTCCAAAGCTTGCCGCGTTTCGATTGCTACATTGATCCTCAAATTGGGGGGAAACTGAACGTTCATAATTCTGCTGGTCCTTTCTAGTCTGATTCTGCTTTTCCCAGTAAGGTGGCGGTTTATCTCTAAAGAAACACTGAGAAAGACTCCAATGGAACAAAGCCAGATTCTAAAAGAATGTGTAAAACAAGAAGAGGTGGATGAAACAGCAAACCCTCAACTCAGCAAAGTTGGAGCTTTGGAGCCGCCAGCTCTGGGACATGAGGAAGAACCGGTTCTTGCAGGTAAGGCCCCCTGCTGGTGGGGGCAGACACACACCTTAGTTGAGTGACAGTACCATTTTTCTGAAGTGCTGTCTTTGGATTTTTTTTGTGTGTGTGTGCAATTTATTAACAGTGAACTTTCCCACTGAAATGATGCTATGTTTAACGTGTGATGATGTTCAGAGGAGCGGGCTGAGCAATGCTGATGCACTAAGGCCGTCACCACGGCAGCCCATTGCTCATGTTTTAAATAGTTTGCTTTTTGTGAAAAACGATTTAAGCTTAAATCTCTACTTAAATCTAATTATAATGTTATTCAGTGTTGATTATCAGAAATGAATGGACTTCACAGAAGCAACCATCTGACACAATCAGGTCTCCACAGACACTTGTTATTCCTTACATAGTAGTTACTAGTTATGAATTAAAAAGGAAATTAACATGATTAATATTATTATATATATATAGTCCTGCTAGCTGCTGATTAGTTCAATCAGATGTCTCCACACTGATTGACTGAACAAACCTGGTCCAGGTAATCAGCAGCAAGCAGTGCAGGGAGAGCTGGAAAACAGGCAGGGGGGTAGATCTCCAGAACCGGGGATGAGCAGTCCTGGGTTACAGAAACCTTTCCAATAAAAATCATTCAGAAAATAAGAAAGTTATGGCATTTTAAGTGATCACATGTTGGGTATAATTTTCTTCTTGAAAAATAAAGGAAAACTATTGAGCCCTTCAGGTGCCAGTGGTTAAAAAGAAAAAAAATCTGATAAACCGTGAGCACAGATTAGTAAACTGTGCGCTGGAATTAGATTGTGGCCTGAAAAAACATAATCTGTTTTTGTGCAGCAAAAGTGCTTTTTTATCTGTATGCCCCCCCCCCCCCCATTTTTCTCTGAAGAGGACACATTTTCTTCTTTTTACATAGCATTAAACTCATCTCTCTGTACCACAGTCCATGGTCACTTCGTTATTTCTCCCGATTTCAAGACTAGCAGGACGTGCGGGGAAAACTTTGACCCATTAGAATTTTTTCATTATTTCCTTGTTAAAGACTTAAGTGTCTTTAAATTGCTCCAACAATAACAATAACTGCTCAATGTTATTATGAATCGCATGGGTATTCTAACAAAAAGCTGTGAAACAAATATTTCAAATCTTTTTTTCTTGTACAGTATTGAGCAAAAGGGAAACAAGACAGAAATAATTGAACAGACAAATAAATATTAAAAATAGTTCAGAATAATCATGATTTCTTTTCCACTTAACCTAATTGTGATAGCGTCATTCTGTACCTTAAAGTTTGCCAGCTTGTTAATTATTTACACTGTGTATCTTTTACTAATGCACTTTCAGATTGTGCTGGAGTGGAGTTTGTGGTGGTGAAGAATGAGCATTCCTACAAGCAGAAGGCTTTTCTTGGTGGATACCGCCACCAGTTGACAGGAACCGAGTACCACCATGCTGCTGTCCAAACCCTCCCCCGCAAAAAACCTGACAGAGGCATGACTGTCTTTAGTCGGGACTCACAGGTAAAGAACAGAACTTAAATAATAGGGATCTAAAGATTAATATAAACAATGATTAAACACCATCATTTGTGGTTGATGATACGGTTCATAGTCAATATTGGTTCATTTGGAACGATTCGATTTGATCCAAATCACTGACCTAAAGTGGATCCAGAACATCTTTATCCAAAACCTCCACCAGTGTGACTCAGACAGAACATCCTGCCACTGAACAGTGAAGTTTTCCAGATTCTTGGATTTCTTCCAGATCATCAAGTATAGATTAAATCTGTGTCCAAACAAACAAGTAAACTAGAATGAATGTCAAATCCATTCACATGTTAGTGTCCTAAAGTTCAGTCCACGTTTTTCCACCTCCAAAGAATTCAAAGGGAACATTATCAGAACATTCTAGACACTGGATGGTCACATGACTTTGCTAAATTCAAAGTGTTTCTACACGTGATGGCTTGATGTCTGGGGTTTTATTCCCAGGGGTGCAATGAGCTTCATCCAGTGAAAGTCCTTGGGCAAACCCTTCGGGTTACTGCCTAACCATGTAGCCACAAGGCGTGTGCCGGTCCCTAGCCCGGAAAAAATATAAAGATGTGTCAGTAAGGGCATCCGGCGTAAAAATCTCTGCCAAACCACCTGTGCGAATCAGTAAAAGCTGATTGAATGGCAAACCCTGAAGGGATATGGCAAAGGGGGAACAAAAACAAGGACTGTAATGATGCCTTGATTCTTTTTTGCTGCCATCAAGTGTTTTGCAAAGGATGAGGGCACTTGGTATTTTTTGATAAAGTAAAGGACCTTACCACCAGAACAAACTGTATTTATGGATTTTTGAGACATAGTTGTACATAAATAAATTGTTGGATGGTTTCTGAAATTGAGTATGTAAAATAAACTATAGAAAACTAGAATTAGTAAAGACTGTAAATGCAGTAACATCATATTTGCTTTGACAAATGTATAAATCACTTCACTGTTTTCTACCATACATGTCAAGGCAGAGAAACACATTAGACTTTAGTCATTGCTTCTGTTTTGTTCTTTTAACAGACGGTTCGATTGAAATCTCACAACCAGCAGTGTCTAGTCAACACTTCCACCCAGATGGCTGGTATCGGCTGTTATGTCTCATGTATGAAAGACAAGCTGGTCACTCCTGGGAAATACATCACTGCTGATGAATGGCATGACAGAAAGCTGAGGGCCGTAAGTGTTTTTGTGAATAACCAGGTTTTGTTTTTGTTGTGCATGTAAGAAATGTTTTAAAGAAATGATAATAAAAATGTAAAAATTACCTGATAAGTGTTCTTCATACTGTAAACCTGTGGGCACACAGTCAAATACATCTGAAAGAGTGAAATATTTGCCAATATCTTAATTTGCATTAAGGGTTGAACTATTTATATTTCTAATGCAGTTGTGCTTAAAAATAGTATTTTGGGAGCAAGTTAAATTAGTTGTGACCACAATGTGTAACCCTCAGTTACAGCCATGCTTGACAAACATAAGGTTTTTTGTACCCTCACCCCCCACCCCGCAGTCATGATGTTGAGATTCTGACATGTCTTTGGCATGTCCTAACTGTAAACTCAAAATTATGTCTGTCTCGGAGCTCACACCATACTTAATAACTCATTAGCATACTTAACGTACTAAACCTAGATATTAACATCATGTATTACATAATCCTCCATATATTTACATTGCACAGGTCATCTTTTTGCAATCACTTGCTCGTCGTTGGCTAGCCCAAAAAGCAGTGGACCAGCTGAGAAATGAACAAAGCCGGCAGTTGGCTTGGCTTGAAATGCAAGAAAGGAGAAGGGAGAGTGAAAAGGAGGATCAGCAGAGGGATCTGTACCAACGCCGTATGAACCCTAAAAGGAGGGAGGACTTCAACCTGCTGTACAAGGCTTTGGAGAGTAAGCCCATTGTCCTATTTCTACTCTTGAGTGTCTGATGAATGATTCACAGATTATGCTATATCATGTTCATTTCAGGAAACTGCATAGATGCAAGACATGCAAGAAAGGGCGACATGCAAAAATCTTCCATATTTGAACTCCTTGAACATTTAAATAAAATATTGCTTAGACAATATTGAAAGATGTAATGCTCAGTGGGAATTTAGCAGAGATTGGGGACCTAAGTGTTACATTTTAATGACTACAGCTTTTGTGAATGAGTAGGCACAAATAAAACTAGAGTACTTTCCACTTTAGAAAGCAGATTTATTCTGTAATTACATTAGGACAGTGTTGCATCTCTGCCTACAAAACAGCAGGAAATGGATCTGTTTAGTGGATTCTGAAGTCTAAACTGCCCATGTTTTTACTTTACTTGTAATTAGCAGGGGCACAGGATGTAATCAATGCCTCGTATATACAAAGTATGTGGGTGTGTTTCTACATTTTTTTGCTTCAATCTTTCCCAATCCTGGGGAAACACAAGGGTGCTGATTAGAAGACAGAGGGGATGTCAGTTTGTTCTCTACATAACTATTGACTTGCATCTTTGCTATTAATATTATGAGTTAAGTGAACCTTATGGCTGGAAAGTGGAAGCGTTTGCCTTTATCAGCTTTTTTACGATACCTCTTGTCTAAATATAATATGATATAATATAATATAATATAATATAATATAATATAATATAATATAATATAATATAATATAATATAATATAATATAATATAATATAATATAATATAATATAATATAATATAATATAATATAATATAATAATACGAATAATAATGTAATACGTATAATATAATATACATATATAATATAACATTTATTTCAAACATTTGTCAGCCGACCCAGGGTTTAGTAGAGACAGGTATCTCTTGAAGACCGCCGTTTATTCTAGCATATACTGTACAGAATGGTGATGGCTAACGGGTTCATTTTTTGGGGAAATTCGGTCATAAATGCAGACAACACCAGATGAAGATTTCAGGATTTTTTTAAATTCTGACAATTTAGTTTTATGTTCTGATTAGGACTGGCTGCGAACTTTTCTTTTCTCTTTGAAGCATCAATATCCGTATCAAAAATCCTCTTTGCTTTCATGCGAACCATTTTCCTGGAGACACGCGCACCTCTCCGTCTTTGCTCAAAAATCTACTTTAAAACCAGTTCTAATTTGTTGCTCACATTCTTTGCACCTCCACCAGGAAATCAGTCGCTTGTTGCCCGTTTTTCCGTAGATGTCTGTCTCAATGTCACCCATGTGCTTGGGCCACTATCAGATTCGTTTAAGATCCACCCCTAACCGTTGTACTGATTCTTCACCGGAATGTTCTTTGGCGTATGCCACGTTACAGGTTTAAACGCTGAATCGAATGAGTGGGTCTTGGCCACGGCTACACTGGCTCACAATACAAATAGCACAGACATCCGGCGTCTGCACGATCGTGCATGCAGCAGGGGGATCCTAAAGCCCGACCACCATTACAGACTGGGGTCTGAAGTAATGAACACCTGTGGGACCCAGCATTTACTGTGGCCGGCCCCTATTGGAAGATAACACAACATAGCATAGCATAACAACATCTATTCTCTAATTCATTCTAAACTTTCATTTGAAAGTAAAACATTTGCCAGTTTATTGGGGGTGTGAAAAAACAAACAAAAAAAAAACACTAATTTTTTTATTTTTTATTTGGAATCTCAAAGCATGAGGCATTCACACATTCAAACAAACAAACCTGATTTTCATGTCCCCTGTAAGTCCAGTGTAGAAATCAATCTGTGACTGTACATATCTTACAGTGTGGAGGCTTGAAGAGGAACGCTTGATAAACTCCTCACAGCAAGGAGCTAAGAGGAAGGAAGCTCTTCGATTGCTGCTAGAGAAGGAGACGCAGCTCATCCGTGCTATTGGCCGCCGTCAGATTGTCACTCAGACAAATAACTATGAAAAGATGATAAGAGATTTCCTGAATAAGGTCAGTGTTTACTCATTCCCAAGTTAATAAATTAACTACAGCTTTTATAACAAAGAGGAAAAGCAAAAACTGAGCCATATGAAGAGGCCAACTTACTTATCCAAGCCTCTGCCCGCTCCCCAAATCCACTTAATACATACATCTGACCTGAATTCAGTTTGAATGAGTTGATTTAAGTAAATTAGCAATATGCCTTTGTATTAGCATTATTCTAGCTTTTTGGGCTCAACTTACTTCTTAAAAAACTTGTTTTAGTTTATTTGACTTTAAGCTGTTTTATTAGCAATATGCTAGTTCATTTGACTAATATGGTATCTATTGTGGATTTTGATGCTAATTTGACATTTAGCTACTATTTTAGAAACATGCTAGCTGTTTTGGCTAAACATTTTAGGCTGTGTCGAAATTCCCACCCTAATCCCTAACTCCTAAAAAAACAAATAGTGCGTAATTTAGTAACCTGGCTTTTAAAAGCAATTCGAACACCATGCTCTTTTCTTTTTTAAACGGCGAATATGATGTCATCGATTCCACGAAGTGAAAATCTCATCAAGATGCCTGTTGTCGTCCTACTCTTGTTATTGATCTAATTTTAATGTGATTTGGCACTGAAAGGCTTAAGAATGAAAAGATCATTCCAATGACATTGTCCAGTCTTTACGAAAGGCAGTAATGACACCTAAAAGTAGAATAACAAACTTAAGTGAACTGTTAAAAGCCATTTGCTGTAATGATCATAGCATTGTGTTTCAGGTTATCCATAGGACTGACTTATAACCAACCCAAGTTTACAGATGATTTAACTTCAACAACATAAATAGAAGGTTCATGTAACCGTAATGGTGGAAAATTATTCCTTCAGTACTGCAATTCCTTTCACTTTTTTGTGATCAAAAATCATAGTTGACTTTGTGTTACAGTAATATTTCCAGCTTCCAGACTTGTAGAAAAGGCAGAACAAGTATCTTTATATAACCGTATGTCCGTTTGAAGTAACAAACAAATCTGTTTCAGTCTGCTTCACCATATCAATGGCACACAACCAATAATCAACTGATAGAGATGGACACACTACACACCATCACAGCTAGAAAGCTGCAAGATCTTTACAACAACATCAGCCTGTCTACTGTCAGCAAGATGCAGAGGCTTCACCTTTTGATGACACTTAAGGAAACTATTGAGGTACGTAATACTTCTTTTAGCAGATATTTTATGTGAAATCTCAGAAATGTTTTTTTCTTTCTCTATTGTGAGGGATCGAGCAGCCAAAGAGGACAACAGAAGTTTATCAAAAATTGAACATTTTAATTTTTCTCAAAAAATGTAAAAGGATGGACAAACTGGGCCCTTAAAAGAGGTCAACAGAAACATGATTAACTCAGGCAACAAACTTAACTTTAACTGACGCAACTGAACAGACCAAGTAACAGAAACAAACTGACCTAACCAAAGACACAACAGGGGAACATATAAAGTGGCTGATCAGACCACTCGAGAAACATGGGGGGGACTAACATTTAACAAAGACTAGACAGACATTAAAAAAAATACTATAAAGACAAGACTAAACACAAAACTTGGTCTCTTAGTGGAAAAGAAAAAAACATCAAAAGTAGAACAAAATGAATAATGACCAACAGAAGCAAAACAAATAAACATTAAATAAGTCCATT
The DNA here is from genome assembly GCF_053564925.1 of Oryzias latipes. Classification (NCBI taxonomy): domain Eukaryota; kingdom Metazoa; phylum Chordata; class Actinopteri; order Beloniformes; family Adrianichthyidae; genus Oryzias; species Oryzias latipes. The sequence continues at coordinate 7,931,188 of NC_136242.1, forward strand.
AGTTTCTCCCCTTGGAGGCTCCTATAGATGGCGCCTGCCCAATTGTCTGACTGGAGCCTTTAAAGGCTGTGAAGACTTCCTCTTTTGCCAGTCCTCACAGCACAGCTCCAGAACCTCAGCCACACCCGTAGCAACCAGTAGCACCCTCAGCACTGGCAGCTCAAATACAGGTGACAGGATTCAAACAAACCAAAATGAGTAAACTAAACATATGTACATGTATTTGCTACAAATAAATGCTGAAAACAGAGAATACATGTATATTTTAACTCAAACAAATGTGTGCATTTATTTAAGAATGAAGAATCTGAAATAATTAAAAAGAAAGTGTGCAATGCTGGGAGGAGGTTACAGCCATTTTGTTTGTGGGTGTGGCAGGGAATGCTGCCATCACATCTATGATGAGGCTTAAAATACACCTCAAGTCCACCAAAATCAGGAAGGTCATCCAATGCGAAACCAAAGGCAAACCAATGATGTAAATGACAAAAAACATTTCAGATCGGTAGTGGCCCAGGCTAATGATGACTGGTGCTGTTGAACCTCAGGGTACTCGTGGAAACTGGACTGCTTTTAGTTGAAGAAGGAGTTGAGGAAGATGTGTTGATAGGAACAGAGATAATAGGAAAAGGCAGGCATATAAAACTTGAAGTAGAAATTTCATTTTGAAAGATTCTGACAGCGAAAACCAGAGAATTGGCATACATTTTGGAAAAAAGGAAGGTGGAGCTCCTGTGCCTTCAAGAGACCAGATGGAATGACAGCAAGACTCATAGATTGGGAGTAGCTTGAAGTTGTTTTGTGGATGGAAAGAGAAATTATGAACGAGAAGTTTGAGAAGAATGTTTTGCAGTTGAGAGCGTCAGTTAGGGCGGAAGTGTTATGTTGAATGAAGTCAACGGTTCTACCCCAAAGGTAAGATGGAGGAGAAGGATTCATTCTGGAGGGAGATGGATGAGTAGATCCAGGGTATCCTTAAAAGGGTAGAAAGAGATATCAACACATGACAGCAGACAAAAAAACACATGTGCACAAAAAGATTAGAGTTACACTGTTGGTTGGTTGTGTGTACAACAACTGCTGTTGAGTGATTTCAGAGAAAAACTGTGTACATAGTGACTTAAGTAGGACAAAAGGTTAAAACCATAAAAAAAGATTTAAAAGACTAATTTTTGGTATAGCTATTTCACCAAAAAATTCCAAATAGTCAGAAGTCAAAAGATCATATAAAAAAATAAATAAAGCAATATAAAACTGTGTGTAAAATAACTGGTAAAACTGTGATAATAGGTCAAACCAGCAGGTAATAATTTAAATGAAATAAATGAACATGAAATTACATGAAATAGACTCTAGTGTTAAGTAATGCAACAGATGTAGGAATAGATGATGATTTATATCCGCTGCTTTTGTGTCTTATTGCTCTCTATAGCAACGCCCTAATGGTAGAAGTTCAGATTAACTGTGCAGTGGATGAAAGGTAACGTTAATGCTTCTCTAGGGCCGACTTTACCAGACAAGTGGGTGAAGGAAGTATGGAGAGTTTGGTTTTCATGGTGGAGGAAGGTTTCAGGTATGATATGTGACAAAAGAGTGTCTGGATAATTTAAGGAAATGTATAGAAGACTGGTGAGAGCAGCCATACTGTTAGTTTTCGAGAATCTGATGTAGAGACAAGAGGCAGGTAGCAAAAAGGAAGATGTTGAGGTTCTCTTTGGGAGTGACCAGGATGAGTAGGATCAGAGAAACAACTCATAGGTCTGTTAGAGACTAAACAGGAAAGTAGATTGAAATGGTTTGAGAGGATAAACATTGATGAATTTCCCATTGTGGGATAAACACTGGATAAATTATTTATTATTTTATTATAATTATTAAAACTTTAAATAGTTGAAGTTTTGGCTAAAGATGTCAGGGATCCATTTTAGGTCAGAGAACCAGGCCTTTCAAAATGAGCCAAAGAACTCGACTATGAATCGTATCGGCAACATCAAATTATGACAGGCATCGAATCGTTGTTAAAATTAATCTTTAAACCCCTAACAAAAATACAAATAATCTAAAATATCTACATGATAAAAATGATAGACATTTAAATTATTTAAAAAATAGAAAAAAAAAGCTTAACTATGTAGCTGACAAGAAGCCATTACCTTAAAGCCAATACTGGTGAAATGTGACCATGGTGAAGTTTACCCCGCCTTTGCCCTACAATGACGGGGGTAGACTTCAGGATCTCTGTGACTCTGCACAAGAGCGGCCATAGAAGATGAACAGATGATTATTTCTATTCTTTGTTGAACAGGAGAACGAGTGTCCGCTGACTCTGGATATTTTGGAGTTGATTGACAGAGAGGTTGACCTGATGACACGAAAAATAAAAGCACAGAGTCTTGATGGTTTAAGGAACAGGATCTGCACTTTGTTCCTGCAGTACATAAAAACAGCAGCGTTCAACCCGATAGTCAGGAAGATGTTGAAGGTAAGCAAAAAATCTCTGGATCTAAGATTTGATATGAAAAAATCAAAGCTATCTTCAGTCAGCTGAGCAAAATAACAGGTAACCACATTTTAGATGCTGTCAAACTATATAATGGTGAAAACTATTTAGAAAAAAATGAAGTGCTTTTATTTCTGGCTGCATGGTGGTGTAGTGGTTAGCAGCTAGCTGTGTTCTTTCTGTATTAAATTTGTATGTTCTCTGCTCTCCAAGCAGTTCAGCTTCGTCCTTCTCAGGTGACTCGGACATGCCCCCACATGTGTGAATGTGTGTGGTTGTCTGCTGCATGAATTCAGGCCCCTCCCCTCTCAGTTTTAATTGCTCCTTAGACATATAGGACCCTTGATAGGGAGAGAGGGGGGGGGGGTGTTTGGACATCACTGTGAGTAATCAGGAGATGTCCTCTTAGTGCCCTATCTGCCAGTTTTTACTGCACCTTTTATTACACACACCCTTTACTCCACAAAATATATACCAAAACACATACATGGAAACTTCCTGGGCCAGGCGGCCCTTTCTCCACGCAGAGAGAGGGATCCCTGAGTTCTCTGGCAAGGCCATAGACCTTTTTCGCAAAAACCGGAAACACGTCAGCAACGTGTAAACTTAGTTCCGGTTTGTGCTTAGCTGGCGGAGAATGGCAGAGCCTAGAGTGTTTTCGAAGAGTCTGAGTTGTGTTCCGAAGGTCATCAGCGCCGATGTGATGAATAGTGTGAAGATGCATTCGTCCACTAAAGGAAACAAATTGGACAAGGGATATAAATTCGTCCACGAAGAGTTTATCCACCATTACCAAGGTAAGCTTCAGCTAGCTTAGCCATAGCCGCATCACCGATAACTCTGTGTGTTTGTTTACGTCAACTGTAAATCCTGGTGTTATTTGTAATATAAGGTATAACACATCGCAGTGAATATGTTGTGTGTATGTTTAAGTGAAAAGGCATGAGATTAACATAACACCCAAAAATTTGGTGAAGCTGTAAATAAGAAATGTTAAGTTGCCCGTTTGCGTCTTCATTCTTTTTGCTGCGGTTGCGGTACTTTCTTCACTTACTATTAGTATTATTTTTCTGAAAGTAGGGTGACCAGACGTCCTCTTTTCCTGGACATGTCCTCTTTTTTGATACTTATTTAATAAAATAACATTGAACATAGATGAAATGCAATCATATTTGCTTCATGTATGCAGCTCTGAACACCAATTACTCTCGATGAAATATCTCACAAACTCACTTCATTTCTCTTTTTTACTAACTCAAATCTGGTCACCCTACTGACAGTTATAGTTTCGTGTCACATTGATGTAGCAACATAAGTATGTCTTAATTGTAACCTATTTAATTTATTGTGGTTAGATATCACTGGATGGATGCAGAAAGTGCCAACCTGAAAGCTTTCTCCTGCAGTTGTGCTGCTGGTAAAGGATTCTGCAATGACATCCTTTTGCCATCCTGTTCCAGACCGCACATAATTCACAGCTGGGTCTGCAGGCTGCCCCACCCACCCTGGCCTGCACGAGTGGCTTGCAAAGATGGCACAGACCAAGAGCACAGGTGGGTTTGTGATCAAATTATCATTATGATTTAAGAATGGATGTGTATCCATAACAACTATAAATTATTATAAAAACACCCCCAGTAGTTACTACGGACTGTAATTGCTTTTTGCCTTTTATTTATAAGGGAATCCATCCTGAACCGGTTAGTGAGCTGGTGGTGCAAAAGCCCAAAACAGTTGGCAGGGACGGTCTGAGGTCCACACTGTACAAGGCATATACAGGTGATTAACTTTTTGTTGCTTTGTGAGAGCAAGTTAAGTTTTTTTCTTGATGTTATGACTAACCAAATTATGGTTACAGCAGATATAATGAATTAAATTTAAATGTAGTTATGCACTTATGTCTAACTTTTGTGTGTTGTGTTTCTCTTGTGTAGGACCACAGCCAGATCCATATATGATGGCATCTGGAAGCAGATTATGCCAGGTGCAGCCCCAACCTCTCATGGCTGTGTTGGATGGGGTTTCTCAGATGGAATGAAAGAGAACTTGGATATATATTATAGCAAATGCATGAATGCATACCTTAAATTACACTTATCTTGTCTTTAACAACAACAGCCTTCTGTCTTACTGTTAATGATCTGTAATGTTCTTTTTTATTGTAAATCTTTGATGTTATTTCTGTTGTGATTAATCAGTTGTTGTTACGCATACCAAAAAATTAAATGAGGCACAATTTTGACCAAAATTGTTTTATTTGTTCATCTAATTTTTTTGTGAATTTAAAGTCACATTTCAACAGAAAAATATTACGAATATAACAATTATATTTAATTAGATTTTAAGAATATGTGGAAACACTAAATTTTTCCATACTATTTACACATTATACATTATTTACATACCAAACATTAATTCACTCTTCAACACAAAAAAGTCCTTGACAATTTGCCAAAACACGGCAGTTAAGCCAGATCTGATTCACACTGCCCATCAGTGTGAGCGGCATGAGAGAGTCCCTGATGTGAAAGGACTTTATCCTACCGATCACTCTTTCCACCATAATTCTGAGGCGGGTAATGGCTTGGGTTTGTTCTGTTTCCTCGTTGCTGATGGAGCTGAAAGCTTAAAAGGTGGAATGATGATCTTAGATCCATTGTCAGTAAGGAGGTCTGGAATGAGGAACTCTTTGTTCGCCATGACATCGTCTCCTGGGTCCAGCAAAGGAACTTGGCTTCTAAGTCATGGATGTAATCCAAAGCCTCATCCAGAGCACCTGTGAAGATAAAGGAATTAAAAATCAGTCTAAACATATTTATTCTACCTTTTAACACAACACAGTAATCATGTTTTGAAAAGTATGTGAAGTATTTAATTACAAATACGTTTCATTTATTTTTGTTAATGACAAAATACCCAAAATTAATTAAATACATGTAATTAAAATAGGTGAGAACGTGAACAGCTTTTATTATAAACATTCATTTGTTCAGGTAGAAATGCATTTATCCAATAACGTTACACATAGTTGACTAACGTTAACCAAACACATTATGAACAACCTTACCTGCAGTTGGTGTGTTACGTAGTCGTGATCCATCTTTACTGCCTTAGCTTAGCCACCGTGTCGCTAGCTTAACAGCACAGCTGCATAGACTGACGTTTGAGGTTCTGTCATATACTGACTCCCTTCTCCAAGGAGCAGTAAAGGTTTTCCAAGGGAAAATACTCGGGACAACACCACTGTTCAGGCGACGAACGACGCAGCCGCACCACATCCGGAGCGAAGTGCCGGCAGCAGACGGTGCTACCTGTGTTTACATTAAAACTATGCCCTTCTTCTTTTCGGATCGCCTGTATCCATTTGGGTTTCAGGTTTGGATCCACAGGAAAATAATGAAATGAGAGGCCGGGCTGTTTTTGGTTGGAAGACGAACAGCCTGGAACACAACAGAAACTGCAACTCTTCGACTCTGCCATTCTTCATATGTGCCGCTATGCTAACAGGAAGTTGTTTTACACGTCATTGACGTATTTCCGGTCGAAAAATGCGGAAGTGTGAAAAAGGTCTATTAGCCGGGGATCACATCACATCTGCGCCTGGGGGGTGTCCTTGTCCCTATGGTGCGGGTTCTGGTCTTTGCCCCTTGAGCACTGGGCCTCTCCAAAGTTCCAACAGTGTTTTGCTCAAGCCATGTTTACAACACTCTTTGGGGACCCCACTTCTTTTGGGCGTCCTCCTCCTGGGGGGGAGTGGTCTGCCCCTGCCTTGCTCTCTCCTGAACCTCTCGCAAGCTGGATGGGTGGCTGCCTGGAGCATGGGGCGGGTCTCCCTTGGGGGGCCCTGGCTTGTCCCTGGGGTTGGGGTGAGGGGATGCTCAGAACATCGGGGTGGTGGCAGGCCCGTCTGGGGCTGGGGGTGCTCTCCGGGGGCGGGGCCCCTCGCCTAGCCCCAGGTGGCAGACTTGATTGCCTGACGGGCAGTTGTTCTCTATCTGCTGTACCGTGCACGTGTTGGGGGTCCTGGCTAGAGGCAGAGGTCGTGGTGTGGGAATGACTGGAAACTCTTCCTCTTTTTTTTGCATTCCAGCATCCACCCGAGAAGAACATAAACACTCATTCGAGCGAATGTTATCTTACATTTGCACAATTAGTTTGTGTGACTGAAATGAAAGATTTCAAATATGATGGTCTGTATGTATAAGTATGTGCCGGGGAACATTAGCTGTATTGTGTACATGTTGACATGTTTAAATGGGAAGATTTTTAGAGCCAACAGGTATGTTTACAACATTGGAGTGTGTGTGCATGGACTGGCCACGCCCCTTTTAGATGTATTATAAAGATTATAAACTTCCAGCAACTTGTTTCTTGTTGCTTTATGCTTTGTGATTTTACCCCCCACCCCTTCTATAATCATCCTTCTATCCCTTTCATCACTTTCTCCTTACTTTTCGTCTTTCCATCTGGTCCATCTGTAAACCGTTTTCCAACAGAAAACGGTTTACAAATCAACATTTTTTCCACAGTAGCTTGCCGTTGATGCCTAAAAAGTTAAGAGATGGTCGATAAAAATCCCAGAAACAAGTTTAGGTTTGTTTCTGATGGTAAATGTGTTTTTTTTTATTCAGGATGGCGGTCTTTTCCCGAAGTGTTTGTAGACTGGAGCTGGCAGCAAGTGTGTGCAATTTCATGAAAATCGCTCAAACAAAAGTGTTGTTTTTCCATATTGCGGAGAAACACAAAAATTGCCAATTCTCAGAGTTCGCCACAAAATGACCGCCAAGTATTAGGTTGTGTAGCCGTCCCATAATGACTTCCAAACTTTCTTGGGATATCCCCAGCACTTGTGCTTTGGATTTGTTACTTTGTTTTGAAATAATTTTTTTCAGCCCCATACGCGATTTTCGGCCCATTCATTTCTTTTTCCGGGATCGCTCGCCGTGATGTCATCGTCTTCAGGGGGGTGATGTTGACTTTTTGGAGAATTCATTTTCAATCTTCTAGGTGTGTGAACATTTTGGTGACTTTTCGAGGCTGGGGTAAAATTTTTGCTGAAAGGCGCCGGAATCTTTCCAACTGCGAAAACAATTTGGTTCTTTCAGTCAGTGACTGCTGATGCGGGCCATAATTAATATAAATAACGTTTAGCCTAAATAACTAAATGGGTTTATTCAAATACACGCCTTGTGTGTCAGAAGATTCATAACCCATGTTGCAACAGTAAAATATGTCCAACACTAGAGGCCTTCAGCTCTCATCTGTTTGCTCAGCTGTTGGACAGGACAGTTAAAAAAAATGGATGTCTGAAGAGGTTATGTCTTAATAATAATTTTGTACAATTTCCAGTCATAAAATCTTTCAATAAAAACTTTTTGGTAAATATTTATACTGTCTCTTTAGCAGGAGTCGTCTTAAATATTGTGAAACACTTGTTCTTATGTTTTACCACCAAAAAAACAAAAACAAAACCACAAGTGTTCAAACTGATTCCCTTTCAGGTTTATCAAAGTCCCTCCCAGCTGCAGAATGATATGTTCCTCTGTCACGGCTGTCGCTGTTGTCTGCCTTCTGCTGCTTACAACATCAGTGGAGGTCTGAGCAGTTGGTGCCAACGTTGTATCAGCCTTGACAACATAGCAAGATCTCGATTGGATTTCTCAGTCTACAAAAATATCTTGAAGAGGCTGAAGATCGATGAGCAGAAATTAAACAAAGAAGCTAAGATTCCTTGGTTGCTGCAGGTAAATATTTGTCTTTACTCTGTGTACTTGTCTGAAAACATTTAGAAAGACATGTTTGGAGGTCCAGGTTTAAACTGTTTGTACAGATATTCCCAGTAAAGGAAAATAGTACGTAACCCTTGTGCTGTCCTAGGCACTTTAACATTGGGAGTTGGGTCATCTAGACCCACTAGACAGTGCGCTGAACCTTTTTTCTTCAATGATTTGTGATCTTCACTGGTGTCCATGGATTACATGAAATCTTTCCACCTTTATCCACCTTTATCATGGTAGGGAGAACACGTCAATGTAAGGGTGGCGTCATTTAAGATATCAAAAGGGTTAACCCATAAGGACCCATGGTAACATCAGTGTAACAGAAAAACATTAGAAATTGATTCTGTGGTCCATTTTTTTTTTTCTGAGAAAATGGGCCTGGGTTCTTAAGGGGTTAAAAGACAAATGTATTGAACATCTAACAGTCTTCTAGTTTTAATTATTTAAAAACTAACCCTAACATTATTTTAGGAAGAAGACATCTGGTATCTAGTGGAAGTAGTTTGGGCATCCCGCTCGGCTCTTAATGGCAAACATGATCTCCATGACTTGGTTTTTGTTCGCTGGGACCTACAAAGTGATTGGAGCCCCTGGAACTGCTTACTTTTGTCCAAAGAGGAGACATCAGGTCACTTAGAAGTGAAAGACATCAAAGAGGTTTGTACAGACAAACACTTATATTCTGGTACTAAAGATACATCTACTGTAAATGTCTGCAATTTTTTTCCCAGGTGTATGAGAAAGTGTTCATCTGCGAGGTGGAACACAAACATGAGATGGCTCGACAACATTTTAGCCAGATCTCCATCTTGGCTGAATACCTGGACTCACAATCAGCTGCAGACCCCCATTCAGTTAGTTCAAAAATCAACTAATGAGGAGGGGTGCTCAAACTAACCCAGTTAGAGAATTTAATACTCATGTTTGTCACTTTGAGAAAGGGTCTAAGTACGCTGCTCAAAAAAATAAAGGGGACACCTAAACAACTCAGTGTTATTTCAAGTCATACTTCTGTGTAGTCAAACTGTCCAATTAGGAAGCAACGCTGACTGAAAATCAGTTTCACATGTTTTGAACAATAGGAGGAAATAATAGGCGATAAGCAAGACAGCTCCAATAAAGGAGTTGCTCTGTGTGTCATGACCACAGGCAACTTCTGTGTCTTTGAGTTGTATAAGGGTCCGTCTCCACAGGTGGGAGTTGTGCTTACAGGCCAACACCGTACAAGACATTTGGCGTTTGTTAGTGAACACAAAGACTGGCAATTCTGCCACTGGCGCCCTGTGCTCTTCACAGATGAAAGCTGGTTCATACTGAGCACGTGTGACAGACTTGACAGAGTCTGGAGACGCCGTGAAGAACGTTCTGCTTCCTGCAACATCATCCATCATGACCAGTTTGGCAGTGGGTCAGTAATGTTTTAGAGTGGCATTTCTTTGGAGGGCTGCACAGCTCTCCATGTGCTCACCAGAGGTAGACTGACTGCCATAAGGAACTAAGATAAGATTCTCAGAGCCCTTGTGAAATCCTATGCTGGTGTGTTTGGCCCTGGGTTCCTCCCAATGCAGGACAATGCTAGATCTCATGTGGCTGGAGTATGTCAGCAGTTTCTGCAAGACAAAGGTATTGATGTGATGGACCGGCCAGCCCGTTCTCCAGACCTGAATCTAACTGAGCACATCTGGGACATCAAGTCTCGGTCCATCCACCAACGCCATTTTGCACCATGGTCTGTTCAGGAATGCTTTGTCCAGGTGATTCCCCAGGAGACCATCTGCCATCTCATCAGAAGCACAGCCAGATGTTGAGGGAATTCATACGGCCACGTGGAGGCCACACCCACTACTGAGACCTCATTTTGACTTATTGAAAAATTTCTATGTCTTCTGCTGCAGCTACGTTACCTTTTCACCAGTACAGAGTTCCTCGTTTATTACAGGAGTTACGTTCTAAAAATAATCGTAATCGGTGAAATCACGGAGGCTGAATACAGACATTTATGGCAGTAAAACTCCTCACTGCCTAAATACATTTTCTCAGACACACATGAACATTTTCACCCTATTCTCTTGTTTAAATTGTCAAACCTTCATAGAAAGTAGGTCCAGGATCTTAGAATGAAAACAAAGATCTGATCGATCACAGATTTCTGTAGATCTGAAGAGCTCCACGTTTCTGTACATGAGACGCGGCACGGAGCCAATCAGGACACAGAACAGGGTGCACTGTTATTGTCATCTGATATTGTTCAGTGGGCCGGACCAAACATGGAGGTGGGCCTGATCCAGCCCGCCGGCTGTAGTTTGCCCACCCCTGCTGTAAGGAATAAAGCATTTAGAAAAAAAATGTTTTCGTTCAGGTTTAGAATGTGTTTCTGCAGTGTTCCCTTTATTTGAGCAGATTACATGGTGTTTTTGCTTTCCAAAATAAAACTAACAAAAATTAGTTACTTTTAAAGACCCACTCCAATGGAAAGGGTGTTTTTATCATGTTTAGCATTTTTCTTGTTTTTATCCGATCTGAGTATTTCTTTAGTCAAATTAGTGATGGGAATTCCAGCTCTTTTACGGCTCACTAAATAAAGCTGTCTCTTTCTGTTGTTTTGTTGCTTTATTTCTTTTATTGTCAATAACTATATAAAATGATGTACAGGATGAATAACTAATGTAAAAAAAAACGTTTTTACTCAAGCATATAATATTGCATATGCTTTTTTTGTTCCCTCCAGATCAAATACACAAGATAAGTGATAAAACAGCTGATTTCAATTTAACTTGTAATGCTAATTAAAATGTCCATAAGACCCCCTTCCCTTACAGAAAAAACACGCAAAAAAAACATTTTAATCCGTGTGCTATATTATGGGGTCCAGATGACCCCACCCTTGCATTGACGTGTCCTCTCTACCATGACAAAGGGGGATAAAGGTGAAAAGATTTCATTTATACCATGGTCCGGTTGAATACTCGATTCTGATTGGCTGCTGGGTGTGCAATAAAACCTGATAACCGCACGGTGAAAAAAGCAGTTCCGGTCACCTAGCTTAAATATTTTGTATCACTGCGCCGGCTTCTTTAAAACAAGCTTTTGCTTCATCATCTGGACGAAAACAAGCGGTAAGAGGTGAACTTTCTCTCTAAACTGATTTATTCAACCCATCAGAAAGATCAGCATATATATATCGCCGAATCTTGACTGCAGCGGTGGTGCTGCTCGACGTTTTTGATGCGCCGCATTACGTAACATATAGTAGCTTTTTGTGAGAAAAGCGATCCAAATCGGAAAAAAAAACAAGAATTAAGGACTAAACCTGGTTAATATGTATTGCTATTGTAACTGACCATGGTATAAGCGGGTAAATGGCCTTCGAAGTGTGCGTTTATTACTTTTCGTGCGTTAAAAAGTAATAAATGCACACTTCGTAGCCCATTAACCCTTACGTAAATCCATGGACACCAGTGAAGATCACAAATCATTGAAGAAAAAAGTTCAGCGCTCTGTCTTTTGGGGTCTAAATGACCCAAGTCCCAATGTTAAAGTGCCTTGGATAACACGAGGGTTAAATCTGCTTTAACAATCAATGCAACTCATGCATCAGGGGTGTTAAAAAAACATCAACAAGTCAATGTACAGAGCATCAGGGGGCATTGGGGCATGATTTGGATTTGGAGTTAAAAAATCATAACCTTGACAAAGTCAGTGCGTTGCGCCAACCCAATGAGGGACTCAGCTTTGGGCGTGTGACATGTTCAGAGACTTGAGTATCGGGTGGATTCCAAATCCAACATGGAGGATCAATTCGATTGTTGTTGTCCTGAACTTCCGTCCATTTTCTTGGCCAGCTATATCCCTTTTAGGGCCACAGAGTTGCTGGAGCTGGCCGCGGCTACTGTTAGGTGAAGGTAGGATACACAGGGGCGGCTGTAGTGCAGCGGTAGGGCTGTCAACCCTCGATCATAAGATTGCAGGTTCAATTCCCACCTTGCGCCCATGAGTCAAGACACTAAACCCCACCTTGCCTCTGGTGGAAGGTTGGCACCTGTGTTCGGCAGCAGTGTGTGACTGGGTGAATGGGTCTGTGACTGTAAAGTGCTTTGGGCCTTGAAGAAGTTAGAAAAGCACTATATAAGTATACACCATTTACCCTGGACAGGTTGCCAGGCTGTCACAGACCCTTCACACTTGCCATTGGGAAGCCCACTGGCAGGCAGAGGGGGGAGCAGCTTAGGCATGGGGATGTGGCAGCCTGCTCAAGCCTCCTGAACTTTGTGAATTTTTTTCATTATTTTCAATAATAAAATGATCCTTCTGCACATATTAGAAGAATACGATGGGATTCTTCTTAGCGAGAAGAAAGAAAATCTTTTACGGAGTCTTGTGATTCCAGTTGGGTTAAAGCCGCTGGGATTCTAAAGATGAAGCTCACAGCAGAGTGGTTCTTCATGAAAACTGCACTGAAAAGACACAAAAGTTGTTGTATTATCCTAAGAGAAATGTTGATTTGTCCAAATAAATGAGTCACTTGACATAATAGAATAAGTAATAATAATAAGTCAGCACCATGGAAAGCAGCCATCAACTGACAGACAGGACTTGAACAGAAGAAACTCTTAGAGATCAGCTTCTGCAAATTGTTCTCTTTTACGGCGATTTATATTTAAACTATTTTTTTCAAATTGTTTACATTTTCTTGATATTATAAAATTTTCAAGTTTACAATCAATCGTGTGAATAGATTTTGCAAAGATGTACGGATCTGATTTAATGTGACTTTTTATTTCATAAAACATGAAATATCTGCCACGATGTGTAATGACTTCAAATCTCCACTAGAGAGCGCTCACATGTAAATTGTAATCTTCATTGTTACTTCATGACAGGAAGTTGTCTAACATACAACAAAGATGTGATGCTTTTAGGAGAATAAAAGTTTGATCTTTAGTCTTTGAGGACAAAGGAGTTTGAATGACAGGACGGTTTGTCTTTGACTGTCTGCTCACGGATCACAACAGTTCTGCTCTTGGTCTAAAGATGCATCACTGTAACTCAAAGGTTCTGGAACAGTCCTGACATTTATATGAAAATGTATATAAAACATGTATATCAAATGCTAAATACCAAACACATATTCTGAGGAGCTTCGATGTTCTTCATTTTACTGAAGATTCCATATTAGTGTCAAATGACTTCATTTTCTTCAGAGTAAACAGTTTGATTCCTTAACAAAATGAACTTTGTACACAAAGATTTCAGGAACAATTTTTTATTTTTGTTGACTTAGTGTGATATTTTCAAGCTTTTACCTTAACCCAGAAAAATTGGGATCTAAGAAGGTAATCCATCAATTCTGTGGTTTCATCACAGGTGTGTCAATCAAAATGTGAGTCCAGCTGATCTGAGGAGAAAGACAATCAGCTGTTATGAACAGCAGCTGTGTTTCCTGCAGGAGGAACTTTTTAAGCTCCTCTTGGTTGTTGGTTTCTCATTCGGTGTCTGAAAAGATGGGAGCTGAGACGTTTGTGGCTGTTTGTGTTCTGGCTGTTTTCCTCAGCAAAGGTATGTAGGTTTATTGGAAGGATTTGGACTGCAGATGGAAATCTGTGTGTTGTCCATAAACCATCAAAGAAAACATTAAACCTTCTTTTAAACTGCGATTCTTCTCAGGTTTAAGCTTACCAGTTGCTAGAGAAACCCAGAATGCAAACCATAAAAGGATGGGAAGAAAAGCTGGTGAGAACTAATGCGAGCAAAAGTATATGCAGAAAAAATTCCTGAGTGGATGTTTACTACTATCTCTTCATTTCCTCCCAAAAGATTTGGCTTTACAGAGCGGCTTTGATCTCCTACAGTCACTGGATTCCAGGTTGGAAAATCTGGTTAAAGGTGAGAATTTGTTTAAAAAAATAAATAAATAAAAATAAAATTTAAAGAATGGTTAACACGTGGCTTGGTTTGTCTGAAAAGGCTATGACCGAAGAAACAAACACAAACGTTAAAGTTAAGTACACTGTAAAAGATGACTAATTTTGTTTTGTTAGTACAACTGGAAACCAATGAGGTGGAAACTCAAACGGCGCTCAGTCTAGACGCCGCCAGCAACCAGACTGCGTCCGACGCCGCCAGCAACCAGACTGCGTCCGACGCCGCCAGCAACCAGACTGCGTCCGACGCCGCCAGCAACCAGACTGCGTCCGACGCCGCCAGCAACCAGACTGCGTCCGACGCCGCCAGCAACCAGACTGCGTCCGACGCCGCCAGCAACCAGACTGCGTCCGACGCCGCCAGCAACCAGACTGCGTCCGACGCCGCCAGCAACCAGACTGCGTCCGACGCCGCCAGCAACCAGACTGCGTCCGACGCCGCCAGCAACCAGACTGCGTCCGACGCCGCCAGCAACCAGACTGCGTCCGACGCCGCCAGCAACCAGACTGCGTCCGACGCCGCCAGCAACCAGACTGCGTCCGACGCCGCCAGCAACCAGACTGCGTCCGACGCCGCCAGCAACCAGACTGCGTCCGACGCCGCCAGCAACCAGACTGCGTCCGACGCCGCCAGCAACCAGACTGCGTCCGACGCCGCCAGCAACCAGACTGCGTCCGACGCCGCCAGCAACCAGACTGCGTCCGACGCCGCCAGCAACCAGACTGCGTCCGACGCCGCCAGCAACCAGACTGCGTCCGACGCCGCCAGCAACCAGACTGCGTCCGACGCCGCCAGCAACCAGACTGCGTCCGACGCCGCCAGCAACCAGACTGCGTCCGACGCCGCCAGCAACCAGACTGCGTCCGACGCCGCCAGCAACCAGACTGCGTCCGACGCCGCCAGCAACCAGACTGCGTCCGACGCCGCCAGCAACCAGACTGCGTCCGACGCCGCCAGCAACCAGACTGCGTCCGACGCCGCCAGCAACCAGACTGCGTCCGACGCCGCCAGCAACCAGACTGCGTCCGACGCCGCCAGCAACCAGACTGCGTCCGACGCCGCCAGCAACCAGACTGCGTCCGACGCCGCCAGCAACCAGACTGCGTCCGACGCCGCCAGCAACCAGACTGCGTCCGACGCCGCCAGCAACCAGACTGCGTCCGACGCCGCCAGCAACCAGACTGCGTCCGACGCCGCCAGCAACCAGACTGCGTCCGACGCCGCCAGCAACCAGACTGCGTCCTTCACCTTCCTTCAATAAATTTGATTCTTTCTGAAACCTTATTCTTGTTTCCTGGGTAACCACAAACCATTTTCTAGAAATTTTAAAATGATCTAGAACAGTTGACAATTTGGTTACAATAGTTGATCATTTAGGAGGTAAAAGGATACATTTTTTTTTTCCTTAGTTTCTATTTCGTTTCATTGAGGAGCAAGACCTCAAAGGACTAGCCATGCTTGAAGCAGTTTTTCCACCCCGCTTGTCACCCACTTGTTTACACTCTCCTGCTAGTTTACGGCCCCTCACAACCCCAAGCTAACATTACTGGCGCATCAACAATTGTGAGCAATATTGAAGGTAACCGGCCGTACAGTTTTGAGGCACTTGCCATCTCACCAGGACGTACATGGATCCAGTCATCTGAAAAGGCATGAATCAGAATGGAGCGGCGCAAGGAGCTTGTGGCATTACGATTGCAGCATCTACAAAACTACAAGTTTTTTCAGCTCCACAACTACAGTATTTTTGGACTATAAATCACTTGAGTAAGTCATAACTGCCAAAGATGCACAATAAAGGAGGAAAATAATCACAAGTCGCACCTCCAGCCAATCTATACAGAAACACGTGAGTTCTACTCTGATAATCACAATACTAGAAAAATTTTTTGTTCTTTAGTTGTGGATGCCCAGTCAGTTCCCAGTGTTTGGTACAAGCCAAATGTGGCCAAAAATTTGTGCGTCAATTACATAATTCTAATGTGATGTGCTGCGTACACGATAAAAATTATACATCTGTGGTTCATGCATGGAAAGTCTGTTAGAAATTCGTGGAACGGTCGTGGAAAGTCACAAATTTGCATATGTCCTAAAAATCATGCACAACTGTGTACCATTTACGTAATAATGAACTAAATTAACCCTTGTGCTATCTTAGATGACCCCACCCTTACATTGACGTGTTCTCCCTACCATGACAAAGGTGGAAAAAGGTGGAAAGATTTCATGTAATCCATGGACACCAGTGAAGATCACAAACCATTGAAGAAAAATGGTTCAGTGCACTGTCTAGTGGGTCTAGATCAGTGTTTTTAGACCTTTTTTGAGCCACGGCACACTTTAACCTTGACAAAAATCCCGCGCCACACCAGCATCAGACTCTTCGATGCAGCAGATATCTATGCACGCAGACGTTGGAAACAAGTTCAATATATGTCAGACTTGTTCTGGAAAAGATGGACAAAAGAATATTTGCCACAACTGCAGGAGCGACAAAGAGCACTTGGGATGAAAAGGAACCTAATGCCTGGAGACATAGTGCTCATTGTGGATAGCACAGCACCCAGAAATTCATGGGTTCTAGGAAAAGTACTACAGACTTTCCCAGACAGAAGAGGATTAGTACGTCAAGTTCGAGTCAAGACAAAGACCAGCTGCTTGGAACGACCAATTACAAAGACGGTTTTACTGCTGGAGGCTGAAAACAAAAAGGAATAGCTTCATGAAGAAGTGAAGATTTCATGAATTTAAGGACTTGTGATCTTTTGAAAGACAGATACGGCTCTTGGAGGCCCATTGACTAACAAACAAAAAAAAAATGTGAAAAAAAAGAACTGAATGAATTTGTATTTTTTATGCTGATTTAATGTTTCTTTTGTGTGTGTAATTATTTGTCTATTTGCCAAATAATTAGGGGCTGGTGTGTAGGCGCCATTATCATGTTTGTATATAATTCCCTTTTTTGGTCACGTGACTAGTTAAGATCTCATTTAGGCGCACCTGTCACCTGTGTTAGTTTGGTTTGTTGGTTTGACACAGAGAGGGTGCACAGGGCCCAGTATTTTTTGTTGACCGCTTTTACACTTGATTATGTACAATACTTCAAAAGGATCGTACCACATGTGTCATCTGATGCAATAATGAAGTGGAATAAATCACGACACACAAGAAAAGTGGATTTCATGGTCATAGTTTTTGTGGAGCGCGTCGCAAACAGGACCTGTCGCAGCCTCTCTAGCGGCTCATAAGCCCGCAGCCGCTACAAGCACACTGTAGAATTTTTGTAGACTGATTAAGCCTTTTGGACAAGTGGTGAAACCAGGATGCCTAATGGTTTACAGAGGTTTTATTAAAAACGTTTTAACCCTTGTGCTATCCTAGGCACTTTAGCATTGAGAGTGGGGTCATCTGGACCCCACAAAACAGTGCTCTGAACCATTTTTCTTCAATGGTTTGTGATCTTCACTGGTGTCCATGGATTGCATGAAATCTTTCCACCTTTATCCACCTTTGTCATGGTAGGGAGAACACATCAATGCAAGGGTGGGGTCATCTAGGACAGTGTTTTTCAACCTTTTTTGAGCCACGGCACACTTTAACCTTGACAAAAATCCCGCGGCACACCAGCATCCAAAAAAATAAATAAATAAGCAGAAATTCATGGTCTCTATTGATCGACAGCCCCCCCCCCCCCCCCCCCCCCCCCGCAATCTCACGTGCATTTTGTGATAATTGTGGCCAAAAAAGCAGGAAGTTGCGGCTGTTTTTTCTAAGAGATGAAATAAAAGTTAAATTAGAAAATGTAGAAACTGTTTGTTTGTCCGTTGAGGTTTCTAGACATTTCACGCGCACTCATTGTGCGCTGGGACACTGGCCCTTTAAGCCAATGCATCATGGGAGATGTAGTGTGAAAACTGCCGAAAAAGGGCAGAAAGACTCGCGTCTGTGAGCTTCATTGTTTTGTTCACGGTCTGACACCGGACTCTGTGGAAAGCTACACCGCTAAAGACGAGCTTTAGCTGGTATTTTTGTTGGAACTGAGAGAATTTATGAGCAGAATTAAGAACAAGGAAGTGAAGACTTTAACCACTTCTGATTGGTCAGACTGCTGACATGTGATTAAGCCTTCAACAATGATTGGCGGAGACAGGTAAAGGGGCGGGACTTTCCCGCAAACCGCTATAGCTGTTATAGGTTAACAGGAGGATCTTGAACTTAATTCTGGAATCAACTGGGAGCCAATGGAGCGAAACTAACACAGGAGTGATGTGATTTCTTCTGCTAGTTCCAGCTAACAATCTAGCTGCTGCGTTCTGAACAAGCTGGAGACTTCTTAAGGAACTCTTAGGACACGCTGCTAACAAGGAGTTACAGTAATCCAGCCTCGACGTAACAAACGCATGGATGAGTTTTTCAGCATCACTCTTAGAAAGTATATTTCTGATCTTAGCAATATTCCGCAGGTGAAAAAAGGCAGTTCTGCACGCCTGAGATATGTGAGCCTTAAATGATAAATCCTGGTCAAGTAAAACCCCAAGGTTTCTAACTGTGGAATTGGGGGCTATATAAGATCTGTCCTGGGCTGCACACTGGAGTCCATGGAGGAGGTGGTGGAGAGGAGGATGTTGGCTAAGCTATCATCCATCATGGAGACCCCCTCCCACCCCCTGCACCAAACTGTAAAGGTGCTGACCAGCTCCTTCAGCACCAGACTGTTACTCCCACAGTGCAAGAAGGACCTACCGCAGGTGATGTGACGTATTAAAAAACAGATGATTGTGGCTGAGGCAATCAACTATGAACGTTTTTTAAATGTACAACACCATGTTACAGTGACACACTATGGACCCACACTGTGTTTTTCATTCATTCATTTAGTTATTTATTGTTGCAGTTGTTGTTTTCAGTTATTTTTGTTCTTATAACAGTTGTTTTGGTGTGTATTTTTAATAATTAATTTAGTTTTTTTGTTTAATTACTTTGTCATGCAGGTTGCAGATGTTCTTCGGTTTCCATTTTAATGTTGCACTGTTAAACCTGCAGGTCACTTTACTTTTGCTATTTGGATGTCTTTTTTGCTGCTGCAGACAAAAGAATTTCCCCATTGTCGGATAAATAAAGTGTTATCTATCTGTATGCAATCTTTCAAAACACAGACTACCTGAAGCCGAACACAGTGCACTGTCACACGGACTCAACTACGCCATAA
Source organism: Oryzias latipes (assembly GCF_053564925.1). Lineage (NCBI taxonomy): Eukaryota > Metazoa > Chordata > Actinopteri > Beloniformes > Adrianichthyidae > Oryzias > Oryzias latipes. Next base: position 7,950,599 of record NC_136242.1, read on the forward strand.
CCCCAAAACAGATCCCGCATGAGGAGTTCATCGTAGCCACGGAGTTAGGATGTGAAAAAATACAGGACGCAGGAGAAAAGCAGCACTTCCCAATGAAATAGCAGTCATCCTCAAAACCGCAACGCTACCACCAAGCAACGTAACCAAAAAAGAAATGGCAGTGAAATCACAATTTTACCAGCGGACAAAGGCAGAACCACAGTCATCCTGGACACAGAACAGTACGAAAAGCAAATGAAAAAGATGCTTCAAGACTGGAACACTGATGAGGTCCTGAAAATAGACCCCACAGAAGCAAAGAAGAAAAAACTCAAGACTATACTGAAACAGCTACAGGAAGAAAAGAAAATGGACAAACAAACCTACAACCACCCCATAACAACAGCCAGCATCATCCCCTGGATCTATGGCACACCAAAAATACACATACCTGAAGCACCACCAAGGCCAATAATAGACAGCATTGGATCAGTAACTTACAGCCTATCCAAATTCATTGCCGATTTACTGAAACCCCTCCTAGGAAACACAGACTACCATTGTGAGAATGCAAAACATGTTAGGTGGAGTGGAAGGATCCCAAAGCAGAGACTGAAGCCGAGGGCAGGTTGACAATTTATTCCTCAGGAACAAAAACTAAATCAGACAGGACGCTGAATTCACGGAGCTAGACTGACATACTGAACAGGTGCTAAGAGCCACTGAATAATAATAATCCGGCAAGGAGCAGTAACAGGCTCAGGCTTTTAAAGACAATGATGAAATGAGGATCAGGTGTGCAGTGTAGAGAGGCACCAGGGAAAAGGTCAGCCACGCCCCCCTGCTCACACTGATCATAACAAAACAGCTGGCAGAAGAAATTAAAAAACATAAAAATGGAAGCAAACGAAATATTAATTTCACATGGCGTGGTATCACTATTCAATAAGATTCCAGTAAAAGCCACACTACAAACAGTGCAGGAACAGTTAACAGCAGACAAATCTGTAAAGAAATGTACAAATCTCACGGTTAACGACATTGCACAACTACTCCGTTTGGTCGCTACATCCACCTATTTTCAATTTCGCAACACCATCTACAGAAAAAAGAAAGGCTTTCCCATGGGGGAACCACCATCAACCACAATGTGGAGCTTCTTCATAGAAGATCTGGAGAGGAAAGCAATAACATCTGCAACGGAGCACTGCCGTCCAAACCTATGGAAACGCTACGTTGATGACATTCTGGAAAAAATCAAAACCGGACACACACAGCAGATCACAGACCACCTGAACACCATGGACGATACGGGACAAATCAAGTTTTCACATGAAGAGGAAAAAGACAACTCCATCAACTACTTGGACATAAACATCACTCACACAGATAAAGGGACATAAAAATAAAAGTGTAAAGGAAACCAACCTCACACAGACCAATATTTACTATGGACATCAGAACACCCTACCACTCACAAAATATCCGTAGTCAGAACTTTATTTGACCACGCAGAACTGGTAACAGATGAGAAGGACAAAAAAGAAGAGGAGGAACACATACAAAATGCTTTAATCAAGTGCCAATACCCTCAATGGGCCATAAAAAAGGGGACAAAAGCAGGTGGAGCGGAGGAAATACAGAGAAACAGAGGAGAAAAAACAGACGAAGACAGAACACAAAGGACTGGTCAAACTGGCATGCATCAGAGGAATAACCGAACGCATCCAAAGAGCCATAAAAAAAACATCACATCAACACCCCTGTCAAACCGTGTAAAAAACTCAGGAAACTACTGGTTCACCCAAAAGACAAGATTGAACAAAACAAGAAATGCATCATCATTTACGAAATACCATGTCACACCTGCAACATAACATACCTCACAGAAACATGACGAAACTTCATCACAAAAAAAACCCCAGAATATCCAAAAAGAATGCAAAAAGGAAACAAAGAAGAGACTAACAAGAGCAGGATGACAACATGCTTCTCAAGAAAAAAACATGAAATCAGCCAGAACGGACCACTGCAAGCAAGAAAATCACAACATGGACTGGGAAAAGGCCATATTCCTCCGCACTGAAGACAACAGACGCAGATGGATCTTGGAGGCGGTGGAGATCTGAAAGCGAGCCCACACTTCCATGAACCGGAATGAGGAGGCCTTCCTGCTGTCTCATACCTAGAGCAACATCCTCCAGCAGCAAACAGACAAGGGGCGCAGTCACCTGTCAAACTTTGACAGGTGACTGTGCCTCTGTCACAGTCATCTGTTTTTATATATGTCATATCACTACCTGATCTGATATCTGATGACCACTATGACGAAGACCGAAGACGTCTGTCGAAACATGTCAGGTTAGTGAAAAAACACGACCGTGTCTGATAAATGAAGAGCCTAAGAAGTCTGCTTTTTTGTTTGTACTGGCAGAATTGGAATGTGAGTCAAATCTAATTTGGGCTTATGAGTCAAAAAAATTGGGAGCTTTACTGCTAAATTCAGTTTTGTGAATACAATCCTTGGCTAGTAAAATCAGGAGATTTATTTCATAAAATTGAGACCAAATAAGATGTTTTGGCATGTTTAAGATAAAATATGTGTAAATTTTATTTTCTTCAGATTTGTTAATTTGTCCAAAATTTTTATAGTGTACTTACAAGTCCAAAAAATATGCATCGACATTTCCTCAAATTGAAAGCAGAAAGAACAGTTTTTAGCAATATTTTTTTTTAGCCTTTGCATGTGCTGATTTGTTGGATAAAACCTGTGAATGACCTTGAATGAAACCTCTTTCACTTTGTTGTTTATTAGATATTTGTTTGGAAAAAGCCAAACCTTTTCTAAACAAATATGACCATGAAGTGACATCCAGAAAGTTATAGCTGGGGATTCCTGCTATAACAGTCTTCGGACGGCTTTGTTTTGATTTGTCAGAGTTGAGAAGCAGAAGTTCACAAGAGACAATGAAGCCAGATGGATAAACAGTATGTTTGCAACTCAACCTACGAAAGTGTACGCTCAGTGGCAGGGTCAAAACAGCCGATCAAACCCACCAAGGCTAGAAACTGAACAGTACTGGTAAAGTATATGGGAGAAAAAGACAGCACATGACAGCAAGCCAGTGGCTGGTCTCTCTGAGAAAAGAACATTGCATCCTCCCAGAACAGAACACAGTAACCATTACAGTGGCAGACATCCAAGAAAGAGTCTCAGGAATGTAGATTGGCCAGCACTGGGCCCTGACGTGATTCATGGATACTGGCTAAAGAAACTCCCGGCACTCTATGAGCGCCTGGCACGAATCACAAATGAACCAGCTGCTAAGAAATGGGACTCACCCTGATTGGCTAACGGAGGGGCAAACGATCCTGATCCAGAAGGATCTCTCAAAGGGGGCAGTCTTATCCAACTACCGGCCACTGACCTTTCTCTCCACAACATGGAAGCTCATGTCAGGCATCATTGAGATGAATAGGCACATGGATCAATACATGAGCAATGCACAGAAGGCCATTGGTAGAGACTCCAGAGGAGCCAAATGCCAACTCCTGGTTGACAAAACAGTCACTCAAGACTGCAGGTCACTACACACCAACCTGTGCACAGCCTGGATTGATTACAAAAAAGCCTATGACTCAATACCACACACCTGGATAACTGAATTCTTGGAGCTGTACAACATCAACAGGACTCTAAGAACCTTCATAGGAAACTCCATTAAGCTGTGGAAAACCACGCTTGAAGCCAATGGTAAGCCGCTTGCACAAGTGTCCTTCAAATGCGAGATATACCAAGGTGATGCTCTGTCCCCACTGCTGTTCTGCAAAGGTCTGAACCCCCTCAGCCAACAAGACTGGGACCAACAACAGTAACCTCCTCTACATGGATGACATCAAGCTATATGCTAAGAGTGAGCATGACATTGACTCCCTTATCCACACCACCAGGATCTACAGTACTGACATTGGGATGTCATTCGGGCTCAAGAAATGCAGCCGGATGGTCACAAAAAGAGGCAAGGTAGTCCACACAGGCGGGGTCTCACTCCCAGAAGGAACAATAGCAGACATTGAGGACAGTTACAAGTACCTTGGAATTCCGCAGACAAATGTCAACCTGGAACAGGCAACAAGGAAAGCTGCAACAGCTAAATACCTCCATCGAGTAGGGCAAGTCCTGAGAAGCCAGCTCAATGGCAAGAACAAGACCCTGGCAATAAACAGCTATGCACTGCCAGTTATCAGATACCCTGCAGGAATAATAAGATTAAGAAATAAGAAAGGAAGAGATACAGACCACGGATGTTAAGACCTGAAAGCTCCTCACCATACATAGAGGGTTACATCCCAAATCCAGCACCCTGAGACTGTATGCTAGTCGCAAGGAAGGAGGCCGAGGACTAGTGAGTGTAGAAGCCACTACCCAGGATGAAACATCCAAGATGCATGAGTACATCAAGCTCAAGGCCCCATCTGACAGTGTGCTCAATGAATGTCTCAGGCAATGGAGAGCAGAGGATACAGTGCTGGAGGACAGATCCTCATGGGAGGACAAACCCCTGCATGGGATGTAGTACGGGACCATAAGTGAAGTGGATGATATCAAGAAGTCCTACCAATGGCTAGAAAAGGCTGGCCTACAGGACAGCACTGAAGCACTCATCCTGGCAGCTCAGGAAAAAGCCCTGAGCACCAGAGTGATGGAGGCTCAGATCTACCACACCAGACAAGACCCAAGGTGTAGACTGTGCAAAGAAGCGCCTGAAACAATCCAGCACATATCTGCAGGGTGTAAAAATCTGGCAGGGAAGGCATACATGGAGCGCCACAATCAAGTGGCTGGAATAATGTACAGGGACATGTGTGCAGGATATGGACTGGAAACCCCAAGGTCAAAATGGGAAATACCTCCGAAGGTGGTAGAGAATGAGAGAGGAAAGATCCTGTGGGACTTCCACATCCAGACTGATAAAGGGTAATGGCGAACCAACCAGACATTGTAGTGGTGGATAAAGAACAGAGGAAAGCCGTTGTGGTAGATGTGGCAGTGCCAAGCGATGGGAACATCAGGATGAAGGATCATGCACACATGTTCCTGTATATTATTCCAGCCACTTCTTTGTGGCGCTCCAGGTGTGCTTTACCTGCCAGCATCTTACAACCTACAGCAGGGGTGGGCAATTCCAGGCCTTGAGGGCCGGTTGCCCTACACATGGCTGATTTCCTGGTTCAGGTGTGTCTAGCCAATCAGAACATGCCAGAGCAGAGTATGAAGGAAGACATTCAGGAATGTGGCCCTCAGTGCCCACCTCTGCCCTGTAGTTATGTGCTGGATTGTTTTAGGTGTCTCTTTGCACAGCCTACACCTTGGGTCTTGTCTGGTGTGGTAGAGCTGGTGTGTACATGTGAGTGTGTGTGTGGTCCTGCAATAGGCTAGAGTCCTATTTAGGGTGTATCCTGATTTCACACAACAGTTGCTGGATTGGCTCCTCCAGCAACCTGACCCTGAAAGGGATTCAGCAGGTTCTGAAGATGGATGCCTGGTCCGGAAACTCCTCAACTTCAGCTCCAAGCATATCCCCTCATGATCCACTTAGCAAAACAGGTGCAAAGGAGGATGGTGATTGGTGTGACTATGTGAGTGTGGCCTGAGCTTTCATTGGGTTGTTGGTTGTTCACTGTGAACGCTTCTTTTTTTGAAAGAAATGAAAAATAATAATGTTGCTTGGTAAAAAAGGAAAAGTCCTGATTGTGCAGAAACCTTTTTGTGACCTAAACACTTGTTAATGACTTCTTACCAGCATCCATTAAGTGTGTTTAAATGAGGCTGTCAAGAGCTAAGGCTGTCCCCCCCACCTGCTGTGTCCCCAACTTTCATCACTTCTGCTCCCTGGTGCCCCTGACTAAAGGCTGTGCACAAAGCCCTGTACTTCACTCTCCACACAATAAGAAGGCAAAAAATGATTTAATGTTTAATTTGGGTGACCTAAGTTCTGAAAATGGCAAAGGCGGTTTGGGTTGTAGAACAGAAATGATACAATCCATTAAAGCGATCAACAAGCCCATGTTGAGAAAGACACATTTTCTATGGAAGGGGGAGTGAGATCTAAAATTTCAAGAGCTTGTGTGGGATTGGCCAATTCAAACATTGACTTCCATAAGGAGAAAAATAGGATTTTCTTTTGCTTCTGGGTCATGTGATATAAATTAACTCAGGATACTAGGAAAGTTGCTGCTCAAACTTGACACGCACCCGTCTCCAGCTTCAAATTAAAGGTAAGTCAGCTCTGATTTCCCCTCAGTTATGGATGTTTTTACATAAAAAAATGTGCACTTCAGACATTTAGCTTTAGTATATTTTAACTTCGAGTAATTATTATTTAAATATGCTATGAAGCAACCACTTATGTGTTCTTGGTGACTATCAAAAATTCTTATTTTACAGATTTGAAAAACAGAGATGGCGGTGTATTCCAGGCTATTCCAAATATATGTTGAAGTTTTCTTGGGCAGAACACTGAACCATTTGAAGGAAAGGACTTTGAGTAGAGGGTTGCTTAGTGAAAGCCAGCTGTTTGAGGTTTTAGCTTTTTCCCAACGTAACTGGCAACTCTCGTGTATTTTCCCACAAAAAATGTAAGCAGATTCCTCATTAAACATCAGTTCTGACCCAGCATACTCCAGGAGTCTGACCAATTTACACATCTGTTTCCAAAGGATAAAAAAAGGTTGTTCAATGACAAGTAGCCAACAACAAAAATCTCTGCAGCTGAATATTAACATTAAAAAAAGGAAATAATAATTCATCAAATAATACCAGGAATAGCACTATAAATTGTTAACAATAATAACTTCCCTACAAACACTCAGGGCATTTTTCTCTTCTGTGCTAAATTTCGGTGTGCAATTATCATAGGAACAGTGCAATACTCCAAGAAACATGATGTATCACACTGATATATCTTCCTGTCATAATCACACTGTAAACGGCTGGCCCGGGACCATAGACACAAATTTAGTTTAATCCCTGAGCTCAAATGGCTATAAATATATCCAGAATCCTGAATCCTCTTGAAATCTTTAGCAATAATGGCTAATAAACAATCAGGGTTGATTAAAAATACTTAAATCTTTCTACGGCTCTTCGTTTACAGCAGAGATGTCATAATCAGGAGGAAAAAAATAACTGGAGGAGGTTAATTAATGGTTTTGTTTCTAAACTGATTGACTGAACAGCTGCATTTTCTTTTGGCCTGTCATCTAGTTTAATAATATTCCCATTTGTTTCACTGTCACATTGATACATTCATTACTGGTCTGGAGATGTTTTAACATTTGCTTTCGTTTTTTATGTATAGATTTTTTTGTTGTTTATTATTATAAACAAACATCCTGACAAGAAGTCCATTTTTGATGATTGCATTTCTTTATGCATTTTAAGGAGGTGCCTCATTTATTTTAAGTTTAGATTCTTGGCTTTTTTCTCTGTCTTACTCTATTTTTAGAAAGGGTGGTGAATGTCTTGTATAAGGTGCATGAACAGAGTCTGTCAGTGGTTTCACAGTGATCCTCTGGAGGACAGGCTCTTCGTAACACGAATGTCCTGAGGGGACAACTGGACCCACATCCTTCTACCAAATTAGCTCCAAAGCTCTGGTGCAGCGTGGCATTGATGCTAAACTCAGAGTTGTGTTTCTAAGTGGAGGTATTATTTTCAAAGACAGGGCATGGCATTTAGCATTAGAGAGAGGGCTTTCTGTTGTGGATGAAAGAGATTATTCCTTCCACTTTTTTCCAATTCTAAAATGCAAAATGTCACATTTTCTCCAAGGTTTTGAAGCTCTAAAAACATCAAGATGTCAGAGTGAGTAAATCTGCCTCTTACTTCTTTCCTTTACTGCCAACTCAGCAAACATGTCAAAGGAACCACTTTTTTATGCGTACCTGAAAGCATTCCATGTCAGAATATTTTAAAAACTCTATTGTATCAAATCTTTAAGGAAAAAGATGTCTTCAAGTCGGAAGCATCAACTGAAGGTAAGCCATGCTTTCACATTTCCGCAATAAGAGAAAAAAATGTGCTTCCTGGTGAACTTAGGTAGGACAATTTTCAGGTGTACTTGATAAGACGTGAGAGACAAACTGCTGCTGAACAAGGTTGCGTCTGTTTGGAGATTTGTGTGATGCTGTTGTTTTGTGTCAGAGTTTGATGCTGTCCATTGCCAAAGGCATACTTGAGGAAGAAGACAGAGAGCGAGAGGAGGAGAGAGAGAAGTATATGGCTGAGTGCTGTCCACCCCTAGCTATGCCTCGAACTCTACAGGAGCTTCAGGTGAGTGGCAAACCAACAGCAGAGCCCCCGCAGCCCCCGGAGGGGGGTGGGGGGTGTAATGTGCAGTATGCATAATTAGAACTGGGAGTGTTATAATTATTCAAACAATGCTGAAAAAGTGCATGCAAATCTCTTTTGACTGTAAAGTGCTAACAAACAACAAACCTATATTTATGTGATGACGTGGGGCAAAAAAGCATTTAGTCAGCCACCAGTTGTGCAAGCAGTTAGAAAGTTAAAAAGATGAGAGGCCTGTAATTTTCATCGTAAATACACTTATATGATGAAAGACAGTATAAGGGGAAGCAATCCAGAAAACCATCCATCCATCCATCTTCCTCCGCTTATCCGGGACCGCGTCGCGGGACCGGGACCAAAAAAGCACACTGTAGAATTTTTGTAGACTGATTAAGCCTTTTGGATATGTGGTGAAACCAGGATGCCTAATGGTTTACAGAAGTTTTATTAAAAACGTTTTAACCCTTGTGCTATCTTAGGCACTTTAGCATTGAGAGTGGGGTCATCTGGACCCCACAAAACAGTGCTCTGAACCTTTTTTCTTCAATGGTTTGTGATCTTCACTGGTGTCCATGGATTGCATGAAATCTTTCCACCTTTATCCACCTTTGTCATGGTAGGAAGAACACATCAATGCAAGGGTGGGGTCATCTAAGATAGCACAAGGGTTAAAGATCTTTTAGAGACCATTACAAATCTAATTTGTGACTGTATGTTCAAATAAAATGAACATCATGTCTATAAACGTGTATCAGTTCTGTTACAAATCATACACTATCGTTGTTGTTCTGAATATTTAGTATTAATAATATAATCCGAACATGTTGTATCAGAAAATTATTCCAGAATAATTTTTAAACCACTTGAAAAACTGGCCCAAAGAGACAAAACTGGTGGCCCACACGGAATAGACGGCTCACTGAACCCGCACAGCCCAAATGTTTACAAAAATGTTTTTCTACAGCCATGATGTAGCAAACATTTAAAACAACACCCAAGGGTAAAGTCATGGGGATGTAGGTGAGACGCACGCAGGTCATTCACCCCCCCCCCCCCCCCCCCCCCCCCCCCCTAAATCCTGTGGACTGTGCCAGGGACGCATGGGTGCTGTTCACATGATAAGTGCATGCTAGTTGCATGTAGTCTAACTGTAAGAAACTAATCAAAAATTGGAGAATCAGAGTGTTGTTTGTGTGGGCATCCTACGGACATCGTGCAAGCACTTTTTTTTTTTTTTTAACTTGTCTTGTCCAACAGCTAGGCAGGCAGATGAGAGCTGAGGGCCTCTTGTGTTGGACATATTTTACTTTAACAAGAGGGGTTATTAATCTTGAGACAAACCAAAGGCATGACTGAATAAACCCCTTTTGTAATTGAGGCCAAACTTTATTAATTTCAACCATGTTTGTAAATCTTTGGTGTTGGACCGGACGGAAAATGAAAGAAGGGAAGAAGAGAGAGGGATGTTAGAGGGGGGGGGGGGGTGATAGTGAGAGGGGGAGGTAAGACCATGAAGCAGCATAAAGCAGCAAGTTTACTGGTTGTTTATCATTACGGTAAGGTTCAAATGTAGTACAAAAAGGGCGGGGCCTGTCCACACACACTCAAATGTTATCAACACACCTGCTAGCTGCAAAAATGTCCACATGTCAACATGTACACAAAATAGATAGTGTTCACAAACCCATACCTGTGCCTTTAAACCAACTAGTGTGAAATCTTTCATTCATTCAATCATGCAAACTATTAGTGCAAAGGTGAGCTAACACCTGTGCTCAGGTGAGTGTTTATGTTCTTCTAAAATGGATGGTGGAATGTGAAAAGAAGGAGGAGGAGCGCCCAGCCACCCCCACACCCAGACCCCCGCCGCAGCAGCAGCGGCAGCCGGAATCCCCCCAACGCCACACGGGAACAGGCAGGGAACAACCGCCCCCCGGGCGACCAAGACCGCCACCCAGGCCAGGGCCAGCAGGACCGCCGCGAGGCCCCCAGAGCCAGAGAGCAGGGAGGCGCGGAGGGAAAGAGAGCGCCGCCCCAGCCCAACCAGGAAAGCAGCCCCCCCGCCGCGCCGGGAGAGCCCAACGCAGGGCCCCACCGAAGAAGGACACCCACAGCCCCAGACGAGCAACCCACCACCACCCAGGAGTTCCGGGCATCCCCCCGCCCCAACCTTAGGTACGAGCCAGGACCCCCCCCAAGGGAGTCCCTCTCTGCACTCCAAGCAGCCACCCACCCGGCCCACAGTTGGTCCAGGGAGGAGCAAGGCAGGGGCCCGCCGCCCCCGCCCAGGAGGGGGGAACCCCGGAAAAAAAGGGGGCCCACAATGGGTGTTGTAAGTATGGCCCGACCAGGCTCGGCCACTGTTGGAAGTTTGGCGGGGCCCAGCGCTCAGGGGCAAGGACCAGGACCCACCCCCCAGGGACACGAACACCCCCGGCTCAGGTGTAATGTGAACCCCCCCACCGTGCGGAGAGAGCACCGCCGGGCCCAGAAAGCCGGCACCCAGGGGACACGGCCGCCGTCGCCGTCGCACCCCCCACCAGGGAAGGGGTAGGGGACAGATGGACCCTTCCTTGCAAAATGTGTGTGCGTGTATGTGTGTTTGACAGGGTGTGTGTGTGCATGTGTGTGTGTTTATGTTGGAATGTATATATTGAAGGGGGATGGGTGTGTGTACTAAGGGGGGTGCAGTTAAAATTGGCGAGTAGGGTACTAAGGGGACATCTCCTGATTACTCACAGTGATGTCCCCTCACCCTCCCCACCAAGGGGCCCTAAATGTCTAAGGTGCGGTTAAAATTGGCGGGTAGGGTGCTAGGAGGACATCTGCTGCTTGCTGGCAGTGATGTCCAAGCACCCCCCCTACCAAGGACCCTACTTGTCTAAGGTGCAAATAAAACCGAAAGAGGGGGGGCCCACTCCATATGGCAACCATAGGAGGGGGGCCACTGCCAAGTAGCTCCCCCCCAAGGCGCATCGCAGGCTAGACCCCCCACCCCCTCACCCTAATATGAGGTTATATGAGGAAGGGGGTAAGTTGGGGACAGCTGGTCGACTGTCTCCCGGTGGTCAAACAACTGTCCCCCAGCCCCCCCCCCAGCAAAGGGGCCAGGCCCACCCAGCCCAGGGGCCCCACCCCCGGAGGCGCCGACACCCCAGGCCCGGCACCACCCACCCCCCACACAGAGAGAGGGGAGCCAGAAAGCGTCCCCCCCCCCCCCCCCCCCCCCCCCCGGAGCAAGCCCAGGCCCCCACCCCCAAACGCCGGCCCTAGAAGAGCTCTGGTCAAGCCTTGACGGGACCGAGGCAACCAACCAGCCGAGGCAACCACCGATTGCCTCAGCGGAGACCCCAACCCGTCAGCCCCCCCGCCCCGTACCAACAATGGGCCCCCCCTCCCCCCCAGAACGCCCCCCCGCAGCCGAAGCGGATGATACCCAGAGCGACCGGGGGCCCCGAGAGGGTTGTCCCGTCCCAGAGCCAGGGAAGGGCCGATCCCCGCCCCAGGTGCAGATGGGCAGCCCATCCAGCGCCGCTGGGCCCCCCCCCCCCGAGCAGGGCCCTCCGCCAACCCCCCCCAGCACAGGCAAATGGACCACTCCCCCAAGCCAAGCCAGACCACCACCCCACCCCCCCACCACGCACCCCCACACCCAAGCCCAGAGGACCACGCAGCGCCCCAGCCCACCCCACCCAGGCACCAGACCCGACCCCCTGACCAACGGAGCCCCCACCGCCCCCGCCAGGCACCGGAGGCCCCGACCCCCACCCCAAACCTCGGCAGAAGGGCAAGGAGCAGCGACGACCAAGCTCCCCACCCCCTAAGTCATGGAGTCAACCACAGGAGACCAGAGAGACTGAATTCTTTCAAAGTTACATGAACTTTGGGCAGTTTAAAGGTGTTTAGACAGAGTTCTGACCAGAAGCTTTCATCTGTGCTGATGCTCAAATCTGCATCCCATTTTTTTGTTGGAAGGGCAATATTGTTATCTAAATTACATAAAAGTTTGTATATTTTGGAGAGAGTTCTATTCATTGAAAAATTAATCAGAGTGGTGACTACATCTGGTAGCTTTAAATCGTCGTCTTTATATTTATATTTTTTAGCAATACTTGATTTAAGTTGCTGATATTCCAAGAAGTTATTTATTCCATGTTTGTCTTGAAGTTCCTGGGGAGTTATGAATCTTCTATCAATAATTACGTGCTCTAGTTGTTTTATGCCCCCTGCTTGCAAAGCTGGGAAGTGAATCATTTTTTTGTTAATAAGGATGTCCGGGTTGTTCCAGATGGGTGTCATTTTGCACGGTTGAATTGATGATTTTGATATTTTGAGAAATTCCCACCAGGCTGTTAAAGTGGCGTTTATATTAATAGTTTTGAAACAATCCTGTTTTTTAACTGTTTGCCTAATAAATGGTAGCTCTGACAGGTTGATCTTTCCACATAACGCTTGTTCCAAGTCTAACCATGAGTTGGTTTCTGGATTATTTTTTGACCATTTTAAGATGTATTGTAATGGATTTGCAAGAAAGTATTTGTGGAAATTAGGTAATTCTAATCCTCCACAGCTTTTTGCAGATTTTAAAGTTTTTAGACTGATTCTTGCAGGTTTATTGTTCCATAAAAAGCTTGATATGGATGAGTCTAATGTTTTGAACCATTTTAATGGCGGTTGTGTGGGAATCATTGAGAAGAGATAATTAACCTTGGGTAAGATTTTCATTTTAACCGTGGCTACCTTGCCCATAAGGGACAGAGGCAGGTTGGTCCAGCGTGTTAGATCGTCCTGTATGCTTTTCAGTAATGGGGTGTGGTTTAGCTGCACCAGTTCTGATAGTTTGGGGGAAAAGTAGATACCCAGATATTTGATATTTCCTGTTTTAACTGGAATTGTGAGTTCCATATTCCTGTTGAGTGGTAATAAAACAGACTTATTTCAATTGATGGAATAGTCTGATATGGAGGAGAATTCATTTATGATCATTGCTGTTTCATTTACAGAATGTAAATTCCTTAAAAACAGTAATATGTCATCCGCATAAAGACTAATTTTATGATGGCTGTGTTTGGATTTTATTCCTATAATTCTCTCATTCTGTCTTATTATCGTGCAAGCACTTACGTGCACACCATGTGCATGCGGCATTGGCGGGCAGTCAGTAAAGAGCCAGCACACACACCTTACTAACCACTAGAGTGTGGCATAAAAGCACTAGACGACAGCATCACCCGTACATCAGAGACGCATGTATGCAAATCCACTTCAAAATACACTTTAAACACAACAATGGTAAGTTCCTGTCAGAAGTCAGACTTGTGTTTTCCCTTACTGAATGCATTTCATCTCCCAGCAACCCCAGCGCTCACTTCCCAAATGCTGCACGCCTGACTCTCATTCACTCAATCAACCACAGCATACTAAAGCTCTGCACTGAGTGATTCTCAGTAGGAAGTATTGTTTGTGCCACTCTGCCTTCTTTCCCGGTCGGTGTTTATGGATCTAATCTTCTGTCTCCTGACCCTGTTTCTGACTCTGTTTGCCTGCCGACTGCCCTGACCCTCACATAGACTCTGACCACCCTGTCTGTCTCTTCTTTGATGATCTCATGCCTGTTGTTGACCCATGCCTGCCTGACCATGATTTAGCTTTGTGGACTTTTAGCTGAGCTCATGAACCTGCCTGTTCCTGTGACAGTTCCATTTTCATGACGTCCCTACAAGATGAACTGCAAGACACACTTTCACTTACTTAAGATGCAGCCACTTCTCTATACGACCCTCCACGCGCCCGGACAACCCAAAAGCCCAGATCCCCTGTATAGATCAACCCCCTTATGGTTGCATGAGACTAAAGCTTAACATATGTTCTCAATGTTAAGAAAACCACTATCATCACTGACAACCCTTCTGACCCACTGCACCTACATGCCGGTGTCAGGGAAGCGTTTTTGTTTAGTTTAGTTTAGTTTTTTTCAATGACCTGAAATACATTCACAAATGCATGTTCTTTGTCTCAGGAACTCTGCCGGGAGATCCACCACAAGATTGATGTGACTGATGAAGAGCGATACGATCTGGAGGCTAAAGTCAACAAAGCCAATAAAGAGGTAGATTAATCTTAACGGGAGCTCACCGTGAAGTAAAGTATCATAGTAAAATAAATGTCTATCATGATCCTGCACTGTATAAATCAACCTATAAAAACTACCCAAAAAATGTGAGGTAACAATTTGCATCTGTTATGACTGATCATATTCAGCTGCATTTATTGGGTAGACTGCCTGAAGTATATTATAATTTTCTTTTCGTTGATCGATTTATTTGTGTTAACTATATTAAACGGTAAATGTTTTATACTTATACAACGCTTTTCTACCTTCCTTGAAGGCCCAAAGCACTTTACAGTCACAGTCCCATTCACACATTCACACAATGATGGCAGCTCTGGTACCAACCTATAACCACCAGAGGCAAGGTGGGGGTTTACTCTCTTGCCAAAGGACACATCAACACATGGGCAGGCAAGGCAGGAACCCAACCTGCAATCTTCCGATCAGAGGTCGACTGTCCTGTTGCTGCACCATGGACTAAAAATAAACTAGTGCCTATTAAGAAAAAGGACTCACCCTGCCATGCAGTGTTTTGGGGTTTGATTCTTTGACCTCTGCTGCTCAACCTCTACATGCATCCTGTGGGCCAGATCATGCACACTAATACCATTTCAAATTGCAGTTAAGAAAACTCACCTTTAAACATGTCTGTTACCAAAAGGCCATAACTCATCAGGATCTCTGCCACTGTTCAGGGCAGCCAAACTTCTGAATGCAACCAAACTTCCCTGTTATGGACATTTGGCTTAAAAAAAAAGACAAGAACATTTGAACTTGGTTGTCTCCTTCAGGTTAGACTGCTACTCTTCTAAAGAGACTGCCAGAAAGCTGTAGCTTAGTCAGAATGATTCTGCCAGAACCAGGAGAACTGACACTGGTTGCCAGTTAAAATAAAATTCATTGAAGTTCTGCTCCGGCTGCTCTCTCCCAGTTTATTATTCACTGCAATAACCAATCAGCTGGGAGAATTTGGCGTCAGTGAAGCAGCTTTTAACTGCTCTGCTGCTCACAGATGGAAGTGGCTTCCTAACAAAGTCAAAATGTTCTGCACCTTTTTTTTGTTTTCAGTCTAACAAAAAACGTTGCTCTTTTCTGATATTTTTGTTTAAAATATTGCACTCTTACAGTTTTTTCCTTAATATTTTTACTATATTATTTTTTCTAATGCTGCCAAAGCTTACTTCTGAATTGGAGTGGAGGAAGTCCACCTCAAGTACCTCAAGTCTCTGATTGCTGTGGGAGCGTCTTGGCTGACACGTCTCTGCAGCATCTCATGGCAGTCAGGAACTGTACCACTGGACTGGCAGACAGGGGTGGTGGTTCCCCCTTTTAAGAAGGAGGACTGGAGGGTGTGTTCCAACTAATGAGTGATCACACTCCTCTGCCTCCCTATGAAAGTCCATGCCAGGGTACTGAGAGGAGAATCCATCCAATAGTCGAACCTCAGATTCCGGAACAACAGTGTGGTTTCCATCATGGTTGTGGAAGAGTGGAGCAGCTCTACACCCTCTTCAGGGTGCTGGAGGGTTTGTGAGAGTTCGCTCATCTAGTCCACTAGTGTTTTGTGGATTTGGAGGTGGTCAACTGCATCCCTTGTGGTGTCCTGTGGAAGCTGTTCTGTGCTGGTTTGGGAACCATAGGATTTTATATTTGCTCTTTGCAGATGGTGTTGTTCTATTGGCTTCATTGTAACAGGACTTCCAGCATGCACTGGAGCAGTTTTGCGGCTGAGTTTGAAGCAGCTGGGATGAGAGTCAGCACTCCCAAGTCTTAGGGAATGGTTCTCGACCGGAGAAAGGTAGTTTACCCTCTCTGGATGGTTGAAGTGCTCCTGCCCCAGGTTGAGGAGTTAAAATATTTTGGGGTCTTGTGCATATAACTACTGAGTGCCTCTTTGGGGGGGGGGGGGGGGGGGGGGGGTTCGGGCATGTCCCACTGGGCGGAGGCACCGGGGAAGACCCTGGACACAATGGAGAACAGCTGGCCTGGGAACGCCTTGGGATCCCCTCAGACAAGTTGGTGGAAGTAGCCAGGGAGAAGATAAGGGAGAGAAGGGATGGATGGATGGATGGATGGATTGCCCCTAGTGCGGGGGTCGGCAAACCGCGGCTCAGGAGCCTCATGCGGCTCTTTAGCGCTGCCCTAGTGGCTCCCTGGAGCATTTTCAAAAATGTTTGCAAATGTAAAAAGATGGGGGAGAGAAATATATTTTTTGTTTTAATATGGTTTTTTGTAGGAGGAAAAACAAGACACAAACATTCTTAACGTTTTCTAATGCTGTAAGAATGTGTAGAATAAATATTAAATTTCAACATTTCTGTCAAAGAAGATTTGCGTCAGAGTCTGCGACACACGTTTCTACCAGCAGGGCAGCGGACCGCTAGGCAGGTGGCTGATGGAAATCGAACCACCGTCAGTTCCGTGCATTGCTTGATGACGTTTAAAGCGAATATTCCGATCTCCTGCTACACAACAAAGTCCGATGGCTGTCCAGGGATGACGTTTTGCGTCCCTTGTCGTCTGTTTAAAACACGTGAAAACATTCCTGAAAAGTAAAGACTTGAACTACCCGGAACTGGAAGATACTCAGTGGCTCGAAAAGCTGCACTTTTTGGTGGATATGACTGTGGCAAGCCACCTAAACGAGCTGAATGAAAGTCTGCAGGCGCAGCAAAAACTTGAAGCTGTTTTGTCACTCGAACGCAAGCTGATTGTCTTTACCTATGTACAGCGAAGAAGAGAAGAGGATGTCGCTGCGTGGCTGCGTTTTACTCTTGCACCGACTTGCTTGGCATTTGCGCAGAAATCAAACTCAACTGTATTAATTTGATTTTAAATACTTTACCTTTTCAAGAGGCTGCTGTTTTCTTTTTTTATAAATGCAGGCTGCGTTTTATTGCACTCTGTTTAGTTCCCAGAGGGGCACGTCATGCAAGTTCCCTTTTGTTGTTTTTGTTCGAATCCTCAAAATAAAAATTGGATTTCTTTTATTGCATTTCTTTAATTTTATGAAAGCAATGAAACATAATTCATTAATATTGTAATGAAGTTAAACTTGCGCAACGGAGCAGTCACGTGACGCGTCGTTCTCCGCAGAATGCACTGCAGGGCAAATAGAAATTTAATCATTAATGCTCATTATGTATTTGTAGCAACTTAGTCATTTTGATAGCAGGCTAAAAGAGTTAATAAAGATACATATTGCATGCGCTGCCTTCATTATAAGGTTTAAATAAGGCTTTTAATATTTTGCGGCTCCAGACATATTTGTTTTTTGTTTTTTGGTCTAAAATGGCTCTTTCAACATTTTGGGTTGCCGACCCCTGCCCTAGTGCTATAGATATAGAGCTGCTAAGCCTTTTACCTCCATGTGGCAAATTTACAAACAATTTTAACAGGACTGTGGTCCATCAGTGGCTCATATCCTTAAATGTTTTTTTAAACTTAGAACTTCATGAAAGGTTTTAATGCTTGGATCATCCCCAGTGTTCTGCTCTGAAGTATTCATAAGTGAGAGCAGTTCTTTAAAATGTTCTTGTTTTGCTGCCGCCTGCATAACTGTCATTCGTATTGTTTGGACATTCTTCGGATTAGTATAGAGGCAAATTCTTATTCTCTTGCGCCATACATCTGGTTCTTTTTAAACCGTATCAGTATAATTTATAGAAACATATTAATACAATTCAATACAACATTATTGTGACCTCTGCAATGTCTAATTTCAGATAGATGATCTGAAGATCAAAGTTCAAGACCTGATGGGCAAGTTCAAGAAGCCAGTACTTAAGAAAGTTCGCATGTCTGCAGATGCCATGCTGAAAGCACTGCTGGGATCCAAACATACAGTCAATATGGATCTGAGGGCCAACCTGAAGCAGGTGAAAAAGGAGGTCAAAGAAGAGGTGAGTAGATCTTCTTGTTAAACTGTGCTTGATTCTGCTCCAAGCACATGACAGTGGAGGAAAACCATAAAGAATGTGGATTTATCGCCTGGATAGAGATGAATGGTAAATGGTGTATACCTCATGTAGAGCTTTTCTATATTGCATTACAGTCACAGTCACACACATTCACACCCTGATGACGGCTCCACTGTCTAAAGGCTATGTCACACAGCCACTAATTACATTTCACGCATTTTCTATGTTTGAAATTTGAGTGTTCTATGATACATATTTGTATTACTGTGTGTAATTCATGAGTGTTTCTTGCGTTCGTGATTTGGCGATGTGCGCAAATGTCCGTTAATGGTTTTGGCTGACGGGTCTTTACATGAATTCAGTTTTGAGCTGTTTTTTGGGTCGGTTGAGAATTATGCAGTTTATGTGTATTGCATATGGTTTATATTCAATTATTACGTTAACCGTATGCAATTGTGTGTGATTTTTTGCGAGATGCAAATGCAAACTTGTGGCTTTCCATGAACGTTCGATGGATGGATGGATGGATGGATGGATGGATGGATGGATGGATGGATGGATGGATGGATGTTAAGGTTAAAATGTATATTTTGGTTTGGGTCTGTGATATCTGCCAAAAATGACAATTTTCAAGAATGTGTGTCCTACATTCATTTCTAGAACTAAACTTTTAAAATCAAACATTTACTCTCTGGGATAAAACATTCTTTTATACGTGTTTTTGAAAGTGATTATTTTCCTAGTTTCCATCATGACATACCTTTCCATATCTGCTTCTCATATGATGAACCCTGTGCTACTTTCATTATTAGTTTCACTACCAACAATTTACCCCACAAAATATCTTTTCACATTTGTATTCCTCAAATTGATTTCTTTCAAATGATGATGTTCCTTAGAGAAAAATCTGAGATGTGACCGATAACCACCAGCTGTCCTGATTTTGGCCTTATTTTTTTATGTTCTTTCTCTCAGGAAAAGGAACTCCGTGATGTTGGGGACTGGCGCAAAAACATTGAAGACAAATCTGGAATGGATGGGAGGAAGAAGATGTTTGAGGCGGAAGCTTAAGATGTGGCTTAATGGCTTCATATCTTCTGATTAATTTGGATCGTTTTATTTGCCAAAGGCTGTAAGCTCCAAACCCAATAAAGAAACTAAAGAAGCTTGTGTTTTATTGTCTTTCCTAACAGTAAATATAAGCTCTTTGTTGATATGAGAGCAACCTATAGTCTTGGTTATTGTTGGTATCACAGACTCAGAAGATAAGGTGGCTCATTGAGCCACAACTGCAGTGACAGGGTTCCAGAGTGGATGAGATCTGAAGTCCTCATAGTTTTAGATGAACTTTTTCCATTAAGTTTGGCAAACAGGGCTTTTTAACTTGTTTTATCTGGAAACCTAAATGGTCTCTTCTAGTTACGGCAGAATAAATCAGTGCTGGAAGTACAATCAAACCTGTACTTCTGGAGGAATTTTAACACTCTCTTTGGGATTCCTTCTTCCTTTGTTAATTTGCCTCCATTTAGCGTTTAGTTTACGCTGACAAAGCAGAGGGACATGAGACTATTTTTAACGGATTCCAAGACAGCAACACAATGATGATAAGATGCTGTGCTCCTAACGAGCTGTTCCGTGTGTTGCTTATATGTAATCACGGTTTAAAGTCAGACTATATTTTCACGGACCGGATTTTAAGACATGGTGGATAAATACACAAAAGAAATCATAGGACATTTATTCAAAAATGTATTTTCTAAATATAAGAACAGAACAGAATCCACTGTGTACTAGCCACCTCTTCGTAACATCACAGAGTCAGTGTTATGCTGAATGCCATCCCCCTTTCCCTCATAAGAGCACTGCATCTTTACTGTCACTAGCTGCTGTTTCATGTAAAAAATATCTTTGATCGGATCAAAGACCGGATTAGAATTGAACTGTGTACATGGGCCCCGTGCCACACTTTCGTTTAGAACAAATCATTGTGACATGCGCAGAACTCTCGAAAATACTGGAAATGATAGTAGAAGAAGAAATATTGAGGTTCCGTTGTAAACAAAAAAACCTGCAGCATAGAGCGAGATGTACTTCTAAACATGAATTTATTATTAATTTGATTGTTTTTAGGTGCCTGTTCGCTCATCTTTTTTTTTTTAATCCCTTTTTGTTTTCTTGGCCAAACTGAGCTGGAAGAAGAAGGGTAAGGCTAATACTTGCTAACAACAACATTTTGAGATGGATGTAGTAAATATCCATGTGGTCAATGCGGCAATCTTGCCTGAATATGGGAAGTACATCAGTGTTTATTTTGTCTGGACACGATTGGAAACACAATGATTGTTAACAGTTTCTCAGGATAGAGTGGTATTTCTGCATTCAAAAGCCGCCTACGTTAGCTGACACGCTGTCCCAACGCAGCTCCTCTGCTGTGAGACACAGTTCTCCCAGGAGACACGGCCCTTCTCAGACCGGCAGTCCGACGGACTGCGGTCTGAAGCGTCCTCCGGAGTGCACACCGTAACACAGCACCCTCCCCTGCCTGCAAACACGAAGCTACGAGTCTAGCTGGAGCAATCAGAATAAACTGTTTAGATGCACCACGATCGGATCCACCTATCTCGATCGGAAAGAAATTTTGATCCGAATAAGTCTGATCGGAGCAGACTATTCCCCTCTGACTCGGAAAGACTTGCTATTTTCCCCAAGATATAGACCTATGTTGAAATCAACCCCTTCGTGGTCTCTGTCTCTGTATGTGTCTGTATCTTCGGCACAGCATCCAATCAAGGTCCATGTTGGTTTGAGCCAACAATGTAACCAATCAAATTGGAGAATAACAGATGACGCCATGTTTGCCTTTTTATTAAATGTTTGATCAAAGGTGTGTAGCTGTCATTTTATCTGGATTTATCTGACAACTATTTGATTTGGCATATATGTTGCATATTAATATTGGCTTTGGAAATACAACAACTGTGACCATGGTCATCTCCACAACTGATGTGTCGGTCGCGAATGAAACTGGGGCGGGGGATGTTTGACATGAACTGAGTATAACAGAGAGACAGAGAGAGCGCGATGATGGAGAAACAACACAACACAAAATGTAAAGTGAAGAAAATGAGTGACAGTACTGGGAGAAGAAGCAAAATATGGGACCATTTGACTTTTATTGATAATAAAAGTTCATCAAAGAGCCTGCATTGTAGAGTCTGCAGGAAAATAGTTCCATTTGAAAGCAGCTCCACAACCAACCTGTTTAGACACCTGAGAGAATCTTCTCCAGAACCGGGCAGATCAATACAGAAAGAACCAGATCAGCTCCTCAAAGCTGCTCAGTCCTTCTTCAATTTTTGCTCATTTCTTTTTTTTTTTACATTTACTGCTTTAAAGGTTTTTATTATGCATGTGTCGGTGTGGATGTGTCTGTATTTTGGTGCTTCACCTTTCATCCTCCTCACCTGCCATCATGAATATTTTTGATTTCCACTTTCGGCTTCTCCCATCAGGGGTCGCCACAGCGAACGAGTCGCATGTTAAATTTGGCAATGTTTTACGCCGGATGCCCTTCCTGACGCAGCCTTCTCGGGCTGGGCTTGGGGCCGGCGGAGGTGGGGAGGGGAACGGGGAGGAGCCTGGAGTCGAGCCCGGGTTTCACGGACGGAAGGCGCCGCAAACCAGCACGAGCTAAACTGGCTCCCGCCATCATGAATACTTATGATGAAAAAATATGTCTCCACTAATCTGTTTTATAATTCTAATCAATTTAATCATACATACACTCAATCTCTCTGTATTCTGTGTATTTCCTGTTCAGCTACAGCATGAACAAAGTCATACTTTGTGCACAACTCTGCAAATAAGGGGAAAATGGCATTTAAGGGAGTACTCCATACTGATTTGGTGATTGCTACACTATTTTTAGGCATTTTTTTTCTCTTAGTTTCAGTAGATTTGCCCTCATCCATCCATTCATTTTCTAAACCTGTTATGTCCCTTATGGCAACATGGTTGGATGCATGTTTGGGGGCTGTTGGCTGTATATAGAGATATCAGTGACATGGGAAGATCAGGATTTTAATGAGGTAATTTAATATAGTTTAATATATCTGCTGGAACATTCAAAAATATTTTGTTTCATTTTAATATTTTAAATACACTTTAAAAATAATCAGCCTTAACTATGAGAAAAGCTCTCCTTTGACCAGCACACCGTTGTGCTGCTGTACTAAAGAAAGCAGAAAAAGGTCATTTGTGAAAGAAAATTCAACACTTCATTGATGGTGGGAAACACCAAAAGTGGAGAAAAGAGACCTTGATCGGGAATTAATTTAGGAGCTACATAGAAAAAGTTTTTAAGAGCTCACCTTTGCACTAATAGTTTGCATGATTGAATGAAATATCTCACACTAGTTGGCTTGAAGGCATAAGTATGCATGTGTGAACACTATCTGTATTGTGTACATGTTGACATGTGGACATTTTTGCAGTTAACAGGTGTGTTTATAACATTTGAGTGTGTGGACAGGCCCCGCCCCTTTGAGATTTGTACTACATCTGAACCTTACCGTAATGATAAACATCCAGTAGCCCCCCTCCCCCCTCCTATGATCACCCTCCTATCAGTGTTGCCAGATTGGGCGGGTTTCCGCCCAATTGGGCTTCTTTTGGTTATGTTGGGCGGGTAAAATTGGCATTGGGCGGGTCTATAAAATTTGGGCTGCTTTTCAAAATATTTAGCGGTTTTATTGTCATTATTATTATTTTTCTTATTATTTAAAATATTAAGTAAAAGTATACTAATTAATATATAGCGTAAAAAAAGCATTGTGAATATATGAAACATTACAGTAATCCCCCTGTTTAGTCCCCCCCCCCGCGAATAACAAAAATCAGCGAATAATTGACGCTGTTTTAAAACTCCCAGAGCCTCTGCAGAGTCAGAACCGTATTCTGCCGTTTGGGTTCATTTCCAAAAGATGGAGATGATGCAGGGCTTTTATTGGCTTTTATTAACCTTGTCAGAATGGTTACAGCTCGAACAAAAATAGCGCAGCCTGCTTATACACTCAGCCGGAGTAGAACGTTCAGCCAACGCGCACCCAGGTAGGCCCCGCCCCCTCTAATCCACCAGTCACCAGCCCACCGCTGATTGACATACGCTGTGGTCCAGCAACTGGCAGTGGCAGAAAGAGGGGGGCGCCATCAAAAGCCATCTAGAGTACACGATACGAGAAACCTATAACTGGATTTTCTGTACTTATTTTATAAAAAAATGTATTATAACAGACTTATTATATAATAATTTATTATTATTGCGTCATTTTTTATTAGGCTATGGCTATACTTTTACGTTCAACATTAGGTTTTTGCTAGGTTGAGATTTGGGCTTGTTTTTATTGAGGTGGGCGGGTTTTACGATGAGTTTGGGCTGGAAACTGTCGCTCAGATCTGGCAACACTGCCTCCTATCCCCCTCTTTCTAACATCCCTCTCTCTTCTTCCCTTCTTTCCTTTTCTGTCCGGTCCAACACAAAAGAATTTCAAATATGATTGAAATGAATAAAATTTGGCCTCGATTAAAAAAGGGGTTTATTCAGACATACCTCTGGTCAGAAGATTCATAAAGTAAAAATATGTCCAAACAAGAGGCCTTCAGCTGTCATCTGTCTGCCCAGCTGTTGGACAGGACAAGTTAAAAAAAAAAGGAAAAAAGAAAATGTTTTTAAGGACAAAAAAGGCACAAAAAACCCAAAAAACAATAAATTTGTTTTTATCTGATGTATTTCTGTTGTGACTTCCTCTCTATTTGCAGTCAACATATGATCATAAATGAAATGCCTATGGTTTTTCTATGTAAAATAGGGTCATTACGGAGCCCGTGTCCTGGCATTAAAAAATTAAAATATATCTCGTTCCCACTGAATAATATCTTGTTCGCACGAAATACTATTCCGTTCCCACAAGATAATATTGCACTCCCTTGAAATACTATTTCGTTCCCTCGAAATGATTAACTCGAGCGAACGAAATAATAAATTTGTGCGAACACAATAATTATTCACGTCATAAGTCATTCATAAACACGGATGTGGTCTCCGTCCGGCCACAAAAGCCGCTTTCAGCGGTAACTTCCATGTCTCTGTGACCCACATTCACTCAAGAAAGGAAAAAAAAACAAGAATGATCAATTTATTATTGTCTCAATGAATATAAGAAAAGCATCATAAGATTTATGATACCTAGGCTTGCTGCTTTGCCATAGGATTCACCGGACATAGCTCCTACTAGCTCTGCCGCAGAGCTATTTTGCTTGTCATTCCGGCATTCGGGCAGCAGGCTGGCCGGTAGACAGACAAACAGCTGATATTGTAGTTTAGGGTCAAAAAGGAATAAAAATATTCAGCACTTGTCTTTTATTAACATACTCTTTAGCAGTCGCTTTACATCTGAAGGCTAGTAGGCTACATGCTAACTAACCAGCCGATCATTTATCCTGTTATTCACGTCATAGATTTACAGCAGATACCTTCACATTTCTGTCTGTGTGTGTCTCATTACATTGCATTGAAGACACGGAGGATGTTTAGAGAACAGATTTATTTATTCTAAAAAGCACAAAAGCATCGGTAATCACGTTCATTCACATCCTGGTGGTATGCTCTCCGGTCATGTTGCTGCAAAAGCCGCTTTCTTCTGTGTCTCTATGAGCATTCAATAGGGGTAAAAATAAAAGCAAGAATGATCGATCTATTGTTGTCTCGATGAAAATCAGAAAAATATCATAGGATTAGGCTGGCTGCTTTGCCTACCGGACTTAGCTCCTAGCATTACAAACATGGCTGTGAGCAATTTCCCTTCATGCATCACGTATACCCAAGTGCATTTCGAACAGCCAATCATTGGTCTTGTTGTTACACTTCAGTTACAGGGACACGGTGATTGGTTGAGGTGCACCTTGGGATATTGCTCACACGAGCTAAGTAGTATGGCGAAGCAGCCAGCCTAAATTTAAGATGATATTAATTAAATGAGATATATTTTAAATTTTCAATGTTAGGACACAGGCTCCGTAGGTAGTAATTTGGCCGGTAAAAAATATCTTTGACCGGTACTTCTCATTTTTTTAATAAGAAATTTCGGCCAGAAGACATGAGTGTTCCTAGTCCCAGTTTACCTGCTAAAATCTAAAGTGCAGCGATGGAGAGATTCACAACCCAGGGTGTGTCAGATGACAGAAAAAAAATGACCTCCAGCAAAGAGTAAGGATAACAAGGCTCTTCAGTTAAGTTCAGAGAGCTGGGATAAAAAGAAATCATGAGAGTTCAAGAATAATAATCTTGAATAATAATAAGGCCAAAAATATAAGGGATCGTTTTAAACGAGAGTGGGACGGGAGTCGGAGCCAGAGCGGGATTGGACAGGATTATTTTTTAAACTTTAGTCTGGAAGCGGGACGCCACAAGAGTGAACATCCAGGCCTGGGTCATCCGCTACGCCTGATACACAACAACTTTAATTTAAAAAAAAGAAAAGAAATGCAATTTGATTGAATTTAATTTTCTTTATTTATGTCCTCCATCATGAGAAAAATGCAACAAAAACATGTTAAAAACACAAAAACAGCATTTTCAATGGAGTGAGTCTTTTAATGTAAACAAAGAACCACCGTGTGGCAAAAGTGCATCAATACTAAAAATATTAATGAAGAAAGAATTTTTATACAAAATAAAAGGAACAAGTTATGATGAAACGTGAGAAAAACTGTTTGCACCACTTTGAGGCGGGCGTTTTTTCAATTGTATAGTACATTAGTGCCACAAAGAGTGTTTGACGTCAAGACTTTTGCTTGTTTGAGGACTGATGGCAAAGAGAATGCTGCTAACAATGTTACAGGGTGGGTTATTTATAATGAGACAACCGAGGAAGGGGGCAGATGACACTGGACTGTATTTCATGACCTTGCCAGCTCATTGGTTTGTCCAGTAGTTCACTTCCATAAAGAGAAGGTGGAGGATTTGGAGGACTATGTCTGATTGCAATATATACCTTCTTAACACTTCTTTAGCTCAGGACTCGGCTAAAGTCTGACTGACGACTCTTCCCGCTGAGGTAAGAGCTCTTTTTCTGTCACTCTGGTGTTGCAGGGCTCTGCTTGGTGGTGGCTTTGTCTGAGGGTTGCTTGTTTAACTCCAGACAAAAGTGGATTTGTTTCTTCAGACAGCTGCTTGAACATGTTTGTTCAAGAAGAGATGGTTCTCTGGACAGCTGCAGATGGTTTTTCTACATATTTGTCGTGGTTTTTTGAAGATGGAGACAATGAGCAACTGCTCTTGCTGCACACTAGGTTGATGTATCACATTGTCAATTAACTTTGTAAGGTTTCTAAACACTGCTAACACAACAGTCATCACTGTTGAATTTGACTTCAGTTGCTGGTCTATAACCCTTGTGCTATTCTAGGCACTTTAACATTGGGAGTTGGGTCATCTAGACCCACTAGACACATGCACTGAACCTTTTTTCTTCAATGATTTGTGATCTTCACTGGTGTCCATGGATTACATGAAATCTTTCCACCTTTATCCACCTTTGTCATGGTAGGGACAACATGTCAATGTAAGGGTGGGGTCATCTAAGATAGCACAAGGGTTAAAGGGACAAAAAAAATTGGAGTTCACTTCTTTGAGCCTGAGATGAAAGAGCAGAAATATGCTGTTATCAATGGAAGGGGGGGGGGGGGGGTCATCTAAAATAGCACAAGGGTTAATGGCCTGTAGATTTTTTTTTATTTGTGAATGAAGGCAGATGTTGTTGAAGGTACGTTTTAAAGTCTTTGGTTCCTACTTCCACTGTAATGTCTTTTATTTTAATCTACAAAGGAATTTCTACTCCAAATGCGGAGTTTTCTAAAAACATCTCCACAGTGTGATGCTGGAGCAGGTGGGTGATGGACTGTCTGATGACAGGGAGAAGTGCAGGCAACACCACAACAGGACATAAATCTGAAAAGCAATGTAACCGGGGTTTATCCATCTGTCAGCACCAGGGAAGAGGGAGTACTGGCCTCACCTCAGGTCCTTAATCCCTCAAACCAATATCTCCTCAGCTGTTTAATGATTAGGATCCGTGGTCGGTCCATTTTACTGTCCAATTCTGTGATGAAAACATCCTTCTGCTTTGCTTTGTGAACCTATAGATTATTTGTGACAAAATAGCACATTCAGATTTTGGATGTACCCACACATTTCAGAAAGCAATAACGCTCTGCTTTTCTTTTCGAACAACAAAACATGTGAATGTAAGGTTTGACCACAAAGTTTCGTGGTCTAGAGTGTTTCTGGTCTTGTGTTTGTTTCTTTGTTTAAAGCAGATGGAACAGCAGGACTTTCAGAGATCAGCCTGGTGCCAGGTTATTTCTGTGACATGCTCTCGTGTCTTGGCTGTCTGAGGGATTTCCTGCAATATTCAGTTACAGCGGCTGTTATCTTTTCCTCAGAGACAATCCTGAAGCTAACAAACACCTGCTCGGAAAAAAGTTTGAGCCTAATTTTAACTCAGCAGCTATTATGTAACCGCTAGAGACACATGCTGTTGTGTTTTCTGAAGTCCAAGATTTGATTTCGGATAAACCGTCCTGTCTGTCTAACTCTTATTCCTTTGAATCAGAGCTACGTAACTTTGGGGCTTGTTTCTGGGGATATCTGCCTTACCGACAAGCCACTTCCTGGGAAATGTAGTCCAAGTCCTTCTAAACACAGCAGTCAGCTCCGGCAGTAACTTTGCTGGGCTGAAAGGACAACTGAGGATATGCTGAAGGGTTAGGGTTGACTCAGCTCAGTGTTTCCATTCTCTACAGTTTTTACATTTTGTTTTTTGCATACAAACCGATTGTATTAAGCAGGTAAATATCGATTAAATATAATTTACATCTGAAGACAAAAGTAAAAAAAGAAAACATTTGTAATAATGTGTAAACATATTCCAGAAGCTACTGGATTAGCTGGCCAAAAATAAGAGATTTTTAATGTCTTATTCTCCGGAGAGCAGATAGTTTGTGTTACTGGCCTCTTACTGTATGTGTATATCTTACTATATTGAGTGCATCAAAGTGCACCTACTCAGGCTCACTCCAGAAAATGGAATGGCTTTAAATAAATTATATCTGTCACCACTGCAACAGAAAAAAGACATTTGACTTTTCAATTTATAGATCCTCCAAGTTTTTGTAAATATAAGCCCGGTTGCTTTGAGAGGGTTGCGTCAGGAAGGGCATCCGGCGTAAAACATTGCCAAGTTTACCATGCGACTCGTTCGCTGTGGCGACCCCTGATGGGAAAAGCCAAAAGAGAAACAACAACAAGTTTTTGTAAATCATGTTTTATACATTTTCTTGCCAGAATTCTTAAGGTGGTAAGTTACCGAAAGGCATTTGTGGTCTTCAAGAATGATGGTATTAGCATTGTATTAGTATAAAAATTGTTGCATAAATATCGATATTAATACACCCAGTGAGGACCACAGCATTGAGTAACCAGAAGACCTGTCTGTCCCCACTCCCTCTGGGCTGTGGCCCAAGGTGCACTCTGCTGTGCTTGTAATCGGCAGGTTGTAGTTTCAAGTCTTGGTGTAGTCCCAGTCCACTTGAGTCTGGACCGACTGTAATCATGCATGTAAAAGATATAATAATAAGAAGAAGAAGAAGAAGAATCGTAACCTCCGCTGGAATTCCATCCATCCATCTTCAGAACCAACCAACCCAGTCATGGTTGGGTGAAGGCAGGTACACCCCGGACAGGTTGCCAGTCCATTGCATGGCCACACACTCACACATGAACACTAGGGACAATTTAGAAAGACCAATTTCCCAATGAAGCGTGTTTTTAGAGGAAACAGGGCTGCTTGGAGAAAACCCACAGATGGGGAAATTGCAAGTTCCAACGTGCAGCCCCCCCACCCAACTCTGCTGGTAATCCATGCTGAAAGAATGTTTTACAGTTGAGAATTCTATTGGCATTAGATGCCGAACTAGAAGACCCAATGCGCAAAGGAAAGAAGAAGTCATCTGTCAACATATAGACGCAATATGAAGTCCTGCAGCGTGATTTGGGCATCGGGCACGGCGTAGTGAGGTTGAGGCGGTGCGTCAACCAATCAGGGACTCAGTTTTCAGTGTCTTGATCAAAGGGTTTAATCCAATTTGGCCGCTCAATGCAAGGATTTTCATCCTAATCTTCCATTCATTTTCTTAACCCACCTGGGCTTCGGGGCTGCCAGAGGCTGTCCCGGTTACTGTTAGGTGAAGGTGGAATATACCCTGGACACGTAGCCTGTCAGCAGGTGACAGGCTGGCGACCTGTCCCACCTTTGCTCAAAAGTAACAGTGACAACTCAGCGTATAGCGAGCAAAGGAAGAGGATCGAGCAAGCGTCACTGCTCAGGGTCCAACAGTCAGGCCCTGAGCAGCTATGCTGGCCTGAGAGAGCTCCATGTGTAACTTATTTTCATCAAGAGAATAATACAAGATCCTCCAGTAATATTTTGATTTGACCTCAGCGGGTTAATGCTCAAACGGGGCCACAGAGAGACAGAAGTAACATTTAAATTGGCCGTAACCCGGACAGGACGACGTACCTGCCGCGCCTCTGTAGAACTCCCCAAAACATACAAACCCAACCTACTTGCTCATCATCATTCATGCTTTCCATTATGTGGCAACGGATGAAGTCCAGAAAACCGTTGGCGGTCGCTCCGTGGCGCCAGGGTGTCAAGCTGTCGAGCAGTAAATTTAAGTGGCGTCAAAAGAGAGTCGGTAGACACAAATTTGACACGCGAATCAAGCCCAGTGTGAATGCAGTATTAGTGATGTAACAGGTACATTACAGGTGCATTACAGCACCAGTTTTTACTGCTAATCAAAAGAAGAACTACTTTTGTTTTTTGCTGTGTCTTTTGGACAGATCTCATCAGCATCCTGCAGCAAACATGGCCACTGAGTGAGTAAAACTACTAATCTCAAGTAGATGGTAAAGTTCTGGTTATGGAAGAAAACCTATTTGGTGTTCTTTTCTAAAAACAAAACTTTTCTTTAACAGGCCGTTTACCCACCATCTTTCTGTTCAAACAACCTTTTTAAAATGGACATTTTGTTACTTGGCATGTTATCCCATGCATTAAATGAACGTGTGTCTTGAAAAAGCTTTTGACTTGTTATTGTTGCAGATCTATTTTAAATTCAAATTCAAAAGAATCTCTATTATGAGCAAATATTCTATTGTTTAATCCACATAGTCTGACACTGTTTTGTCTTGGTTTTGTGTTTCTGTTTGCAGGAAAAGGCTCTCAGCAAGGAGAAAGCACACCCTGAAGGTGAGAGTTTTCATTCTCACTTAATCCCTTTTAAATGAAATCTATGCTCATTTTTTGCATTGCATTGTTTCCCTGTGGTAGATAAATCCTAGTAAACTTGAAGAATTGATAAGAAATTTTTAAAAACTGTCATCAATGTGAGTCACTGAGCTATTTGATCTAGCCTTGTGAGTGTGGTGTACCCCTGTGAAGTTTTGATTTGAAATGGTTTATTTCAAGCAATCAAATAGAAATGATACACAAAAGCAATACAATCATCAGTTATACATTCATAAAGTAACTAATCAAACTTAGGATAATTAGAAATATTAATAAATATTGCTTGAAAGGGAGTGGAAGGAAGCAAATTTATATAATCCCACCCCTGTTCTACTGTAACCATAAGTGTGAGTGTGTGGCTTTATCAATATCCGGTTCCTAGCTTTTATCAGACAGAATTAAGAATCGTAAAGTATCAATAAAGCACATGACAAAGATGAATTATTTAATTATTATGTAAAAATAACTATTTCAGAAATCAAAATTGCAAATGCAGATCAGTTATCTAGAATATATGCAGATTATGTTACTTATAAAAGTCATTCATATGATTAAAACAATACTATATCAGTAAAATACACAACACTGTTTCAGAGATTTTCATAGCAAAATTTCATAAAGTATCAAAACATAAAAACATGTGCAAAATTATGTCACATTAGGAAAGATTTTTCAATCAATTTATCAATTTTTTTTGGAGCAAGTGAAGTAATATCATTAAAAGTCAATCAATTTAACCATTTTCAATAATTGATTAATCATTTGTTTTACTATTTTTTTAATGTTTTTTTTTAATTTTCTATAATAAAGTAAAGCTGTAAAGGGAAATAAAAAAGGGTCCATAATCTGTCGATTGTCCAAGGTTGGCATTTCTTCTTCTGCTGATTGTCAGCCGTTCTTCTGGGTACAAACAGAGTTTATAGTTCTTTTGATGTTACGTCTGCAGACATTAGATTCAGGTCCATATCCTTCTTCAGCTGATATCAGCGACGGTGAAAGTTGAGGTCAAGTTGTCTGCAGGTCAAAACTTTCTGCTGAGAATCAGGTGACGTTAGACATTCGGAGAAAGCGATGAATCAAGGTGTCATATTTCTTGAAATTATTTGACTCTTTGATTTACTACTGCATGTTGGTTCAGACGTCCGTGATCAAACACTTCTCAAAGTCCTTCATGGTGTTCACAACCAGAACCTTGGACCGGTCCGTTGGACAGAGTGGTTTGACGTAAATCCTGCAGCCTTTAACCCAAGTGTTCTCAATCTGCTTCTGCTTCCTGAGAAGCCTGGCGTGTTTAGTGATTTCAGCATTCCTTCTGGTCAGATGGTCGTTCAGATAAACAGCAGAACCTTTCAGATTCTTCTTTTGATTAATCAGAGCTAGCTTGTGTTTTTGATTCACAAACCTGATGAGGATCGCTGGTTTATCCGTCTCCTTTCTCCTGGGGAGCGGGTGGCAGGTCTCCATTGTATTTAGATCCAGGGAAATCCCTTTAGACGTGAGAAATGATTCCATTTGGTGTACCAGAGACTCTCCACCGTTCTCCGTTTCAGAACTGCTAGCGATGCTAGCGCTATTAGCATTGGCAGTGCTAGCTCCAGCTGCACTTGCCCGAGGTTTGATCGGTACTCCAGTGAGAATGACATTATTCATCCTTACTTGTTGTTCCACATCGTCCAGTCTTTTCTCCAGAATGTCGACCCGGTTTTTTCGTTGCTCGTTTTGAGCCCGAAATCTTCGGAACTCTTCCATCAGTTCAATCAGTGGAGCTAGCTTAGCATTCACTTGTTCCATAAAGGGATACAGCGTAGCTTTGATTTCATCAAGAATCTTTTTAAGGTCTTCTTATTCCTGGGTTTTCTTGGGGGCCATGGTCAGCTCTCTTTTTTGGAGAAAATCAACTTTTTAAGTCATTTGAAGATAGTTGTAGAGCCGCCGTGGGCTCCCACGCCTCCGTTGTAACCCGGAACCGGAAATCAGAAGTTCAATCGTCAAGTTGTGTCACACCTGGAAATAAACATTTTGGTGACGGACAATAATACCTGACAAACAGCTCTGTCTGTTTTAACATTCACAATCCTGGTTCTAAAAGAAACCATTCTTATTTCTGTGCCACAATAGTCTGCCTAACATCCAACAGCATTTGCCTCTAATGACAATGTTTAGAGAGAAGTCCATAATACATTTGGTAAGTACACTATCCTCACTGTGAACTTTAATCTACTTTATTTGTTTTCCTGGAAGCTTCAGAGTGTATAACTCAGCTACATTAGCATCTCAGATTAAAAAAAGGAATAGTGCGCATCTGATACATTTTGTGAATTAAAATTAAACTTTTGAGTATGTTTGTGTATGTGTGGAATATAAATAAATAGGGAGATAAAGCGGGGCTAAGATGTACTTGTCCTTGTACTTGATTTTACAAGTTGTCCTACTTAAAAAACTAATTTAATGTAATGTTCATCATATAATTGCTTCAACTGTCACAGACAAGGTAGAAAGGAATCCAAGACATCACTCTGTATGGTTTAAAAAATGTATTTGTATCATAAACTATGATTATTAATAAAATGGCCTGAAAATAAGTTGCTAAAACAAAAAAGAATGCTACTCTTACAAAGACCTGTGACTTCTTCTTTAAGAACCTCCTCTATCCTTCTATTCTCTAGTGGTTCCTAAATCGTGTAGCTTCAGTTTAAGAACATTTGAGGATTTGTACCAGGATCCAGAAAGAACGTGAGGGTCAACCTGCTGGACTTACAGCAGCAACATAAAGTGTAATAAAAGGGTTGATTTGGAGACAGTGCTTTCCTGTCAGTCTGCTGCCCTTTAGTAAATCTGTCCTTGTTTTCTCAGCAGGTTTGAATCTTTCCAGCTGGTTCAGACCACAGGTGACGGCCTGAAACCCCTCTTCTCATGGGGGCTTTTTTCAGCAGGAAAACAGAAACGACTCATTTGGGATTGCAAATCAAACATTTCATAGATGGCGTAAAAAAACGGCAAAAGCAGAGAGAAAAGATTGATTAGAAATGAATACAGGAGTAGTTGTTTAAATCTGATGTTGTTATGTTGTGACTTCCTCTCCGTTTTCCTTTAGCCTCATGTCATTTTTTAAAACAACACCTACAGTTTTTCTTTGTAAAATAATGGAATCATTTGGTTGGTAGATTTTTTATCAACCAGTCAACTTGTTGGTGAGTCAAAAATAAAATTTTGGTTTCTGTGGGGTTGTAACTTCAAACTTGGAGCATCAAACCACAAACAGCAAAATCAGTTTCAAGGCTGTTGCTGCCAGAAATGCTCTGCAGAGTTGTTCTAGTATTTCTCTTTATGGGAGGCTCAAGCTAGCGGTAGCTCACAAAACATCTGCTGCATTGTTCTGCAAACATTTTTACAGTTTGTATTTAGTTGATCTTTGTGTTCGAGACAATTTCCAAAGGAGACGTTAAAATAAAATAGTCTTGGTTAAATATATTTTATCATTTGTCATTTTTGTTAAAGAAAGAAAAAGCATGGAGAAAAAAATCGATTAAAATCGAATTTGGAATGAAAAAATTTGAGATTGTATTTTTTTGGCGACATTGCCCAGCTGTAATTGCCTATTAAATTTTCAAATCATTTTAAAATTGAACTTTTAGTTTATCAAGCCTGGTTAGACCCCAATGTACGTCTCTGACTGTGTAATTCCATACTTTTTGTCCCCATCCTTGAGGGTTTCAAACCGACATCTCTAAAAATTCTAAAAAGCCACTTTAAGCCTGCAGCGATCTCTCCTTTCAAGCAGTCACTCATCTTCTTTGGAAGTTCCTCCCATTGTTGCTGTGTCAGATGGACTCCGTTGAGTGTTTTAAAAAGACTTTTTTTTTTTAATAAGGAGAGCTCTTTGGTTCAATTTTGTTTTATTGTTGTATTATGCTTTAACTTTTAGTTAGACTTTTATTGGATTCTATTATCTCTGTGCTTTAGTTTGATTTTATGCCATCTTTTTGTAAAGCACTTTGGGATTTCTTTCTATGAAAAGTGTTGTAGTTGTTCTATTTTATTCTATTCAATTAATTCTATTCTATTCGATTCTATTCTATTCCATTCTAATCTTTGCCTGTATTATTGTCACCTGTTTGAACTGGTTATCTGTATAAAGACACCTGTCCACACCCTTAAACAGTCAGACTGCAACCTCTCCACTGTGGCCATGGCCAACGAGCTGTCAAAGGACACCAGGGAGAAAACTGTAGACCTGAACCAGACTGGGATAAACTTATCTATCATAAACAAGAAGTTTGGATTTCCTTCCTCCGGGAGCTCCATGAAAGATCTCACCTGGTGGAGTACAAATGATCTGGAGAACAGTAAAGAAACAGTTAGGAAGAATGTATATTTGACTCTAAAAATGGCAGACAACAGGGCACATGACCTGAGTGGAGGAGTCTATAGTAACACATGACGTCTTTCAAATCCAGCAGAGCTCCAATGGTCCCCCTGCTTTAGCCAGCACATTTCTAGACCCGTCTAAGTCAAGTGGTGATGTGATAAAAGTGGAACTCATTGGTATGAACACCACTTGCTGTGTTTTGAGAGGAAGAATGCTGAGTTTCATCCAAACAACACCAAACCCACTCTGAAGCACTGAGGTGGAGACGACATGCATTGGGGCTGTGTTTGTAGGATGAATGGATCCATGCTGTTGGTTTTCACCTTTCGGCTTTTTCCATTAGGGGTAGCCACAACGAATCAGCTTTCACTGATTCGCACAAGTGGTTGGGCAGACAGTTTCCATGCCGGATACTCTTCCTGACACAATCCTGCATTTTCAAGGGACAGGGAGACCTCGATAGGCAGCAGTACAAAAGCTCTTGCCAAAGGACTCACACAGGATTTTTTTTGGCTCATTACAAAAAAGATTCCTGGGAATCTATCCCAGGTTTCCTGTGTGATAGTCCTTCACCCAGATAGACATTTTGGTGAAAAACCTCCTTCCATCATTCCATGGATCTTCCAGCAGGACAGTGATCCAAAACAAATCACCCTAGCAACAAAAGAGTTGTTACTTAAAAATTATGTCAAGGTTCTGGAGTGTTCTATCCAGTCTTTGGACCTTATTCCAGTGGAGAAGCCTAAAACATCATAGGAGATCAGCATGGAAGAATGGACTAAATAGCAGCTACAGTGCAAACCTTCTTAAGACCTAAGATGATTGGAGTGGGACTTTGAAAACAGGGGTCACCACCCTGTGCCCGCGGGCGCACATGCGTCCGCGGGCACCCCTTGTGGCGCCCGCAGGGAATACACCAATTTTTTTTCTTTTTTTTTATTGAAGCAAATAATCAACAAACAATCACGGCATGTCTGTCAATGACAACAATATCAATTCTGAGATAAATGTAGACAAAAAAAATATGAAAACAAATATAAATTAAAAAAATAATCCATAAAAATAAGGGTCTACAACAAAAGTTTAAATGGATCAAATAAATTACACCATGTCTGGGCATTCTTATGATTCATGTAATGTAAAGATTTAGAGGATAGGTTGAGACGGTTGAGTAATCCATTAATGTGAGGTTTCACATTTAAACATTTACAAGAATTAATAAAATGCTTTGAAATTACAATCAGTGCATTAATCAGAAAGTCCAGATGTGAATTAATTGTAATCGAATTTTAATTGTATTCCAATTTAAAGGGTTAATGATGATTTTTTTGGATTCGAGCCAATTATGAAAAGAAGACCAAAACTCTTTCACATGAAATCATTCAAAGAAAAAAGATTTTCCACAGTTTGCACATCATTTCCACAATAGACACAAAGATCAATCTCCCAGTTAAAGCGAGAATGTAAAAAATGATTGGAAGGGTAAATATCATTTAACGGGAATGCTCCAAAAATAGCACTGCTCTTATAGCAAATCAATACATTGTGGCGATCTGGGGGTTAGCCCCGCCTTCAGCTTTTAAGACCCATGGGAAGTGGGGAATCTTGGGTGTGTTGAATCGCTCAACATAAGTGACGGAGCCGTGAGCAGAAGTGAGGTTAATGCTGTTTTGCTGGTGGTGGGTGTGTTAAAAATAAACAGACAGATATGATTGTTCGCTAATGTGAATGTTGTTCTCAACAAACCGGGGTTGTACTTTGCATGGGGCACGGGTAGCAGATTTGGAAATTGGACTTTGACCCCCCCTGTAATACGAGTCTAGAAAATTCATGCATGCTTTTGTGTGTAAAATGAGTAAATAAAAGTAGGGCACAGAAAAGGACATCCTCAAATTGTGTTTGTGTGTGTGTGTGGGGGGGGGGGTAGGAGGATTTTAGTGGCGCCCTTCATACCACTTAACACTTTACCCAGATTTAGCACCAGTTCATAGCTTACAAATGCAATAATGTGAAGCACCTCACTTTTATAATTTCAGAGGACTAGCAAACCAAAGTCTCTGGACTTGGGCCCTTCTTGAATTAAACAGGGGCGCTGCCATATTAGATAACTAGTGCTGCCATCTATGGGATAAAGCAAAACCCATGCAAGAGAGGCCCAAGTCCAGGAATTTTGCACTTAATGCATTTTAAATGTCAAGCATAGTCAATACATTATAAACGGACTTGGGACTTTTTGCACATAATCAGATAGGTTTTCCCTAGAAGACCATAGAACATATAATATTTCTATTTTGAAAAGTTGTGAACTTGGGCCCCTTTTGAATTAACCGATTCAATTCTACTATGTGATTTCCTGAAATCTTCTATTTTACATGCTGTCTCTGACAGTTGAAGTGTTTCCATGATGAACATAGAGACCAAACTCATCTTTTCAGTGGGACAACTTGCACATTTGGTGACTCACCAACACTTTACTGCCTCATAATATAAATAGTCATAGAGAAGTATAAATATGTCTGGCTATTGTATCTACATGTTTATATTCCTTTACTTTTCATAGCACTTTCAAATAAAAGAATAACTGCTTAGCTAAATGAGATTCACACGCAACAGCTGCTTAACTTACTTCCCATATTACATATAAAGCTCCATAGGAATCTATTACACTTTCACAATTCTGTTCACTTCATTGATTAAGAGTTTTGTTGGTGTCTTTCCATGGAGAGCTTTGGTTGTATTTATCTATAATGCAGACAAGAGTGGGACAATATCTCTTTTAACTTTGTAATAAATGTCAATCCTCAGAGTTGTATGCTGATGGTAGCAAACACCTTGTTGGACACAGAAGCTACAGCGAAGGCTCAGGAGCGGGAGAAGTTCCTGGCAGAGGCGTGTCCTCCTCTGGACCTGCCGTACTCCAGGGATGAGCTCTTGGTAAGAAGATTGTGCCCAGCATCATTCAGAGTAAATATACGTTTAAAAAAAACTGTCTTCAAGTAAAGAAAATGTAATTTAGTCCTTGTTTTTAGTTCTCATTGTTTAAAAAAAAACAAACTTTGGTTAATATTTTTTATCTTTAGGAACTTTGCAAGAAACTCCATGAGCAGATTGGCATCAGTGAGGAGGAGCGATACAGTGCAGAATTTAAGCTGAACATGGTGCTTAATGAGGTGAGAGCCTTGAGACCTGCTGTCTTATCAACTAAATTTACACCCACAGTTTTGAGCTCACAACTATCAACTATCATTTACCATCTTGATGACCAAGTTTTTTGTAATGGTAATCTTTCAAAGAATAGAGTTTTGCCTCTACCTAAAGCACTTCCAGTATGTTAGTAAAAACCCTGCATGCTGTTTACTAACTTGTTGGGAAACAATAAAATCAGGTTAAAGTGCAGAAGGATGACTTTTCATAGGGGGCAGCATGGTGGTGTGGGTGTTAGCATTCTTAATTCATAGTGAGGAGACTTAGTTGAGTGTTTTCTGTGAGGAGTTGGCATGTTGTCCTCATGCCTCAGTGGCTTTTCTACAGGCATTCTACTGGCATACCTGATCCCTGAGGCTCCGGCTTTTGCTAATTGTGGGTACCACCCATTTTATGACATCATCCTCAGTGGCGTGTCTGTGTTTCACCGACAAAAACAAACAGCATCCAAACTTTTGCAAAGATGGATGTGCAGATTGTGCACATTAAAGGAAAAGAGTTTATCCGTTCACCGCTAGCTCCATGGCCAAAGTGTGTGTTTGTGTGTGTGTCTGTTAGGCTGGGGGCGGAGCTGGCAGTGGAGACTCTTCCTGTAAGGGGGCGGTTCTTACTGGTCTGTCAGCTTGTGAGAGTCCTCTTGTTTTCATGGGTTGGAAGGGGCTGGTGCTCAGAGAGGAATTCTCAGAAATGCAAGAACAGATCAAAACACCGCTTTGGAGTCTCTTTTCGTGGGGAATTAACATTATTATGCACTTAAAAGCTCAAAAAATGGATTTTGTATGATATTGGCTTTTTAATTAATTGTCCGTTATGAGAGTACGGCCCTGTGATGGACTGGCTAACTGCAGGGTTTTTATGGGAGGATAAAATTGCTGCCTGGAGTTTCTGTGGTGAAAATGCATGAAAATGCAGTTTGCAACCATCTAAGAAGTTCCTTTTAGAAATGAGTATTGCAGCAAGATAATGTATGTAAACCACATAGTTCTGCATAATCCCATTATGATTTGAACTGTGTCTAATATGTATTAAATTAGGAAGTATTGCTTTTCTAAAAAAAAGTTTGTTTTGTCTGGAACCCTTGAAAAGGTCAGGGACCTTAACATCAAGATTGTGGATCTTCGGGGAAAGTTTAAGAGACCCCGGCTCAAGAAGGTGCGAATGTCTGCCGACGCCATGCTAAAAGCCCTGCTGGGCTCCAAACACACCGTCAACATGGACCTGAGGGCCAATCTGAAGCAGGTCAAGAAGGAGGTCAAGGAAGAGGTGAGCTGTCTAGTCAACCTGGATTTCTGCCTAAGATCCAGAAAGTTCTTTAAAGTAATGTTTGGCTGACTCTGGTCAACAAGGCAGTTAGACCTGATACATTTAGCAGAGTCTTATATAAGAGAGCAACAGAAAACAAAGAGAATTCATTAAGAAAAAATCCATCTGGTTTTCCAAATAACTGCATCTAAATTCTACAAATGACTGTATTGTTTTACATAGTATTTAGCCTTTCTGTAACATTTCTTAGTACTTTTTTGTCTTGTTTTCACACTCCCCAATCTTTTGTTTTCAGGACAAACAGCTGCGGGATGTTGGCGACTGGCGTAAGAACATTGAAGACAAGTCAGACAGGAAGAAGATGTTTGACAGTTAAAGTGAACCTCCTTAAAACAGACCCTCGGGCCTGCGTCAGGTGTTGTGTCTGAGCAACTCAAGCATTTTACTCCAAAATGTGACATGAAAGAACAAACAATTGAAGGTTTTGTGGAAACCCCTAAAATAGTATTAATTCCAGGCTGTAGTGAAGTGATCATTTGCAGAGTTAAAAAGAGAGCGTTACAAAACATTGTAAGTCAAATGGTAAAATGGGCTGTTTTCTTCTTACGTTAGTTTGTACTTTGATATTGATGAAAGTACTTGCACATTTCAGGAGAAAATGCACTTAGACTGACGGAAGATGGCTTTTGTATGTTTTCCATTTCACATTTTGAATCTTATTCTTCTGGTTGATGTAAGCTGCCTTCTGCTTTTGCATGCCTGAAAACCATTTTTGATGTATTTGTACATAAGTACAAAATGATCACTAGCTTTGCTTTTGTTTCTGGGCAAACAATCTACCATAGTCTGAAAACACAGTAGCAAATGCAACTTCCCTGCTGCTCTTCTTACCTGAGGAGGTGTCTCCAAATGTTCTTGACCTGCTTTGTACCTTCTTCCATACATCACTTAGCGGGTAAATGTATTGTTGATACAGTAGTAGTGCTGCACTAGAACTTTCATTTGTTTGGTATGTAAGTACAGTAGCTGGTGTGCTGTGACGGAACATTGTGACATGTTCATCCGAACGGCACAGTCCCTCTGTAATTATGATGGAATGCATTAACATCTATAAAGACAACTTCCTCAGCTTCATATATTGTGGTGTTTTTCCTGAGCATACATGTTCTCTTAGACTGACACATGGCTGGGGTTTACACACGTTTTCAAACTCATTACTTTCAGGAATGAGTCATTTTGCTTTGATTCGTGATGATGTACTGAGTGAATTCAAACAGATCCATGAACTGAAATATAAAAACTGAAAATGTTAAGTAATAGAAATCTGACTCATGAGCCTAGAATTGTACTTCTATCAACCTCTCTCTGCTCTGCTCCACTTTAGAGGTTGCTTTTCTAACTTGGTTGCATTTTTACAACCTTTATTTCCACCCAAAAAAGGAACGATGTCAAGACTGATCCAACATTTGAGAACTCCTGTTCACCTGCACACCTCCATACTGACAATCTAACCTTTTGTAAATGAAGAGATGCCACATGGATGAGAGAGCAGCTGCGTCTCCCCCATCATAAACCTTTCATTCTTCCATGTGTCCCACCATCGAAATGGTTTTATTGGGTTTAATAAACAGCATCGTAGACTTTTCTTTTAGTCTTTTTGGGTAAAGCAGGAGCCTCATGTTCACTTCCTCATAATTTTCACAAATTCATAAACTCACTTCATGCGGCTGGGACATGGTTCTGATCTTAAGTCATTTGCTGTGAACCCTTTTGGAATCTTGTGATCCTGCAGTTTGAGCATCAAAGACGTGTTGACTCCTATGTTAGTCTACCGAGGAATCATCAATAGACATTTAAATTGAAAGTTTAAAATGTACAATTTTATTTACGATTAAAAAAACTTGTAAGATACATATAAAAAATATCCATAAATTGTCATTGATTTTCTCAGATTTTACAATAATTCAATAGTTTTGTAAGGGGTACAACTATAAATGCATATGTTTTTTGCAAAAAATAGAAACCTCTTGAAGTTGTTTTTCATTTTGCTCTGTTTCATGGAGTGTTTTTGTATGCAAACTTCGCTCTTAGTTTCTCTCAGACAAGGCAAGTTTTTTATCAAACTGGCAGGAAATGATTATATTTGTGTCATGATTGTTTTCTTTAAAAAAATCTTTTTTGCTTTCTCATAACTAAATTGTGAGCATGGGATTTGTGTCAAAAGGTACGCTCATCTAATAAAAGAAAGCTAAAGACAAACTAAAGACCTTGAATGCAGCTGGCATGAGGTTGGCTGCCCTCTCTCTTTTCTCTATTAAACTGTCTTTAAAAAGCCTGTGTGGTCTTCAGCATGAAAAACTACTATCTAAAGACATTCAAAGTCTTTGCCACAGCTTGGCAGCGTCTTTATTGACTGTAAAGCAAATATCTCTAACATTACACCGTTTGTTTTTCTAGCATTCACTGTAATTATCAGGTAAACTGCACCTTCATTCAGATTCTTTTGCACTTATACTTCATGCAGCTTTTGACGTGGAATTCAGGTCAGAAAGACTTAGAGGTTAAATGTTTTCTGTGGGACATAAGTCACTCCGCTCCAGCATCTACTGCCTTAACTATTTCTTCGGCATTTGGTATGCCGTTCCTCAGAGTAGACAGGGTTATATTTGACCTTTGCTGACAACTGTATCATGTCCTTGCAGAGCAGCTGCTCTCTTCAGACTAACCCAAACCAGAATTAGAAATGTGTTAGCAGAGGAGGAGAGCCATCTGGTGAACAAACACAGAACATAACATTATTCTCTCATCAGCATGTTTTTGTCATCTGCATAATTCCACCTACATTCCCTGTAATCTTTGTAACTGTTTGTCATCTTTGATGTGCACAATGATCACAACGGCCTGATGGGACTTTTAACCTATGGAGCTAAAAACAAAGGTGAGAATTGTTAACGAGGAGCAGTTACAACAGTAGCATTTGCAGTTTAATTAAAGCTGTTTGAAAGTGAAAACAACCCTCGTAAATCTATAGATTCAAACGTTTTTCGTTTTTTTCTACACAGATGGGAGGTAGATGTGTCCCTCTCCTGATCAGAAACTACAGCTAGAAGGAAACTTAGGTGAGTCCTCATGAAAATGAACTCTGAAAAAATGAGGATTTTTGAGAATTTACAACAAAACGTTTACTACTTTACTTCCACGGAGAAGTAAGGCTTTGCATAACAAATAATTTCCAGAATCCATTCGATTCAATTCACGACTCTTTTGATCCTCTTGATTTTAATCAATTTACACATGTAGACATATTTGTAGAGAAATACATTCATAATCTCTGTATGTTTTGAAGATATTAATCTGATACAGTTCACATACTGTAAAATGTATTAGTGAAATAAAAAAACAATGAGATTGTTAATACAGTGTTACATGATTTCTCAAACAGAGAACAATTTTTTTTTATTAACAGTGTAAAGGCTCTAAAATGGCTTATTTTACAGATATAAATGTTCTTCCTCTAGATGGAGCGCAGGCTTTTGCATTACACTATTCCAGAAGATTTGAGCAGTGCTTTAGAACACAAATGGTATTTTTAAAAGTATTTCCTTATAAGAGTTTGGAAATTTCCTGCCTGTGAGTAAATAAAGCTGTTCATTCAGTCAGCAATGTATCGCTATGTCCGAATTCCCACCCGAACCCTGTACACAACATATGTTTAGGTCAAGATGAATAAAGTTGAGCCTAAATTACAAAATGAGTTGATTCAAATATCCACCTTGTGTGTCAGCAGATTAATAAGCCCCATTGTAACAGTAAAATATGTCCAACACAAGAGGCTTTCAGCTCTCATCTGTCTGCTCAGCTGTTGGATAGGATAAGGTAAAAGAGAATAGAAAAAAAACAAAAAAGAATTTGGCTGCATTTCCTTGAGTGACCACAAGATGCTGCTCCAATCAAATGTTTTTATTGTTAAATGGCAGCATCCTCTGTGAGAGGATAAAATGTTTGGTGAGGTGTAAATGTTTGAGGGTCAACCATTTTGCCTGATATTCTTTGAACTATTTTAATATCATTAAATGCAGTTAAACTATTTCAAAATTTTTTTTTGGCAATGGCATACTTTCTCATAGATAACAAATGCATATAAATACGTCTTTATCAGAATTACTGTCAATTTGTCCATTTTTTTCACCCCGTTCTATTCTCGGTTAGCTTGTCGTAGGTAGCATGTCTTGTCTGCCTCTTGATATTGAACTCCTTGAAAACATTTTCAGTTTCTTAGGCAAACACAATTGCTTCATATTTCTCTGAAAAAATAGGTCTGTTGGAAGCGGTAAGTAAGTAAGTAAGTAAGTAAGTAAATTTTATTTGTATAGCACCTTTCGCAGACAAAGGTCACAAGGTGCTTCACAGGTTAAAATATGTA
Source organism: Oryzias latipes (assembly GCF_053564925.1). Taxonomy (NCBI): domain Eukaryota; kingdom Metazoa; phylum Chordata; class Actinopteri; order Beloniformes; family Adrianichthyidae; genus Oryzias; species Oryzias latipes. The sequence goes on from NC_136242.1 coordinate 7,994,632, forward strand.
TACATACACATATAAAAACATAAAAACATAAAATATAAAAAGCATAAACTATGTAAAACAATCATCTCAAGCCCAATAAAAGTAGTTTCAGTTAAAATGCTTTGCAAAAATAAAAAGTTTTTAGTTGACTTTTAAAAGAATTCACAGAGTCCAGGGAACGTAGCGACAATGGAAGTTCATTCCAGAGTTTGGGAGCAACAGCCTGGAAGGATCTGTCTCCTCTAGTTCGGAACCGTGTGCGAGGGACCATCAACAGGTTCTGATCCGCAGACCTCAGTGCACGAGATGGTCTGTAAGGGGCGATCAGATCACAAACATATGGAGGAGCTTGGGAATGAAGGGCCCTAAAAGTCAAAACTAGAATTTTGTATTGGTAGCGGTAAGCAACCGGGAGCCAATGAAGAGCTTTGAGGATCGGGGAGATGTGATCTCTTCTCTTGGTGCGAGTCAAGATCCTCGCAGCAGAGTTCTGGATCAGCTGCAGGCGAGACAGCTCCTTCTTATTCAGACAGGAAAACAGACTGTTACAGTAGTCTAGCCGTGTAGAAACAAAGGCATGAATAAGAAGTTCTAGATCTTCATATGACACCATCTTCCGTAGCTTAGAAATGTTCCTCAACTGGAAGAAACAGTTCCTGATCAACTGCTTGGAGTGCTGCTCCAGCGACATATCTTTGTCAAAAATGACACCCAAATTTCTAAGGCTGGGTTTGACATCCTGGCCAAGAGAACCCAAGTGCTGCTTAATCCCTGGTATAGCATCATCAGGGGCAACAACTAAGGTTTCTGTTTTCTCTGAGTTTAGTTGCAGAGAGTTTTTACAGAGCCATTGTTTTATCTGCATCAAGCAGTTCATCAGAGAATCCAGCTTGTGTGTCTCGGAGGGCTTAAAAGAGCAATATAGCTGGATATCATCAGCAAAGAGATGGTAGGAAACATCACTGAAATCCTGAATGATCTTTCCAAGAGGGATCATGTATAGGAGAAACAGAACAGGGCCTAGAACAGAGCCCTGGGGAACCCCACACAGTAAGTCTACTGACTGAGACATTTTGTGGTTGGCCATGACACTGAAATTCCGACCGGATAAGTAAGAGGAAAACCAGTGGAGAACTGACCCTGACAAACCAATCAGGTCCCTCAATCTGTCCAATAAGATCTGGTGGTCAACCGTGTCAAAGGCTGATGAAAGATCTAGTAAGACAAGGACCGTGTGTCTGCCAGAATCAGCGGTGGGCCTTACTGTCCCTCACTGTCCACTGCTTTGTTACATGAGCGCTATGTGTGGGAGATTTAAGACTGCGATCCGTCCCGCAGCTCTAGAGGTACAAGCAACCGAACTCAGAACCGGGTCTAAAAGTGTGTGTGTGAGCACAGCTCGGATCGTCAGCACACACAGCGCTTTGAGCTTCAAAGCAGAAATGTCGCTCAGTCCTTAGAAAACATTCAAACAATCACACGGATTTGTGTTTCCAGTCGTGTCCCGACTAAATAAAGTCTGATGTTATTCTTACATGTTTACGTGCAGCCAGCAAGCAGCACCACCCAAAGCTAATGTTGTTAGCCCGTGTTAGCATACTGCTAATCCTGGCTTCGTTCAGAAAAAGCACTGACCACACGGATTAAAATTCAAATGATGAGCGAACAGGTGTTTCATAATAACCGTAACATTATTAAAAGCACGTTTAGAAGATCATCTCGTATTTTACCGAGCTGACATGTCAATGTATATAGCCGCTTGGCGCTGTTTAACATTGTTTTGTATTGAATTGTTACATTCAATAAAGTTTGAAGAAAAAAAAAGCCGCTCGCTTTTCAAACCCTACTGCGCATGTGCGAATGATTTATTCCGACGGAAAGTGTGACCTTAGTGAACGTTTTTATATTCTGAAAACATTTTTCTGGGCCAATGTACACGGTTGGATTCTAATCCGACCATTGATCCCATCAAAATATTTTGTACATGTAACCGCGGCTTATGGTGTCGACGCGCAACGTGGCGGGGGCATGGCATCACGATGGTGGTCTCTCCATCGGGATGTCAGTCACCCATCACGATGGACGATGATATCGTCCATCGGCACAACCCTACTTTGGACATGCTTTATCTAGACAGTAGGACTCTGGCTTTGCCTCTACAACCTGCAATGTGCTTCCTTAAACCTTGTGCTATCCTAGGCACTTTAACATTTGGAGCTGGGTCATCTAGACCCCATAGTCAGTGCTCTGAACCTTTTTTCTTCAATGATTTGTGATCTTCACTGGTGTCCACGGATTACATGAAATCTTTCCACCTTTATCCACCTTTGTCATGGTAGGGAGAACACGTCAATGTGAGGGTGGGGTCATCTAAGATAGAACAAGGGTTAAAGGGACAAAAAAAAGTGGAATTCACTTCTTTGAGCCTGAGCTGAAAGAGCAGAAATATGCTATGGGTGCATATAATCCTGTCAAGCATTTTTATAAGATGCCCTATCGGAGTTCTGATCCTGTCATTCTTCCTCATCTGACTCAGACTCTTCTTTCTCTGACATGAGTCACACGCTGAAGATGGACGACACTCTGCAAACAGGCAGTAAATCTAGCTAGCCCCTCCCAAGATGTGGTGACAAAAAAACGAACTTCCAGCTGACGGTGGAGGGATCTGAGAAAACTACTTACCCCATTGGCAGTGTGTCACATCCAATCATCATGCAGACATACTCATAGGATTATCAATGCTTCTACATGGGATTTTCTCTGGATGCAGAGAACATTCCTAAAGGTCAAGTTGTAGCTGAGGCCTCTTTGTAGGACAAACTTGCTTGTTGCTCTGACAGAGCGCCAAACCGCCCCACATGTTGCGCTCCGCCGTGACATTCCTGCCATAACTCCAACTCATCAGCAGCTGCCTTCTTCTTAGTCTGAGTTGTGGCAATCCCCTTTTTTAAGATTCCTTTCAGTTTGTGGTGGAATCAAACGTTAAAAACGGTCTTGGACAATTTTCTTGTAAGCTAAGAAAAAATCTGGTTACAGTTTACTGTTCACTGTTTATGCAGAGTTTTCTTATCAACAATCACAATCTGAAAGACGTGTAGAATTTCCCCTGCGTTAGAAGATTTAGGACTCGAGTCCACGTTTAGAAAAATCTAAACTAAATGAGGACAGTTTCTGTCTTAGTTTGGGTCCTTTGGAAAGGATTCATAGAAGTTGCTCAAAGAATGAATCTGCACTGGAACCTGTGCATAGGCCTTTCTTTTAGTTTTTTCTCTTTTGAACTTTGATAATCTTCTACTGCATACACTGCTCATACTTCTGTTTGAGCTAGTTTTGCTTCAGAAAATGTTCTCTAGGTGAAGAAAATCTGCCAACTTCAAATGAGCAAAGGTGGCATCTCCAGCAGGCCAGCAGGATTTAATGACAATTGATTCGTTTTCCTCATCAGATTGGAACCTTTCTTCCTCCACAAACTGAAATATGAAACCTGTTCAGGCTGGCATCCTTCTCTGTTAAATCCAAAGTGTCTCTTCTCTGATCCGAAGCCAGGATTTGGCTTGTGCAGCATCACTACAGATGTTGCATTCAACAGCAGGGTTGAGGGTTGCTTCTGACTTTCACACAAAACCTCCTGTCAAAGTATAAACACCATGGTCCAATTATCTTAAGTTGGGTTTTTAGTCCTTACATTTATGAACATTTGTTTTTTTGTATGCTTATGGCTGTGCCTTTGACTTCTTTTTCTGCTGTCACTTCTCATGTTGATTTCGTAAAGTGGTACAGCCTTGTGAGGGAGTGAAAACCCAAAGCACTTAACTATAATTGGTTAAAGACAGAGGACACACATTCCAGGACTGCTGCACATACATGGTTGTGAATGCCAGGCCAGTTTGGGCATTAAAATTCCTCTCTGATCATCTTTGGATCTATTGTAAAAGCAGCCCGGTGTCAAGTTGGGGAAGATTGGTTTTGAAGGGACTACATCCTGTCATTACTTTTTCTGACACCTTTCTGCAGTGGTGGAGCTAGAACTGGACTGAGCCAATCCTACCCCCTCACCTTCCAAACAGGAAGTGCCTGATGGCTCCAAGAAACCAAAATCCCACACACATCTATAGAGTAATAACCAGCTGTTACTCAGTCATTCTATTGGTCAGAATAAATATTCTTACTCTGATGCCCTTTTTTAACATGATAATTTTTATTTTTTGTCATTATATCTTTTACTTTATCACAAGTTATTCAAGTTGTAAACTGACTAGTCAGATGCCCCGGTAAAAGCATGTGGTTGCCCACTGGCCCCCACCTCAAACGCTTGACTGACAGAGTTTTTTGAGCTAGTTTTGAACAAGCTTACTCATAAATCACCACAGAAGTTGCCAGAGAGTAGAGGTAAAAATCCAGCCCGACCCGACACAGGCCCGCGGGCATTAAAGCCGAACCCAGCCCGAACCCGACCAATTAACTTGATTTGCAGGCCAGAGCTCGAAGCAAACCCGAAATTTCAATTTATCCCATAGTATTAAAATCATCTACATATTTTTATGATCATGATAAGTGATAAGTCAGCGAGAGAGAAGCCCGGCCCGACCCGATCCGAATTTCAGGCCGGGTCGGTTTCTGACTCGGGCTCGGACTTAAGATCTTACCTCTACCACAGAGGCGTTGATTCAGACAACTCGGACCAATCACTGTAATCTGGCTCCAACATGGCGGCGTCCAGTTCGCAGAAAAATGGCGACTGAATTGTCTTCACTGGATTTCACTGGAGCCGCAGGGAAGGCATTTTCTGTGTGTGATGTCACACTCGCTCAGTCCAGTTCTCACTTCTACAGCCAATAGTAAGACTCCCTGAAGCTGTCTCTAGGACTGTCCTTTTCTCCACACACGCTCAGGACGTTTGTCCCATCAGTGCCTAAAAATGTTTTTTAGATTTTACAGGAAGTCATTAGCAGGACATGGCTAAAACACAACAGTTTGATATGTCTTCAGACTAGAAACCAATTTGGATGTCAGTCAAAATGTTGTCACTTTGAGGGGGGGGCAGAGGCCCTAATGTTGCCATGTCCAGGCATGACCATCAGGGATGTGAACTTAGAGATCAACACACGTTCTGTGTGCCTGATGACAGGAGCCTTCATCACACTTCTTCTGAGAGGGTCAGTACTAAGAATGATCGCACTGACATTACCAGAGCCCACATTTTAACTACTTTCTCCAACAGAAACTAAATCATTGAGAAGCTGATCAGGGATTTTTTGGAGTGGAAAGAGAAATAGTGAATCCTATGGGGAAGTGGGCCATTTTGTTCAGGAAGCCCTGCTCCTAAACAAGAGGAGCTCCAGTTCAGCTAAATTCATTAGCATAGAGTTAAATCTGAGGCAGCAAGGAACCTTATATCCTGCGAGATCTCCCTCCTCACCCATCTGAAGTCATGCACCATTATTTTTATAGCACAAGTGTTAATATGAGACGGTTGCTTGTAGCCGGAGAAAGATCTGGAAGCGTTTCTGCTCCCAGATCCACATTTACAATCAGCAATCCAAAATGAAACATTAACCAGGCCAGCAAGCAGAAGGGGGATATTTATAGATGGAAGAATGCAATTTCATTAGGCACTTACTGTGGAGTAAAAGTTCAAATTAATATTCAGATTTAGGATTTTTCGTTTTTTGATTCCTTCAGTTCTGTGAGTCTTGTTCATCACATCAAGCTCAAGTCAAACCTGAAGCACAACCGCAGATGTCAGGACTTTGGATTGCCTCAATCGTATCCAAAGTTTCCCACAGTCTGATTATTTATTAGCATTCTTTGCAGGAAACAACATGTGTTCTTTCCACCGAACACATATTTTGTGGATGTGAGGAGTTTTGATTCTGAAATAAAATAGTTCCTCTGCAGAATGGGGTCTTTCACAGAAAAAAGTCCCATCTGACACTGTTCTCTCTGTATTCTTGAAATGCGTTGGGAACTCTGTAGATTTTAATGTAAACAGTTTGTCAGGTTATCATAACCCCCCACCTCCTCTCAGACCAAAGGGGTTCAGCAAGCAGAGGTCTCAAATGAAATCATGCTCCTCCTCGATGATGCCTGATTTATGGGATGAAGTTGGGGGATGGGGATATTTAAGGAGCTTGATGGCCTATTGGACTGAGGATCCTGCATTTCCATAAACAGCAGCTCCACATTCACATCCGTAGCCTCATATATATATAAACAGGCAGGCCGGGATTTCTTCCCACTGCCTCTGAGGCCCTCCTCCTCGACTTTTCGTCTCAGTGTAGGTGAGACCAGTTTCCCTTTCCTCCACCTCCTGCTCTCCATGCGTCTGTGCAGCTGTTGGATGGATGCAGAACAGCTTCTGAGTGGAGTCTGGAGCTTTTGAAGAAGAAGAAGACCAGTCAGTGCAGCTCAGACAAGATGATGCTTTGATTTCTCTGAAGATTAGTCATTTATTGAGGTTTGAAAGAATTACCCGTCTGAAAACTGAGGATTTTAGTTTAGATTTAAGTTTATAGGTTGCTTGGCTTTTTTGTTGTTGTCAAAAATGTTAATGTTTTGGATTACTTTTTACAAAGAACTGTACAATATGGTGGTTTGAATGATTGAATCTCTAGATAACTTTTGCATTTTAACGGGAGGGAAAAGTTTATAAAATCATATTTGTTTGGTCTCAAAATTAAATGACCGTTTTCTCAAATTTTCTTTAAAATACAGGTTGTTTAGATGTTGAGAATTCTACCTTGTTGTTTATAAAAGTACTTATCATTGTAGAAACCAGATGACTTGTCAATTGAAAACTAAGTTTCAGCTCTCCTCTGGAGAGTAAAGTCTGTAAAGTCAAAAATAAACCTTTCTCCGTATTCTGCTTTTGCTCCAATGAAAAGAAGGGTTTAATTTAAAGTTTCTAGAAGCCATCTAAACTGTCATTGAAACCTTTATCTAACAAGATTAGAAATGACACGACAGGAAATATGCTGAAGTATGAATATGGGTTTTCTTTTGTTTGATCTCTGGGTTTGTTTTTCTCTGAGAAAAGATGATTAATATTCCCAGAGAGTGAGCTTCAGCTGTTATCTGTCTGATTCTGTCAGTGTCAAATGAATCATTTGATCTTCGATGAATTTTTAGTAAAAATAACTTGAGACGTCTGATTCTGGGATGGGCCTGTTTGTTTTTGGAGAGCGTGAGGTTCATCCTGACTCCAGCTGGCAGCTGACATGCTGCCGCAGCACATTTTGTTGGAATGACTTCTGTCTGTGAAAGGAATTGAAGTGTTAACTCCAGCGGGGTATTTAGTTCTGAACACCTGTAAAGGAGCTTAACTCTGGCATCAACAGTGACATCTGATGCAGACCTCAACTTAGCTCTGTGTCTACTCAGCTGCTTTTCGGTGCTTGACTCACTCAGATGCTATGCAGCCAGATTCCTCATTTCCTCTGTTTCTTGTGTCTTCAAACAGGCTGTGAAGAACAGAAACCGTCAACATGTCTGAGTAAGTGCTGCCTCTTCACAAGTTTTACTCACACATATCAAACTGGTATTGAAGGAAAAGGAAAGGATAAAGGATATTTGGATAAGTCAGATGTACAAAACAGGAGAAAAATAATGGAAGAAACAAACACAGCAGTAGAAAATAAAATTAAGGACGAAAGCAAAAATACAGTGAGAATAAGGCCCGACGTCAGCATGTAGTGAAGGTAAGCAACAGACGAAAGAAAAGTGACAAGAAAACGCATTAGCAGTGAGACAATAGCGAAAGCATTTACTAAAGCTAGAGAGAAAAAGAAAACAAGGAAAAGTGAGGTAGATCCTACAGGAAAACTGAAACTTTAGAAAGCAGGTTATTTGTACACAGACTTCACAGGATTTCAACTTTTTTGTTTAACAAAAAACAAGCACATCATATATCATTACTTATTTTGTGGTGAGCCTTGTGAGACAGTATTCAAACAAACACATGATCCAGTCAGAAAGTCCTCAGGTAGCAAAGCGGTCACCTCTGAACCCAGAAAGTCCATAGTTCCAGCTTACTGGGATCATAGATGTTAGTTCCCGTAAAAACAATTCAAGAATATTCTTTAGGTGACGAAATGCTAAGCAGAACTAATGATCAAATTTGCATCTCCTTCTTATGTCTAGTCATGTAATGTCTGCTCAATGAGACTGACTCTATTAACCCTTGTGCTATCCTAGGCACTTTAACATTGGGAGTTGGGTCATCTAGACCCACTAGACTGACTGAACCTTTTTTCTTCAATGATTTGTGATCTTCACTGCTGTCCATGGATGACATGAAATCTTTCCACCTTTATCCACCTTTGTCATAGAATAAAACGTCAGTGTAAGGGTGGGGTTGTCTGAAATAGCACAAGGGTTAGCAGGTTTTTTTGGTGTTGGTAGCCACTTTCACCAAAGCTTAAAAGGCTCGGCTTTCTCCTTTATCAACAACATAAATCCACGTTTTTCTTATTTTGTCATGTGATTCACTTCAAGCAGATATTATTGCTTTCATATTTTTAAACCCTTGTGCCATCTTAGATGACCCCACCCTTACTTTGCCGTGTTCTCCCTACCATGACAAAGGTGGATAAAGGTGGAAAGATTTCATGTAATCCATGGACACCAGTGAAGATCACAAATCCTTGAAGAAAAAAGGTTCAGAGCTCTGTCTAGTGGGTCTAAATGACCCAACTCCCAATGTTAAAGTGCCTAGGATAGCACAAGGGTTATAAATGTTCTGAATCAGAGATTTTGAAGTGGACCAAAGGGATAAAGATTCAACATGAACTTTACTGTCTGTGCTGTTATGGCCTTAAGTCCATCTTTGTAGAACTGAGACGGATAATGCAGACACTGACAGCGCTCTTTGTTGTTTTCCAGGAAAAAGATGACTTCAAGCCGCAGGCACCACCTGAAGGTACACCTCTGATGTTTGTTTGTCTGTGCATACCTACAGATTCCTGGTGGCTCTAACATATTCCACAACTTTCAGTCATTCATCTATGTTTGTCCCTTTCAGGAAAATTGTTGAATGCAAAATATGTTTACATGATTTTTGTACAATTGAACATTGTCACGATTGGAAAGGAGCAAAAGGGAAAAATACTATTCTTCTAGTTGTCTGCCCTCTTTTGAACATTGCATCATTTCTACATTTCTCACATCATCACCTGTGCTCAGATTTCACCAAATACAGTTCAAATAAATCCATATTTTGGTAAATACATTCCATTCCTTTAAATCAAATCAAATTAATTTATTTTTATAGGACCTTTTAATGTAAAGAAACCAGCTCAAGGTGCTGTACAAACAAACAAGAATGCAAACATAATTAAATAAGCCCCTCATAATAAAATACACAAAAACAAGCACAAGTAAAAGAATAAATGACAATAAAAGAAAATAATTAATACTTTAAATAGCTCTCTTTTGTAATAAAAGTAAGGGCATTATATTACAGTGGTTTCATATGTATTTTAGCACACTTCAATATAGAATGAACTTTACAGTTGATTGAGGATTTCAGTTTCAGGCTTTTAGGTTTCAAGTTTGATGTCTTCTTTTTTAAATAGGACACACAAACACACACACCCACACACACACACACACACACACACACATACATACATTTCTATGTTCTCCTGCCTTGGCTGTCGCCGCCGCTAAATAGGATAGGATACATTTGGGCTTTGCTGAGTTCTTGTAAAATGGCTTGACCATCTCAACAAAGCTTCTAGCAAACCTGGATGGTTATCATCTTTAAAAGAAAAATGGAGGGGGTTTGCCAGCCCCCAGATGACTCTCACTGCTCACCTTTCCTGGTATACAGTCTTCATTCCACTACTGGAGAGGAGAATCTGGCTGATCGTACATTCTCAGATTCAGGAGGAAAAGTGTGGTCTGGCTATGCCACAATGGACCAACGCTAATGCACTGCTGGAATCCTTGAATGACCTTGGGTGTTTGCATGCTTGGGGCTCCTGCATTTAGAGGGCTTTTGGTAGATTTAGTCTGCAGTCCTTTTAGGTCCTTCAAGCTTTGACCTTGAGCTCTTAGAGTTGCAGCTGAGTATGTAGTACCGATACGATGATAATCTTGTAATGAGAACCTCCTGGTTAGACTTGGATGCAAAGCCCCACTGAAAAGAGCCCTCAATGCAGACCCAGACCATGCAAGGGTAATTATATTTCCCTGATTTCCTCTGGATGCTCCCTGAAGACTTGGAAAAGGGGAGTTTCTTTAATGCCCTAGTGACGCTGGCAGGACATGAACCTGATTGCTGCAGGCCTCTCCTTCACTAACTATTGGACTCTTCATTTGTTCTGCAGAGTTTGGTTCTTCAGGTTGCCGCCAATTGGCTTGAACAGGAGAAAAAGGAACTTGTGGCCGCCAAGGAGGCTTACATGTCTGAGAATTGTCCTGCTCCTGACATGAGTGGAGACCAAGCTGCCCTCATGGTGAGAGAAACCACTGAGCGAAATCAGCAGTTAAAACAGTGGATTCTTTTGCACCTGTGCTTCTTCTTTAAGAAAAAATCCAGTAAACATTGTACCTGTGTCTTCACCAAGGAAACCTGCAAAAAGCTGTACGCTCTCATTGACAAGATTGATGAAGACAGGTATGACCTGGAGGCCAAAGTGGGAAAGGCCGATAAAGAGGTAAAACTGCCACAAAAATCATCAATTGAAAAAGGCATGACAGGCATGTTGACTGTTACCATATTTTAAGGACAATTTAAAAAAAAGAAGCTTTTTTTGTGTGTTTCGAGTTCACTTTTATCAGTCATGAAGAATCAGTTGAAGCTTCATGGTCATGTTGATAAAAGAAGATGTGGAGCAGCAAGTATTTGTGCAAAAACTGTCTGACTTGCGCAAAGTGCAAACTTTAATCAAAGCGCACAGAACTCCATATGTCATTTGTAGTCATCCTCATTATATTCTTCAAAGCAAAATATGTATGATGAGTTGAGAAAATACGATATTAAAATAAAACAGCCATGAAAGTTACACACAGAAATAATGAGCTACGGTTTTCAATGAGTCTTAGGCGTCATCTTCATCCAAATGTTCCCCCTGAAATTGAGGCTGAGCCTCCTACTTCTACTCTGTTGACTCTGCGTCAAGTGCTTCATAAAGGATCTGTGAAGAAAATAAATCAAAAAGACATTTTAAAGACGTAACACCCCCCCCCCCCCGAAAAAAGCCTTTTTCACTGTAGATGCCTGACTATCTGATCAAACTAACACAAATATAAACCAGTGCCATTATGTCAAGAATCTGCACTAAATAGTCATTAAGTTTAGTTATTTAAAGAAAGAGTCTGATATTTAAAACTGCAACCTGAGATTACATCGATTGTATTTCTGAGAAAAACACATGAGTAGGAAAATGTATTTAAAGAGTTCCGGAGTCTTTTTAGCTTCCAAAAAAATGGACTACCTGAACTTAATTACCCACACCTGAATCCATCTGCTGTTGATGGAGTATGCATACATTTCTTAACCCCTTAAGCTATCCTATGGGTCCAGATGACCCGATCCTTACATTGACGTTTTCTCCCTACCATGACAAAGGTGGATAAAGGTGGAAAGATTTCATGTAATCCATGGACACCAGTGAAGATCACAAATCATTGAAGAAAAAAGGTTCAGAGCACTGTCTAGTGCACATATGTCAAAGTCAAGGCCCGCGGGCAGAATCCGGCCCGCGAATGAGTTATCTATGGCCCCCGGGATGATATTTGATTAGTATTAGAACCGGCCCGCAGGCTGTAGCCGCCCGCTGGTGTTTTGCACGCACCAATACTACGTTTCCCATAATGCAACGGTAACCCGCGAACTCACTGCAGCGCAGCAAGCGGACCTCGGCCTCATCATTCATCCCCGACACAATGGCCGAGCTGCGCATCCAATCTGCTCAGACGCTCTCTATGTTTGGCAGCACATACCTGTGTGAACGACTGTTCTCTTTGATGAAGCTAAACCAAACATCACACAGGAGCCGTCTTATTGATCAGCACCTTCACTCAATCCTGAGGATTACCTCAGCTCAGAGCCTTACCCCGAACATTGAACTTGTACAAAAGATGAGACATCACCAAGTACAGGCTCATCCTCAGACAAGTGAGCATCACAGAGCATTAACGTATTTTTAGTTTTTAATTCAGTTAAATTTTTACATTTGTTTCTACAAGAAATGGGATTTTTCTTTGAAGGACGTATTGTTTTGTCTGTGTGCCATATATTTTTGCATTTTATTTTATTTCATTTATTTATATTTATTTTTCAGTTACTGGACTCAGGGGAAATTGCAGTTAAGAGCCATGAGAAAGAATACAACTGTTTTGATTTATTCTATATTTTCTCATTTTACTATTTGAAGCAGTAATTGGTGGGATAATAGAGCAGCATAATATTTATAATATTTATACTGCTTGCAGTTTCGTTTATGCATTTATCTTGATATAAGGAACATATTTTGTTTTTGAAGGAAAATTGCTTTTTTGCTGTTTGCCTGTTGAAAATGTTTTCTCTTCAACTTACTGACAGAGCCATAAGAAAACATTACTTTATTCATTTAATATACAGGACATGTGATTTTTCTTTGAAGGCAGTTTGTTCTTGTCTGTGTGCCTGCTGAAAAATGTTCTCCCGATTATTCATTTAATCATTAAATGATACACTATGTTAGGTCTTGGTTCAATAAGCTGTGTGCAACCATTTCAAAATGTTTAATAAACATTGAACCAGTCCGGCCCTCGGCCTCTAGCCAATTTGTTTTTTTGGCCCTCAGTTTGACTTTGACATCCCTGGTCTAGTGGGTCTAGATGACCCAACTCCCAATGTTGAAGTGCCTAGGATAGCACAAGGGTTAAATCGTATTATTTTTGAAGTTCTTTGTTTTATTTTATCATCAGAGTGATAGTCCTTTCTGTAAGGCCTTTTTTTTTACCAGTCAGTAGGTGTGCATTTAAAAGAACTGAACAAGTATTTCCAATTCTAACACCTGAATGGCAGAGACAACTGTTCAGCCGCTGTTATGCTTCTTGGCACTTTGTAATTACAGGTAAAACCCTGATGTAAACACAAGTCTGCAAAATTCTGTCAAACAAAAGGAAACCTTCCCTGAAATGTTCAGCTAAAAAGGGTCGCTAACTTTAAAACAGTATCACAAACTGATTTTAAGGTTTTCTGAAAAGAAGGAATCTTGTTTTGAACACCTTGAATGACCACCAAGAACAGAGATTTCTGTTTTTGTAATAGTTCTGTCTGCCTTTGTGTGTTTTTCATTATGCGGCTCAAAAGCATAAGTCTACAAATGATGCCAAAACAGAAACCTTTTGGTTGACTTTCCTGATTGAAACACTTGGCCACTCCTAGATCCAAGACCTGAAGATCAAGGTTGTTGACCTTCAGGGAGTGAAGAAGCCCGCCCTGAAGAAGGTGCGCATGTCAGCCGACGCCATGCTGAAGGCCCTGCTGGGCTCCAAACACACGGTCAACATGGATCTGAGAGCCAACCTCAAGCAGGTCAAGAAGGAGGTCAAAGAGGAGGTGAGCATTTGCAGAAGCAGGGTGGTTCTCTGGAGAGGGGGCTGCTTTTCACTGACTGTGGGTTGTGTTTGTGTGATGCAGCCCACAGAGGCAGTCGGCGACTGGCGTAAGAACATTGAGGACAAGGCTGACAGGAAGAAGATGTTTGAGACCTCCTAAAGAACTAAACTGAAGCTCTGCAGCCGTGCTGGGCTGCTGCCGCTGCTTGTTTTGTTTTTTTGTTTTTTGAACTTCTGGAATTTGTCATTGAATTGAAATACATTTGTTTCATGAAGTCAGAATTAATGGTGGGAGCAGCTGTAGCTCAGAGGGGCTGAGTTCAATCAGAAGGTTGGTAGTTTGATCCCAAGCCTCCACATGCTGAAGATCCTAAAGGGCATGTTGTCCTTGATGTGGTCTTCTTTTGTAAGTGGGTTGGGATGAAAGTATAAGCAACGTGAATAAATGTGATGGTTCAGATTTCTTCTTTTCCATGTTTTCTAACTGTGTTAGTTACTCTGGTGCAAAGCTCTCTGTCGGCTCACTTTTAAGAACCTCTCATCTTTTTCTCACTCCTGCTGCCATGAGGTGCAGTCTTTGAAAAAAATGAACCATATGTCGCTTCAGTCAGAACTCAAAAACTCCTGAGGAAGCCTCTAATGCTACTGAACAGTGCTGAGCAGGATTTTGGCTTGAATGAAATGGCAGACTGTAACATTTCCTTTTTGTGCTCTTTGTGGTGCTTTGCACTTCACTGAGGAGCAAGACTCAATGATCAGAGGAATCTTTACATGCACTTAAGGTTCGAATCAGCTTCTGGAGTCACCTATAGTCTCTTAAATGTCATGCAAGCTGAAAACCTAGTTTCTGCAACCAGGCTCGGAGAAAACAGCATCCTTGCTTTCCTTACTCAAACACTCACTTTGATGTGAAAAGCTGCCGAGTAAAGGAAAAGTGACGGAAGATAATGGAGACAGGGAAACATGCTCCTTCTTTTCAAGTAAACTCATACGTTAATTTCTTCAGGAGCCAGGTTTTCCTCAGAAACCAGGTTACGCATGTGGGCACATTGTTCCCTTCTGCTTCAGCTGGAACTCAGATTCAGAACTTAAACATGCATAGCACGGATGTATTGTTTGCTTGAGAATGTTGGCGTTTTACACCTGTACCAGCTGCAGCAAAGGCAACAGCATCACTGGCCTGTTCACTGATTCAGAATTCCAAAAATATCAGTAATTTCTAAACTGACTGAGTGTCCCGGAGATGCAAACGCAGCATGGAGTGCATCTGCGGTGTCACTGCTGCCTGAACTGCTTCTGAGTGCCACCACCAGCTTAAATGTAAATATGCCAGATTTTAACCGCCGCTAATTTCTATCTATTTCTGCTTTAGCTTTGTGTTTTGCAAGGAGGACGCAACAAACACAGCTTCACTAATATAAATATGTGTAGATCATCAACATCACGGGGATATGAGAAGTGTTCAAGTGTTGTCATCTGACCTTCCGGTGAGTAAAGGAAACACTTGTAATGTTCGTCGGAGGCTGTGGGTGGCTGTGGTTCTCTGCAGAACTGCATCACCCTGCAGACCTCCGCCAGGCGAGGGCAGCAGAGCAGCTCTCTGGAGTGCTGGCTGCCTAAAGATAAACCAAACATGATCCATAGATTGACTGAAAGCAAAACCACTGACAGAGAAGGACTGATTGAGTCACACAAAGGTGAGTGTGATGTTTTTAAAAAGCACCATTTTGTAGTTTTCCCATAACTGGTTAAGATCCTGTCTCTGTTTTTCAGATACTCTGAATCGTCAAAGTGAAAAAACACGGAAAAATTAGGAACAGAAAAGGTAAACTTTTCCAACGTTTGTCAGCTGTTGCTCCAAACCTGCATAGCAAAAACAGTTTTTCTGCATTTTGTTAGTCGTCATACCAGCAAAACAAATGTGTATTTATGGGTAGTATATGGTTTCCTCTCAAGCCACTGAGACGGGACATTTGAACCATGTTTTTCTTCTGCTTTACATTTTTATCCTGAAGGGATAAAGCAGGTTGAGAAAATGGATGGATGGATGTACTCATTTTTAAAGAACACATTTTTCCATGTATGACCTCTGCATCTCATCTAACATTCAACCATGGTGTTGTGTCTGGGTCAAACTAAACTTTTTGGGGCTTTTTTCAAGACAACCTTAACAAGATAGTTATGGTGCAGTCTAAAAATGCCACGTCTTTAACTTTTCTTGCTAATGTGAAGTTGCAACACTAAACATGTTTATAGACAGTGCTCAGCATACAAAGTACTTTAAAAAGCACAAATTTAACCAGAAGCTCAATGAAGAAAAGAAAAATGTCCAAACTTTCCACAAGGTTGAGTTTTATTGAACACGTCTTTAACTCCATATCATGAAATGAAGGTCGAAGCAAAATTGGTCGAAGCAAAAATTAACACACCCTCCAATAAAAACTGCTACATCTAGTTATTTCTTTTTTAACCTGTTCTGTCCAACAACTGAGCGAACAGATGAGAGCTGAAGGCCTTTTGTGTTGGACAGGTTTACAAAAAGAGGTTATGTATCTTTAAATAACCAGGGTGTAAATTTGTTTAAATCCCTTTTTGTTGTTTTTATTCTTTTTTTTTTTATTTGTTACATTTTGTATTTGAAATACGTATTAATTACAAATGTACATTATATATATATATATATATATATATATATATATTGTGGAAAGTGTGTGTGTGGGGGGGTAGAAGAAAAAAAAAAGAGAGAGGTAGAGAAAGTGAGGGGATACAAGTGCCGAGTTGCTAATTTGAATTAATTATGATTTTAAGCTGTGAACCAGTTATGCTAGGTCTGCTGGAAAGACAAAATTTTACATCCCAAAGTGAAATTCTGACACCAAGATAAGCTGAAAATTTCTGTCCATCGATACACTGTGGGTTAGGAGGAGGGATAAAGCAGACAGGGAGCAGTGTGCACGTGCATGTACACGTGGGGGTGGAGATACATGCACGCTGCCAAAGTGAACCATGTGATCATAAGGGGAACCAGATCCTCCCCAGCCCGACCAGCCAGACCAGGAGAGAGGGGGAGACCCCCCGGACCCATGCAGCCCGTGCGGGGAGGGACCGCCCACCCAGCCAGGTGCAGAGGAGGCTGCCCGACAGGGGCTCCTCCGGCACCGGGGAGCATAAGCGACCAAGGGCTTCGCCGTACTGGGCGGCAGCCATTAGGGTCACTGGGCGCCTGCCACCAGGCACCGGACACCGGGCGCTGGACATCTAGCGCGGGCCAATGATGAAGCCAGGACCTAGAGGGCCCAGGAGCCGTCCACCACCCAGCCGGAGCTTGGTCACCGCAGGCCAGCCGACCCAAGTAGCCCAAAGATCACGACGCAACCACAGCTCCACCCCTAGTTCCCCCCACACTACACTACCCTCTACAACCCCCCTCACCCAACACCTTCCTCAACCCCTCCTCCCTTTGCCCCCTCCCCCTCTCCCAATGTCCTCCCCACTCTGCAAAAGGAAGGGTGAGCCCCTCCCATGCACACCTACACAAACACATTCTTCTGGCTGCCCCCCACTCCCCTTCGCCACACAGTAACACCCGCTGGCCGGCCGACCCCCCAGCACCGTGCACCCGGCCACTCGCCAGGCTGCCCTGAGAGGCCCAGGACCACGACCAGACGGATGAAGACCGGCCGCCCCTCCCCGATCCCACCTATGTACTGTGGTGTGGGGGGGCAGTGTGTTAAATGGGAGGTCTCCAGTATTTACAGGTGTTCAATTGGGTTCAGATCAGGAGACATACTTGAACTTTTAGTCACCTTCATTCTGCTCTTCAGAAATGTAGCAGCAGCTTTAGAAGTGTGTATTGGATCATTGCCTTGTAGGAAAAGTACTCGACAACCAAGTGCATAGAGTGATGGCAGCATCTTCTCCTTCAATAGAGCCGTACATTGTTGAGTTCATACCATCAATGAAATGCACCCCCCCCCCCCCCACACACACACACCAGCTGCTCTCATGCAGCCCACATCAGAACTCTACCATGCATTTGTCCTCACCTTGACAACGCCGTACAGTTTTAAAAGCATTGGTTCCAAAAACTGTGATATTTGTCTCATCAGTCCAGAATATTGAGTAGTCCCAGTGGATCTCTTTTTCTGTAGTATTTTGCCTGATATGTAAAGCTTTGCTGATCTTCTTGTAACCCTCACCTTTTTTTGAAAAAAGAAATGATGTCCATTCTCAGATTTTGTGACCTTTCTTTTCTGTGGGGCGCCATTGCTGACTAGTCCCTATGTGCTGGACACCTCCTAAATGAATCATTAGACTCACCTGTGGTTGAATGTTAATTACAATTTTGTAGTATTAAGTTTGGCTTTTCTACTAAGACCATGACTGGGGTGTACTAATTTTTGCAACATTGGCCTAAATTATTATGTTAGAAAATCACTTTTTTGTCTGTTCAAATGAACAGATCTTGGTTACATTAAATGACCGACCTTGTAGATGTATTTTGTCGTCTAGTATTTCTGAATGTTGATTCTGAAACAAGATTGAAGGTTTTCTGACAAATGTAGTGGGGTGCACTCATTTATGATGAGCACTGTACCATATATAGCTTTTAGTGGTCTCTTTAATGGATTAACGTTATGAAAAATATTTTTCTTTGAGGGAAAGATAAAAAAAAAACTTGCTAAACTCCTAAAAGCTGTTTTAGTGACTTTCCTAATGTATACTCAAATCAAACAAGTCTGATGTAGAAAAATTGAAATCTTGTATCCTTTCAGTCCATGCTTTTAGCTAACATGAATCTGCACTTTGTAAATAGGCAGAAGAGTAAAAAATAATGAAGAGCTATTGTCACAGACGTGACTGCAAAGGCCTGCAGAAGACGGACCCAGATTATGTTTAAAATTTTAGTAGAATGATTGTGTTACCACTCAGAGCAAGTGGCTGAAACCTTCCTTCTTTGTCAAATCAGGAAAAGCCTTTGATGCATCACTTGTCAGGAGAACTGGCTCCAAGTTGGGACCAGCCCTTGCTGACATCTCATGATCCTCCCCTATGAAGAGAAAGGACAGAGCCTGGTTTGGCCCTGGAGGCCTTCTGACAACTGTCAAAAATGTGTAAGAAAACACAAAAGAAAAAATTGTCTTTTCTAAGTGCCAGCGGAATAAATTAAACATAAAACTGTTAGGAGCACATTTTCCTAAGTAAAACACCATTAGTTATGCTGTACTTCAAGCAGGATAACAGTAGCCAAGCTGAAGCCTCTGCTAAAGGATCAGCTAAAGGATCAGCTGAAGGTCCTGCTGAAGTATCAGCTGAAAATCCTGTTGACGGATCAGCCGAGGGCTCTGCCAAAGGATCAGCTGAAGGATCAGCTGAAGGCCCTGTTGAAGGATCAGCTGAAGGCCCTGTTGAAGGATCAGCTGAAGGCCCTGTTGAAGGATCAGCTGAAGGCCCTGTTGAAGGATCAGCTGAAGGCCCTGTTGAAGGATCAGCTGAAGGCCCTGTTGAAGGATCAGCTGAAGGCCCTGTTGAAGGATCAGCTGAAGGCCCTGTTGAAGGATCAGCTGAAGGCCCTGTTGACGGATCAGCTGAAGGCCCTGCTGAAGGATCAGCTGAAGGCCCTGCTGAAGGATCAGCTGAAGGCCCTGCTGAAGGATCAGCCGAGGGCTCTGCTAAATGATCAGTTGAAGGCTATGCTTGCCCTCTCCCTGTTTCCCCTCCACAGGTGTTCAGAATAAGGCAGGGCATTCTGACACACCTGCAACTCATCACCCCAACAGCAGTGAGGACCAGCTTTTCTCTGCCAGTCCGTCTGTTCACCTCAAGTGCTATGGAGCCCACATTGGAGTTTGCTTCCCTGGCCGTCTACTCATATCCTAAAAGGATCATTTTGTTGCCCTTTTTTAGTCTGCTCTGACCTGGAACTGTTCAGCCTGTTCTGACCTCGCTCCACCTGGACTCCTTTTGGCCTCTGACCTGCCGGGGGGTGGGGAGGGGGGGGACTTATATTTAAATAAATCTTTTGTTTTCAATCACCCATCACCTCTCCTTATCTGACCATGACAGGATCAGCTGAAGACCATGCTGGGCGAGAGCCAACCTAAAGCACACCAAGAAGAAGACCAAAGAGATGGAGAGAAGTGAAGCTACTCATGCTTCTTATGCTACAGATGCTCATTGAGTCATACTGTGGATTCACTTAGCTCCATAATCTTCATAAACAAAGCACTCTTTCTTCTGCAAACAGTGAGTGGTGTTCTCTTTTATTTTTCTCTTCATTCTCAAACATTGACTTGACATTGGTTTGATGAGTCTGAAATCAGAATCTGCACTTTTCTAAACGGTAATAACTCAAATTTACTAGCCTTAATAGGGCAGTAGAAATGATGTCCACCAAAAATATATGTTACTTAACCTTCAAATAAATGGGGTTCAAAGGATGGTTTTAATCCATCTTTGTTCAAGTTTGTTCCCAAAGTATTTTGGATTCAGTACTATCTTTTGGCACATTCTCTAAATTTACAGACCAACTTCCTCTCACTTTGAATTGAATTTGCATGTTTACTTCAAGTTGTGAGAATCAGTTCAAGCTTGATTTAACGTGATACCTTCTTAAATAAAACTTCTTATAGTGTTTGGAATTTTTTACTGCTTCTTCAAGACTTTTTGATTTTGTTCCTCATATTAAATGAATATTTTTAAAGAAATTCAAACTCTTGGTGAAAGGGGCTTTTAGATGTCTGAATCTGCAGGTTTACACTCCTGGCCTCACTAGTCAGGAGTGTCAACATCATCCCCTCTGAGGAGAATGTCCGCTTTTTGATCCAAAAATTGATCCTGATTTATGGAGGCTTCCTGCAGAGCCAGACTCAGGAAAAGAACGTGATCAACCACTGATCTCGCGCCATGATTATTGTGCAAAAATCCCTGCAGCTCCTCACGTGTGTGTGTGTGTGTGTGTGTGTGTGTGTGTGTGTGTGTGTGTGTGTGTGTGTGTGTGTGTGTGTGTGTGTGTGTGTGTGTGTGTGTGTGTGTGTGTGTGTGTGTGTGTGTGTGTGTGTGTGTGTGTGTGTGTGTGTGTGTGTGTGTGTGTGTGTGTGTGTGTGTGTGTGTGTGTGTGTATGTGTGGGTGTGTTTGCGGGGGGATTGATAGTAATTTCCTGCTGCTGAAATTTATGAGGTTCCTCAGAGATGTGGTATTTCTGGAGCCTGTTGGCCTATTGGTCTGAGGTGCCTCTGTTACCATAAAAAGAGCTGACTTTCCAGCTGAGCCAGCACTTCCCACCCTATATACCATGTTTAATCTTTACTATTTGGGACTTGGCAGGATCTTCCCTCCCTCTGGTCCTTGTCCTCATCTTTGTCACGTTTGTTGAGCAAGAGTCGATCCTGAAGCTCACTACTTCTTGTAAGGGAACAGCTGAAACCTGCTTCTGAGCTCCTCTGTGCAGGTGAGGTGCTTTTTGAGTTTTTTTAGGACTTTCAGAGATGGTGCTGCAGGTGTGTCCTCTGCACTCCCCAGCACTGATTTGACGCACCAAAAGACATTTAAGGATGCTCAGCTACACAGGAGAAGTTATCAGACCACCTGTGCTGTTTTTGTTAGGAGATACAAGTTTTTTTTCTTCTGCAACTCTTACTTGGACAGTCATTTGCAGCTTTATGAAGTTGACTGAAACGACACCAATTTAAGAGCAGCTCTGAGGTCCTATGTGCTACCAAATGCTTTTTGTATTTTTCATATGAATCTTCTGTTTCGTAATTAACTTTCTGGTCATTCTCAGCAATGTGGAGCCTTAATGTTGAAATGGTTAATCAGAAGGTCACTTCTTCTCGCCCATAAGTCTGTGACATATGGTTGGTTTGTCACATGTTATCCTTTTTTCAAGTTAATCTAGGAAAAGATAAAGGAGGTTCCTGTGTAACGGGACTTATTTTTCCAGCAATTGTCTGATTGTTTTAGTTGGTATTTGAAGCAGCTTCTGGACACACCTGTTGTTTGGTGCCTGCAGGCTGCTGCAGTCGTGTTAACTGCTCTCTCTGCATGCTTTCTGTTACATACTTAGTGTCCGTACTGCAGGCAGTTTGTCCTCAGGCTTTTGACTTCTAACTTTAATTTCATGCCAGGTGTCATCAGAGGAGCAACAGTTGCGCCCTAACCTTTGACCCCACTCACCCAAAATTAGCCACTTTGTCCGTTTTGTGAAGAGTGTCACATTTCTTGCGAGAGGTCAAAGAGTGTAGATCGATAAAACAGGAGAAATGGGATCAACAGGGTCAGTGGGGTTAATTTTAGCTGTATCCAGTATTTACTAGCTGTTTTCTTCTGTTCCAGCAGGGTGTGACGATCAAGACCAGCCAAAATGTCTGAGTAAGTACACTTGGACCTCCCACCAAGACAGGATCTAGAATGGGACAAGTAATTGTTCCAAGCTTGTTAGACAGAGCATGTTTGTGATGTCATTTTCAGTTAGACGTTTCTCCTAAAGTCTTCTAGTCATGGTCTAGGATTATTTCGACTGTTATGTAGTGCATGCTCTGAAGTCATTTTTATATTTGTGAAAAAAATCCTTTGTACTAAAAAGATAGCATTTCCACTAATTGAAATTGGGCTAAAAGCTGCACAAGCTCAGTATGACACCCTAAAAAAACCCAAAGGGATGAACAACTCTAAAAAAGGCATTGTGAATGATCCATATACAGGATTTAGCAGTTGGAAACTCAGATAATCTAAAGAAGAAACTAAATCATAAACAAACATAACCAAAACATGATTACAAACATGTAAACCAAGTTATAATGAAACCTAATCATGTTAAAACTGAATCATTACAAAACACGGAAAAGGGCTGAAATCTTGCTGTCTTGTTCAGAAGAGACTAGTGTCCTTCCTGCTATTTCAGGTTTTGTTTAGATTATTCTTTTCACTATACATTTTTCTAAAAATGAATTTAGCGGATTTGTCATAGACGTCACCAGAGAATGTTTGATTCATATGGCCACTTTCCACTTTCTTAACCCCCTGGGGCTGCGGGGTTGCTGGAGACTGCACCGGTTACTGTTGGGCAAAGGCGAGATACACCCTAGACGGGCCTGTGGGACAGAGCCCATGGAGCTGGAGCGATCCAGCCCGCTACGCTAGCCAGCCGCCCGGTGGACAACATGGCGAGCTGCGCTGCCCGGGGTCCAGCAGGACAAGCAGGCGTCGCCACCCGGGGTCTGACAGAGCTAGCGTGCGCCGCCGCCTAGGCTGCCGGGCCCTGGGCAGCAGAGCTCGCTGTGCTGGCCCACCGACGGTTGGCTCCCCGGCAGACTGGGAGCTGCTGCGGGTGGCATCATAGTGAGGGCAATCACTGCAGCTCCCGCAGCTTATGATGTTTTCTTTGTCATTCATTCATTCATGCATTCATTCGGGATCAAGAGGCTGCTGGAGCCTATCCCTATGGAGAGAAATT
Organism: Oryzias latipes; assembly: GCF_053564925.1. Taxonomy (NCBI): domain Eukaryota; kingdom Metazoa; phylum Chordata; class Actinopteri; order Beloniformes; family Adrianichthyidae; genus Oryzias; species Oryzias latipes. The sequence goes on from NC_136242.1 coordinate 8,017,617, forward strand.
AGACTCAGTCGGATTTGTGCGTGCGTAATTCTTGATTTGTGCGTAAATTAGGATTTGTGTATGCATATTCTTGCTTTGTGCGTGCGTAAATTAGGATTTGTGCATAAATTTGGATTTGTGCGTAATTTGTTACTCACATAATACGTTTTGTGTATAAGTTAAAAAAATATAAAATGAAAAAAATACAAAATGCAATTTACGTATGCACAAATTAAGATTACAACAGCTTGAAACTACTTACACACACACATCTTTAAAAAACACGCACGAATCCCTTGTTACGCACACACGAAGCCAAAGTTACGCACGGATCTACCGTGAGACTGTTTTCACGTCTCACAAATTCGTCCGTAAGTGCTGCGTTTAAATACCAGTGGAATGCTCGGTCATTAGAATTTTCCTATCAGCCTTCCCTTCTAAACGTATCCAGACAATGACTCAATCAATACATGAAGACAGTAGATGTTAGTGTTGAACATAGAGGCTACTTACTTCGGGGCGCTGACCACCGAGATGGGCCGCCATTCTTCCCGTGACTCTCTCGGTCTGACTGCCTTTGATTTTCCGAAAGAAAAAAAACAGTGCCCCCTAGTGGTCGTTCCTGTTACACATTTTGTATCAATTCGGTGTCTCGGAGAATAATTTGCTTTTAATATATATATTAGCGTTTAAAAGTGACCGTCATATTCTCCGATAATAATTTTTATTTTCCTTTACAATTTTTTTAAGCCCTGCTACACCCACTGAAGGAAATACGTTTAGAAGGGAAGGCTGATAGGAAAATTCTAATGACCGAGCATTCCACTGGTATTTAAACGCAGCACTTACGGACGAATTTGTGAGACGTGAAAACAGTCTCACGGTAGATCCGTGCGTAACTTTGGCTTCGTGTGTGCGTAACAAGGGATTTGTGCGTGTTTTTTAAAGATGTGTGTGTGTGTGTGTAAGTAGTTTCAAGCTGTTGTAATTTGTTGTAATTTGTGCATACGTAAATTGCATTTTGTATTTTTTTCATTTTATATTTTTTTAACTTATACACAAAACGTATTATGTGAGTAACAAATCACGCACAAATCCAAATTTACGCACAAATCAAGAATTACGCACGCACAAATCCGACTGAGTCTAATTTCTCTCCATATATCCCGGCCACTCGCAGGCGGGGGACATCAACAGGGCTTTCTTATTTTCATCAATATACAGTACTTTGACACTTCGCAGTGAGTGGGAGTTTTGTGGTGGTCTGTTTCTGCATGTGGCCCCGGGAAGGGCTGGAGACCCGTCCAGGGTTTATTCCACATCTGCCCTTTGAGAACTGGAACAAGCTTCGGTCCCACAAAAAACCAGAAACTGTGGGCTCTGAAAAAAAGTTTAGTTTTCTCAAAAAAAAGATTGTTTTCGCTTAGGAAAGTTACCTGTGGGGTCATTGTGTCTGCAAACAGTTGTTTAGAGAAAGAGCCATGTGACTCCATGTACTTAATGAACACTTTTATTCAAATTATTCAAAGCTATTTTCAAGTTGCTAACATTCCAAAAGAAATGACACAACTGACACTCAGTCAGTCTTTCTAATTGTCATCTAACAGGGGAAAGAAAATGACCTCCAGCCGCAGGCATCATCTGAAGGTGAGAGCAGTTCTCTCAGCTTGGTGCCCTGCTTCAGGTTTTCTTCATAGTTGAATCTCCCGGCAGAGCTTGATGCTGCAGATCGCTGCAGGCTGGCTGGAGCAGGAGAAGAAGGATGCTATTGTAGCAAAGGAGGCCTACATAGCTGAGAACTGCCCTGCACCCGACCTCAGCGGAGACACGGCTGCCCTCATGGTGAGAACTGAAGCTGTTGGGTGTCTCTATGCGCTTAACTAACGGTGGTATGACTGGGTTGTTTTTCATTCATTTGCTTTCTTGTCTACTCTAATGACGAGCTGTTTGACAGGAAACCACAGTTTGTTTTTCTTTGAAGGTAAAAGGCAGCTCTGTACCCAGAAGACTGCTAAAGCAATTTCAATCTCATAAATTCTGTGCATCTACAGGAGATCTGCAAGAAGCTCCACCACGCCATTGACAAGATCGATGAGGAAAGGTACGACACAGCAGCCAAGGTGGAGAAGGTGGATAAAGAGGTGAGAGGCAGCAAACACGTTGTTCTGCTCATCAAAGAAACAACCCTGCAGAGTTGGAGTGTAGCTCCAGTGATATTTGTATCTAAATAAATGTTGACAGATGAAGGTGCTTGCTGTTTTAAAGAGTTTTTAAACTTCAGTTAGGTCTTTTGAATTGAAAAACAAATGGCTTAGTGGGTAAACACACAAAGTCCCACTGATGGTAACTGGGGAGGATTTCATTTCAATTGAATTGTTAGAAACTGTTGTTGGGTTGGTTGTTTCATTGTTTGTACATTTTTAGCAAATATACTAATGAAAGGTTTTTAAAATGTGTGAATGCAAAGAATTATTTAAGGGTTTTTCTATTGGCTCCACATAAATTCCCACCACATTCACACAAAGATGAATCAAACCAGGAAGTCAAATCTGATGGAAAGGATTAATTTCAACAACTGAATGATCGTCTGTGTGGCTCAGATCCAGGATCTGAAGCTGAAGGTGATCGAGCTGGCCGGAGTGAAGAAGCCCGCCCTGAAGAAGGTGCGCATGTCAGCTGACGCCATGCTGAAGGCCCTGCTGGGCTCCAAACACACGGTCAACATGGATCTGAGAGCCAACCTCAAGCAGGTCAAGAAGGAGACCAAAGAGGAGGTGAGGAGAGACGCTGTAACACAGACATGAAAAGCTAAAAGGGAGGTACACTGCTCAAAAAAATGAAGGGAACACATCCTATACCTGAATAAATGAAATATCATCTTTTTTATTCTTTACATAGTTGCATGTGCTGACAACACAACCACAAAAAAAATATTAATAGAAATAAAATGTATTAGCTTACGCAGGTCTGGATCAAATCAAATCAAAATGGAAAAACACTACAGGCTGATCCAACTTGGATGTAATGTCTTTGAAACAGTCAAAATGAGGTTCAGTAGTGGGTGTGGCCTCCACGTGGCCGTATGATTTCCCTCAACGTCTGGGTGTACCTCTGAGGATGTTCTCCTGGGGCATCTCCTCCCACACCTGCACCAAAGCATCCTCCAACTCCTGCATAGTCTGTGGTGCAACCTGGCGTTGGTGGATGGACCGAGACACGATGTCCCAGATGTGCTCAGTTAGATTCAGGTCTGGAGAACAAGCGGGCCGGTCCATCACAGCGGGCCGGTCCATCACATCAATACCTTTGTCTAGCAGAAACTGCTGACATACTCCAGCGACATGAGGTTTAGCATTGTCCTGCTTTAGGAAGAACCCAGGGCCAATCACACCAGCACACAGTCTCACAAGGGCTCTGAGAATCTTATCTTAGTTCCTTATGGCAGTCAGTCTACCTCTCGTGAGCACATGGAGAGCTGTGCGGCCCTCCAAAGAAATGCCACTCTAAACCATTACTGACCCACTGCCAAACTGGTCATGATGGATAATGTTGCAGGAAGCAGAACGTTCTCCACGGCGTCTCCAGACTCTGTCAAGTCTGTCACACGTGCTCAGTGTGAACCGGCTTTCATCTGTGAAGAGCACAGGGTGCCAGTCTTTGCGTTCTTTAGCAAACGGCAAATTTCTTGCACAGTGTTGGGCTGTAAGCACAACTCCCACCTGTGGAAGTTGGGCCCTCAGACCCCCCTGATGGGGTCTGTTTCTAACAGTTTAAGCAGACACATGTACAGTACATTTGTGGCCTCCTGGAGGTCATTTTGCAGGCCTCTACTGTTTCTCTTTACACAAAGGAGGAGGTAGTGGTCCTGATGAAGGGTTGTTGCCCTCCTCTTCTACATTTTCTGATGTACTGGCCTGTACTCTATTCTCTGGACACTACGCTGACAGACACGGTAAACCTTGTTGCCACTGCTCACATTGATGTGCCGTCCTAAATGGGTTGTACTTCCTGGGCCACCTCAAGGTACTACTGGAGTGACAGCACTGTCGGCATTCAAAAGTCACCAAAACATCAACCAGAAAGCATAAGGATGGAGAAGTTGTCTCTGGTCACCACTTGCACAACCACTTCTTTATTGGAGGTGTCATAATGGTGAGACTGACTTGAAATGACATTTAGTTATTTAGGTGTTCCCTTTAGATTTTTTTTTAACTGTGTTTTAGAGACGTTGTCCAGTCAGGCGATCTGCTAAGAGGACTTTTGTTCTTCATACATACAAATTTCATACATACATGCAAAGCAGTTTCCTGTTTAGTGCAATAACATTTTATCAAGATACAATTGGAACATTTCTGTGGTTCGATTAAGTTGCTTCAAAGCGACTCTCATGGAAAAATGTTGTTCCTTCCAGTCCACAGAGGCAGTCGGCGACTGGCGCAAGAACATTGAAGACAAGGCTGACAGAAAGAAGATGTTCGAGTCCTCCTAAACCCTGAGTGAAGTACTGAGGACAAAGGCAGGAGAAATGTTTCTACCTGAGGTCTGAGTGACTGAAAGCCTGTGTCTGTCTCACAGACAAATGGGTCAGGAGTCGCAGTGCCACTCTCTGATTTTGGCTGTTTTCGTGACGCAGTCACCCGAGAGACATTGAACCCAAAAACAGAAGCATCATGTTGCATGCTGCAAAAACCTGTGCTAAAGAAGCATCACGCTATGTACATTTCAACATGCAAACAATAGAAATAAAACAATTGATTTGGGGATGAATTTCTTCTACCTTGTCGTTAATATCCTCACGGTCTCCAACAGAGCACCTGACTGACGAAAACTGCAGTAAAGGTTCCTTCATCCGCGTCACAAATAAGTAAACAAAACAAAATAATGACAGGTAGATGAATACATGTAAAAGTCTTTTGGGGCTTAAGGCAAGACAGAAGTGGTGCAGCATTAACCGGCCACAGAATTTGTGACAGCTCGCAAGAAAATGAGTTTCTTACCTAGGAAATGTTTGTTTACTTAGTTCTAAGGAGTCAGAACTTAAAATTGAGAAAAAAGTTCAAACGAAGATCTTAGACAGAGGCTTTTTGATTCGACTGACTGCCTACTAGTGAATCTGAACAAATTCTCACCAAGCCTCTTAAATTTCCAAAGCTTTGGTTCCTTTACATTTGGGAAAAAAAACAGCTGAGTTCCAGCTTTTCAAACACCCCAAAGATGCGTCTCCACCACAAAAATGGAATGTGTTAATCTCAATGCCCATGTTGTTTTACACAGAAAAAAAGACATGCTGCAAAAGAGCAATAAAAACCCTGCAGCTCATCTTCTGGTGCTCTCAGATGGAGGTCAGCTCACAAAGTGGGGCTTGGCTGGGTGTATTTCAGGAGCTCGCAGGGCCATTGGTCTGACTGGGGATCCATTCCCTTAAAGAGAATCTGGGTATTTTGCTGAGACATCTGCAGTCACCATATATATCTATTTGATTTTTCTCCCTCTGTGGCTTTGGCAGTGTGTCCTTTTCTTCCATCAGTGTGTCTAAACCTCCTTCTTCCTCCTCTCAACAGGTGAGAAAACCTTGTTTTTCCTGCAGTGTCTTCAAAACATTTTGAAATACATCATATTTACCTTTACGAGGCAGGATAAAGAAATATAGAGCTGAGTCACAATTCATTTCTAAATTTTAACTGGATTAGACGGACAAATGTCTGCACCTTTGAGCCATCCTGACAGCCTGAAAAGTTTTTCTTTATCTTTGTAAGAAACGAAGATCCTTGATCTCTGCCACCTGTGCCACTTTGTGTTGTACAACATGATCTGAATTCAATGGAACAAGTTGTACTTTCATGTCAGCAATTTCATTCAAACGTAATCAGACAATGTAGTTGAAGTTTTTGCGAGATAAAATGGGATTAAGCCAGCATTAGCAGTTTTAAATGGATTACAAAATACTTTGTCTCTCTTAAATGTGCTGTGGGTGAGATGTTAGATTCCTGCTACATAACAATATTCATCCACTTACTACGGAACTCTTCTATTGATATTCATAACTCTACCTCTGTTGTTGAATTTCTCCGAAGCAGTGCATGACTGACTGCACAGTCCGGTAATTGAAATATCTTCTGGAGGGAAGTGTCATTTATAGGGTTAAAGTGTAGAAAGGCTGATTATTGCAATTTTTTTTCCTTAAGTATAAATATGTTTTAAGAAATATGTATATATATATATATATATATATATATATATATATATATATTTTATTAGAGCATCCTGGCTTGAATTGTGAGTTTCGTCTTCAGTCATGAAAACGTTTCTACAATTAACTTCATTGAGCGATGCTGTCAAAAGAATTTTCTACATGAGCCTTTGACTTGCTGTATGTAGTCATGCGACTCAGAAAAGCGACACCTGAGCCCCCCTGCCCCACCATATTTCAGTCAGCATCGCTGATCTTCAGCTGTGGCCTCAGATTGAGTTTCGTTCCAGAATCTCCCGTCCATCAATCTCCAGCAGAGCAAAAGAACATGCCGATATCCGTGCTCAGCCGGCCTATCTTCTGCGCTCACCATGTTCTTCTGTGTTTCTTCACTTAGGCTGTGAGCCACAGAAACCTGCCAACATGTCTGAGTAAGTGTGCTGCACGATACTAACAAGTTATCATGTTAGGGACAAATACATGTAACAAAAAAAAACGTGTTAAAGATTGGCATTTTTTTCCGCTGTCCAAAAAAAAAAAGGAAATATGTGGGTTCACTAATGGTTGAATATTTTCCCAAACAGTAAGAAGATGACTTCCAGCCGCAGGCATCACTTGAAGGTGAATAACTCAAGAAATACAAACAATTGCCTTAAAAATGTAGTGTGTGTCTTGTTGGATTAGGTTTGAGACACTGTAAGGGTGGATTGTTAGATGGACTCTTTCTTTCAGCAAAGCATAAAAAGTTGTAACCCCTTCATTCAGTTCTTCACATTATCATCTGTTGTAATGTCTTTTTCTCTCCCAAATTGCAAAAACCTCTGAATGTTTGCTCCTGATGACTTTTGTTGTGTCACCTGCAGAGTTTGATCCTTCAAGTCGCTCAGGGCATGCTTGAGCAGGAGAAGGCAGACATTGAGGCAGCCAAGGAAGCTTACATGGCAGAGCACTGTCCCGCTCCAGACATGAATGGAGATCAGGCTGCTCTCATGGTGAGAAGGAAGAAAACCACCATTTCTAGTACCAAAAAAGTTCTAATAGTCTTCGTGGAGCTTTAATGTAGGATTTACTCACAGTTTTCATGAAAATACAAATCATCCCTAGAATATCAAATAATAAAAGCTCATTTTGTTTTGAAGAACCCACGCTGACCGTCTCGAATGAGTTTAGTCTGTTTAGTTTAGTTTAGCAATCAGTAATTGAATTCTATGACTTTCATGTTTATTATACAGTTACCAGTATGAAGCCCACTGAAACGACTTTTGTTGTAAATATTGAGCTATACGAATAAGAGTGAATTGAATTGAATTAAATGTCAAAGTTAGTCTAAAAGTAATGTTTTTTTGTATCTTCTTAATGCCAAGATTATAGACAAACTGATCAGATTTACGCCCAAAGGACTTCAACAGTCTGCTTAGAGCTTTCTGAAATAACTGGAGTTTATTGGGAAAGCAAGCAGAGATTCAATTTGTTCCCCATAGAATTTAGTGAAGTTATGTAGTGACAGGTTTAAATATATACATGCTGGCTTCCTGTCCCGTGAACATTGTTCTCTCAGAAGTTAGTCATCTTTGATCAGCAATACCTCTGACTGAGACATTATTATTTTCAGGAAGTTTGCAAGAAGCTCCACTCGGCCCTTGACAAGATTGATGAAGACAGGTACGATGCTGAAGCCAAAGTGCTCAAAGCTAACAAAGAGGTGCGTGTTGTCTCAGAGCAAAGACTCCAGCCCACTGACAACTGTAAAGTAGGGCAGATCCAACCCTTTGTCCTGCTCACAGATCGAAGACCTGAAGATCAAAGTAGTTGACCTGGTAGGAGTAAAGAAGCCCGCCCTGAAGAAGGTGCGCATGTCAGCTGACACCATGCTGAAGGCCCTGCTGGGCTCCAAACACACAGTGACCATGGATCTGAGAGCCAACCTCAAGCAGGTCAAGAAGGAGACCAAAGAGGAGGTAAAAAAATGCCTTTCTGTTTGGTCTCTCAGCTGGAATAAATCTGTGGAATATACACCTTTTTTTGTCTTCTGCAGTCAACAGAAGCTGTGGGTGACTGGCGTAAGAACATTGAGGACAAAGCTGACAGGAAGAAGATGTTCGAGTCTTCCTAACTGCTCTGTTGCTGTTTGTTTCTTTGTGTCCATTATCTCCGCTGTTGGCTAAAGCAGTTGATTATTTTAGGTCTCAGTGCTGAAGGTTTTTTGCACTTTGTTGGGGTCTGGAGGGAGGAGGAGAAGGTGTGGAGGGTTTCAGAAGGTTCACACAAACATAATGTCTTCACCTAGATACAACTACAGAAACATTTAAACCAAATGAAAATGTCAATAAACACAATAAAATCAAATCTGAGAGAAAAAAGCCGACTTTTGTCTGTTTTCTCACGTTATTTACAAATATTACAAGAATACTGTGGAAGACACGGCGGGGGAAAGATTCAGTCTTTTGTTAGTTTTTCTCCTTATAGCTAATAAAATAGAAGCAAATGACAAAAATAGTCAGAGAACTGGTTTGCTCATTAGGCATGAAAATGTGATTATTATTATGTAATTATTATTAATTATTTGCAATTTTTGAATTATAAGAGAACCAACAACTCTAAGAACAGCTCTGATAAGGAAACATAACAGTATGTGGTCTTCAGAAGGGAAAAGTATCAGTTGGAATTACTGAGATTTGTCTAACTCAATGAGACCAGATGTTTTACAAGTTTGTAAAACAAACAAACACACTTTAGACACTTAACATGTCCAATATTATATCACAGACACTGCGTAATACACATAATGCCACATAGCAACCATAGGATCATTTGCATGTGTATGTATATACTCATTTTTGCACTAATTAATAATATACATGATCTAACATTCACCTTAACAACAGCATGTCCACCCTTAGGTTAGTTATATGGAAGCTCTCTAGTTATAGCCAGAACTAGAGAGAAAAGACTGAAAAATAATGACCAAATCTTAAAACTGATTTTGTGTTTCTTCAAGAAAATAATATGTCTAGTTCATCAGTGAATAACCTGGCCACAGCAGATTTTCCAAACGTATATTCAGCTTGTTATGATTCTAGACATAGAGGAGTAGCAATTCTGATAAATAAGGAAGTTAAATTCACCTAAACCAACACAGGCATTTGCAATGCAGATGATCTGTCATTCTTTCATTCCTTCTTCTCTGTGCTATCTGAGCACACAGACAAATCTGTGATTATTGCGGGAGACCTTAACACGTCTTTAGACTACATCTACTCCCAGTGAAGACTCACTTTCCTTTTCGTCCCCCCCACTTTCACCCATGGCCCTACCTAGCCATTTTGATAGCCTCATTAAGTCAGGAATTAAGATGGCTCCCCTAACACCTGTGAGCCTCACACCACACAGGAGCTCTCCTACCCCTCCAGCACTCCCTCCTTATCCTTCACCCAAAGTCCCTCCAACACGTCCTTCATCCAAAGCCCCTCCAACACGCCCCCTCCATCGTTCACCCAAATCCCGTCCAGCTCCCGCTCCTCCTGGTCCAACACCCAAACTACCCTCAACTCGACCTCCCCTGCGCGCCTCTAGACGTGCTATCCCCCAGAGCTAGGATGAAACGGGCCCCCAGTGTCCTAGGAAAGGTTATGTCAAACTGGGGCCCTGTGATGAACAGCTTCCTTCTGGTGCTATACCTGTAGTTGCACCACGTAGAATGCAAAAAAGGGCAGTTAGACTGTCCAATCAAAGAAATCTAGTTCATATCCCCAGCAAGAAGGTTTCGACCAGTCCCAAGGAAACTAAGCTCAAACTTGCTGCACTCAATGTCAGATCTTTATGCAACAAATCATTTTTAATCAATAATCTTATCTCTTCTTTTAATCTTGATTTTATGTTATTAACTGAAACATGGCTTGACAAAAACACAGGAAACATAGTTCTAGTCGAATCAACTCCCCCCAACTACAAACATGTATCGGAAATACGAGAAAATAAAAAGGGTGGAGGCGTTCCTGCACTGTTTAGAGATAATATTGCAACCCGCAGACTATCATTTGGTGTGTTTTCATCATTTGAGTATGTGTCCTTTAAGATTGAGTTAAAACAAACTCCTCCCTTACTCTGCATAGTCATGTACAAACCTCCTCAGCACAGCCAAAGTTTCATTGATGATTTCACTGAAATGCTCTCAGTTGTGTGCACAGACTTTGATGGTCTAGTCATTACAGGTGATTTTAATGTTCATGTTGATAATGTCAATGACAGAAATGCAAAAGAGCTCAATGCTGTCCTTGAAACCTTTGATCTAATTCAGCATGTAAATTGCCCCACCCACAGCAGAGGGCACACTCTGGACCTGCTCATCACAAGGGGGGTTACTATTTACAATGTCAGTGTGGTTGATGTCGCCCTCTCTGATCATTTCTGTGTATTCTTTGACCTGTCTGTTACTCCCGAACCACCGCCTGGCCCTGCAGTTGTCCAAAGGAGACAAATAAATGAGAGCACTAGGGCACAGTTTGTAGAAATGATAAACCCTGAAAACGCCTCTGGTGCCAATGTTGATGAAATGCTGAATTCTGTTACTTCTAGCATCTTGAATGTTCTGGATGCCATTGCCCCTATGAAGGTTAAATTGAGAAAACATAGACAGAAAGCTCCCTGGAGGAACGATGATCTAGTCAGGGCACAGAAACAACAGTGCCGCAGAGCTGAGCGAAAGTGGCGCAAGTCAAAACTCCAGGTTCATTATGAAATGTATAAGGGGGAGTTGTACGCTTACAACCAGATCTTATGCAGAACAAGGGAAAGGTACTTCTCTGAAATCATTGGAAGTTGCAGCAGCAACTCTCGTGTCCTGTTCACAACAGTAAACAGATTAACTAACCCTCCAACCCAGCTACCAATAGAACTGGTTTGCACACCTAAATGTAATGAGTTTGCTGTATTTTTTAATGACAAGGTTCAGGGCATTAAAAAAGCCATCAACTCCACAACACATATAACTATCGAACGGCCACCTACTCACTCTAAGCTGACTCACTTTGTACCTGTCACTGACCAAACTGTCCAAGAGACCATCACCCGTCTGAGCTCGTCTACATGCTGCCTTGATGTGTTACCCACTAGATTTCTAAAGTCTGTCCTGAACAGTGTGTTGCCATCAATTACTCAAATAGTTAACATGTCTCTTCAATCTGGAATATTTCCAGAGGCATTAAAAACTGCAGTCATTAAACCTCTCCTGAAGAAAAACGGTCTTGATCCCACTGTACTGAATAATTACAGACCTATCTCTAATCTGCCATTTTTAGGAAAAGTCCTTGAAAAAGTTGTCTACCAACAGCTCACTGATTTTCTCTTATTAAACAATTCATTTGATGTTTTCCAGTCAGGTTTTAGACCCCATCATAGCACAGAAACTGCTCTTATCAAGGTAACCAACGACATCCGCCTGAACACTGATGATGGCAAAGTCTCTGTCTTAATCCTGCTAGACCTGAGTGCTGCCTTTGATACTGTTGATCATGGGATCCTTTTGCACAGACTCCAAGACTGGGTTGGCATCTCTGGATCTGCCCTAAGTTGGCTCAAGTCTTATCTAGAAGACAGGAAATATTTTGTTGAAATTGGGAGTTGTGTCTCAGACTACATGGCCTTGACTTGTGGTGTGCCCCAGGGATCGATCCTGGGACCCCTTCTGTTCAACCTCTACATGCTGCCACTAGGGCAGTTAATACGCAGTAATAACATATCTTATCACAACTATGCAGATGATACTCAGATCTATGTGTCACTGACAACAGGTGAATATGGGCCGGTGGATTCACTCAGCCACTGCCTCCAACAGATCAGTGCGTGGATGCAGAACAACTTTCTCCAGCTAAACTCAAACAAGACCGAAGTTGTTATTTTTGGCCCACAGAAACAAAGAGAAAGTCTCAGCAGCTACCTTCATTCTCTGTCTCTTAAACCCTCAAATCAAGTCAGAAATCTAGGGGTAATCATGGACTCTGACCTGAACTTTAACAGCCATATCAAGTCAGTAACATCAGCGGCATTTTACCATCTGAAAAACATTGCCAAAATCAAAAACATAGTGTCAAAGCCAGACCTGGAGATACTTATTCATGCATTTGTCTCCAGTAGGTTAGACTACTGTAACGGCCTGCTCACCGGCCTCTCCAAACGAGCTGTAAAACAGCTTCAGTACATCCAGAATGCTGCTGCTCGAGTCCTGACCAGAACCAGGAAGTATGATCACATTAGTCCTGTGCTCAGGTCTCTGCACTGGCTCCCTGTACCTGAAAGAATAGACTTCAAAGCAGCTCTGCTTGTGTACAAGTCTCTCCATGGCCGAGCACCAAAGTACATCTCTGACATGTTAGTGCCATATGAACCATCTCGTACTCTGAGGACCTCAGGGGCCGGCCTCCTGTTGATTCCCAGAGTCAGAACTAAACAAGGGGAATCAGCGTTTCAATATTCTGCAGCTAAAATCTGGAACAGCCTCCCTGAAGTCGTAAGACAGGCCTCTTCTGTGTTCATGTTCAAATCTAGACTTAAAACATTTTTGTTTAGCCGTGTATATGACTGAAAGGTCCTATCTGCACTTTTCTTTCCTTTCCTTCCTTTATTTTTAAATCAGTTTTCAAAATTTTTTTTTTCTTTTCTTTTAAAGTAAATTTTATGTTGATTATTTCTATGATGTATTGTGATTTTAATGCATTTTTCTGTTTTGTGAAGCACCTTGAATTACTTTGTGTATGAATTGTGCTATACAAATAAACTTGCCTTGCCTTGCCTTTAGATCCAGAAATGGATAGGCTAAGTAACACAGGAAATCTTAGAACCTGGCAGTCACAAACACTGCTAAACAGTACATGGAGGATTTTGGTCTTTGTGATATTTGGCGATTATTCCACCCTTCAACGAGAGCCTGCACTTTTTGTTACACAGTTCCTCAATCATACTCCAGGATAGATTATCTCCTGATCAATGGCTCCTTGATGAGTATAACTACGGAAGCACAGATCCACCCCATTACTGTTAGTGATCACGCACCGGTATCCCTGACTCTAAAAAACAAAACATCACCATCTTCATTAAGGAGCTGGAGGTTCAATACATCGTTGCTCAGAGACCCTGACTTTATTGACTACTTTGATAAGAATGGTCCTTATATTTACAAAGTAGCGACCACCCAGGAATTTTCCTATGCCTTCTATGGTAAGCAGTCACGAGAGACAAAATAATCGCCACTAATCAATTTTAACAAGGAAACACAAACAAGTTACTTCATATTTTTAATAAATAACACTATGATTCTTTCAAAACAGCTAAATATAGGTAATTAAATTCATCATAACTAGGTTATTTTAAAAGCATCGGTTCAAGAACAATAGGCTTGTTATACTGCCAACTTTGCACATGTTCAGTGTAGAAATATTTTCTCCTGCCTTTCAGATAGGTTAGAAAGAAGTATGACTTCCTTTCTCGTCAGGGGAATGGATTGAATCTGTTTCCATCCACTCATAATGTGTTTTTAAAATGTCTGGTAAATGTTATACTAGCTTACTGTAAGTCACACATGGTAGAAAGTGTAAAACATTTAACACATGAACAATATTATTACATCATGAAATACCATTGGGACCACTTACAATTTATTTTAAGATGACAAAATATTTTATGTCTTTTAAAGTGGGCAAATGTTGGCCTTATTGTAGCATCCCTTTCCACACTGAGACATAATCTCTCAGCCGCGTACACCATGTGGGTCCAGTAAAAATTACCCCAGGTGACCCAGAGGCATCAGGAGGAATGGGGCATGTCGCTCCCGTGGGGGAATTTTGCACAATGGGTCTGTTTGAATGTTTCAATGACACTTTGGCACTTGTTGTAGTCTCCTGCGTCTCCACTGCGGGTGTTTCCAACCTTGCAGCACCTCTGTATAGAGCAGGGCTGCTCATCCCTGGTCCTGGAGATCTACCTCCCTGCTTGTTTTCCAGCTCTCCCTGCACTGCTTGCTGCTGATTACCTGGACCAGGTGTGCTCATTCAGTCAGAATGTGGAGACATCTGATTGAGCTCATCAGCAGCTAGCAGGACCTGGAGATCTGGAAAACAGTTAGGGTATAGATCTCCAGGACCAGGAATGAGCAGCCCTGGTATAGAGCCAGCCTATCTCAATGTAGTGCCACTTTCCAGCCCCTAGGGGGTAGTTGAACCCGGTAAACCACCTCACCAAGCCTCTCCAATATCTCATAAGGGCTTACACAGTCACTGTCCTGTTTTGGACACCTGGTTTTCATCCTTTGGGGGACTGTAGAGACACAACAACTCTCCCACCTGAAAGTGGCGCCCCCTAGTGTGCACATCTTAATTCCTTTTTTGTCTCTGTTCAGCACTCAACAGCTTGTTCCTTGTAAAGTTGTGAGCAAACTTCAGCAGGTCCTGCAGCTTGGTGGCATAGTCTCACCCCAGGGGGTCCCTGGGCACGTCTGGGGGCCTCCCAATTTCCATCTCTGGCTGTGTATGCATCTCCCCGTCCAGCATCAGTAAGGCAGGAGAACAGGAAGTTGAGTCTTGGACTGCTGACCTGTAAGCCATGAGCAGCAGGGGAAAATGGCATCCCAGTCCCGCTGATGTTTATCTGCCACGATGACCAGCCGTTTAGCCAATGTGTGGATGTGTGTGTGTGTAGGGGGGGGGGTACGGTGTAGGTACCAAAAGTATTCGGCTTGCAATAACTGTTCAGGGTCCTGTTGGTGGTCCTGCTACTAATGATGACGTCATACTACGGTAACACTGCTTGGACAAACTACATAGCTACGTAGTGTTGAGCTGTTCTTTTCCCTCATAACTAATAATGCCTTCCCCCAGTACTAACAAAAAAGCAATTAAAACGTGTCATTTTGCTCAGCTTTATAATTTAATATAAGTTTATTTGTGTTTGTATCCCTCATGGCGTTTACATGGAACTTTGTTTATTGTTTTTTTTTTTTTTTTTTTGCTGTATGTCACCAGTGTTCTAAAATAAAATAAAAATGTAATAGCTACTAATCCCATTTTGAATTTTAATTGTCATAATTGTTTGTTACACCAAATGTAGGGAGACACATTGGCAATATAAACTTATTTTTCCGACTTGAATAAATGAATGACTGTATGAGTAACAAAGTTTATTTATGGTGCGCAGTCTGGTATTGGGCTTAATGGCAATTTTTAACAGTTATTATTGCAAAGTTTTTATTTCCTTCTTAAAACACGTTGAAAGCATTAATATACTAATTACAAAAAAATAAACACACACCTTATTTTTTGTTCAATTTTTATGTATTATTCTAACATTGAAACAAAAACCAACCCAAAAAAACAAGAAATTAGCACTAAAACAAATGCCGAATGTCTTGAATCCAATTTTCTGCTCTTTTCCACAGCTGGCCACAGATGATTTGCTGAAAGGGGAGTTAAAATAAGTCCCTTGTGATATATAGTGGGAAATTTCGATGTACAAGACATCCATGTTTCTCACAAAGCACTGTATTCGCTCTCACGAAGAACGGTGTTGGCATGTAAACTTGCGGACCAATCACTATCTTAAACGTCATCAGACCAACGTACAGCCAATCACATAATGTGACGTCATCATTAGTCGCAGAACCCCAAAGGACCCCGAACAGTTATTGCAGGCGGAATACTTTTGGTACCTACACCGGATTTGGTGGGCGCCCAGTTTTGCACACATAGCTGCAAAAACTTTGGACTCAAAGTTTCTTCCGTGATCTGTGTGAACTACCGCCAGCATCCGAAGCCTACTAATGTGCATGTATATATGCATGTACAAACCAGTTATCATGCATCCAAAGCCCCTCCGAGTATTCTCTCTTTTACTTAATTTAATTTAATTTTACGCATAAAATATGTTATGTCGTAACAGTGTATCTAAGTGTAGATTCTGCTTGTTGTTAAATGTCATTACTTTTGCATTTTTGCACATTTAAAAATACCCTTTCGCTCTTTTTGCACCTTGCTGTTGTTCTTCTTTTTTCTCTATTTTGCACTGAACTGCTGTAACAATTGAATTTCCCCAATGTGGGATCAATATAGAATATCTTATCTTATCTTATCTTAAAAGCCCATCCAACAGAGCATCCACCAAAGTTTTTGCTTCTTAGTCAGGAAGGCAGTATGCCTCAGGCCACTTGGTGAAATAGAACATCAATCGCCACTCTCTCCATGGGACAGCCTGCAGGAAACATGGAGGGGAACATGTGACTGACCCACTGGGCTCTTGCTTGCTGTGCAGGAGTCACACTTTCTGCAGAATCCGAGCCTGGATCCGAGCCCACTAAGGGAGCAGGGCCCACTGTTCTATCAGTCAGGGTTAAGCCAGCCGCGCTTTAGAAATGTTATGTCCCCCTTTAACCCTTGTTCTATCCTATGACCCCACCCCTTACATTGACGTGTTCTTCCTACCATGACAAAGGTGGATAAAGGTGGAAAGATTTCATGTAATCCATGGACACCAGTGAAGATCACAAATCATTGAAGAAAAAAGGTTCAGAGAACTGTCTAGTGGGTCTAGATGACCCAACTTCCAATGTTAAAGTGCCTAGGACAGCACAAGGGTTACCATGGTTCACAGCAGGGCATGAAACTCGATTGTCGCAGTTTTCAGAATAGAATAGAATAGAATAGAATAGAATATCTTTATTTATTAAGTTCTTGTCCCAGAAGTTCCTCGTGTGGGCTGCATGTTGGCGCAGTGCTTAGCGCTCTTGCCTCACAGCAAGAAGGCCCCTGGTTCAAGTTCCAGCTGGGGGACAGGAACCAGAATATCAATGGGGGGCCTTTCTGTGTGGAGTTAGCATGTTCTCCCCATGCAGGCATGGGTTTACTCCTGGGTCTCCAGCTTCCTCCCACCGTCCAAAGACATGCTTCAGGTTAATTGGTTAATCTAAATTGTCCCTAGGTGTGAATGTGAGTATGTGATTGTGGACACGCTACCCTGTGACAGAGTGCCCCCCCCCCTTCGCCCATAAGTGGCTGGGATAGGCTCCAGCAGCCCTGTGACCCCGAAAGGGATCAAACGGAAAAAGAAGATGAATGAATGAACTTTTCCCAGAATGAATCACTAAGTGCTTTACAAAAGCAGCATAAAATCGTATCAAACACCAAGAAGTAATAAAATACACTATCTATAATAAAACAAAACACAGTAAAAAGTAGTAAAGCAAGGAATAAAATCAACTAAAGCTCATCTGAATAAAAACGCTTTGACCTGAGATATAATACAACACCTAATCTCTTCTAATTACGTGTTACTTCAAAATAATATAAATACACACGAAAAAGATTTGTGTAATAGGTTTGAGTTATTATTATAGTACACATTCTTTACATATTATTGACTGAATTTGTCAACTTTGAAGTTCAATAAAGTGACTTTGGTGCATTATTCCAGGCCATGACTTGGGTTAGTATTTTATTTTCTAAAAATACTCTATAAGTTGTTACCTTGAAGTTGAATTTAAAGTGACCTTGTGGCACATATTGGGCGGCAGTGGTTGAGCAGGTTGTCCAATGATCAAAGGGTTGCCAGTTTGATCCCCGCTCCTCCCCAGTAAACTGTCGTTGTGTCCTTTGGTAAGACAGTTCATGCTGCCTGCCTCCAGTGTGGCTCCACTGGTCTGTGAATGTGTATGAATGTCCTGGTGATGGTCAGAGGGGCCGTAGGCACATATATGTGTGTATATCCCTTGTGCTGTCCTATGAACCCACCCTTACATTGACGTGTTCTCCCTACCATGACAAAGGAGGATAAAGGTGGAGAGATTTCATGTAATCCATGGACACCAGTGAAGATCACAAATCATTGAAGAAAAAAGGTTCAGAGCACTGTCTTGTGGGGTCTAAATGACCCCACTACCAATATTTAAGTGCCTAGGATAGCACAAGGGTTACACAGTACAGACCAAAAGTTTGTACACACCTTCTCATTCAAAGAGTTTTCTTTAAGTTCATGACTATGAAAATTGTAGAGTCACACTGAATGCATCAAAACCGTGAATTAACACATGTGAAATTATATTAATAACAAAAAAGTGTGAAACAACTGAAAACATGTCATATTGTAGGTTCTTCATAGAAGCCACCTCTTGATTACTGCTTTGCACACTCTTGGCATTCTCTTGATGAGCCTCAAGAGGTAGTCACCTGAAATGGTCTTCCAACAGTCTTCCCAGAGATGCTTAGCACTTGTTGGCCCAAACCATCTCCATTGGGTTCAGGTCCGGTGACTGTGGAGGCCAGGTCATCTGGCGCAGCACCCCATCACTCTTCGTCTTGGTCAAATAGCCCTTACACAGCCTGGAGGTGTGTTTGGGGTCATTGTCCTGTTGAAAAATAAATGATGGTCCAGTTATACCCAAACAAGATGGAATAGCATGCTGCTGCAAGATGCTGTGGTAGCCATGCTGGTTCAGTATGCCTTCCATTTTGAATAAATCCCCAACAGTGCCACCAGCAAAACACCCCCACACCTCCTCCTTGCTTCACGTGGTACATATATCAGCGCTGGTGGCTACCTGGGAAGCGCGTGCTACAGGAAAACATTGCTTCCCTTAGTGGGCTGGGATCTATCGGGCGGGAACTGTGGAGGCACACGGGGCGATCCGGGCCTCAATAAACACTCCAGTTGTCTGGAGTGGTCTTCTGCAGGGGACTTGACGTGCCGCGGGGCAAGTAGCGACTTTCTGATGACAGACAGAGTTTGCCCTCAGTGTATTTAAACACGCATGTGCAGTGATGTATGTACCAGAGGATCCTCGATTGGCCGTTCTGCATGTCAATCAAGTCCCGTACTTCTCGGTGAGGATTTTGATTCGCTGACGGATTTTTTAGAAAAATATTTTTATTTTTTTGGTCATTTATCTTTGCTAGCCTGCAATCTACCCTCATGTCCTTGAAGATTGACTGGTCAATCGCAATCGACGTAATGCGCATCCCTGATGTAGATGATAACGTATTACCTTTGGCACACAAAAGAATCATTTTTTAAATAAAATATTGGTTATTTTCCTGAGATCTTAAGATGACTCGATCTCTGACATACCGCCCCTTCACTCCTTGTGGGTGCCGGCCATTTCCTGGCCTTCTTTGGCAGCGTGTCTGCGTTTCACTCACAAAAACAAACAGCATCCAAACTTTTGCAAAGATGGATGTGCATATTGTGCATTTACAAGGAAAGCGTTTAGCGGATCATCCCTAGCTCAGTGGATAAAGTGGATGTGTGTGTTAGCCTGGGGGCGGGACTGGCAGTGTAGACTCTTTCTGGAAGGGGCTGTTCTCACTGGTCTATGTCAGCTCGTGAGAACCCTCTTGCTTTGGTGGGTTGGGATGGGCTGGTGCTCAGAGCGCAGGT
Organism: Oryzias latipes; assembly: GCF_053564925.1. Classification (NCBI taxonomy): domain Eukaryota; kingdom Metazoa; phylum Chordata; class Actinopteri; order Beloniformes; family Adrianichthyidae; genus Oryzias; species Oryzias latipes. The sequence continues at coordinate 8,037,196 of NC_136242.1, forward strand.
TTTTAGAGGAATCCTCAGAAATGAGTGACTGAATCAAAATACCACTTTGGGGTTTCTTTTTGTGTGAATGAACATTACAATACAGTAAACCCTTGTTTTTCGCAGGGGTTACGTTCCAAAAAGAACCCGTGATAGGCAAAATCCGTGAAGTAGAAAACTTATTTTTTTTAAATTATTATACAATTAAATACTCTTTTATACATTGAAAAGAAAGAACAAACCATTTTACAGGCTCAAGCATTTGTTTCACAAATAAAAGTACTTTAGAAACGTTTTTTTCAACAAATAACTTCTGTAGTGTAACTGTCAAATAATAATTGTAATCATCAATGTGAACAGAAGGCTTCAAATTGCGGAGATTAGCCCCGCCCACCGCGACCCGAGTAATTGGATTAAGCGAGAGAAAATTTAAAATAATCATGAAAAAAATACAAAGTACAGTCGTACAAATAGTGACTCAGGTGTATTTCACTGCTCTTCAGACTGAGCCGCTGCATCCTGACTCCGCTCTGCAGTGTTTTCTTCTTTTGAAGCCCGCGGTGCAGCTGTGTTTGTTCAGGAGAAGAACATAGTGAGTGATGGCCAGTTGTTGTCGCTCTTTTTCTATGGGTTTTAGAGAAACTCGAAATTGCAAGATGATTTGCACGTACGTGTTGTAAATTTGGCAAACTGTTTTACGTACGTGTGCATATTAAACTGCAACGTTATTGACGCACAGGTAGAGAAGACTTTTTAGCCAATCAGAATGCAGAACACAATGCACGATGCAAATCCGTGAAGTAGCAAAACCGTGAAAAGTAAACCGCGTTATAGCAAGGGATCACTGTATTACTTTTTAACGCCGATTAAAGGGATTTTCCATGATACAGTATGGGCCCTTCAATGAATGCTGCAACATTTCTGACTTAGGTAGAAGTCATTCCAACATGAGATGGGACTTAAGTCTGGCATCATGTTACCATGGCAACAGCCAAAACATCTTTCAGAGGAAAGGCCATTAGTCTCATTTGTCATCAAACAATCAGTAAGAAGTCAAGTTTGATGGAGCACCAGATGGGTCTGTACTTCAGTTAGTCACTGCCAAACAAAAGTTATTTCAAGAATACAAGTGACAGAAGAGTTGTCTTTGTTGTTGTTTGTTCTCTGAAAATTGATTACCTCTTACTGGTAGGGTAACACATTTGTACAATGGCTTCAGATAGATTAGCCACTATGAGCAGCTGAAGAAACCAATGTGTTTGGAGCTCTGCATTGTCACTGTATCAGGGATGTCTCCTTCATTCCCATCTTTTCTTTTGGTGAATGATGGGAGGAGCCCAGACCCAGTCAGAAGTAGATTTTCTTTTTCCTTTTTTTCTATTTTGAGAATAAAACATTGTCTTTTGTACCCTCCCACTATCTACAGAAACAGACGCACACACCAACACACAAGGCAGATCACATGACCAGGGATAACGAAGGAAAAACAGCAACGAAAAAAAGAAACGAGATTTGGGCCTCAGTGCTCTGAGCTCTTCAATGGAAACCACATGTAGCGCAGTGGGAGGGGGCAGAGGTGTGTGTCTGGATGTGTGTGTGTGTGGGGGGGGGAGTGCTGTGGTGACTAAAACTCCAGCCTCAGAGTGAGAGAGGAGGTAGTCCCTCCAAGCTTTGCTGACATTCCCGAGCGCTGCAGGGGATTGAACAGTGTGAAGAACAGTAGATTAACTGTGAGGGGGTTCCTTCAACCCGCGCTCTGTCACACACTTCTTTACAGCACGGCACGGCTTCTGGACAGAAAGCAAACCTCTGTGTTCACTTGGGGTGGAAGAGAAAAAGAAGAAAGCTGATCAAGAAAGCAAGAAGAGGATCTGCTAGAAGAAAGCAACAAACATGTCCAACGCTCTGCTTAGGAGAAACTCCAGCAAACAGGGTCTGCAGAACCTCATGAGGTGTGTGATCGGGTTTCTCCTCTTTCTGCTGCTGTCTCTGTTTGTTCTGTCCTGTCACCCAAAAAAGCAAATCTGGTTAATATTTAAACGGCACAGTTCAGGCTCAGACTGAGGTGCTTCAAAGCAGTTTGTTTTCCTTTTCTTAAATGACTTTTTAAAATGTGTGTGTGGAAAACTTTTTGTCTCACCGGCAGGAAACTGGGAAGGTTTTCAGTTTAGACAGTCATTGTTTGTGGCGTAAACACCGCTGTCTAAATGGGGCAAAAAGGATTACTGGAAACATTTTGGGTCATGTGAGGATTTAGGCTTTTCCAATGACCTCAGTTTATCTCTCATTGTTTCTTTATAACAAAGAAATAATCCACTGATCAGTATCTTCCTTTTGAAAGACAGAACTTACCAAATTCGAGGTGGCAAAGGTTTTTTTTTTTTTTGTCATTTTTGGTGGAGGCAGAGCAGCAGTAAAGAAAAAGGCATGGCCAATGCTGAGACTCCTCTGTTAAGCTGCAGAGGAAAGAACTGTTTTTGCCTGGTGTCAGAGGTGAAAGGCTCACTCCGTCCACCCTTTGTTTCCTGGACATCCTGGAGGGAGTCTCTTCAACACAGAACCCAGCCAACTGTTACTATTACTGCTATGAAATCATAGGATAGCATGGGACAAATGCTAATGGTGTGCATCATTTGAGCCAGTTGTCTTTGGTAATTCTTTAGCAATGTCCTCACTTCAAGCTTGCTCTCTTGTTTTTTCTTGTACTTTGCTTTTACATAGTTTTAGGACCTCTCAAGAAGTTCTTCACTGACCCCCCATTCTGGTATTTAATAAATACATTTTCAGTGCGGCTGCACATGCATAAAGATAATAAAGATGACCAATTGTGAAGTTTTTAGGATCTTGGTGGTAGAAAACATTGAAAAAAACAAAGAAAAGTTCCTGAATAAAGTTACACGGGTTCGGATAGCCAGATTGATAAATATAGAAAATTATTTGGAACTATGAATTTCAAGAGACCAATGTTTCATCAAAACAAACAGTTCTTCTCATGACTTTTCATGAAGTAATTGTTATCTGACGGTTTTAAATGCATGCACAGCAGGCAGGGCAACAGTTTGAAAAAAAGAGTATTTAAAAGGAAAGAATTTAAGCATTTTTGAGTATGTTTCTAATATTTGGAAGATATCTTTGGTTAACCTCTTAATTAATATCAAGAGGTGAGAGTTATTTGTGGTTAGTTTGACTTTGTAAGCCCTGTTAGTTTGCACTCAGCCCATGGACTTCTGGCTGGTGGTGTATTTGACTGAATCATGAACATTTCCAGGTTCATTGTGGTTTTAAAAAGTGTGACTGACCAGCAAAAACCACAGCGGTATTTAAGTTTACAAGAAGTGTAGCAGTTAAAAAATATACATTTAAAATAAAATGAAACAATTCTCTTTGGAATTTTTGTATTTCTTTTTTTATTTTCGAACAAGAACCAAAAACAAAAGCAAGATATCCCAAAATGAGAACGGTTAAAGTTAACAAAAAGCCTTTAGATGGAGCTAAAAGCTGATCAACTCCAAGCCCCCCTTTTTATTTAGCCTAAAATAAATAGACATAGAGGTCTTTAGATCTATATCCACAGTAATACAGGACAGTTAAATAAGATATTTGTACATATCCACACAAAGTACATGCAAAAGTATTTTTATCTATAACATCTTATTTTACTAGTTTCTCCATATTTATTCATTTTATCGCCCTATAAGTGCTTTTAATGTATGTATGGTTTAACAATTTTTGATGTCTTCCCTACAATTATTTCATAACTACCCCCCCCCCCCCGTGTGGAGACGCATTGGAGTTTAGTGTTTGTTCCAACAGGTGGTGTGATGAATATGTTTGCTCCTATTTGATATTTGGATCATTTGAAAGTAATCTGAAAAGTTTCACATGAGGAAATCTCGTAGCCTGTGTCTGTCTGAAGAACTCAATGAGGTAAAAATGTATTGCATAGACTTTTTCCAAGAAAGAAAACGACATTTTGTCACACGATAAGCTGCAGGTTTTTCAAAAAAGAAAAAAAAAGGAAGTGAACAGCTGGTTGGGAGAATGGAAGCATTGTATCACAAAGCATGTGGGACCATTATAAAACCTATCAGAATATCTTCCTCAATCGACTGAGTTCAGTCTATCGGGTCTATTTCAGGTGTGACAAACAATGATGCTTCTTGTGCTTAACATAATGCTACCAGGAGACCTGGTTCCCCTTTTTGAAAAATGTCTTGCGCCCCCCCTGCCAAGTACACTGGTCTGGTACAATATGTTATCAGAGTTGTCAAGTCCCCACGGTTCAGTGCAGTTTGGCCCAAATTCAGCTTAAAATTTGCTTCTCATCCATCATTGTCACTTTGTGAAAATGTTAAACTCCTTGGGTGTTCTGGAACCCCCCCCCCCCCCCCCCAACATTGCTGCAGTTAAGATGAAGCTCCTCCTCCTCCTCAGGACAACAGTTTGAATGCTTGTGGTCTTAGATGGACAGTGCTCTTCCTCGCAGTGTGCCTGGGGATTTTCCCTTAACATAGTGTTTCACTAAACAGTGATGCATGAATTTGTCAGAGGTGAAGGTTGCACACAGATTTATGAGCTTGGGGGGTGTTCAGGTGCCTCTGAATGTGGTTACTACACATCCTGGACCTGGATAACAGCTGGAGGAGGTGGCATGTCTCTGGGACTCAGCTCGCTCACCAGACATCTCCAGCCTGACGGGGCAGACGGCATGAATGACATCACACCAGGTGTTTACCCAAGCTGCTCCACATCTATGTCGAAATCTTGGATGCATACAAGGGTTCAGGCTCTAGCGGAAACAGCTCTTCTTCTTTTGGGGGGATTTCTCGTCTATCTTTCTGTGGACATTAAATATTTCCACGTTTCTGACCTCATTTGGAATTTTCTTGTCATGGGAGAAAGCTGCAGCAGCTGCTCTGACAGCACACACACTTTTCAGGTTCAGACTGCACTAAAACAGTTCTGGTGTTTTCTGATTTCTCGGCATTCCAGCCCTCCGCATGGATTTGGACACGTGACTGCAGACAGAAGAGACTCAACCTTTTGTTTTTGAGAGGGGGTGCAGTTGATCTGGGGGTCAGAGCAAGCATGCAACAGTTCCAATCTGTTTTTGATCACATCCATGTGGGAGACAAATACCCCCTTAAGATGGCCTGGTTGGCCCCTTGACAGGGATATCAGCCAGGAGCCAAACCTGCCCCAAGATGGCTGTGACCTCCGACCCCTGAATCCCCCACAGAGGGAGGGGTTACCCTAGTGTTTACAATACAGAAAGATAAGAGATGCAAGAATGTTTCTGGGGAGGTAGGGCAGGCTTAGCTGTTAGGTGACGAGCCTCCGACCCCCAATCCTTCACTCAAGAGATCGCCGTCATCTATAAGATGGAGAGAAGGTAAACAATTGGGGTTTCATGTTTCCAGGGGCCACATTTCTAATATCTTTGATCTCTCTGACCAACATGTGAAGTTCTAAGCAGTCAAGCAGAGCATCAGGAAGGTTCTTTTGAAGGAAACACCAGACGCTTCAAGCCTTGAAAAGGCTGCATCCCTCTGGTTGAACCCCCCCACCTGCACCCTAAGGTGGTTGGGATAAGCTCCAGCAACTGTGACCTTGGAATAGGCAGGAAGAGAAGATGAATGGAAAAATGATCAAACTGCAGTGACTGAAAGCAGTGTGACGAGTAGATGTGGGTGCTGCGAGAAACAATCTTCTTTCTCTTTCGGCTTTTCCCATCAGGGGTCGCCACAGCGAATCATCCTTTTCCACCTCACTCTATCATGAACATCTTCTACCCTAACGTTAGCCAACTTCATGTCCTCTGTTAAGACATCCATATATCTCCTCTTTGGCCGTCCTCTTGCCCTCCGGCCAGGCAGCTCCATCTCCAACATCCTTCTACCAATATATCCACTATCCCTCCTCTGAACATGTCCAAACCATCTCAGTCTGGCTTCTCTGACTTTGTCGCTAACACAGGCAACGTGAGCCGTCCCTCTGATGTACTCGTTCCTTATCCTGTCTAACCTGGTCACTCCTAAGGAGAACCTCAACATCTTCATCTCCGCTACCTCCATCTCAGCCTCTTGTCTCTGTCTCACTGCTACCGTCTGTAACCCATAGAGCAGAGCTGGTCTCACCACTGTCTTGTACACCTTTCCTTTGAGTCTTGCTGGCACTCTTCTGTCACACAACACTCCTGACACTTTCCTCCAACCGCTCCAACCTGCCTGCACTCGCCTCTTCACCTCTTTTCCACAATCCCCATCACACTGAACTGTTGACCCCAAGTACTTAAACTCCTGCACCTTCTTCACCTCAGTCCCCTGTAACCTAACGCTTCTACCTTGATCCCTCTCGTTCAGACACATGTATTCTGTCTTACTACGACTGACCTTCATACCTCTTCTTTCCAGAGCAAACCTCCACCTCTCTAGCTGTTCCTCCACCTGCTCTCTACTCTCACTGCAAGTTACAATGTCATCCGCAAACATCATTGTCCAGGGAGATTCCTGTCTTACCTCGTCTGTCAGCCTGTCCATCAGCATAGCAAACAAAAAAGGACTCAAAGCTGATCCTTGGTGTAGTCCCACCTCCACCTTGAACTCCTCTGTCTGACCTACAGCACATCTCACCACCGTCATACTTCTCTCATACATGTCCTGAACTACTCTGACATACTTCTCTGCCACTCCAGACGACCTCATACAGTACCACAGCTCCTCCCTCGGCACCCTGTCATACGCCTTCTCTAAATCTACGAACACACAATGCAGCTCCTTCTGACCTTCTCTGTACTTTTCCATCAACATTCTCAAAGCAAAAATGGCATCAGTGGTGCTCTTACGGGGCATGAAACCATACTGCTGCTCACAAATCTCCACCTTCTTCCTAAGCCTGGCTTCCACTACTCTTTCCCACAGCTTCATTGTGTGGCTCATCAACTTTATTCCTCTATAGTTGCTGCAGTTCTGCGTGTCACCCTTGTTCTTAAAGATCGGGACCAGAACGCTTCTCCTCCATTCCTCAGGCATCTTCTCACTCTCTAAAATCCTATTGAACAACCTTGTTAGAAATTCCACTGCTGTCTCTCCTAAGCACTTCCATACCTCCACAGGTACGTCATCAGGACCAACGGCCTTTCCGCTCTTCATCCTTTTCAGAGCCTTCCTAACCTCATCCTTTCCAATCTCTGCTACTTCCTGCTCCACAACAACCACATCTTCCTCCCTTCTTTCCCTGTCATTTTCCTCGTTCATCAGCTCCTCAAAATACTCCTTCCATCTTTTCTGTACACTCTCTTGGGTTGTTAGCACCTTTCCATCTCTGTCCTTAATCGCCCTTATCTGTTGCACGTCCTTCCCATCCCTGTCTCTCTGTCTGGCTAGCCTGTACAAGTCCTTCTCTCCTTCCTTTGTGTCTAACCTGTCATAAAGCTCATCGTAAGCTTTCTGTTTGGCCTTTGCCACCTCTCTCTTCACTCTACGCTGCGCTTCCTTGTACTCCTGTCTACCTTCCTCAGTCCTTTCTACATCCCACTTCCTTTTAGCCAACCTCTTCCTCTGGACGCATTCCTGTACTTCCTCATTCCACCACCAAGTCTCTTTACCGTCTTTCCTCTTTCCAGATGACACACCTAGCACCTTCCTACCTGTTTCCCTGATAATCTCTGCTGTAGTTTCCCAGTCATCTGGAAGTTCATCCTGACCACCCAGGACCTGCCTCAACTTCTGCCTAAATTCCTCACAAGTTTTTTTCATTCTGTAGCTTCCACCACTTGGTCTTCTTTTCTGTTTTCCCTATCTTCTTCTTCCTGACCTCCAGAGTCATCTTACACACCACCATGCGGTGCTGTCTGGCTACACTCTCTCCTACCACCACTTTGCAGTCATTAACCTCTCTCAAATGACCTCGTCTACATAGGATGTAGTCCACCTGAGTACTCCTACCTCCACTTCTGTATGTCACTCTATGTTCCTCTCTCTTCTGGAAGTAAGTGTTGACTACAGCCATTTCCATCCTCTTCGCAAAGTCCACCACCATCTGTCCCTCCAGATTCCTTTCCTTCACACCAAACCTGCCCATCACCTCCTCATCACCTCTGTTGCCCTCACCAACATGCCCATTAAAGTCTGCTCCAATAACAACTCTCTCTCCTCTGGGGATACTCTCTATGACCTCATCCAACTCATTCCAGAATCTCTCCTTCACTTCTAACTCACAGCCAACCTGTGGCGCATACCCACTGACTACATTCACCATCACCCCTTCAATTTCTAACTTTAGGCTCATCATCCTGTCTGAGACTCTTTTCACCTCTAGAACACTGTTTACAAACTCCCCCTTCAGAATCACTCCTACCCCGTTTCTCTTCCCAACACCATGATAGAATAGTTTGTATCCTCCTCCAATACTACGTGCCTTGCTGCCCTTCCACCTTGTCTCCTGCACACACAGTACATCTACCTTCCTTCTCTCCATCATGTCTGCCAGCTCTCTGCCTTTCCCTGTCATTGTGCCAACGTTAAGAGTCCCTATTCTCAAACCTATGTTCCTGCCTTTTCCCTTCTCTCTCTGGCAACGGACCCTTCTGCCTCCCCTCTTTCTTCGACCAACAGTAGTGAAATTTCCACCGACACCCTGTAGGTTAACAGCATCGGTGGCGGTCGTTGTTAACCCGGGCCTCGACCGATCCGGTATGTCTAAAGTGTTGCGAGAAACAATGTGAGTCCCATTTGTTACCAAAATAAGAGACTGAGCTTGTTTTACTTTGAACTGAGACTCGTGACGTCCGCTGAGCAGCCGCTCATGCACTGTCTGTCCTCACAGAGACCATGGAAAGCGTTCTAGCCGAAGCCTTTTCACCGGACTGTAACTGTTCTTGGCCGACATTTGTTCACACCACAGTTGGGATTCTTCTCTGTGCCGAAAGGCCCCATCAGGTTTGTGTGTGGAGTTCTGATTCAAACTGCTATATCATCCCGTCTACAATTTGATTTTCTGCCAGTATGAAGAAACAGAAGGGACATCACAATGAAAACATATTACAGTGGGACTTCCTGATCTGTGCTGGAGGGAGGTGCTGAGTGGCTCGTCACAGCGCTCAGATGATGGAATAATCACTTTCTGGGAAGTCTTGTTTTGTGTGTCAGCATGACTCAGTGCCCTTCACCGTCTTGACTTGTTCAAGCAAAACAGTGACTTCACCTCTCAAGTGTCTTCCCACCTTCCCCTTCTGCACCGCAGAGGCTGGCAGGCTTTCAGGCTGAAAATGAACCATGTTATCATTTGTCATTCAGCTCAATCACCCCTGGCTGACAGCATGTGTGCTCACCAAAGAGCAGCTGGGGATTTAGGACTTTTAACTCTTCCTCCTGATGACAAATCCTTCTCTCATTCTTGTTCCGGTTAAATATTCCAGGACAACAAACTCAAACCTGAACAAGTGGAGACAGAGAGACTAACAATATATGAGGCTCAGTGGTTCTGTTGAAAGGCGCCACAGGCTTTATTAGTGAGAGAGAGATTGATGCTGTGTTGCTGGTTGAATGCGATACTGGAGAGCACTGATATCTTTGTGTCACAGGTCTGCTAGAGACCACTTCTGACTCCAAAACAAAAACACCTAACAGACAGACCAGGGTTTGAATGCAGATACAATTTTTACCCAATGGATTACTCTGGATGAGTTTTAGGTTTTATTGTAAGAAAAAATGACTTGTTTATTCTATGTGTTGATGAAAAATTAATTAGGGCTTTGTTTCTTGACCTTCCTTCAATGATTTGTTGTAATTTTAGACAAAGCAGATTTTGTAGTAAAGGCCCTAAAAGAAGAAAAAAAATATCATGAAGTTGTAACAAATAAGTAAATATCAGAATGAGTGACAGCAGTAAAAATAATAAAACACGGATGTGAAAAAATGGCATAAAAGCGCAAGACTTTTTTAGTTCAAACAAAAAAAGCACTGTCATGTCAATCTCGCCTCTTGAACTTTTCACTTTGGCACAATCTCTTGATCAAAAGACGATAAAAAACAAAATGAAATCGCTAAAGATATGAACAAAAATATGTTTGTGAAGAAACTTTGAGGCATGTAAAGAGATTTATCAAAATATTCATAACTTCATTAGGACTTCTCAGTGCATCAGATTTTCATGGGTGTCAGAACTCCAGTGATTGACATTTTGAGATCAAAAAGTGTCTACAAAATTCAATTTTGACACTGAAAGAATTGCGCTCTGCTAAGCATCTAGCTTCACTGCAGTATCCATCATTAACTGAGTCAGAACTAAAGCAAGATTAGAGACAGAAATGAATGTCAGTCTGCAGCAGTGAAACTTTGAAGTGGGGATTTCCTGTGTCAGTCTCTTACGCAGGAATTTTGCCCCCCTCGCCTCCTCAGCAAGGCTTCAGTTTACTGATATATCTCCTTTTGCAGCTTTGGGAAAAGCTATGGTGGACACTGGAATTGGGTTGAACACTGGGTTTTGACCAGCAGAGTGTTTTTTCAGCTTCACTGCCATTGTTTGGCTGCTTTGTTTCAGCTGGTTGTCCTGCTGCAGGACTCAGTTTGGACAGAGCCTTAGCTGTAAGACATCACATCTGACTGAAAAACTGCAATCCAACAGCCCATATCATAACCCTTCCTTTACCATGCTTTTGAGCTGAGGAGTTTTGGGGTTATTAATCAATCTGCTTTATTAGGGGCCAAGATCACAAGAATATCATGCGTAATTCAAAAGGTCTCTGATGTTATTTAAATCCAACCATGAATGAGCTGGTTCTGTCCAGCCTGTAGGAGGTAAAAGCCGGAAGCAGTTCTCTGAAATAAGACCTCTGTCATTAGTCGTGGTTACATGGGCAAAATATCCTGATCGGATCAATGGTCGGATTAAAATCCAACCGTGCACATGGGCCCAGAAAACCTTTTTCCGATTAGAACAAACGTTCACACGGTCACACTTTCGGTCGGAATAAATCATTTGGCCATGCGCAGTAGTGTTGAAAATACCGGAAAAAGGAAATGAGTCCCACAGTAAACAAACCTTTGCTGTCATATAAATTTATGCAGCAGCTCGGTAATATACGAGACGATCTTCTAAACTTTTTTTTATTAATGTTATGAACATTATGAAGCGCCTGTTCGCTCATCATTTTATATTTAATCCGTGTGTTTGGTGCTTTTTTTTGTGGAAGAACGGAGCTCTCAGGAGAGGGAGGCTAACATGCGCTAACAACATTAGCCTTGTTTGATAAATCCATGCGGGAAATGCCGCAATCTGCATCTTGGCTGCACGTAAATATGTGGGAATAACATCAGCATTTATTTTGCCGGGACACGACTATAAACACAAATCCACGTGATTGTTTGAACGGTTTCTAAGGACTGAGCGGCATTCTGCTTCGAAAATTTTGCACACCGCCCCAAAGCCGCTGTGGGTGAGCTGGAAGTCTGAACTCTGCTCAGAGACACACGGTTCTCCTGACAGCAGCTAACCCAGACCGGCAGGACAGATTGGAGTCACACAAACAACAAAACGCACACGTAACAAAGCATCCTCCCCTCCCTTTGCCCCTCCGCAGAGCAGCTGGTCGGTCCGGCATGCGCTCCAAAGCTTTCTCTGGAGCGAAACACCATCTATGCTTGACGTAAAACCAGAGCAGTAGTGACACACGATTGGAATGAACAACGATCGGTATAACCCACCTATCTCGATCGGAAAGAAATTTTGATCCAAACAAGTCTGATCGGGGCAGACTATTCCGAACGGCGTGTTTACATGACATCTTCCTTCCGATCAGGCGTTCATTCCGATTACTTTTGTCCATGTAAACGCAGCTAATGTGATTGAGATGGTAAGTAGATGGCTTTTGTTCTGGGCTCTGAGTCTTTCAAACTCTTCTCCGAGTCTAAATGTGATTTTTTTTTTTTTTGGTCAAGTTCTCTAGAGCTGAATTCTCCAGTACCTTTTCTTCTGGTTACCAATGTCTTCATCATTTAACTGAAGGGAGTCTGACTATGGGAGCATTTACATGTTGAACAGCAGAGGTCAAGGAATCAAACCTTGAGGCGCTATGTGACGTTTTTTTTTAAGCATTGCTTTAATGGCAACTGAATGAATGTTTGTGTGAAAAAGAAATGACATGGTGACAACCTAAGTACTCACAAAATGTAAGTAAAGTAAAGTAAGCAAATGTTTGTTTCCATAGCACCTTCCTCAGACAAAAATCAAAAAGTGCTACACAACAGTAAAAAAAACAAAAAATTACAGCCAGGGGTGTTTAACATTTCCAGTTAATTCTTAATAAATATAAAAGCTTGTTCTTCTGTTTCGGATTTTCATTTAACATGAATGCCAGTTACAGTAGCAAAAAAAAAAAAAAAAGAAACAAAAGAGTTTAAAAGGTCCAGCAGAGTTAGTGTGGGAGTCCTGATACTGAGGTGTGTGAACCCCCACCCACACCCCCCAGCTTCTGTTACAATGGCCCATCTCTCTAAACTGGGAAACTGCATTTGTGACAGTTTCATGAGCTGCAGCTCGTCTGTGTCAACTAAATACATTTACTTTTCACACCTGAACACGTACATGTTTGCCCCTAATGTTGATTTATCACCTCATGAGACTCTTTGTGACTGCTTTTGCTCAAGGGCACTTTGTCAGCCGTTAAAAAAGGACACATTCAACTAGACAGCCTGTTCAGTCTTGAAACAAATTTCAATTTTCTGAAAAAACTTCCTTTGCTCTGCCACGAAGAGAAGAATTTGTCATTTTATCGGTAACCTTTTCTTGGCAAAGTCCAGACAGTTTCTTTGGCAAAATAAAAAAAACACGGAGGAGGAGGAGACTTGATGTAATCTCAGTTTTTCCGAATCTCTCTACTGGAGAAGAATCATTCAGCCAAAGCAGATGTTTGAGCTGCTGCCAAGTATGACGGAATCCTGCTGTGTAATGAAAGGGCAGAGCAGTTCAGCTCCGACCGTCCACACGTCAACACCTGACCAACCCACACTACGGCAACCCCAACAGCTTTTATAAACTCATACAAGGTTTGTGGTGTCAGTCATAATTACAGTTTTACTGCAACACAGGAATCCATTCCCACCTGCATTACCTCAGATGTTTTGGGTAAAAAGCCACAGCTGTAGGCATGTTTGGTTACCTGTGCACACTTAGATCTCAGTTTGGTAACTCTTAGCTGAGGGATTAGAAAATGAGGATTCGGTTGTTTGACGTCACACTCGTCAGCTGGAGTCAAGTTTGTACCAGAGCCCAGCTTTCATCTGAATGCAGACATTCGGTGACCTTTAGGGTCTCAAGGGAACATGAAGGACAACACCAGTGATCCTCCTCACAATTGCTGCCTTGGATCACATAAATATTGACTGTATGAGTTGTTCAGGTACTGCGTCTGAAATATAGAATTAGAGATGATCTCTGTTACCCTTGTAATCAGAGCTTTCTTTCTTTCTTTCTTTCTTTGTGGTGCTCACATCATTTGTTTTCTTTGGTTTGCTTCCAGTTTTTGTTCTCTGGGCCATCCAATTCCATTCTGACTGAACCAACTCTGGTGCATATGAATCAAAACAACCAGTGGAAATGCTCCCTGACCGTACAAGCGTTTCAACCCATTCAAGATCACAGAACTTTACATCGGTCAAGATCAGGAATGGTCAGGGCCTGAATACTGACCGCTGCTAATCTCCTGCTCTCACGGCTTCAGGAACAGAGTCTCCTCACCTTCAGTTCCTTTTTTTTCCAGCCTGAGTTTGGTGGCACACCGAGCAGATGTGCATCCAGGTGTGCTCAGGCTCACAACCACCATCTTTCCTCTCATTTCATTTAACTTTTTCTCTTGTGTCTCTGGCTTTGACAGAGAAATGAAACTGTGCACAAAGAGAGGATGCTGGTCAATATGAAGCAGTTTTTCTGTCGACTGGTTGCTTTCAGACCCATGACTCCTTGTTTGTAATGTACAGGTACAGGTGGATCTGTGGCTGGTGGTAGCTTCCACTTCTATGTCAGCTCACGCCTTCTGAATAAATTAACGTTTAGAGAAAGACTACAGGTCCTTGGAAAGGCAGAGACAACACTCCCTCCCTTTCTTCTTCTTGGGTGACTTTCTTCCCCTAACACAAAAACTAAAGGGCACAAGGTTTTCAGTTGAAGGAGCTAATGCTGTATGAGTGAATTTAAAGAACCCAGAATTGAAAGTTGAGAAGATAGAAGACCTTCAACCCAATAAACACTTAGAGGGTTGCTGCATCTGTCTTCTTTTTATACTGCTTTTCAAGATCAGTACAGCAGGAGGAACAGATGGAGTCTAAGCAGGGTTAGTGATAAATCTGAGGCCAAATCTTAGTAACTCAATACTTCAGTAGACCTTTGAGTTTATTGACCCGCTGGCCTATGAGATGCCCCTTTGAGACAGGAATGAGATGAGCACTAACTCAATTTAAAGAAGACAAAGAGGGGATCTGTGCTGCCTTCATAGCCGTCAGAATACTTGCTCTAGAGGAGAAGAACAGGTACACAGACCAGGTGCAGTGTTTGAATTATGAGCAGAGCAAAATTTTAGTATGTATACAACAATCTATAGAATAAGTTTAAATATAAGTAATAACAAAAAGAAAGAACCAGCATTAAGGTGAAGTGTCCAACAGACACAATTAAACTAACCTAGTTTTGAATCTATTGTTTAGAACTGACAGGAATGATGTCAGAGAACCAAATCATCTGAGTCAGCTGTTTTTCTGCTCATTCGGATTACTCCTCTGTCTAGCATTAGAGCATTCGGTGATTCATGATTCAGCACGAAGACTAGATCTGTTTGAGTGATTCAGGAGTCTGCCTGCTCCCACAGCAATTAATCAAGATCCCATAAAAGTACATGACAACGATGTCACCCATCTCATTCAACTGTCAGGAGTCTCACTTTAGAAATTCCCCATGTTCTTCGCAGCAGCAGTAGTTAGAAAAGTGCAAATATGGCTCACTTTCTGTTCTTTGGCTTCACCAAAGAGCTTTGGATCCTCAAGAAAGATACATCAACAACAGCAATGACTTGTTTTAGAAGAAAGGGGTTCCCGCATTCCACGCCCCAGTTTTATGCTCAGAGGGGTCAAAAACCCAGATCATGACAGAGGAAGCTCCCTGCAAGGATTTCCAATGGTCTGTCACAGGAAATAGTAGTAGTTTTTTGAACCCATCTGGTATATGAAAACAACATGAAACAACATTTACAGCCAGCAAAAAAACTGAGATCGCAGCCCTAAAATGAGAGATTTGAGTAATAAAGAAACCAAAAGTTTGTCTGGAGTTTGAAAGAATTAAGAAGTTACATTCTATAGTGTATATTTCACCACTGCTGTAAATAAGTCTGATCAGTCATTTTTATTCCTCCCACACAAAAACATCAAAGTTAAAATACTAATGAAGCAGTCTTTAAAAAGACGATTGGGTGAGATAACTGAAGCCTCACATTACATGGTTGATGCTCACCTGTTTCCTTCTCTCTCATTTCAATAACTGTTCAAAATCAGATGATCATGACCAAACCTTCCTGATCCACTGAGGAACAGCAGACTAAATAAGCTTTATCTTTGTTACTTCCATGCAGCTTTGACAGCTGCTGTCTCTCTGTGATCAACAGGTTTGTGCACCTCAGATCTAACGTTTGTCTTTGTCTCCTCGGTCATAACTTTGTGATTCTCACAAGAGGCCCGAGCGTGCGGCTCAACGGCTTCTCCAACAGCTGTCAGTGTTTCTCCACTGATGCTGATGTTCCTCAACATCTGTACGTCTGAGAGATGGCTGTAAGCACAGAGGATGTGTCCTCTGTGGCTGTTAGTGGATTATTGAAGCTTGTGGGATAAAGCCTGCATGATTTTCTTCTGCTTTAAGAGGGAGGTTGGATGTGAAGTCTCCTTATTTAGGCTTTTGGTCCTCTAAACTTTGTATTAGTGACAGAATAAAGTCGCAGTGAACTTTGTGCACCTGCCCTCCTTCAGTGAGATCTGTCCTGTCTTATCCAGACTGACTGCTCAGAGGAGCATCGAGGACGCTGAAGAGGTGGAGAGAGAGCGCCGTCGAAGAGCCCGGGAGGCTTTACACCGAAGAAGCAGTGGCTCCACCCCTGGAGAATCATCCCCCGACAGCGAGGTGTTAGCAGGAGAGAACAGGTGATTGATGAAAGACAGAAAAGATTGAGTTTGGTTTTTTTGTCACACTGCCAATAATTACAATTTGCGCATTGTCCAAGTAAAAAGTTTCAGTCTTTCGTGATGCATGACTGATATAAGTAAATACAGGTTTTAGCCTTCATTCATCATTGTGCTCAGATGCCCGTCTTGGCTGACGGGTCTTTACCTAAATTTGGTTTTGAGCTGTTTGGAATTTTTGGTCAGTTGAGACTCACACAGTTCATGCATTTTTATAGTTAATATGCAATTATAAAGTCTTGTGAGATGTAGATGCAAATTTGTGCTTTTCCATGACATGTCATGCATGTACCACAGATATATAACTTTTATATATAATCAGGTTAAAATTCTGTAATTGATGGATGTGTCACTAATGAATAGCATAAACTGTGCAATAATCATGCACGGTTCATGGTTGGCGTATTGTGTGATGGGTATATAAATCGGCCGATCTTTCACTCATCCAGCAATCTATACCAAGTGGGAGTCTCCTGCTTCCCCTGTATGGCTTGTCCAGGCGGTGGGGCGGTGTCCCGCACCGTGAGGAACGCGGCCGGGTTCGACTCTGGACGCACGCCGGGCCCTTCTTGCTCTCTTTTCAAATAAAAAAACAAAACAGCGCGAGGGCCCGTGGCAGGTGCTGACCATGGCGATGTGATTTCTGCTCAGTGCTCTGAATGTCAAAGTGAAGAAAATCAATGAAGCGTGGGTTTGCATGTTCTTTGCCTGGTTTATTTTTACTTCTTCCATGGTCTTAACATGGTTCATTTTTGATACATCTATGAAAATGTAATGTAAAGACCACATCTTTTTTCACTTTTTCATATGTAACCAGTATTCATCTGTGCAATAAGCACACATTGTACGTAATGGCTGTGTGACACGGCCTTTAGTCAGCATATTCACCCTCCATCTAATTTAGGACTTGAATGCCTCCATAGCTCCAGCACAGGCTGATAACCAAACACAGCAAAACAGTCGACAAATGTTCCTTAGAAAAAACGAGACTTTCTGTCAACATCTTATTTATCCTCTTGTTTGTCCCAAAATGTTACAATTTGAAGAAATTTCAGAAAAGGTCAACTCACTCCATCAGTGCTTTCTTGCTTCAACAGCAGCTTTTCTCCGCTTTACTGTTGGGTTAGATTCCTGTTTTTATCTAAACTGCTTGTGAAAGATGAATAGGGTCAGAAGCTTAGCTGCATGCGTCACAGGTCAGAACACACTGGAGGTTATCCTTCAGACATGTAGGAGTAAAATACTAAAAAAAAAAAAAACATATAGAGACCTGGAAGTTGTGCTTGTTATCTAAACAAAATCCTGATGTGAAATGCTAACTCTGCACCATTGTTGTCTAATCTCTGCTAAACAAAGAAATTGAAATGTGTGTCTGTCTGTTTTAAGACTGTAAAATAGACAGGTTGCTGTATCAAGATTAGAGGGAAAGTTCATCCTGCTGTCGTCTTGAACAATTGTGAAAATAAGGTAAAACCTTTCAGGGGACTACACAAAAAATAAATAAAACTTTTGTTGGTGGCTTAACTAGGTAACAGAAAAATGTAACCATTACAAAACAACGACCAGACCATAAACCTCATGCAGCTGTAAAAACAACACCACGCATTTTTCAAAAGCTGGGTCCAATGTCTGAGAAGCTTTTCCTGTTCTAATTATTGATATTTCAGAAACACTGACAATGAATAAAACTCTGAGGAACTGTCAACTGCTTGGTTGAAACAGCTGAAAGCAAGATCCAGGAGAGGATCTCCACCGCATGGAAGCTATTCAGCTAAACATGTGGAAATCAGTTTTGGACCCCCCCCGATCCTTAAAACCCAACACCCGAATGTGGGTAAATTCCCTCTGCATGAAACACTTGGAATGTGGATTAATCACTGTGAGAGCGATCACGTCATTGACTAAATGCTCTGAAGGTCGCTGACTTCATGTGCAGACAATCTGTTTTACTAAGGATAGCAACCATGTTTCTGGCCCCCCCACACACACCCTTCCTACCTCACCATATGCTTGTGGATTTCTGCATTTACTAACTATTTCACGAGGGGGGGGCAGCTATCCTCTGCCTCCTTATTACACAATGTTCAAAGAATGTGAAAAGGGAGACACTGGAACAAATCCAAGTCTGCTACATCTCAAATGTGTTTCACTGCACCCTTTCACTAAAACTAAAAGAAACAAAACATAAATGCCTTCTTCCTTCCTGAGCAGATGCTTAATTGCAAAGATTTCCACAGACAGAGTCACAGCTGTGACCCCAAATTCTCTCAGAATGATCATTTGAAGACAGTCCAGGCAGGGTAACCATCTAGTTAACCAGGATTGTTCCTTTTTGTTAGCTTTCAGAGAAGCCAAACTAACTTTAATTACTTTGGATCAGAGGGGCAATTGGCAGGAGAGACAGGTGGATTTGTTCGTGTGAGACAGAGAAACAGAGATGTGCAGCAGGTTAGGATGGTCAAGGACATAGATGGAAATGTGTTGACAGGTTGTACAAATGGGATGGAAAAATGGAAGGAGAACTTTGAAGATCTGATGAGTATAGAAAATGTTGGAGATAACAGATAACTGTTGAGTAGTGAGAAGTAGCAAAGATCAGTAAGGATGAAGTGAGGAAGGGTTATGGGTCTAAAGGAAGTCCAAAGAGGAGGTTCTTGGATGTAGAGAAGTAGGACATGACAGCGGTTGGTGTGAGGAGGATGCAGGAGGTGACGCTCAGAGTTGTTTTTTTGCCATTTTGTCCAACAACCGGTTGTGATTCCTATTTCACATCAGCATTATTTCCATGCACTTCCTTGCATTTTGGGCCAAGGACGAATTTAAAATGTATAGTGGTTTAGCGTGGCTCCCAGACAGACTGACACAAGAGACACAACCAACACAATGGCACATGCTTTTTTTCTTTCACACACAGTTAATTCACGCACTCTTCTCACCTTTACGTGTAAATTAACTCTGCATGTCCTATTCTAGACAAATGCTCTGTGACTTTAGTGTCAAAGTTATCTTCTTTTAGTTTTAGGCCCTAAGGTGAAAACTTTACCATGTCATCATGTTCCTAAATAGAGGAAATATAAAACTTTTGTTCAGTTACAAAGATTTCGAATCTAAAATTTTAAAGTTCTCCATTTATTATCCTGCAGTATTTTTTCAGCAGATGTTATTTGCACATACACTATATTGCCAAAAGTATTGGCTCCCCCATCCAAACAATCAGAATAAGGTGTCCTAATCACTTGGTCTGGCCCTTTAAAATCAAGCCCTCAGGCATGCAGACTGTTTTCACAAACATTTGTGAAAGAATGGGCTGCTCTCAGGAGCTCAGTGGACTGTGGATGGTTGCTGAAGGTGAGACTCTAGTTATTGCCCAGAGCCTTACACATTTCACACAACACACATGAGGTGAACTGGGGGCCACGGTCTGACACAATGTCCTCCAGAAAGCCATAGTGTCGGAACACGTGGTTGATCAGTTGATCCGCCGTTTCCTGAGCTGTGGGCAACTTAGGCAGAGGAATCAACCGGTATGACTTGGAAAAGCAATCAATAACTGAGAGGATGGTAATGTTACCTCGTGAACAAGATAGATCAGTGATGAAATCCATGTGTGACCAGGGCTGTCGTGGTATGAGCAGTGGATGCAGGAGGCGGCCGGAAGCTGTCAAGACGACTTAGCCATTTGGCAGGATGCACATCGGGTTTCGTACTGGGCTATGTCAGCCTGCAGCATGGGCCACTTGAAGGAATTTGCAATTAAGGCTTGTGTGTTGGCCATACCTGGGTGTCTGGCTGCAGGTAAGTTGTGCACAAGTTGGAGAACCCGTTGCCTGTGAGACTGGGGAATGTACACCCTATCGGCCGGACAGGATGGTGGTGGAGCCTCTGTGGCATTGATTTCAGACAACTCCGTCATTATGTACCACTATACAGGAGCTAACATCAGTGATAAGGGCACATCGGGTTCAAGTCCGAGAGCAGACGTGTTATATAAACGAGACAGCGCATCAGCCTTTCTGTTCTTGAACCCTAGGTGATATGTGATCTGGAAGTGAAAGTGTCTGCCGTGGGTTCAAGCAAACCTTATGTACTCCAGGTTCTTGTGGTCAGTTTAGAACCAGGAGGGGTTGAGCCGACCCTTTGAGCCAATAACTACACTCGGAGAAAGCCTCCTTCAGGACCAGCAGTTCCCGGACGCCCACGTCATAGTTCCGTTCCGTGTTGTTAAGTTTCCGGGAAAAGTAGGCGCATGGGAAAATCTCAGCTGGTTGACCATGATGCTGTGAGAGCACGGCTCCAACCCCTGTGTTATAGGCGTCCACTTCCATGATAAAATGCATGGCTGGGTCCAGGTGATGGAGGATGGGCGCCTGGGTAGAGCACTGTTTCAGCGTCCGGAATGCCTCACCAGCTGCCACCCTGCAGAAGAGAGATGAGAGGAGCCCCCACTGTGCTGAAGCCGTGAATGCTGGCAAAACTTGGTGAGCCAGAGGAATGGCTGCAGCTATTTCACTGCGGTCGGTTAGGATCATTGCAGCACCCCCTCCACCTTGACCTGGTCCATTGCCAAGCCCCCCGCACTGATCACAAAGCCCACAAATGCGGAAGATGTTTTAAGGAACTCACATTTCTCCCCTTTGGCATACAGATGGTGTTGAATCAGCCGCTGTAACACCTGCTGGACATGCGCAACGTGCTCCTCAAACGTGTCAGAGTAAACCAAGATGTCGTTGATGTAAACAACAACGAAGCGTTGCAGCATGTCACGGAAGATGTTGTTAACGAAAGACAGGAATACAGAGGGGATGTTACAGAGACCAAAGGCCATGACCAGGTGGTTATGGTGATGAGTTGGTCGAAAGATAATCCCCCGTCTCAACACGCCAGATCCAGCTGCAGCTCGTGTAGCGAGCACGCTGCTGCGGTCTGCCACCCCTTCTTAATAACTTAAACTGTACGGGTCTTTACCTGTACGGGTCTTTACCGTCTGCTGGATGGATCAGATCCAGGTAAAACGCTTGGTGATGCAGGCAGAGTGGCCCCAAACAATATTTCGCAATGAGTGAGGCTCAGTACAGTGTTTAGGTATGCTGCGATTGATTAAGTAAATGAAAGTCAGGTGTGTGGCATCCAGGAAGTGTGCACTGAGGTTGCTGGGAGATGTAGTGCAGTTTTGGTCAAAGTACTTAAATACTGTAGTGACAACATCATTTCAACATCATTTTTTTAGTAAATGTCTAATGTCTCTTACCTTTTTGTGTTCATTTAAAAGCAAGCAGACTCTTTGATACAGCGTTCCTTCATCTTCCATCCTCAGATTTGACATGAGCTTCAAACCAACCAGTTCCCTGGAGGAAGATGAGGGTTTCAGTGACTGGACTCAACGCAGAGAGAGACGGAGGCAGCAGTGTCTGCAGGAGCTCAATTTGGGAGGCCAGGAAGTGCAGGATGAGAAGGAAGAAGTCTTCTTCAACAAACTTCAGCCTACAAAAACCACTGACATCCATGCTGCTTCTGCAAGCCGACTCCCAAGAAAAGAAGAGGGAGAGATCCTGAATAACAGAGTTGAGACTGAGAAGAGGATGGAAGATGATGTGGAAGGGAGGATGGAGAAGAAGGAAAAGAACAGAGAAGTGCTGAGTCCAAGCAGACAGGAAGAGATTCAGAAGCCAAAATCTGAGGTACGGTTTGTACAACAATCAAATTTGAATTATTAGAAAATGTACTAACTGAAAATAAAACTAAACACAGTTTAAACATGACTGCAGCTCAACTGAACTGGGATCGACTTTGCGTGCTTAATGTTTCTTGAAATTGTTTGCTCAGTCAGCAGTGACACAAGATGTCACTACATCCCGTGCTAACCCCACAGAAAGGAAGTTTAAAAGTACAAGCTTAACAATAGCAGTTTAGCTCCACCTCAAGAACTTAATCAAAATGTGCCTGAGTCAACACTTTCATTGAAATTCAGATCATTTCAAGGTCCAACTCCACTGTTCCAACATTAACCCTTGTGCTATCTTAGATGACCCCACCCTTACTTTGACGTGTTCTCCCTGCCATGACAAAGGTGGATAAAGGTGGAAAGATTTCATGTAATCCATGGACACCAGTGAAGATCACAAATCAATGAAGAAAAAAGGTTCAGAGCACTGTCTAGTGGGTCTAGATGACCCAACTCCCAATGTTAAAGTGCCTAGGATAGCACAAGGGTTAAAAAAATGTAGAGAAATGATTGATTTGGCCAACTTTTAAGACATCAAATTAATTTCTGCTCTCTCAGCTACTCTGAGAGAGCAGAAAAGGAACTAAAGGAACAAATCCCACCTACGTTCAAGCTGATTAATCTTGATTCCCTCTGGTTCGGATTTCAGAGGGAATCATATTCTTTTCTTTTGATTTGGCAGCTAAGATAAAATGTAGGAGAAACTATCACCCTAAAACATTAAGTAATTAAATTATTTTTACCACAGTAATTCTATTCAGTTCAAAAATTGCAAATCAGAGACAACTTTCACAAGAAAGTGCTTTGTTGAATCTCTTCAGAATATCTAAAGACAGACTGAAACAACAATAATTAGATAATATATTTCCTTTAATTTGAATACACTAATGGGAGCACTAGACAGATCATAACTTCTTGGAATACTACTAGCTAATATGTTAGCAAAGTGTATGTTTACTTACTGAGGAGTTTCAAACACCGCAGAGACACTATATGGCACTGTTATTCATGTGCATCAGACGTTATGAACACTGCTTTTTGCAAATGTGGCAGAAAGAAGTGGAACAAAAATCAAACAAAATTGAAGTTGGTTGTTGACCCAACCTTTATTTTCTTATTTATTACTCAGCATTTGCCAAAAATTGCATTAACCAAAGCAACAAATTATATGAAAGGGCCTATATCATGTATAAATTAATGTTTTGAGCTTTAAAGTGTGTTGTAGTGTTCATTCCTCACCAAAAAAAAAAAACCAAAGCTGCGTTCTGATCCAGTCACGCATTTCTGAGTATTCCTGGAAAGCACCAGCCCCTCCCAACCCACCAAAACAAGCTGGTTCTCACACGCTGACATAGATATTCTCCACCGAGCGAGCGCTGATCGGCTAAACACTTTCATTTCTGTGCACAATCTGCACATCCATCTTCGCAAAAGTTTGGATGTCGTTTGATTTGGTGGGAGAAACGCAGACACACTGCCGAGGCTAGCTCTAGGTTGACGTCATGAAATGGGCGGCACCCACAAGGAGAGAAAGGGTGGGGCCTCCGAGATCAAGTCACTTCACTTCTGGGTTGAAAAAGAACTCAAGCAAATAACGAATATTTAATTTAAAAAAAAATTTTTTAGAGTGCCAAAGGTAATATTATCAATGTATGCATCTTGTTTTCTATAAAAGGCTTACAAAATATAGACCATTTATTTCCATTATTGATTCTGAGAAAGATTCAATGCAGCCCAAAATGTGACATATAATTTTTCACATCATCAAAGTAGTAGACTTCTTCACATATAAGAGATTTGAGTCAGACCATATTTATTAAATTAGACCTTGGAGAGAAAGTGTGTCAGCCAGAAGCTTAGATCCTTCCCGTTAAGATATTGAAAAGTGTTTTTTTTCAAAAGTTTCTAATTGTAGGGACCAAAAGTAAGTAAAGATGACTTTTGCTGAAAAGATCCTTTTATCTTCACTTGAATAGACAGAGAAAAGACTGCAAATGACAGACCCCTTCACCTCAAAGGCTTTCCTTCGTCAGGATTTAAAACACGGCATCTTCAACGGGCACGGCCCCACCAATGAAGTCATGTCACACCTCAAGAAAGCAAACAGATCAAGCAGGTTGGTGTTGTGCTTTTTTTCCGTTTATACCACTTACCAGTTGTTTTTTATTTTCCACCACTGTTGTCTTGGTGGATTTGCTGAAGGCACCTGATCCTTGTTAGAGTACAGCTGTCATATCGGAAAATCAGGGAGGACGATGCCCTTTGTTTGTGTTATCCCTGTTGCTGTTCAAATATAAGAAGAATCAGCTCTCTTCAGAATTGACCTTTTTCACAGAACAGCATGAAGTCATGAGGCTTTTTTCCTAGAAAGCCCAGAGCTCTAATCTGCCTGTCAGTAGGATTTCTGGCCTTTGGTGGTGACCTCAGGAGTGTTGCCGACATCTTTAAACTTGTGTGGTTGTTATTTACCTCAAGCTAATTTTAGAGAGCATTTCCTTTAAACTAAAATTCCTATCAACCTGGTCAGCTACACCAGTGGTATTATGTTCCAGTGAACAATACATTATTGTTTTTATTTTTTGCTGGAGCTGATTCTGAAGTTATAGGTCTTTCCTTGCTCCCAAAATACGTTAAATAAATTGTCTCCTCTATTGGACCAGTTTAATGTCAGATCAAATTTTCACATACTGGCCTGCACGGCAGATAGACATAACTAATGTTATGAAATCATCACAAAACTGGTATTTTTTAAAAACACAGTAACAAATGAGAATCCACCTTGTATGCAACTTTATTAGCAGCTTCCCTGTAATCTCACCGTTGGTCACCACATATTGTGCAGTTTGGGATTGGTAAGCGGGAACAACCGTTGCAAACGATCCATATTTTCAGTGCAACTCCTGGTTTTGTCTGTGAAATGCTGATTATTTTATTCAGCTGAAGTTGAAGGCTATTTTTCTGTTTCTTCATTGGCTTTTTTTCTGAACAAAGAAACTTTCCAAATACGTTTCATGGTGGGTTTCTGTGTTAAGTTTGCCTAGCTTGGGGGTTTCATTGTAGCGGTCACAGTTTTTGAAGGTAACAGACCAAGGCGAGCCACTTGACATGCATGAGTCATAGACGGATGTGGTGGAGAAAAGCTGATAGTTAAAATATAACTGTCTTCTGAATTAGATAACAAATAAAAAGGAAATTATAATAGTTGTGTTTTTTTTTCTTTGCGGTCTGGTACCAAGTGACTCATGGACCACTCCTGGTCTGCAGCCCCTGGGGTTGGGGCCCCCCTCCTTTGAAATCACTAAAGTACTTTTTTAGCTACTTCTCTCGGAAATGCTAATAGAGCACAGTCAATTAACACTGTTCTAAAGGCCACAGATTGCATGTGAACACTTGCATTATTATATAATTGGGTATGAATACAGCAGGAACGTGGAGCCAGAGGAGGCTGAGGCTATCCAGGAGGTGGAACAGCGACTGGAGAGGATCCGCCACAGCTTCCAAGAAAAAGAGAGCCAAGAACTGGAACAACTGAAACTGAGACAAGCTGAGGCTGAACAGGAGCTGGAGGAGATGAAGAAGAGGAGAGAGGAGAGGCAGAAACTCCGAAAGGTAGAGGAGCGCTTTAAAGAAGAGGAGGAACAGCAGCGGCTAGCCAAGGAAGAGGTGAGCATAGATTCTTATCTGGCCAATCAAATCCAGATTTGATAAGTTTTCCCAGATGAAACTTTACGTATGAATGACAAATGCTTTTTGAATAAACTTATAGGACGAAAGGAAACGGATGAAGGAAGAGATTGAGAAGAGGAGGATGGAGGCAGCTGAAAGGATGAAGACCCTGAGCACTTCCAGCATTGATGGGGAAGAAATATTCAGTCCAATTAGCCCCAAAGTTTCAACTCAAAGGGTACCAGCTTCTGCTGCTGTCTCATTGTGGTGCTTGCACTACAGAACACTTACACTGGACTCAGACTGTTGCCTTTTTTCTGACAAAATACAGAAAACCTTTAAGTATGGGGAGGTGATTTAGGCCGAATCTGAACTCTTCCCCTACCCCTCCGGCTTCTCTCTACCCTCTACATTTTTCCCTCTGTACGGAGAGTTATAGAAAAACAGTGTCTTCCGATTTGGATCATCTTTCCAACTCGATGACGTCATCAATTTTCGCCAGTCAGCTACGTTATAGCATGGAGCTACTAGCGTTCAGAAAATGCATAACAGCATCGGTTCATAACTTTAAAAAGGTAATGCTTAAAGAAAAAGTCCCTTCGTACTTTTACATGTAAACTTTTGTGCTTCAGAGCACATCCATGTGAAGAAATATGTTATTTCTCTGCAGCACAGCTCGACACAGAACACCTTCAACGGCGAAGGGCTTGGAGCGTTAGCCCCTAAAAAACTATTTCAGACAACCCTACCCCTCCAGATGCCCCTACAGTTGGAGGGAAAGGGAAAAACCATAGGGATAGAGGAAGAATTCAAATTCAGCTTTAGTGTGTGATTAAGATGAGAAAAAGCTGAAGTTCTTACCTTCATCTTGCTCCTGGGCCAATAGTTTTACCCAGTTATGACATCAAGATTTGCTCCCTATAGAACAAAGTTCCACAGTAACTTTCCTTTCAGTTTCCAAAGCTAAAGACTTCCGCCATTGTTGAACTGAATGGAATGACTGCTTCCAAGAGTTGAGCTGCTCTATCAGTAGAAGCACAGTATGATACTTAGAACTGTTGCTAATTGTAGTGTCTGTTGTTTTACAGCTGATGGCTTCGGTCTCTGCCTGAAAGTGTTTGAGTTTCAAGAAGCAGCTGGGTGTAGGACTGTCACGCAGGAAAACAGGGTTTGCTTTCCGGGATTTGCAATGAGCTAATTCCAGAGTGGATTGTTAGGGTTAGGGGCTGTGGGTTGTTAGGGCTAATCCTTGGGCAAGACCCTTTGCACTAATGCTGATCTGGGTCTCTCTGTGCCTTGAAAATTCAGGGTTGTGTCTGGCATGAAAACTCTCTGCCAAACCACCTGTGATGACAGCTGACAGGATAAGCCGAAAGGTGTGAGTTTGTAGCCAGCATGTCCTGGCTTCACTGTGTTTACTGTGAGTTTCTACCACAATGCATGTTCTTGCCGTGTTCTGGCTTTGGCGTGCTCTCTGCTGTAGAGCTCCTCTTCACTGTTTTCTGTGTTTGGGGTGATGACCTTACCAGAGAAACTTGAACAGGAGGTTTGCTCTGGTTCATTTTTCTGAGTGCATGACACTGCATGTGTTTTTAAACATTTGCACATTTTTGCAAATGTTCTCTGTTTTAAAGTCAAACTTATTCAGGCAGAACTAACCAGAAGAAAAAAAATCCTGACAAATCTGTAGTACAGCTTGTTGAATTGACGAAAATACAATTATATAAACTGATATGGCCTTAGTCGAAACCTTTGCGATGCTGCCTATCTGGGTATTCCTGTACCTTAAACTACAGGGTTGTTTCAGGAAGGGCATCCGGCATAAAAGTTCTCTGCCAAAATCAGTGCAAGCTGAGTCACTATGGCAACCCCTGATGGGATGTACCGCAAGGTCAACAACAACAACAACAACATAATGAATAAGCTTGAGATTATGTATTTCTTGGAAGTTTACTCTACAGTTTTACGTTGTACATTTTGGCTTTGCTATTCCAGAACAAAAACAAAATTTGTGTTGTCATTCCGTTTGCCCTGTGTTGACTGTTGACAAACCAACTGCCCACACAGGATGAACTTCTTAACATGGCTTTCACATTTGGACAGTCCTGTTCATATAGCGTGTTTCCTTTCACACACACCATTCCCAGGAAAGAACCAAAATCTGCAGTGGATCAAACGCGACATCCTTCACCCGATCAATACACTCATCAATATTTCAACTGAAACAAAAACTAAAAACACAACGTCAGTTTGTTCCACCCACACTGGGAACACTCCAAAGACCCACAAACAGTGATTGACAGGTTTGCCTTCTGACAATTAAGCTGATGCAGGCAAAGCCAAAGTTCAATGACTCAACATCATCTGTGACCTTTTTTTCAGATCACAGAGAAGACAGAATCCCTGAACCGATCGCTGAGGAAAAGGTGAACAGCACACGCCTTCAACACTTTTCCTGTCTATTCATCTGCACTAACGATAGACCTCCTGATGGTGAAAACTGTAGGACAGTTTCTCCAGACTCAAAACAAGATCATTCCAGCAGTGCTGGTCTCCAAAAAAGTTCCATCAGAAGCCCATGTTTACATCAGAGGATGAAAACATCTGACTGCAGGATCAACAGAGGGATCCAGAGATTACTTCATGCTGGCCATTTTTTTCAATATTTTGCAATGTTTCTGACTAAAACTATAAAACATTGGAGCAGTGAGTCATTCTCAGGAGTGGAATCCATTGAAAGGACTCTTAGCCAGATGTACATAATGACCCTTTTCTGCGTTAGGATGCATAATGTCATCAGAACAATATTAGAAGATAATTTCTTAAAACAATACATCTCAGTGTCAGATGACACAAACATTTCTGCTGTTCTGTAGATGTAATTCCTCGCACTGACTGACAACCATGTTGTGGTCAAATCTTCACACATTTGATGTTTGCAATGGTTATAAAGCAGCAGCATTGTGTGCCAGCATGAAACCACCTTTGTTGAACACCACAAATGTTATTTGATGATAACATATGGACCTGGTGTTATACTGTGATGAATGAGAAAAATATGAAATCTGATTTTGAATTTTGAATGCTGGTCTTGGCCAACACGCTAAAAAAAGGTCAGCATAAGGGATGGTAGTAAAGATTCAGCTGGGTGCATTTATCAAATACTGTAAAAGATGAATTCCATCCTTTCAATCCTGATCTTTGTGGGAACTGAAGCAGGGTCCCATTCATTAACAAACCATTAAAGTCTAAACTAAAAGGCAACTATAACAGAGGGACTTGGAAGAGATGTCAGAGAACTATTTGAAAAAACATGTCCAAGTGAAAGAAATCGGAAATTAACATTGGTGGTTTGAATAAACATTAACCCTGCAGATTTCATTAAGTGCTAAAGGAATTTTTTAGTCTACATCTTTGGGATGAAAACTTTAAAAACTAATATTTTCAGTTTTCATGAACTCTCCAGTACCTCTGCTTTCCTGAAGCTCGTTAGGACGCAGCCGTCTGAAGAGAAGCACAATGGAGAAGGTCATGAGAGAGCACATTTTTCTTGCGTTTCCCACTCCACAGCTGTGATTTATGGCTTTGCTTAACTCTGTCCAGATGCCAGTAGTTGTATCTCAATGAGGTAAGGAGGCTCCAGGGAGTCTGCCACAGCACCAGCTCAGCTCTGGGGAGGAGGGGTTCTGCTGTGAGGATGTCACAGACATGTTTCAAATGTCTATGATGGACAGTTTGTAGTGTAAGGACCATCATGAGCAAGTTGACTGTTGTGATGTGCTAGGTATCAATTTCATAATAATAATAATAATAAACTTTATTTGTATAGCATCTTTCAAGATAAAATCACAAAGGGCTTCACGCTAAAACATGGTAAATTGCAGTAAAACACTCCAAGACACTAAATATAAAAAGAATTATGAAAAGCAATTTTAAAAAGATAGGTTTTTAGCTGCTTTTCAAAACACTGAGTCTGCAGATCTGAGGCTGAGAGGAAGGGAGTTCCAGAGGGATGGAGCCACTGCAGCAAAGGCTCTGTCTCCTTTAGTCTTTAAACGGGTTCTCTTAACAACCAGCAGACCCTGGTCACATGACCTCAGGGACCTGCTGGGAGTGGACGGCTGCACAAGGTGTTTTCTATTGACCGGTGCCTGATTATTAGGGCTGTGTATGTTAAAACCAGGATTTTAAAATGCACTCGGTAACAGATGGGGACCCAGTGCAGCTGGATTAATAACTGGGTGACGTGTGAAAACTTGGATGAATTGGTTAAAAGCCACGCAGCAGCATTCTGGACAACCTGGAGCGGTTCTAGAGAATGTAGCTCAGATGTATGTATGCCCCGAATTGTATTTATGAGTATTTCTTTATTCCAATTGTGGTGAGGAAGAAGCAGATGAAAAAATGCAATTTAAAAAAAGCTTTCAGTTGTTACATCAAAACTGAAATAGGAGGACCAAAGTTACACTGCTTCGCTCCGCTCCTTCTCCCCCCTGCGTTCACCCTGGAACACTCACACTTTGGTGTGTGAGAAATAATTAACGTTCAACATCCATGTGCAGCAATCCATCACCAGCCCACAGCAGCATAGAGGAGGACGCTTGCCACCACAGACTGAGAAAGCATGTGTGGAAGTTTGGAGCAGAGGTAAATGAATCAGTCTATGGAAAAAATACAGCCTGGACTGGTTCTTCTTGTAAAGGTGATCTGTATTGGTGGTCCAGTTTAGCTTGTTGTCCAACACAACCCCCAACTGTACCATCTCCACGCTGTCTCCCTAAATACTGTATGAATGGGCTGAGGTGTAGCAGGGTTTCTTCTGAAGTCAAGAACAATTTCCTTGGTCTCCTGGACATTCAGCTGCAGGTGATTGTTCCTGTTGCAGGCTACAAAGTCTTCCACCAGCCGCCTGTGCAGTCAACACTTTATTGAAGAAAGAAAAAATGCACTATGCTGGCAAGCCTGATGCCTTTCATCAAGACACTGTCAAGTGTATTTCTACCGCTAATGTTGGGCTAAGGCCGAAGAGTAGCGGCAGAGCGTGATACAAATAGAGCTCTCTGTGACAAGAAGGAACGG
This sequence comes from Oryzias latipes, assembly GCF_053564925.1. Lineage (NCBI taxonomy): Eukaryota > Metazoa > Chordata > Actinopteri > Beloniformes > Adrianichthyidae > Oryzias > Oryzias latipes. The sequence goes on from NC_136242.1 coordinate 8,067,859, forward strand.
GGGGGCGGGGTTGCTTCATGCCAACAGTCCTGCCCACAAAAAAAGGCAAATTTCTAATGAACTGTCACTGCAGTCTTTCAGGTTTTGGCTAAAAACGGCATATTTCAAATCAGCAGCTGTTTGATGGCAGGTTGGTCACGTCAAACCGAAACTTACGGTAACTTAGCAAAGATAGGAAAAAAGTGAGATGACACACAACGCATGCGAATTTCTTTTTGGCGATGACAGTGGCAGTCACATCACGCTAAGTCGCGCTCAAAGTAGTCAGCAAAATCAAAGATAAGACAAAAGCGAGATTTGACACAACGCACATAAAAAAATGTGTTTTGCAAACGCAAAAAATGTTTTTGAAAGCAAAAAAAAAAATTTTGAGCAAAAAACTTAGAAAGTTTTGTGTGTTCAACTTAGAAAGTTTTGTGTGCAACATGGTGGCAGAAATATCACTCCATATTTTAGAAATATCTCAGGGAAACAAATGCATAAAGATGGCTTTTCTTCACTTTGAAGATATTGCTGCATACTGTCTGTTCTATTCTATTCTTTACTTCCTTTGGGCCTTGTAGGGTTGGATCATAAATGAATCCTCAGAAGTATGCTACTGTATTTTTAAAACAATGACTTGAAGCAAGGAGACTGTTTTGGCACTCTGCCTGTCACATTTTAAATGGTGGCTTGGGTCACATAGAATCTCAAAGTCTTTTAAGAAATGACTGTAATTCCATTCTGTTTTTATGTGAAATAGTAACAGCTTTAAGAAGATGCAGCCTCTCATCCTTTTGCCCAAGATTGATGACAAACTGGAGCAGTATACCAGTGCTGTGGAGGTGAGCCGTCCTGTCACTTTTGTAACACATAAGACGGCAGAGCAAACATGATTTTGTCGGTCAGTTTCTGCAAGTTGTCCCAGTTTAAAAGCTGAGTTTGGTCTGTAATGTTCAACCCTTTAACTTTGAGAAACAGAGTGGAAATAAAAGAATCCAGGAAATCTCATAGTTTGATTTTTACCAACTTGCAGAATCTATGACTGCTATTTACTTTTTTGCGCCTGCATACAAAGTTGATGAATTTTTATTTAAGACATAATGGAACTCAAAGGAAAAATATATTACTTACATAAATCTTATAAAAGCCTCTATGTTCTCTTTGTGGAAACTGCACAGCATTTATTTATTCTATTGTTGAAATTGTACTGTGGAACAGTGTGATAAAACTCTTGGTGGCTTTGTGTTTCTTGTTCCTCTGGGAAGATTAGTAGCTAATCAAATTTTAAGTGTTAGGCACATTAAAGTTTTCAAATAATGCATATCATGGTATGATATCGAGGCTTTAAACTCTAACACTAATGAAACCGACCGGAGTGGAGTTGAAAAAACTGTTGTTTTGAATTTGATAGATTTATTTTCTGCTGAGAGTATATTTTAAACTTGAAAAAGTTTTACTAAGTGGTTTAAAAGGTCACTGACAGCAGAGCCAATGTTACAGTATTGAAATGTTGTCTTTTAGTGTCGCCATTGTTAAGGAATGTTTGCTTAAGTCTTTCCTCGTGTAAAAACATAAACATGACGAACCCTTTGGGCTTGTCTTCCTGCAGAACTCTCAGGACGCACGGGCAGTGAAGGCATCATTGACTGATATACCCATGTCCCCAGAAGTTGTTGCCTCCAAGAAAAGTCTTTTTGAGGCTGGGGAGGCCTGGAGCCAGAGTCCCAGCAAAGGAGCCTCCTGCAAGGTGAAATGAATCTGTTCATGACGCCGTTGTGTTTGTTTTGGAGATTTGGATTTGGAATAAGGCAATCAAAAACAAAAAGGAAGCTAAACAAGAAAACAACAGATATATAGTATCTCACCAAAGTGAAACACCTTTCACATTTCTGTGGCCATTTATGTATCTCCTGTCATGGGACAACACTGCGGGAATCACACAATGAAAAGTATTCAGTGTTCATCTTGTTCAAAAGTGAAGACACCCCCAAGTGGAAATGCTCGGTGTCATACTTTGTCTGTCCATCATGGTTGTCCAGCACTGCCTTAACTCTCCTGGGCATAGAGTTCACCAGAGGCTTACAGGTTGCTACTGGAGTCCTCTTCCATTCCTCCATGATGACATCACAGAGCTGGCGGACATTTGAGATGTTGTGTTCCTGCACCTTCCATTTTAGGATGCCCCAAAGATAGGGTTTAGGGTTTAGATCTGGATACCTGCTAGACCAGTCCATCACCTTTACACCTCAGTCTCTTAAGCAAAGGAGTAGTCATCTTGGAGGTGTCTTGAAGGTCATTATCATGCGGGAATACTGTCCTGCGGCCCAGACCGCAGGGAATCATCCTCTGCTTCAATATGTTGCAGTAAATATTAGCGTTCATGTTTCCCTCAGTGACTTGTAGCTCCCCAATGCTGGCAGCATTCATGCAGTCTCAGACCATGACTCCCCACCACCATGCTTGACTGTAGGCAAGACACACTTGTCTTTGTGCCCCTCACCTGTTTTAACACCACGCACGCGTGACACCATCTGAACCAAATAGGTTTACCTTGGTCTCATCAGACCACAGGACATGTTTCCAGCAATCCATGTCCTTAGTCTGCTTGTCTTCAGTATCTGGAGGTTTTCTTGTGCATCAACTTTAGAAAGTCTTGCTTCTGGGACGACAGACTAATTTGATCCAGTGTGTGATATGGTCTGAGCGCTGATAGACTGACCCCCCATTCCTTCAACCTCTGCAGCAAAGCTTGAAGCACTTGAATACATTTATGTTTCAAAGCCCGCTTTTGAAAGTGATGCTGAGAACATGCACCCAACTTCTTTGGTGATCATGGATGGTTGGTCTTGGTCGCTGTACCAGCAGCACAGTTTTAGGGTGTGGGCAATCTTCTAACAATGCAACAATGCAGGTCATTAAAAAAAATTGAAAATAAATCAAATCAAATGACAAATATGAAGAACATGTTACATATTTTAGAATACATTAATTGATTTCAGAAATCATTAAGTATCCAGATGAAGCATTAAAAATAACGAGTCATATTTTAAAATAATATGGAATCCCCATTGAACATTTAATTTACAATTTGGCCATGAAATGTAAAATTACATTTTGCTATTTAGAATTCAATATATTCTGTCGTACAAATTTATAATTAATATTCTAAATAAAAGCAAAATCAGTTGCATTTTAACTTGTCGTGAGTTCTTGGTGTTATAATTCAAATAAATTATAATTCAATTTGCAATTCAATGCTGACTTTGACCGTTTAAAAAAAAAATCAAGTTTGCAGGTTGCAATTCAATATTAAAAATATGACATTTCAACACATTGTTTGCTTTAAAGTAATTTTAAAGTAACTTAAAATCTATTGCATTTTAAACACCATGGAGTTTTTGTGTCAAAATTTAAACTGTTGGATCCATACAGTTCGATACCTGATCTGCATGTATCCTTCCACATATCTATTCAACATAATAAATGACGCGCAAACAAGGAAGGTGATAATGAGCATCTGACATCTAGCATTTCAATTTGACTGTTGACGCAGGTTTTGCAAATGAAAATACATGGGGGGGTCGTAATTTCAGTTGAATTTTTACACAAAGACACCATATCAAAGTAAAATACAAAAGATTTGAAGTTACTTTAAAATAAATTTAAATGTTATTTTTAATATTGTATAGGAAATTGCAAAATACATTTGCACAATGAATGGAGAAATTGCATATTAAATTAAAAATTGCAAAATGCAATGTCATTTCAATTATGACAACAAAGAACCATGACGATTTAAAATAAATTTGACTTTTTTTTATTGTCATTGAATTGTAAGTCTTTAGATTGAATTCTAAATTGAAAAATGTATTTTTATATTCCAAGGTCGAGTTACATTTGAACATCAAATTGAAAATTGCATATTACATGGTATTATGACTTAAAAGAACTTCCATAAAAAATAACTGCTTTTAGTTTATAAACCTGAGACCACCATTCCTATTAAGAGATTATAAAAATGGTGGTCTCAGGTTTATTCTTCCATCCATCTACGGCACTGTTCTGAAACCCAAACAAACCAAACCAGTTCCACCAGGGTCGTTAAGAATTGAAAGAGATGACCAGTTTGGTGAGGGAGTCAATGGCTCCCCAACCCCCAGCTGAGGACAAAGGACTCTCAACGACCCTAAACCATGTAGGTTAAGTTGACAGTACCATCCAGTTGGATTTTATTTAATTTTTTATTAATTATTTTTTATTTGGTCAAAATCTGTGTCACAGCTAAACCAAATTACAGATTTAAAAAAAAGATCCATATTCTGTCAAGAGTCCAAGGTTCTGTTCCTGCTTTTGGTGTCAGATTGACAGCTGTCCTGAGATTTTGAAGTTCTGCCGACAGGGTCCTTGTCTTTCAACAGCTGTTATCAGAGTTACTGAGTTAGTTGAGGTTGTCGTCTGCAGGTCAGACCTCAGCTGAAAAAAAATTACAGATAGTGAAGATCTTAGTTGCCACAGTGGTTTTCTTCAAATGTTATTTAACTTATTTCTGTGTTAATTAGGGCGGCCGTGGTGCAGCGGTAGGGCGGTCGACCCATGATCGTAGTATTCCAGGTTTGATTCCCGCCTTGCACACCCATTAGTCGAAGTGTCCTTGGGCAAGACACTGAACCCCACCTTGCATCTGGTGGTAGGCGGGCGTCTGTGTTTGGCAGCAGAGCCACCAGTGTGTGAATGTGTGAGTGACTGTGTGTGTGACTGGGTGAATGGGTCTGTGACTGTTCTTGTAGGAAGTAAGGCGCTATATAAGTATACGCCATTTAATTATAACTTGGATGTCTGATCAAACTCTTCTCAAAGTCTTCCATGTTGTTGACAACCAACTGGTCCGGTGGTCCAAGAGGTTTAAAGTTTTTGATGATTCTTAAGAGTCTGGGCGGTTTTCTTGGCAACTTTAGCATTCAGCCTGGTCAGATGGTCACTCTGATAAATAGTAGCTCCCTTGAGCTTTTTCCTTCATTAGAGGAAGTTTGTGTTTTTGAAACCTGAGGATGGTCGCTGGTTTTTCCGTCTCCTTTCTCGTGGGGAGCCGATGGCAGGTCTCCATGGTGTTTACATCCAGGGAAATCCCTTTAGACTTGAGAAAAACTTCAACCTGTTGCTCCACAGAGATGCCGTCCTTCTCACCGGAATCAGAAGTGTTGTGACATTTAGCATTGATAGCTTTAGCTGTGTTAGCCATTGACCGAAATTTGATCTGTGATCCAGAAAAATCACGTTGTTCATATTGGAGTGTTGTTCCAAGTTGTCCGCTCGTTTCTCCAGTATATCGATCTTGTTGTCTCGATGTTCATTCTGGGCTCAAAGACCTCTGCATGATCTCAAGCAGCCAGTTTTTAATGTGGATGACTTTCAGTTACGACATTTTCTAACATAGAAACCAACCCTTGCGAGATAAAGAGCAGGGAAATATAAACAATGTATTTCTTTGCATTATCCATGGTAAAGGAAATTTTTTTCAAGTTCAGGCAATGAACTCATCAATGTTAAACAAAATTTGTAATAAGTGAAAGATGAGTAATGTTGAAGTGTTTTCTAGACTTTCTGCTGTTTCCAATCAGGATGCTGAGGGTCTGAAGGTGGGCGTGGCCAGTCTGATCAACCAGTGGGTGAGAGGCCAGTCAGACAGCAGTGGCAGGCCGTCAGCCTGCAGAGCAGCAGTAAGTCACTGCAAACATGACATATGGTTTTCCTGCACTCACGCCAAGCACTCTCTCCAATTGTTTGTCTGAAGGATGCTTTGCTCCTGCACTCTTTTTTTGGCTCTGAATAAGCAAAAACAAATGAAATAGATTTCAATGTAAATACATTTTTTAACAGTAGTTATTTCTGTAATCACTCAAGTGACCTTTCTGTGTGGAGTTAGCATGTTCTCCCCGTGCATGCGTGGGTTTTCTCCGGGGACTCCGGCTGCCTCCCACTGTCCAAAACATGCTTCATAGGTTAATTGGTCTCTAAATTGACCCTATGGTGTGAATGTGAGAGTGCATGGGTGTGTGATTGTGACCCTGCGACAGACTGGCGACCTGTCCAGGGTTTCCCCTGCCTGGACAGGGGGATACCTGGGATAGGCTCCAGCAGCCCCGTGACCCCGAAAGGGATAAGTGAATGAATGAAAAGGGCAGACAGACAAAGTACGAAACGAGAGCCTGAGTCCATCCATGTGCAGCTGGTCAGCTCAGAGCAGCTGCAGTGCGGTGTGCAGCAGCAATCAAAACACGGTTGCAAGAGGGTTCCCTCATGTGGGCCCATCAGATACAACAGCCTTTTTTATATGGGTTGTGTTTTTGCAAAGCCAAAGGAATTATTTGCTCATTGTTGAAATCAGTTTTTTATATCGATGGCAGAGGCTGAATGATTGTGTGTCGAGTAAGCTAATAATGTTTGCCTGTTCAACCAAGTTTCCTGAATCCTATTTGGTCAGGATGTGAAGCCTGGAGATGTGATGCAGAAGAAGAACATGTGGGAGGTTATGGGAGACTCAGGGAGGCAGGAACAAAGACTAAAGGTCAGTAGTGACTGTGACAACTTTAAAGTCTTGCTATTTTTCACCTCAGGTGTTCAATTTTTGTAGCAATGATAAAAGCTTCTTAAACTGACCTCATTCAACGCAATGAAAATGTCTTTTTCAGCAGTTTACACCTACATGCTTTCAGTTATAATTTTAAAAACTGCTTTAGAATTTATTTAAGGAAATAAATAAATAAAAATAGCTAAGGCTTTGAATTGTCTCTCCTCAGGGTTCAGCAGCTGAAAAAAAGTTCAAGTTTGTTGTGACCGGCCATGGCAAATACGAGAAGATTCCAGCAAAAGACCAGAGTGGAGGACAATCCAAGTCTGGTGAGAATTGTAACAGGGACTGTGGGTTTAGTGGAGGAGCCACTTTACTCTCTCCTCTTGGGTTCCTTCTTTTGTACGTAACAAAGGTGTTTTTGCACTTCTGTAGAAAATGGGCCAAGGTTTATTCATCTGCTTTCCTCTTGTCCCAGCGGTGTTGCAGAGAGAACTTGAGGTTTTATGTGAGGTTTGCTGTTTCTTATGAGACTGAAATCTGAGAACATAAGTCTGAACTACACTAACATTTAAATGGCAATGCAGCTTCAGCAGTGGTGTGAAACTGTGCTCCAGAAAAGAAGCAACAGACCATAAGGTTGATGGATTCACACAGTAAAAGCAAAGTTTTTCAAAACAGTCATTTTTAATGACACAATTCAAAGAGCAACATCATCATGTTAAGCAAATGTACCCAAATGCAAGAAAAATCTGAATTACATTAAAAAATGAAGTATTTGAGTGTTGAGTGAACTGGAAAAAGTTAAATTTTAAATCTAGAAAATCTTACAACTGCATGTAAGGGTTTCCACAAAAACAAGAAAGAAATAACTCAACATAAGGCAGAAGGCTGCTTGATTACAGCATGTAAGCAAGCTCTGATTATCTGGAGAAATTAACCAAAGCTTCATTAGTATCACTTAACAGTAAACTAAAAAAATAAATTAAAAAACATTTGTTCTGTGTCCCAGCAATTTAACAGTGCCTGCATAACTGACTGCAGTAAAATGAAACAAAACCAATGCAACAACCCTTCTTCACAGCAGACCGCCTTCCCAGCTGATTCAGCTTCACTGACCGGCACAGTGATGTCCGGCTCTCTGTTCTGACCAACATCCTCATGCTCCCACCTCGTCTCCCCTCTAACCTGGATCAAACTTTTGATCATACCTGAGTGGACATTCACAGTGTGTATGAGATAATCTCATAAACCATTTGAACACAGTTTTATTTTATTACTGTATTGTTTTGATAGACTATTTCACAAACAATACTCTGTGTGTTCATTATTAGGATAAATGTTAGAGAAGATCTTTAGTTCAGTGTTTTTCAACCTTTTATGAGCCACGGCACATTTTAACCTTGACAAAAATCCCACGGGACACCAGCACCCAAAAATAAAATAAAAAAGGAGAAACTCATAGTCTGTATTGATCTACAGCCCCTCTGCAATCTCACATGCATTTTTGTGATAATTGTGGCAGAAAAAGCTGGAAGTTGCAGCTGTTTTTTTCTAAAAGATGTAATGAAAGTTAAGTTAGAAGATTCAAAAACTGTTTGTGTGTTCGTTGTTGTTTCAAGACGTTAAGAGGAGAGGTTCATTGTGCGCTGAGATGCTCACTTTAACCCAATGCATCATGGGAGATGTAGTGCATCAGCCGCTGAACGCAAACAGACTTGCGTCTCTGAGCTTCATTGTTTTGTTCACTAATTCCACGGTCTGATACCGGATTCTGTGGAAAGCTACACCGCTAAAGACGAGCTTTAGCTGGTATTTTTGTTGGAACTGAGAGACTTTTTGAGCTAGATAGGAACAAGGACGTTAAGACTTTAACCACTTCTGATTGGTCAGACTGATGACATGTGATTAAGCCTCCAAGAATGAGTGGTGGAGAAAGTTAAAGGGGCGGGACATTTCCGAAAACAGCTGAAGCTACGGCTAAATCGCGGTACCATCATTCTTATAAAAATGTCTTTAATTTAATCAAAGAAACACAAAGAACAAAGTTTTTAAAGATCTTTCATATTCCTAACTCCTCAGCAGCACACTGGTTGAAAAACACTGTTTTAGTTCACCTTTAACAGTTGTGCTACACCCTAGTCTGCACACTATGCACTTGGATAGCACAGGGCCCCAAGTCTTCAAAATACTCCACAAGACTTCAAATCCTTTTGTTCATACCATTTTATAGTTTGGTATTCTTAATGTTTATGCACATCTCATTGAAAGAACAAAGGGTTGTAATTACCAGCAAAATCAAGACAAAACAATTAAAACAAGACAGCACTCTGTGTATAAATACCCAGTGATCTAATAATACCTTTTTATTGAGAATGTATGATGACAAAGACAAAAGTGAACTATGTAGATTAGATAAACACTTCAACGATCATTTAAGACAGATTCAGCTCCTTTTTTTTAAGCCATCTTCAGCTACAAACCTAATATGTAATTGTCAAGTACAAAGGTCTGGTGGGATTTTCCCACAGCAATCTGACAAACAATATTTCCTTACACAGAGACTACATCTAGACCTGTACATTATTTCTGCTGATGATGGCTCTTCGTCTCTGCCAAACACATTTTCTGATTCAGAATTGGGCACTTTACACAAAGCTAAGTTGACGTAAACCCTCTTGCTGTTCTGTTAAAGTCTTTTGGTTCCTCATCTTTACTTTTCCTCCCAATCAAACCCATTTCAAACACTGTTGATATTTTTGTCACAGGCCGTGATGCTGCCTCCTTCAGCTTTTTAGCATCAAACTTTGGACTAAAAAGCAACACAGGCAGTCGGTATGCAAACGAAGGTATCTCTTTCAGCTCATTGTTTTCTTCCTCGTTTTTGTCCTCCTCACTTTGGTTCAGCTCAATCTGGTGCATGATGTTCTCTTTGGAAGAGAACATTTGGAAGAGGACAGCGTCCCACATTTTTGTTGCCATCTCCTTAGGTTGGTTCTCATCCTGGAGTCGGGGCTCATTCTTATGCGTGTCCTCTACAATTCTTTCTTGATCTTGGTCCTGCTCAGTGACCTCTTTCTGAGAACCTTTTTCTGGAAATTTGGGTTCTTCCTGTTCCACTACCATGTGTTTCTTGAGTCGAGACCAACCACTTCCTTTAGATTTTGCACTTTTAAGCTTTTGCATTACTTTTACGGGAGGCTCAGAGGGTAAGAGATTCTCAGTTTCCTTTTTCTCTTCTGATACTTTTTCTGGTGTCTCTTCTCGTTGTTTGTCTCCTCCGTCTGATTCTATGGTGGTCGTCTTCTGATCCAGTGCTTTGAGACTTGGCTTTGGACCTTCAGGTTTGATCGTGGTGACAGACGTTTGAGCCTCTTGTTCTTGCTGTGCATAAATGTTGGCTTTAGACCCAGTTTTGACTTCTGCGTCAGCTGTAAATTCTTTGTTTTTGCCAAGAAGCCTTTTCACTGCTTTTAGGGGATCTTGGCTACTTTCTTCAGGTTTGGTTTCAGCACCATTTGTCTTGGTGTGTTGAGTTAAAAATCCTTCCCCGTGGCTTTCCGAAGTGTTACATGTGGGTGTTGGATATTTTTCCACTGTTTGAACCAAAGCTACATCTTGCTTTGCCACAGAATCAACAGATACGGTTTCTGTCCCTTCTGGCAGAGTTGTTTCACAGGAATCCGCTGCTTGAGAAACTACAATGACAGGGGTTGAAGGCATAGCAGAAAGTTTATGATGAACCAAGACTAATTCTTTTAGATCTTCAGGGTTTTCTTTAGTCTTAACAACCTCACTGGTTGTTTGTTGTTTCAATTTTGGCTCTTGACTGCTCTCTCCTGGTATTTCTTTTTCAGCTTTTACTTCATCTGTCGTTGCCATCTCAAAACTTGATATCCCAAAGGCTGGGGAATATGTTTTGATTCCACCATAAGCAGCATATTCAGCTGGTGTGAGTCCACGATAGGCAGACTTTTGTTTTTGAGAAAGCGGGGCTGGGAGTTTCTGGATGGCTGTTCCAGACACATTGGGAGCTGAAATGCCGTATGTCGGTGTCTTTGGTCTTTTATAGCCAGGTGAAATAGTCATGAGTCGAGACGCTTCATAAGTTGGAGTCTTTGGCCTCTGAAAGACAGCAGCTTCTCGTATTAATGGTCCAGGTGAAGGAGTTTCAGCTTTTTGAACGCCATCTGCTGGAGTTGAGATCCTTCCTTTTGTTAGGTCATGACATGGCTTTGGCTCTGTAATACTTTGCTGTACTGTTTTAACATCAGGCTTCTCCACAGATGAAATGTCCCCGTTTGCTAATCTTTTATGGAGTTCTGCAGACTTACCACTTAAATGAGTAGACAAACTACTGACTTCAGAAAGTGTTTCATCAGTTTTTGGCCTCTCTGACTCTACTGTGATTGGTGACACCGCAAACAAAAGAGGGTTGGGTCTTGAGACTTCAAAGATGGGTGTTGTGGGCCGAGTCACATAATATGCTGGGGTCCTAGGGCGTCCCACCAAGTTTCTTGATGTTTGAAACTCATAAGTGGAGGTTTTAACTCTTTCAGCTTCAAATGACGGATGTTTGATGTCAGATGTTGGAGTTGCTCTTTGGACATCAGATGTTGGAGTTGCTCTTTGGACGTCAGATGTTGGAGTTGCTCTTTGGACGACAGATGTTGGAGTTGCTCTTTGGACGTCAGATGTTGGAGTTGCTCTTTGGACGACAGATGTTGGAGTTGCTCTTTGGACAACAGATGTTGGAGTTGCTCTTTGGACGTCAGATGTTGGAATTGCTCTTTGGACAACAGATGTTGGAGTTGCTCTTTGGACAACAGATGTTGCAGTTGCTTTTTGGACGTCAGATGTTGGAGTTGCTTTTTGGATGTCAAATGTTGGAGTTGCTTTTTGGACATCAGATGTTGGAGTTGCTCTTTGGACGACAGATGTTGGAGTTGCTCTTTGGACGTCAGATGTTGGAGTTGCTCTTTGGACAACAGATGTTGGAGTTGCTCTTTGGACGTCAGATGTTGGAATTGCTCTTTGGACAACAGATGTTGGAGTTGCTTTTTGGATGTCAAATGTTGGAGTTGCTTTTTGGACATCAGATGTTGGAGTTGCTTTTTGGACAACAGATGTTGGAGTTGCTCTTTGGACAACATATGTTGCAGTTGCTTTTTGGACGTCAGATGTTGGAGTTGCTTTTTGGATGTCAAATGTTGGAGTTGCTTTTTGGACGTCAGATGTTGGAGTTGCTCTTTGGACGTCAGATGTTGGAATTGCTCTTTGGACGTAAGATGTTGGAGTTGCTCTTTGGACAACAGATGTTGGAGTTGCTCTTTGGACAACAGATGTTGGAGTTGCTTTTTGGATGTCAAATGTTGGAGTTGCTTTTTGGACATCAGATGTTGGAGTTGCTATTTGGACAACAGATGTTGGAGTTGCTCTTTGGACAACATATGTTGCAGTTGCTTTTTGGACGTCAGATGTTGGAGTTGCTTTTTGGATGTCAAATGTTGGAGTTGCTTTTTGGACGTCAGATGTTGGAGTTGCTCTTTGGACGTCAGATGTTGGAATTGCTCTTTGGACGTAAGATGTTGGAGTTGCTCTTTGGACAACAGATGTTGGAGTTGCTCTTTGGACAACAGATGTTGGAGTTGCTCTATGGACGTCAGATGTTGGAGTTGCTCTTTGGACGTCAAATGTTGGAGTTGCTCTTTGGACGTCAAATGTTGGAGTTGCTCTTTGGATTTCAGGCACAGGGGATCTTCTTTGGAATATGGGTATTAAAGTTGATCCATTGGTTTTAAGCCCTGAAGTGGCTATTTTGCTTTCTGCTGCATCATTTTTAAAAGTGTCAACACCTAAAAATGGTGAAGAACCCATTTTGCCCGTCAAAGTTGTATGTCTCTGAGGATCTGTTTTTAATGAAGGAGTCTGAGCTGTTGGGGTCCCCCCTCCTCTGACTTCAGATGCTTCTGTGATTTTTTGTTTGATCTCTGTTGACGTTTTACTTTGAGAGACTGTGCTGCCGATGGCTGTTAATCCAGCGGAGTCATATACTGGTGGTGTCCTGGTTGTCTCATAATACGATGTGCTTGCTGTGTACATCCTAATTTGAGGGACTTCAAACATTGGCTTTGGAGATTTAGAAGGCTCTGTTGCTTTAAACGTGGGTCGTGGACTTCTTGATTTGACAATTGTGGTCAAAACAGTGAGAGGTCGAATAACAGCATGACCTTCTGATGGTATATATGACGACGGGCCTGGAGTTGGTAGAATCACATCAGGCATAATGGAATATAACTGAGATATTTTAGCTACCACTGGCTGGCTGCCATGCTCCATCAAGGTTGGTACTTCAGAATGATGAGCTGATGTAGAATGTGACAGAATTGTTGCAGCATGCTGTGAGGATGAGTATGAAGGGAGGGCCACTGTTGGAGGGGACATTTTAGCTGCTCTACCAAAAGCTGCTCGCTGTGGATAAGGGGAAGGAACATGTTGATACAGTGGCCTTACAGTGAACCGTGGAGGCTGCTGAATACCAAAGAGGCTGGGAGATGTTTCTGGTGTTCTGGGAGGGGTAAAATGGTCACTACGCTCGAGATCCGGGCTTGCTTCATTTACAGGGGATAAGCTGGAGCGGAAAGGTGCAGTTGACTGTGATGCCTGAGCAGAGGCTTTCTTCTTCGCAGTCCTCTTAAGTAGTTTCTGGAGTCGGGCATTGTCCTTTCCTGGCTTGGGAAGCAGGGGTGGACCGTATTGCTGGGAAAGCAGGCCTGGACGGCCGATGGTTCCATAAGCAACAGCCATTAATATTTTAGCACCCTGTGAAAAACAAAAAAACACTTTAAATTCATGTGGCACCAAATGTTTTGTAGTGCAGATAGTTTTTAGTTATCTTTGGTGCAGTGACAAACAGAACAACAGCCTACATGTTGTTTTTTTCTTATTTACGTACTGCAGAAACTAGTACTTGATTGCAGGCGCACAAAAAAAAAGTCTGCTGGATTACAAGCAAACCTCCAAACTGCACTTTGCTTCATTCACCAAGTAACCTGTCCATTTCCGGCTGGTTCTTGGTGAGAAGTCACAGAGAAGTGCACTGAGAAACAGTACATCACTGCAAACAAGAGATTAAAATGATCAAAAAAAGAGTCCTTTAAAATTGTGGAAGTAGTTTTTCCGCTATTGAACCTTACAAATGTCTCTCCTCAATCAAGTGGACAAAATTACATAAAAAAATAACATCTTGATGACACTAATCATAAATGATAATGTTTGCTTATCACAAACTCATGTAAAAAGTTGAAAGTGTGTTTAACGGATGGTTTTGAGGTATTAAAAAAGAATCATTTTTTAATCATCAAGATGTTTAGTCATTAAAAATATACTTATACTGGAGATCAGTGTATTGAATGTTTTACTTGGTGGTGCTTTTGCATGCAGTTCAGCTTTAACAAGGAGAGTGTGAAACTTGTTTGGCACAGACCAAAGTCTTACAGTCAGGTAGGGCTTTGTCTTTCCAGATGATAGCTGAAAATAAAGTTACATTTCAAGTAAAACAAAGATCTCCCGCCTCTAAACAGAAGCCAATCAACCGAGAGCCTGCCCATGACCCATTATAAAAAATAACCAATCAGGAAAAAGCTAAGTTTAGTGTGCTTTAAACTAATTTAAATTAAATGTGAAAATGTAAGACCACTAAACAGGGCTCTTATCAGGACCCTCTGAGCCACACACTACAATTTCTACTTTGGGGTGGTGGTGTGTTTTGGACCCTACTCCTTTCTTCAGCGTCAAATCTGTAATATCCCTTATTCTCTGTAAACTTAAATTCAGGCCTGAAGTGTACACATACAACACTTCATATTGTATTTGACATTTCTAAACATTTTTTGCCTTTCTCTTTTACAGATTCCTATCATATCAGCTGCTGAGGTGGTGCCATGTCTGCATCTGATCTCAGCACAGCCAAGCATCTCTACAGCCTCACTTCTCTCTGCCACATCCTAAGGATTGTCAGAGGGGTTGCTGGAGTTTCTCCCAGCTATTGAAAAGTGAAAGCAGGGTTCACTTTAAGGTCACTGTGATATTGTCCAGAATATTCAACAAAAGTATGTTTTTGCCTAGCTGTCAATTTTTTTATTTTTATAATAGGATTGTGTTGTCTTTTGTTTTGCATTTTCTGAATTTTTAAATATCCTATTTTTTCACCTTCACATAGTTCCAGAGTGGATTCTTGATATCAGTTTGAGCGTTATATGATTTTGGGGAAACTGTTTAGAGATGGCATAAATAAATAATGTCTGGCTTCTTGTGCATCCTGAATCTGACCAGGTTCACACGGATCTTTTGACTGCAAAACAATCTGGGAAAATTGAGCTGCATATAAAAAACCTGCAAAAGAGACAAACTGATGAAACAAGAGACAGCTAAAAGACACTTGGTGCATCTTGCCAATGCTCACTGGATGAGGTTTTTCCCCCTACATTTGATTAAAATGATTCACTTGTCAGAAGCTTTATTAGACACAGACAAATATATTCTTACAGAAATTTGTTTTAGTTAACCTGCTGATGCCTTTCTCGTTCCTTCATGGTAGACACATTTTTTATTCTTCTTTGCTAAGATTCCTGCCTGTTAATGGGTGTGACCTTTTTTTTTAAATAAAACTGGAGGAGTTTTGTTACCCCTCATTTTGTTTGTAATATCAAGCAGCACAGCATTTTGTCCATCTATCCTTTTCTAACGGGTCAAAGGGCTGGATCTTTGGTGGGACGCAGCAGTCTGAGCAGAGATGCCCAGATTCCTCCCACCACAGACTCTGTAACCCTTGTGCTATCCTAGGCACTTTAACATTGGGAGTTGGGTCATCTAGACCCACTAGACAGTGCTCTGAACCTTTTTTCTTCAGTGATTTGTGATCTTCACTGGTGTCCATGGATTACATGAAATCTTTCCACCTTTATCCACCTTTGTCAGGGTAGGGAGAACACGTCAATGTAAGGGTGGGGTCATCTAAGGTAGTAAAAGGGTTAAAACAAAAAAAATGAGTAAAACTGATCATAACAGAAACTTGTCTTGTTTATTTTTACTCCAACTCTCCTCGTAAGATTCCATGTTGACTGAGATTTATTGGTACTTCATTATACATATCAGGTCCCTCTCAGGACTGCACAAACAAGTGTGCACGCTCATGTGGTCAGTTTGAAGATCACCTGTTTTTCTGATGTCTTATGCATGGAAATGTTTTGGGACTTCCTTCTTTTAATTTGCTATCAGTTACAATTTTGCAAGCATTATAAGAATTATTAAGCTTTGACACTGTGCAGTGATTCTGAAATAAAAGTAGCCGTCGCATGAGGTTATTCACAGAATGTCCTGAAGCTTGGAGCTACACACACACGATACCTGAAATTTTGAAGTCTGTGTGTAAACAAGTGTGAGAGAATCAGTTCACACTTAAATGTCACCTCAGTGAAATGTAGGCTTGCATTGTTGTGGGGTGGGGTGGGGTGGGGTGGGGGCAGGGGGTGGTGGCTTGAGACTCATCCAACTCCTCCTTCCTGAACTCTCTGCCTGACTGACACATGAGATGCTCAGTCTTCCTTTTAAGGCTTTGCTAGGTTTGGTATTTGGAGCGCCTTCACGACCAAGTTCAAAAGAGGAAAGAGTAATAATAGCTGTGTAATGAAAACATTATGCAGATTCCAAATATTGGACTCTTTAAGTAAATGCTTCCAGCTCCAAAGTGCGTTGTACTTCTACCTTCAGTGACATTATGAGGATCTACACAAAAATGGCAGACAGTTAGCTGAATTGAGCACTTGTTGGACTTACCCGGTAAGAGCTTTTTAGCCGTTTTCCAAAGCACTCCAGGCTGGATCCCCTTAAAGAACAAGATGTAATACTCTTTAAAAAATATCAAACTAAACAACTTTTTTCTGTAAAACTATGCTACACTAAAATCGAAGTTCCAATCTATATTGGGATCTGTGTTGGGCATGCCTCATTGCAACTAGAGCATAGAAACTGCGCTGTGCTTTGAGGCCACTGAGAATTGCAAACATTGCCCGGCTAACATTTAGCTCAGCCCTGCCTGTGTTTAGGTCAGTAAACACAGCTTAAACACAGCAGACTCTGCAGCTGATTCCTCTTTAGCTCTCTGGACTATGGTTTTCAGTCTGTCTGGACTACAAAGGGTGGAATGGTATGGACTGCTTACCTGAAGGGTAGTTGCTTCAGGGGCCACCCGGCTGCTGCCTACTCGTCCCAGCCTAGAGTGTCAGGATGGCAGGTTCATTTCGAGCACAACTTGACCCCCCTTCCTACAAATGGAAGGACCCGGCGCCATGGGCATCCAAAAATAAATCCTTAGCCCTGGAGCTACTCAGTGACAGCAACGAGAGTGAAGTGACTGGGACATCTCCGGCCCAACACCAGCCCACACGTCCAAAAGTGAGGTCTGAGGGCCACCCAGGGGTTCCTAAAGGGTCTAACAAGCACCCCTCACTTACTTTTTGGAAAGTCAGGTCAGTGAAGTGAAAGACAATTGGATTGCAATATTATTTAAATCAAACGGAAAGGTTCCAGATTTCTCAGAATGACCTTAAGCTGTCAAATGTTTTTTTTTCCACATTTTTGGATGTTTCAAACTTTTTCTGACACTTTGTGCTCCATACATTAACTTTCTGCATGGTAACATAAGAGGAGTCAGGTCAAATCCTCATAATCCTCATGATTTTTTTTAAAAAATCATAGGTGCATGGGGTTCTATATATATGCTTTACGTCACTTCATGGCAAATGGTCGGCTATAGTATTTTAGTCCAGTACATCAAACACTGAAATCCTACCAACTGACTTTTCCTCTGTGATGCTGAGTGACCTCAGATCCTCAAGAGGGTGTGTGCTACAACTGATGGGTTTTTCTGTCATCAAACTATAATCTATTGATCTGCAACCGATGCTTTCCTGATTGAGGTCAGAGTAGTCAGGAAAGCATAATCCATCTGTTTTCAGACTACGACATGATGCATCATGCACAGGTCACCACTCAATCACAAGGGTCACGCACAACACACACACTTACACTCAGTTCTGACTTTGGAACCCTCTATAGCAGAAGTACAAGTACAAGACGTTTAGTCACATGTTTTTGGGTTGTCTGGGCCTGTGGAGGGTTGCAGAGAGGAGTGGCTGCATCCTAACCCTTTAACTACTGAACCAAGCCTAAATGAATTACAAAATGTTTTCTTTCTGCTTGCTTTTTGCCTTCTTTCTCTTTCGGCTTGTACCATCAGGGGTCGCCACGGTGAAACAACCTCTCATTCGAGGATGAGTTGCATGGTTAACTTGGCAATGTTTTACGCCGGATGCCCTTCCTGACGCAATCCTCTCAATTCATCCAGGCTTGGGACCGGCACAGAAGGGAATAGGGAGCAGCCCGGATTCGAACACTGGTTTCACGGACGGAAGGCGCCGCAAACCAGCACGAGCTATCTTGCCTTTTGGGAGTAATACACGCAAGTGCATAAACACACATAGATTGTCCACACAAACTAAACTCTGATTGTCTTATTTTCTCATTTCTAACAGTTAGGCTTTGCACAAGGAGCTTGCTTAACACATGAACAGTCCTCACAGGCTGGTTGCAGGATTTGGGGAGTGTTAAAAAACTGAAAACTTCGTATGACATGCCTGCAGCTAACCCACTTTAACCTCATTTTAGCCTTACATGTCGGATAACTATCACTCGCAGCATTCCCGTAGAAAAATATGTGCATGAGCATTTTTGGTCCACAGGTTGACGGAGCATTCTACAACCCTCTGTGTGCCTCTTACAAGTTTGACTTATTCATCAGTAAGGGCAGTTGGGAGTCAGGCTTTATCTGAGGAAACTACAGGAAGACTACACACAAGCACTGAACAGGCAGCCCTCAGACTGTAATGAAGACTTAACCCTTGTGCTATCTTAGATGACCCCACCCTTACATTGACGTGTTCTCCCTACCATGACAAAGTAGGATAAAGGTGGAAAGATTTCATGTAGTCCATGGACACCAGTGAAAATCACAAATCATTGAAGAAAAAAGTTCAGCGCACTGTCTAGTGGGTCTACATGACCCAACTCTCAATGTTAAAGTGCCTGGGATAGCACAAGGGTTACAGTAGAGTCTGTGCAGTTGTGTGGTGATGGTTGTCTCTGTGTGTGATGGATTGGAGACCTGTCATGCCTGTCTGCCACCTGATGACATAAGGAATAGGCTCCACTCGTGAAAACAGACTAAAGGAGCTTCATAAGAGGATCCATGGATCCATAATGCTTAGACTAGTTTGTGATAAATAGTCCTTGGATGAGTAGGCTTTTGTAGAGCATGTAAGAAAAGATGTACAGCAGTCAGACTGTATTCAACACATGGAGCTGCCTAGTGAGCGGTGGTGACTTGGATTTAGTCAGTGAACTAAGCACAGTGTGTTTCAGGTTAGGAAAAAAAGCCCCAAATAAGCAGCTGCTTAACTCTGTGATGTGTCCAGGCCCTACCAGTGAGACAACAAGCTAAAGAAATGAAAGTATAAACATTTTTAGTCATCTCTCACCCAGTCAAACCAAGCCGTGGCTTCAGTCTCATCATCTAGCAAACTGGAGCAGCTGTGAAGCTCTCTAGATGATTCATCCTGCTTTTTCTGCAAAAATACATCTGCCTGCCGTTCATGCTACATAATGAGAAAACAAACAAGACAAAGTTCTCTAGAAGCTTAAACGGTTTCATTTGCATTTTTCTGCTCCAGTGAACATGATGTGTTTGCAGACATCCTCTGTGAATGCTCAGAAACAACACCTGCCATGCTTCACTGATATCCAACTCTCAGCTAACTCTCAGAGGAAATGTGCTTGCCTAATGCAGTGGCCCCAGAATAGAATCCCGTGTCCATCTTGGCTGCAGCCTTTCCCAAACTTGAGTCTCCTTCCAAAGCACTCAGCCCTTCCATCTCCTTTTGGAGCTCCATCAGAGGGTGGGGGGGGGGGGGGGTTGCAGACGTGACTCCTGCCCCATGACATGGACGACTTCACATCAGAGCCCATCTTCAGCCAATGAGGAGGTCCACTGGATTGGGTGTCACTATAACAGAAGGACATAATCAGCGTGGTAAGTTTGCAGAACCCTACAGCCTGTCTTGGCCAGCAGGGAGCTCACTTCTGTCAGCGTTTCTGAGGTAAGGAGGTGGGGAGAGAATGAAAGCATGAATAGTAGAATGTTCCCAAACATCAACAAACTTCAGCTGCTGAGACTGCATGTTTTAGAGAGGAAACAGCTGGGTTCAAACTGTGGCCAAGAAAAAAAGACAGATCATAGAGAAAACGGCCTCATATCAATATGTTAGAGTCCTGACACTGGACACAGAGAAGATGAACTCATCAGCACTGGGTTTGGCTCTTGGCCATGTTTAACTGTGGAGTTTTAGAGGCGTAGAGCAGATGAGGATGTTAGCTTGTTTTTGTTTGGTGGCCCAGGGATGTTGGAAAGGGTCATACCTGGGGGATTTACAGATGGCTTAAAGCCTTTGAAGCAGCTTTCCACCCCAGCAGACATCCAATGTCAACTGTGACATGATGAGAAGAGAAGGGACAAACCCAATGGTTGATTTTTGTCATTTAGGCATGGGCATTCAAATGTTAATGTTAGCCTGTTAGTTGGTGAGGCTGTGAACGTATGTACCCAATGCTTTCATGCTCTGACAACGACCACTTTAGAATCTGGAACACATTGAAGAAAATCTCTCAGTGTCAATTGTTTCTTCTGGAGACTTTCATTTTGGACTTTAGGAGACCCAACAAAGAAATTTGGAAGCTAGATCTGTCCCAAACTACCACCTGTTAGACTTGTACTATATTCTGAAGCAAAGACCGGCCTCCATAGACAGGCAGCCTCAGCTGGATGATTGAAAGAACCATGTGACAGCAGAACGGCCCAAAAAGGGAATGAAGGTGGATTTATGGGTTATGGTCCAGAGAATGGAACCCAATCCTCAAAATCATGGCTGCTAAAACTGGATCTGAGCTGTGAACAGCTGTTTGTTGGCAACACCTCTGACTTTGGGGCACCTTCATGAAGTCTTTTCTGATTATGAGGTTAATGTAGGATAAGCCGAAATCAGATGCAGATTCATTTCTGAGTAAATTCAGGTCAGGTTTGTTTGTCTTCAACGGCTTCCTGTGCTACATTCTATACAGTCAGATGAATTCTTGCAGGATCTTGAGTTGAGAAAAATCTGGGGTTTTGGGAAAAGCGATACCACAAATGCATCTGCAGCACCTTTGATGGAGAGGACAGGAAAAGAAGGACCTTTGACACTTGCTCATTGGTATACTGTTTTGCTCAACTGCCACATTAGTCTTCTTGTTTGGCAGCTGAATACTGACCATTGCTAGAAATCTATGTTTGGACTCCTTCTCATTTATCACAAGTGAAGCAGATTTGAGCTGAGGCTCACATTTCAGTCAGACATAACTCATAATTATAAACCGAGACAGATGGGACAAACTTCACAACAAATAGAAGCTCCTTGTAAAGGTTTTATCTAAAAAAAATTCTTCAGATGAATCTGCACTCATCCAAACTGAATTTTGTGTGTGTGCTGGGAGAAAAAGGTGTCCTGGGTAGAGACGCCTTGATCAGGGCGGGGTCGGCAGCACATGTTGAAGACATCTGAAACATAACCCGGAGCTAAAAATACAACATGGTGGCCTAAAATGCTTTCTAACAGACTTCAAGTTCATTTCTTTTCTCGGATTTTCAGGTTTCAAAGTCCACTGTCACCATGTCTGACACAGAAGAAGTGTAAGTCAACTCGCTTTTATCCAGCACTTCCAAATCTGTAACTATTGGACAACTGTCAGACACCACAGTTCTGGTCTCGCTCCTGTTTTTCAGGAGTATATTTTAATCATTCCTTGTGTGGAGATTCTGAGTTGGGGTTTTTAAGTTCAATGCATTGTTTCTCTTAAAGAGAATAAATGTGAAACTCTACCTCTAATCACTGCTTTTGTCTTCTGTCTTGCAGAGAACAGGTTGAGGGTAAGTAGCATCCCCCTCCCCTCTTTAAAAAGATCAAAACATCATTCATTTGATTTAGGCGCAGTCAGGAACTCGATGTTAAATCCCACCAAAACCTCTGAAACGTCCCTAACTACATTTTCATTTTCCATAAGTATTTGCATTGAGGAACAGAATATGTTTGCCAGTTTGGCTTGACTCCTCCAGATTTGCGCCGTGCAGCCAGCACATATTGTGGTCTTGCTGAAGCATGACTGCAGGCAGCAGCACCAACAACAGGACAGTGTCGTGTGTGTCGAAACAACATCTGTCTTCCTCAGACACAGTGTTATGCTTACCTGTTGGCAAAGAATCCTGCAGCTCTGCATGACTGTCTGAAATTTTGCAGTCCTCCAAAGCTGATCAGTGAGATGAAAAAACTGCTTTTTTTCTCCTCAATGTGAAGCTTCATTCTAAGAGCTCCAATCAGCCCAGAAGGACTGCTTAATGAATGCTTAGCATGGATCCTCAGTGTACCCACATTGTACTTGAGTATTCTGTCTGAGTGGGTATATATGGGATCTTTTGATGTTGTTCTTCTGCTCCTTTCTTTCTTCCAATGGACATGAAGAATATGATGGTAAGACAGTCGGCAGATCTGATACTAATTTGTCATTCACTCTTGAAGGTTGTGTTTCTTGCTCCACGGTTACCTTTGGTGGCATGCTGATCAACACTAACAGAACCCAAAAGTCGGAAAATACATAAATTGAAGCATCCGGTCAAAATCTGTCTCAGGCTGTCCTTGAATAGCTGTGCTGGTTTCCCAAAGGCGATCTCAGGCCATGTTCAGTGACACCTTCTTCGCCCCTGTAACTGTTTGCAACCTGGTGGCATTGCCCAAAAACGTCACCCTTCATGAACCTCCTCATTTCTCACATCTTCCTTTCCATCTACTCACCCCATCCGCCTCTTTTCCTCCACCCTCTTCCCTTCCTGCCTCCGTTAACCCTCTCACTGGCCTCCTCCTCATCCTGGCTGCATGACGTTTAGCTGTAGAAGAGGAGGTAGTAGTGGAAGTAGAGGTGGCCCCAGAGGCAGCCCCAGAGGCAGCCGCAGAGCCAGAACCAGAGCCAGAACCAGTGGTAGAGCCAGAACCAGAGCCAGAGCCAGAGCCAGAACCAGAAGCAGAGCCTGAGCCTGAGCCTGAAGGTATGTGTGCCAAGATGGGGAAGAGGTCTTTTCTATCAGGCATCAGGTGTGCTCCACTGCTTAAAGCCAGACAGGCAGACCCCACTATTCGGTTCCCTGACCCAGTCAGGCCCATAACATCCTCTGAGCTTGGGAACAGCATGAAATGATAAAAGTTAGACACATTTCACCTTCCTCTCAACTCTAGACACATGTTTTGCTTTCGCTATTAACTTATAGTGCAGAACTTTCTACTAAAGCCAAGCTGTTAAATTGATCCCCCATAAAGTTAGTCTTGTGGCTGATAAAAGAGGCCTCAAAAATCCTCCTGTGAGTGTTTGCTGATGTTAAAAAATATATTTTGTAATTTGTAAGTCATTTGTATCACAACTTTATTTTTTCAATTTTCCTGGTTTACTACTCTGGCTGGGAGGCTGAGACTTTCTTGTGGATTTTCTGTCTAAAAACCAGCAGCATAGTACTATCAAACACTATTAAAATGATCAAACTTTTAGCAGCTCATCACTTCAACTAACATATCAGCAAAAGAAGCCTAAGTCAGAATAGCTGCTAAAGGGACTCTGACTTTGTTATGCAAAGATAGGAAGAACCATTAGCTTCAGATTCAAAGTGACTTCAGCCTTTAAGTCACATCTGACTAAAGTCTAATTTAACCCATGATTCTTTTAAGTAACTGCAAGGATCAGTTTCTTCTCGTTTTACAAGCAGGTTTTTCTGCTTTGTTTATTCTTGTATTTGTTTATTAATGAACTGAAAATCTTCCGATCAGCCGCATAATCTTTAAAGGTACCAATTTCAGCAAAGAACCAAAAATGAAGGCCACCCATGCTTTTTTAAGAAACTGATGCTCATTGTGTGCTGGACTGACTGCACTTATGAAACATTCACTCTAAAGTTTGTAAGCATGCATATTTGACCTCTTTTCCATTTGAACCTCCTTGCTGTATCTCTGAATGTTAATCCCAGGACGTCATTTGACAGTAAGACTCAGGAAATGTGCGATCATCACCGTTTTTTTCCTCCTTTCATTCAGCATGCAGCTAAATCTTAGTAACTTCTTAGATGGTCACCATCACTCTTCACTGGTCTTCCTCTGCTGTTGCGCTCATTGGGCCCCTGTGGATTCTGCTACATTCAGCAGGATCTCGGGTTGAAAATGTTAGCCTTACACACTGAACAAGCTGGATCTGACACACCTTATGTTTTTAGGATCCATTTACAGCAATCAACCTACTCTCCTTTCATCTCAATAGGAAATGTAGTTTTTATCTAAAATGAAGGTGAAACCAGGAACTCAGTTTGTTTAAGAAAAAAAATGTACACATGGATAATCGGTACAACAGCAACATATATCTGTGAGATATTTTTATGGTGGTCCATAAATGCTTTAAACAATGGTTTTACTTTCCCTGATATATAACTACCTAATTCTGGTTTACTTTTTTGAATAATTATTGTGGTCAACTCATAGGAAACTTGTTTTAAAAATGTAACGTCTGCTCTGTCTCTCACACTAACACTTTGGACTTTCTTCCATGCTTGATGCATGCAGTCTTTAAAGAGGAAGTATGTCCATCTAAAATCCTCTGGTGGACCTGAAATCCGTTTCTCTTGTGGTGGAGCTGCGCCACCTTTCTGTCAAACTTGAGGAGTGCTCCCCATGTGGCACTGACCCTTTTCACTGAGTTTAGAAAGGAAATGAAGAATATGCTAACCTTGGCTTCAGTGTGCAGCAAACCTACAGTTTGAGACATGCCACCTGCATGGTGTGGAGCTGCTAGAACCAGAAGGAACAAGGACAATTAAGTGCCATGCTTGTAAAAGAATCCTCATGGGGTCAAGCCAAAAAAGACATGCAAAGGTGTTGAAAGTGACACCAATAAAACGTTCAAAAAGCAGTACAAAAGAATTGAAATTGTTAGGAAACAGCATACAACACTAACTATTCAGACTGGAGTGTAATCAAAGAAAGGTTGTTACCACATAGTGCCCTAACACACTGTTTGAACGCCTCTGTTTGAATCCCCGATGTAAATAATTTGCTCTCATTTACCTGTTCTAATCACAATTTTAAAACCTTGGATGCTTTCTTAATTAATCTTTCTTGTAACAGAATAAAAACTACAAACTTTGATTGATGTGATGCCTGTGGAAACTGAAATAATGTGTCTTGTTTCTAACCATGTACTCATCCCTTCTTTTCCTAAACTACAGAGGAGAAGCCAAAGTTCAAGTAAGTTTGCTTTTCGTGGATTTTAATTTTAATTGATTTCTGAAGAAGTTCTGGTTGGAGCCAACCAATAAATCAGCAGGTGATTTTTGACACTGATATTGAAGGGCCAAACTATCTCCCACAGGCCCACGGCCCCAAAGATCCCAGATGGTGAGAAAGTGGACTTTGATGTGAGTATATCAAAAACTGATGACGGAACGTGTGTGTCTCTCCCCCTAAGTCTGGATCTGTTCTTTCCACATGCAGGACATCCAGAAGAAACGTCAGAACAAGGATCTGGTGGAGCTGCAGGGCCTGATCGATGCTCACTTCGAGTGCAGGAAGAAGGAGGAGGAAGAGCTGATTGCACTGAAGGAGAGGATTGTGAGTTCTAACTTTAAAGATGAACTTCACCAGTTGAAATTACACACAGAGGTGCGTGTGGAAAGAGTCTGAGCTGTGACCCAGAATCTTCTGGCCTTCAGGAAAAGCGTCGCGCTGAGAGGGCGGAGCAGCAGAGGATCCGTGCTGAGAAGGACAAGGAGCGCCAGGCCAGACGTGAGGTCTGCTGTTGTCACACAGCCCTTTAGCTTTTCTGCTAACTCTGCTATCCCTGATGTTTCATTTTGATGCTCTAAGTTGTAAGATCAGTCTCATCCATGATCCAGCCTGTCAGAGTTTGACCACATGGATCACAGTCTCGGTTTGTGTTGAATGCAGGAGGAGAGGCGTATCAAGGAGGAGTCGGATGCCAAGAAGAAGGCTGAGGAGGATGCCAAGAAGAAGTCTGCTATGACCAGCTCCACCTACAGCAGCCACCTGCAGAAGGTCTGTCAAAAACACTCCCACATCAGTGTTGGGGGACATTCACCGTGAACATGATTAACCTGTCTGTGTGAAACAGGCTGACCAGAAGAGAGGAGGAAAGAAAGAGACTGAGAGAGAGAAGAAGAAGAAGATCCTCGCTGCCAGACGCAAGCAGCTCAACATCGACCATCTGAGTGAAGACAAGCTGAAGTAAAAGTCTCACACACACACACTCCTGTATTCCATTTACCCAGTTCCCCACTCATCTACTACCTGAATAAGCAGAAACGCGTTGTTAATGTTAAAGTCCCTTTCCTTCCAGTTTCCTCAGCCTTACAATGCTATGAAATCGTTTTATTTTTATTTCATGGGTTTTTATTTTACACTTACTGATGGTGTTTAAAGGTGGATCTGTAGCATCACTTCTTCTGCTCTGCAGGGATAAGATTACTGAGCTGTATGAATGGATGCGCCAGCTGGAGTCTGAGAAGTTCGAGCACATGGAGAGACTGAAGAGGCAGAAGTATGAGGTGAGAGCTCGGCTCCACACCAAAGCAACCCCCTCCAGCCCTGAGCTTCCCCGGCTCGACTCGGTCTTACTGTACTGACTCGAGTCATACAGGGAGGTCTCACAGACCACTGATCCACAGACCATGAAGGACATACCCACCAGGCTCCCTTGATTCCATTTTATTTATCTTCAAAAAATGTCAAAACAGACGGACTCAAAATTTCTCTGGGCATTGCGGAAGTATCTTCATGTATCTGGTGACGTTTAGTTTGTTCAAATAACATGTTCATCAATCTGTGTTGTGCCCACACAAAAGCACACTCTCTGAAGTGCTCTGGTGAACCAGGAAAAGAGTCATAAAGAGCCACCCATCTCAAAAAACAGACAATGACTTTGGATAAATTCTTGCTAAAGAACATTATAGAATTATCAGTGAAAGAAAACAATCTTCTTGATCACTTTCCATCACGTGAAAGATGTGAACCACCCTGAACTCTGATTCCCTTCAGGTTACAACTCTGCGTAAGAGAGTGGAGGAACTCAGTAAATTGTAAGTAGAGTAGCTGAGCACAGCTGCTGCCAGCTTCAAGCTCGCTGCATGACAGCATGAAGGAAGATTGAAAAGTCAGAGCATTGCTGCTGGTCGGGAGAGGATGCAGCAGCTTCTGAGCCCGCCTGAATCCAGAGGTGTACTGATGCTTTTTAGGGCTAAAGGAAGCTCCAGCTCAAGTAGGCTGTTTAAACTAATTAGGAATGAGTTTTTTCAGCTTTTGAAACAAAAACAAATTGTAATTTACAAATCCCAAACAAAACAGAGTGTAGGAATTTAGGACAACTTCTTTCTTTTGGCCTTTTTTTCTTTAAGCAAACAGCTACACTCTCATTTGTTTGTGGTCCAGAGGCTTTCTTCAAGTAAATCTTGGCTAATATTTAATCAAAGTAGTAATTGCTGTAGAACAGGATCACATTTTTTTAATGTCACAGAGTCTTTGTCAGGTGTGTGTGCTCAGTCAGGTAAGTTAACGGTCCGTCACTGTCTTGGTTTCCCATAATGCATCTCCTCAGACGTACCGCAGCCTGTGGTAAAGCAGGAGCAGCGGCCGTTGTCCCCTCACAGGTAAAGGTGACCTGCTGAATGTTAAAGATGCGTGTTGTTTCCAGGTGCTCACCCTCAGAAACCGCATCGATGTACTGCAGAAGCAGTAAGTACTGTAGCTGATATGTTTCGCCCACTGCTCTCTGGGTGGAAACATGCTTTAACCAGAAATAACAGAAATTATTGATTAAACAGGAAATGGTTAACAGACTAAGAATAGCAAAAATAAATAACCAAATAAAGATTGAAATCTAAAGTATGATTATGCTGAAGAGGATTAGATGATCACAACATTAGGGCTGAATTCGAATTGCGTCCTGACCTCTCTGACTTCTTCCTACCTCTACATTTAGTCCTCCAAGAGGAGTTATAGAAATTCCTACGTCACTAACACTACATGACTTCATCGGTAGTCGCCGGTGAGCTAAGTCAGCTGCCTGCGCTCGGACCTAACAACAATGGGTTTATAACTGTAAAAAGTCATGCAGAAACAAAGACACCCACATAAAGAAATGCATTTCTGGTCACGGCAAAGCGCAATGCGAAACACCCTACCAGTGGATGGCTACCCAGCCGTAAGTTTCTACGGCCACCGCTTAAAAATAACTTTCGGGCACCACTAACTTCAAATGCCCCTACAATTGGTGCCATAGGGAGGAGCCAGAGGGGTAGGGGAGAAAGTCCCATTCAGCCAAAGTCTCACCTGCGTTGGATGCTGATCCAGCTGTAGCCTCTAAGCCATGACCACAAACGGTGCTTTTTGCTGTGCTTCCACGAGCACCATGTTCATGTTTTCACTCTTCAACTCTCACTGTGAGAAGTACTACAGCAACTATGTGGTTGCTGTGTGAAAACGGAGGCTGTTGGACACCAGTAATCCAGGTACGTGCAGCATGGCGTGGTTTTTTTTGGACAAGCTTGTCAACTGCATCAGCTACATTCCTTCTCTTATCTGAATCCAAATGAAAAGGTATCATATCAAACTCCTCACAGTTCTGAAACAGACAAAGAACCTGCACTCCTTTTTAACAAAATCTGATATTATTCCTAATGACCTACAAAAGCCACGTAAAGGTGGGCTAGTCAGGTTTGTCGATTAGCAATGCCTTGCACAACTTTGTTATCAGTTATTGTAAAATATGTTACTGTACATCCAACCCATCTCATTTAAAGTGCACATGCCCATTAGTGAAGAGTTAGGGTGATTTTGAAACTATTATATGACCTAACAATTTTCTATAACATTGAATGATTTAAAATTCAAATGCATTGTGTTTGTAAAGCACCTCTCATACAAAGAAAAAGCTCAAGGTGCTGTACACATCACAAGAAATGAACAAAAACACCATTCCCCACATATGTAATATAAGAATAAGATAAATCCCTCATATGGTAATATGGTACACAAAAAACATACACAAAGGAAGGAGAAATGATTATGACAAAAGAGAAGCTAAATAAAGGAGAACCCTGCGTACAACACTAACCTGCGTCCTGTGAGGGGTTGAAAGTGATGAGAACTTTTTGCACAGCTTGGCCCTTTGCTTTTACTTTGCTACCATTGCAGACCCTGAGGCTGTCATCAAGCTCAGTTTTAACGTTCCTTCTGTTTTCCTGTTTCACATTACAGCAGCAAGAAGGGAGCTGCTGCCCGCCGCAGGAAGTAGACTGGCTCAGACTGCCTCTGCACGAAAACCAAACGATGATCAACACACGCCAGATGAAGCACAGCATGCTGTGGCGAAGATCATTGCACCAAAGAAACTATTGTCTCTGAGATCTGCGCCGCAGTTACCAAGCCAAATGGAGAAAAGCCAACCAAATGCCTTTAGCTGCTGTTCAATAGCAATTAAAAGAAGGAAAATTTTTGTCATGCTTCCTCTCCCTCCATTGCTGGTTCTCAGTATTTTTGTAAATAAAGTGTGACTCTTCAAGGCATGTCTGTAGATCTGTTGTTATTCAAAATCAATAAAATTCCGTATTTTTAGATTTGCTATTTTAAGGTCGTTTGTTCAACACAATTTTCCTTTGCAAACTAATTTAATACATTTGAAATGACAAACAGAAAAACTCAAATCAGTCTAGTAAAAAAAAAACAGAAAGAGCTTGCTTATTTTTGTGCCTTTTTTTTTAATTTGGCAAAACAAATGAATGAAAAAAAAAAATCGCTTAAAAGACTTTGATTTGTTTTGACCTTTTTTCATTAATCCAATTTTTTATTTTATGGCAAATTTTATAAAAATGCACTTTTTCTACATTCCTGCACAAAAACAAATAAAAATATGTGCACACAATAGCATAAAAATACAAAGTATGAAAGACAACTGAGGAAGCTGAAAGCATTTGATCACTTTAACTACAAGAAGTTGTTGTCTGCAGAGAAAAAAAAAGGTGAAAATTTACATGTTTAATTGGTTTTGGACTGTTTACCCTAAGAACCTCCTTCACCTTCTCTGCTCCCTAACTTTACCGTTCCTCTTAGGTTCCTCTCATTCAAAAACAGATTCTCTGTCCTGACAAAGCTGACCTTCATTCCTCTCCTTTCCAGAACAAACCTCCGCCTGCTTCCTGCTTCCTGCTCGCAGTAAAGATCAATGTCATCTGCAAACGTTCTGGTCTGCAGAGATTCCTGTATAACCTTCTCCTTCCATCTTTCCCTCACACTTTTGGAATCTGTCAACACATTTCCATCTTTGTCCTTCATCACCCCAACATGCTCAACATCCTTCCATCTCTGTATGTCTGTCTCATCTGCACAGATCCACCAACCCCCAAGATTCTTTCCCCCAACTGTCATGATTATTTTAGCTGTAGCTGTCCAGTCACATGATTTCTATGGCGACCATAAGCAGATGAAGCTAAGCCATACTACGTGAACTCTGAATGGGACCTAAAGACCATTTGCAGACAAAGAAGATCCACGCACGTCACTGTTTTTCTCATCTGAGCCAACATCTGACTGTGTGCCTGAATAGCTCCGATATAGCTTGCCATTTCTGTTGCACGGGCAGGGCCGTTTCTAGCTTTGTGGGGGCCCCAGGCAAGATTCTGTTTGTGGGCCTCCATTTTGTAAACTGTAATGGAGAAATTCCTAACCCTCTAATTCTACTGATACAGCCCAATGTAAGACACATCATGAGCACAACAGGCTACTTTCAAATTGACCCACTCAGACAAGTTAAACTGATTTAAAGTCCCCCTCCAAAAAAAAATCCATTTTTTTTTGTTTTTGACACGCAGGTTTGGCATTTTTCTTATGAGAGAGAAATAATTTAAGTAGGAAGTCTGCATTTAATGCAGAAATGTGTTTGATTGCGTAATTGCTAAAGGTGGTTGCTTTAATTGCACAACTTTTAGCAGAAGAAGCAGAGGTTTATTGAAATGAAAAACTTGGAAAAATTCCTGAAGTTGTGTGTCGAAACTTTGCTGAATTTTTAGGGCTGTAAGTGTAAAGCTGCAGAAAAGCTTTTCTATTGTAATGTTGCAATTATATTACATTGCAGAAAATCACAAGTTGCATGAAAAAATTGCAGAAGTAAGCAAAATTGTTAATTAATGGCGAAAAAGGATACTGAAAGAGGAAATGCAAGGATAGAGATTTTGTTGTTTCTTAAGAAACCATGTACAATTTGAGCTAAATGCCAAATTAGCTTAAAAAAAACCTTAGTAGATGCCAAATTAAACAAAAAAAACTATATAGCATATTACCACAATTTTAGCAAAATAAGCTTAAAGACATCAGTAGATGCCAAATTAGCTAAATGAGCTACCATAAAGTGAGCGACCTTGAGAGCATTTCAGGCAGACTACTCAAGCAGTACGTTTACTCCTCCCTAGGAAGGTTCAATTTAATCTACTCACCTGTTCAGCATCCTATTTAAGTCCAGGTGTGCAAGTTTTTCCTTCTCTTCCTTTACCGCAAGCGCTGCGTTCGTCGCCCCACCCTTCTCCCCGGCTTCCACCTATAAGCTCCGTTAGGGGTAGTTTATTACCCAAAAGTTTTACGGAGATCTTGTCTTATGTAATTGAACGGAGCCTTATGCCAAACTAAAAGAATGTGAAAATACATTTATTTACCGCATGAGTTGCCTGACTTAAGTAAATATAATGGTTACATAACAAATTAGCAATTAGCAAATTGTCCAAGTCTGTGGTGGACCGAGCAGTAGAAGGCAAGGACAGCAAACAATTTAATCAAAAATATTTAAATTTATTCTTCAAAATGTGTAAATGGGCAAAAATGGGCCCTTAAAAGAGGTCAAAGCAACAAAGTTAACTCAAGTTTTTAAATGTAACAGAGGACAACTGAACAGACAAAGCAACATAATTAAACTGACCTCCCTAATTGCAAACACAAGGGAACATATATAGTGGCTGATCAAACCAACTAGACACACAAGGGGGAACTTAAAAAGACTAAGACAAAATACAGAGAACAAACTAAACTAAAGTCCATCCTATAGTAAATTAACATACACAATGAATGAAACTAAGGACCATCAAAATGGAAACTAAAGTAAAGAAACACAAAAAGAGTTCCTTGTCCACTGGGCGATGGTTCAGTCCAATTAGCTGCCTGCTGAATATAAGGCCTCTGCTGACTGGCAAGCATTCTTGTGTCAGGCCTGACTTGATTGTTCCAGCAGCAGATGGCAGCAGCAGCAGCAGCAATAGCAATGGTTCCCTTTAGCACTGGTAACTCAAAGCATAACATCAAATTAATAAAGCAAATTATAATAAAGTAAACTGAAACATCTTAATAAATTTTATGATCAAATGTGTGTTACTTTTGAAAAAGAAATCTAAAAGTATATGCAAACAAATAAAGTGAACAGATATATGTAGGGTGTGGTGCAGGAGGTTACTGCCCTGATGGTGTGGCAGCGTAGGCAGCCATCACAAAGTCCTTCACCTATACTAGCATGATGGTAACATAAAGGTTTAATAATAATCTAGTTAAACAATACTCATACAAACTGAATATAGTCCAACCACGCGTAACAAAGTGTTTTGGTTTTGGCTTTACAGCAAACAGTGAATAAATCAAATGGAAAGCGTCAAAGGTCCCCTGGAATTCTGCAAAGCCTGTATCATCATTGTGTTTGTGTCTGAAATCCTTCACTACTCACTACATCTTTTCTACCAGGACTTGCTGGCTTGGTCTGTGGTTGTTGCCGTGGTTGTTTAGTGAAAACAGGCTGATGACCATGTAAATCAGCAGATGATGCTTTTACATAAGAGGGAGGTCCAGGTCCTGAGGTCCCTGATGGTCCTGGAGCTCATTGGTCAGGAGGCTGGGGAGATCCCTCTGGCTCAATGTCTGGATCTCCATAACATTACAGAATTGCTCTTGCAAAGACAAAGCTCATGACATCAACAAGCATGGTGGTAAGCACCACAGCACATTTATTAACACTATGAATTTTCCAGTGCAGACACCAAGTTCTTGTATGTGGACGTGAAAATGCGCAAACGGCATGCGAAGTGACACCCTTTGCGGTACCGACACATAAGGGGTGTAAGTAACACAGGAGATGGTTAAAAAAAGGACATTTTAATCCTCCTCATAAGAGAATAGGCATGTAGCTTGCAGCGGTAGCCTAGTTTGCCTGTAATAAGAAACGGCATGAGCACCGGTAATATTAGCTTGGGGTTGTGAAGGGCTGTAAGCTAGTGAAAGAGAGTATAAATAAAAAAGATGATAGGAAATTAGGGCAGGCTTACTCCACGCCAACAGTTCCACAACTCGGAGGTGAATTTCTAATGAACTCCTGCAGAAACTACAGTCTAATTTATCTTTATTTTCTTTGGAAATTACAAAAATTATGGCTTCCTTCCATGCAGGTGGCATAGTTTTCCTTTCAATTATACAATTGAATCTTTTACTGGGAGTAGCTGGGGTTGCATTATTTAAAACCATTCAGAATTATATCCAACTGCCCCTTTAGCTTTACCATTCTTCAATCTCATAATTGCTAGAATAACTTCCTCTTTAGTTATTTATAATTACATTCATTTTTGTGTTCTAATTATCTGTAATTTGAGGTAAATCTAGTGGTGGTAAAAATGTACCAGTATCTGCCCCGTTGCTACTCACTCCAGGTTGAGAAGACAGTTGTTGATAGTTTTTACAAAAACACTTGTATTTTTGTGGAATTGGTTTCTATTGTGTTTGCTACAGGGTGTTTAATTTTATGGGTAGATCTTTCTGCCAGCTGTTTTCTTAGTCTGTATCATTATTTTTTTTGGACCTCTTCTGTATTCATTGCATTTATCTCTTTTTTTACTTTTATTTTTAATTTAACTGAACAGAATTGGGGGACGGCTGGGGGCGTGACATGAGCCAGAGGCAAGGTCCACGGCCAAGTACAGGGGCACAGACCAGCCAATTGGAATCTGGAATCACTCCCGCTCTCCAGGGGGGGAAAGAGGGACCATACACTGCACCAAACAGGGGCATGTGAACTAAACAATAAATGATCGATGAGTAGATTAGATTAAGTAGAAAATGAAAAAGAATTATGAAGTATTGTTTTTTCATTTTAATTTTGAGTCATTTGATGCAGTTACATTTTGAAAATGAAAAAGCATTTCTGGTTTTGACCATTATTTTTAATAATGCTACAGAATCGCTTCCATCTTGGAGAAATAAACTTAAACAGGACAAAAACCGTGGAGAAACAAAAAGCAGATGACCTGACAATGCAGACCTGAAAACCAGACAATGAACAGAAAAGAGGAAAGCTGTGGATGAATAACATAAGATGAGATAAGATATACTTTTATTGTCACTGTCTGGACAATGAAACTGAAGGACCCGGAGTGACTGACAGAGGACAGAACATGACCAAAAACACTGAAAACCTGAACTAAACTGCAGAATCCTCGCTGCAACAGTATGATATCATTAAATTATTAGTAATGATTCCAGCATTCTGGGGGTGAAAATTGTAGGATGTTTGTGTTTAAAGCATTACTGTTTGTAGTGCACTGATTCATGCTGATTGTGCCTGCAGCACATTGCCAACATAAACAGCCTTCAGGGTTTTACTGCTTTCTATGTCTTCCAAGTCTATGATAAAGTGAACAAACTTTTTGACAATAATTTGTTTACATAAAAGAAATGACAAGTGCAATACTTTTACCTACAGTAGCCGAGAAGGTTCCTTATTTAAAACTTTTTATCAATTTCTGTATTGTTTAAAGGATGAAAAGGGGGGTGGGGGTGCTCTTTTCCGACTTTGAGCCCCTCCCCCTCTGAAATCCTGTGCATGTCCATGCTGACCACAGAGTGAACCCCCAGTGGTGGAAGAAGCGCTCAGTGATGTGAATCAGTGATGTGTGTTTTTTGCTGACTTAAGGCCCGTACACACCGGGACGAATATTCGCCAGGCGTTATTCGCCAGCGTTCTTCGCCACGTTTTTTGTGTTCACACCCAGGCGATTCTCGCTGACGATGAGTGGAGTGAACATGCAATTTCCTTCCCTGACATTAGATGGCGCTTAATGTAAAACAGAAATACTCCTGTACACAAGGTGGCGCTGCCCAACTTTACGCTTCTTAAAGTCGCTTTTCACTCAGAAGAAGAGAGCAAGTATTTACACGCTTGTCAGAATCAAACAAAGAAAACATGAATATTTCAAGCACCAGTAGCTCCAACTGGTGCTTGGTTCGGGGATATTTTAGAATGTCCGTCATTATTGCTTCGCGGCAGTGTAGACGCTACTTGGCGTCTATCTTCTTCGCTGGTATGTGTGCTCAGCAAGGCAGTTTTGTGTTTGAGCGCCCCCAATTTGTGTTTTACTGTAACTTCAGAAGCTCCAGACACGTGAGCAAAAGCGCCGTTCTCATTGGTCGAGTAGATTTCGACGCGACGCGTCGAAAAAAAAAAACGAACCCGAGGCGTTTTTTTTTTTGACGCTTTAACGCTTGGCGTTTTTTCGCGTCGGTGTGCACACTCTCGTTGGTGCCCTTTGTTTAGTCACGAGGCGTTAAACGTCGGCGAAAATCGCCGGCGAAATTCGTCCCGGTGTGAACAGGCCTTTAGTTGTGTTGGAGTTGTTTCTAATTGATCTTTTAAAGATTTTTTAAATATGAGGACAAGAATTTTTTTGCATCACTGATGAGATCCCAATGTTAACCCTTGTGCTATCTTAGATGACCCCACCCTTACATTGACGTGTTATTCCTACCATGACAAAGGTGGATAAAGGTGGAAAGATTTCACCAGTGTGGTTCACAAATCATTGAAGAAAAAAGGTTCAGCGCACTGTCGAGTGCCCCTTAGTTTACACACGCCAGCCTTTGACAGACTTGAACTTTTTACTCTGACCATAGGGTGGCGCTGTTTTCCTGTGATTAGTTTTTCCATCAGAGGGTCATGTATGAAGGTGGGGGGCGGGCGGCTGAGTTACATGAAGTGGTATTGGGTTCATCTATTTTCAAGGCACCACAAAATGAATAAAAATGAAGAAAAATGTTAATACAGACATTTTCTAAGGTCAGTAAAAATATCCGTATTTCTTGCTACATTCCAACTAACTGAACAAAAATGGGCAGTCACATCCATCGTATAAATAAGGCCATTTATTTATTGGTTTCCACACAGTTTTCAGGTGTATAAATATAAACATTTCACAACAAACAAAAGTACATGTGAGCAAAACAATAAATAGGATACATAATACTTTCAGTTGGAACAAATCAGCTCTTATTTACATTATATGTACAGAATCATGGTCCTCAGAGGCTGAAAATGAAAGACTAAAGGCTGGTGGAGGTTTCATCTTCTGAACCAGCACTCTCATTACTGGTTTTTCTTTTCTTTTATTGTGCACATGAATGCACAACAATATTGTGGTGTTGCTGCTTGATGATTTTTTTTAGAGAGAAGAAACCTGCAGGCCTGAAGGACTCTGAAGCGTCACCGGCTTCCATTTGGCCTCCATTTTCAAATGAATACAGAAAACAAGACTTAAATATTTTTGCATAACTTAAAATAAAAATTCAACAAAAACGGAAACCGCCTGTTTTCAGGTGAATTCCTCTGTATTACCAGCATTACAGTTTTTACTCTGAATTCTTTCACATGTTTTTAAGCAGGAAAACAGAAGCTCATTTCTGCTGGAAAATATGCCTGTCTGGGAATGGTAAAATCCACCTGCAATAAACTTATTTCATATTTTATCTCCAGATATTCTGGTTTAGATGATCTGTTTTCAATTATTTCATTTAAAAAAACTGAGACTTTTGTTCCCCTTTTAACTCCCTTTTTAAAATAAAGACTTCATTAAGACATTTTTCATTTTTTACAAATCCACATTTCATGTTTTTCATCAGTGCGTGTTGTTTGAAACTGATAAGATATCAATTCAGGAAAAAAGAAGACTGAACAAAAAAACGAACAAAAAACAAATACTATTTTCCTGGCAGGAATGAGCCTCTAAAGGTTAAGAAGACCACAGAAGTTTTGAAAATGTTAAAAAGAATCTGCAGAGCCAAACTAATTAAACAGTTTCCATGTCTGTGAGCTCATTTCCACACGGTGCCACAGCATTGCTGTTCATCAAGGGTGTCAGGGTCTATAGATCCTGATAGATCAGGTTCGGGTCTTGGCTGGAGGCCGGAGAAGAGGTCGGAGCGGCCCGAGGGCCGCGCTCTGTCTCACTGAGCGCAGCGGCGGCCGGGGAGGCAGGAGCATCGGCCGTGGCTGGGAGGCAGCTGCTGTCGGTGGAGATCCGCTCCACAATGCTGGACAGGCAGTCCAGACTGGAGACGACGGAGCTGCGGTCATTCCTGTGGCCTCCTACGGCAGAAAACACCGTCAGTCAAACATGATTCAAACTAGACTGTGAGGTCACTCCTCTATGTGTGAATAAAACCTGTAAACAGCTGTGTGCAGACTATTTATTGGTGTGTGTGTGTGTGGGTGTGTGTGTGTGTGTGTGAGAACCAAGTCATGCAGTTTACTTATGACACTCTTGACTCTGTATTATCCACTGCTCCCCCACCCCCCATCTCTAACATCCACTCTCTCTCTTCTTGTTTTCCGTCCGGTCCAACAAAGAATGCATATAAACATAATTATTATGAATAAAGCCTAACCTCAAATACATAAGGGGTTTACACCAATTGATACCATTGTCCAGGGAAATACTCGATTCTGATTGGCTGCTGGGTGTGGATAAAAATGTGTTAATGTACATCTAAAAAGCAGTTCCGGTCACATATCTTAAATGTTCTGTATCAGAATCTTTAGCTTCATCATCTGGACAAAAATGATCAGTGACAGGAGAACTTTCTCTCTGAACTGATGCTTTATTCAACCCATCGTGATCATCAGCATAGATATCACTTTCCTTTGCCGCACCACTCGAGGTTGGCTAAGTGGCATGTTACTGTGACAACAGGCTGCACCGCATGACAAATAGTTCGCTTTTGTGAAAAAGCAATCTAAACCGTAAAAATGACCAGAATAAAGTACTGGTTGACTATTTATTTATTTTGAAAGTCACCATGGTATAAGTGAGTAGATTTACTTCAAAGTGTTCATATTTTTAATGCACTTTGCAGTTCAACGCAGGCTTACACGGCAAGCGTTAATAATGCACCCTTTGAAGGATATTAACCCCTAAATAAATTGTGTTTGTCTAAAGATCCATAAAGTCCTGTTGTAAAAGTAAAATTTGTCCAACACAAGAGGCCTTCAGCTCTGACATACTTGCTCAGCTGTAAATATAGATATAGATATATATCTATATATATATCCTTTTTCTCATTTATAGAATTTATAGAGAATGTCATTGTTTTCTTTAACCTCATGAAAACTAAATTTATTTAGCAAAAATAAAAGCACATCTTTGGCTTCATGAACAGATTTAGTTAGATTGCAAACGCTTTATCATTTCAGATGAGCAATGCTGTCGGCTGGTTAAAGCGCAAATCGGATCTTTCCTGTGTAAAATGTTGGCGCGTGACGCGGCCCCCTCTGGCCCGCGCGCAGCTCACCGTTCAGAGCCTCGGAGAAGTAGGAGCCGCCGTCATAACTCCCCTTTTGCGTCGTCTGACACCTCGGTCCATTAAAGTCAGTCTGGAATAAAACACAATGCTTTTTTTAGAGCACGCCAAAAGAGTAAATAAAACACAATTTACACAATGTCACATTTTTGAAATATCAACACAAGGGATATTTTCCGATAGTAAACACTCGTGTATTTTTAAACTGGAATATATATATATATATATATGGGCTTTCTTTGAACAAACAAGCACAAAACAGCAGCAACAATATTATTATTTCATCTTCCTGAGTGTTTCGCACGCGTTATAAAAGGAAATTTGTCAAATAATAGAAATCCTAATGACGGGACTCGTATGTTTTATGAAGGAAATTCGTTTGAATAAATCCGGATGTTTGGTGCAAATTATAACCGATTTTTATTCAAGCAGCGAACTGCTCCAAACGACGCTGTCAGTCTATTCAAGAAATACGTAAAAAAGATTTTCACGATTAAAAAAAAAAAAGAAAAGGTTTTACGTTTAAAAATCTTATTTTCGGGAGAGGTAGTAACTGGTAATCCTCTGAATTAACTGAGTAACGCGCCTGTATAATCGAATCTAAAACGGTGAAAGTTGCCTTTCCTTTTTCTTTTCTTTTTTACTGAAGTTTTGTAAAAACTTGTGCCGTCATGAAACGACTAACTAAGTCAAGACTCCATGCGTAAAGACGCGCTGTAGCTCCAGCCTTCGCAGCTTGTCCGAACAGCGGACTCACCATTCCGTCAGAGCAGTTGGAGCGGGGGCTGGACGCGTCCGAGTCCCCGCTGTAGTGCTCCAACACCGGGTAGAAGCCATCCTCCTGGCCGGCGCGCAGCAGCGCCTGCAGGGACTCGATGTAGCTGATGGCGTTGCGCAGGATCTCCACCTTGGGCAGCCTCTGGTTGGGGTTGGCTGACGTGCAGCGCTTCAGCGTTTCGAAGGCGTCATTGACCTTGCTGAGGCGCCGGCGCTCGCGCAGCGTCGCTGCCTTGCGT
Organism: Oryzias latipes; assembly: GCF_053564925.1. NCBI lineage: Eukaryota > Metazoa > Chordata > Actinopteri > Beloniformes > Adrianichthyidae > Oryzias > Oryzias latipes. Next base: position 8,107,314 of record NC_136242.1, read on the forward strand.
CTGTCTGCGTTGGTGGTTTTCCGCTTGCAGGCTTTGCAGGCCCACAGCAGGCAGCGGCCCGCCTGGTGGTGGCCACTGGGCGCACGGACGTGCTCATCGTCCTCCACCTCCGCGCGCTGGTGCACATGGAGGACGGAGGACGGGGAGGAGGAGGACGAGCAAGGAGAGGATGAGGGGGAAGAAGAGGAGTCATCCGGCTTCAGCAGACCGCCATGGACTAGCCGTGGGTCTAGGTCCTCGAAGAAGTGCATGTCACTTGTGTTAAAACAGGGGTCATCATAGAAATCATCAGCAGCCGGGATGGGGAAAGGAATATCCGACAGCTCCATGACCCGGTCCAAAACAGGCCCGCAGAAAAGAAATACTGAGATCAACGGGCCGAGCCGAGCTATCCAGCAAACCGAAGAGAGACTCGCGATCCGCGGGTCCGGTAATGTGGGTCCTGTCAGGAGTTTTGAACTGGACTACTGCTGACCTGAAGCCTCTTATACCTGGCACATCAGCAGCAGGCAGGGGGGCCAAGGGGTCAGAGGAGTGTGACCAATCGGTGGGCAGCTGCAGGGGTGTGCGTGTGTGTAAGTGGAGGGGTTACAACTGCACGGTAATTAGAGGCCTGCAGTTAACGGAACAGCTAAAGGAAGGCCGCACACGCATTTCCGCCTTACACACCCGTGTTCAAGCGCCTCTTTGAATGCGCACACACCAGAATTTGGGGCTGTGGCGTCTGGAAGGCTAGCGGTCGCACATCACCAGCAGGTTTTTAAGTTGGGTGCGGAGCCTACAAACAAATCAAGCGTTCGTTGGTCGCGCGCTGAAAGTTCAACCGGTTGAACTTTTTCACGCTGAATCTCAGCAACGCAGCGCTGTGACCAATCAGAAATTAGGATTTGATAGTGTTTGTAGCGTCTTTTCAAGAAACAGTTATCAACCGTTGTAAACATGATCACTAAGGAGAAATGAATAATTGCGGTTTGTTTTTGGCCGGAATAAAATGACACCAAGATGGACATTTATAGGAACAGATCTGTGAAAACAAAAAGGCTGGAGCAAGATTTGAGGGAATTGAACCGCTTTGATTTTGCAGATCGAACCTCTTCCAATAAGTTGATTTAATTACAATAAATATATTGTAGGTGGCGGAGGAGCGCTGATGAAAAGAAGAACCGCCCCTGCAGGTACCTGCGTGTCTGGCGCTGGTCCGTCCGGTCTGTACACCGAATGAGTGTTCATGAAACTGCGTGGAGCGCGCTCTGGAACGCACCTTCACATGCGCACACACCACTCTTTTTTTTGTTTTCATTGTAAGTAGGAAAAATGAGGCAATTCAGAATGTCAGAGACAAATGAAATGTTTGCACTGAAAGAAAAGACTGTCAGCAGAACATTTAATGAGCAGCAAGAAATGTGTGAAAAGCTGGCAATGCAAGACGAGCTTTGGTTGTTTTTAGAGCTATTTTGAAAAACAAATGAAGTCTCTTTTTTTTTTAAAAAACACCACAAAGTTGTTGTTTTAATGGAGAAAAATGGCATGAAAAAAAGGTTTTGCTTTCCCATATTCAAAAAGTCGGTATTTATTCTAAACTACAACAATAGTTGTGAAAATAATGCTAACTGAGTGTCTCTGTGCTTTGGTTTTCATGTATTCACATCAATTCTACTCAGAAATGATCTTAATAATTTTCAAAATCTACTTTTCTTTTTGTTATTTGCACATATTTACGTAGGACCAGACAGAAAAACACTTAATATGTGCGGCCAAGAGACACATTGTGGTGTTGATCCCCCCCACACATTCGCATTGCGTCTCAGGGTAAATGTTGTCGTCAGTGGCGGACTTTAGAGTTCGGAGGCCCCTGGCGAATAACAACGGTTGTATTTTATTTTTTAAATCCTTACATTTAGGGTAAAACATAAGAGAACTTTCTAGCTCTGTTATGGAGTTCAACAACCCAGATTACAGATATCCAGCTTGACTCCTCCTCTTGACATCAATTTTTTTACCCAGAAGCGTCGCTCAGCAGGGACTCTAGTAGGCGTGGTTACGTCATCACATGTCGAGCACATTGACTGTCAGCAGTCGAGCTGTTTGTTAAGACCAGACATTGTTGCCAGTGTGGGCTCATTGTTGTGATGGGAATCCTGGATCGGCTCACTAAAAAGAGCCTCTCAGCTCCCAAAAGACTTTTTTGGTTTTTGTTGCTTTATTTCAGTCAGAATGAAGCATATAAGATGAATAAGTGTAAAAAAAAAGTTGTTATTCATACATGTGTATGATATGTATGTTATTTATTCCTTCCAGATAAAACGTGCAAAAAAACAAAAAAACAAAACCAGCTGTTTACAATTCAACTTTTAATTATTTATATTTTTATCTTGCTCTTATTAAACAAGTTTGAAGCGAATCAACACAATCCGGAATAAAAGTAAAGATGTGCAAGCCGAAGAAAAGACTAAATATTTGGCATTTAGAAATTCCAAATGTCTATCAAGTTATATTTACGCCACCACATAGCAAACAAAACTTTCTAAGCTGCAAATGAAAATATTAAATATTTGCTTTCACATACTTTTTCTTTGCTTTCAAAAAATTTTTTTGCGTGTCATAGGTTTCAGCTTAGCGTGACATAGCTGCCATATGTCACACTAAACTGAAAACGCGAGACATTTTTAAAAGCAAAAAAAAGAAAGCGAAACCAAAAAGTATTTGAAAGCAAACATTTAATATTTTCATTTGCAACTTAGAAAGCTTTGTTTGCAATAAGGTGGCATAAATATTACTTAATAAATGTTTCAGCTTTGAGGAGCTGATCTGGTTCTTTCTGCTTTGATCTGTCCGGTTCTGGAGAAGATTCTCTCAGGTGTCTGGACAGGTTGGTTGTGGAGCTGCTTTTATATGGAAACTATTTTCCTGTTCTTTGTTTACACCTTTGATCAAACATTTCATGAAAAGACAAACATCGACTGAGCTTGAAAATCTTCTTGAAGTCATGAGGTTTTGACTGCATGTGTGCTCGGATGTATTAATAAGAGGCGACCAGCAGATGTCACTGTTTCTAACTGAAATAATCCGAGCAGAGTGTCCATCTCAGCCCAGTTGTGTCAAAGTTGGTCAGTGCTTCACGAGGCGTCGATTTGGCCATCACTAACCCAGATTCAGAAAAAGGCTCGGACGCAAAAGGATAAGTTGAAGCTTGTCTATTGACAGCAACAACAAAAAAAAAAATCACTTCACAACAGGGAAAAAAGGAAAGGTCAATAAATTCAAACTAAGAGGCAGTGTGTGCAACATGAAAAGAGACCCAAACAGCCCGCAGAACGTTTCCATCACTGAGAAATGAAGCGAGGTGACTGCAATAGGCAGACAACTTCATCAACTAGCAGGGTGCAGCTGGGAACTCCTCCAGCATCCCTGGCTGCAGTGTGCAGACTGAGGCGTGGCTCAATGTGGGCGGGGTTAAATGCATCCTCCTCCGCCCACTTCTCTGTCATCGCAATAGCTTTTTTGTTTTTTTACATTTAATGTCAGTTTCCATGTGAAATATCGGATTTGTATCCTGAGATGATTAAATTAGAGCTCGCCAAGTCAGTTTTTTTTATTCAGGTAAAGATCAGTTAATTTGATTTTAGGATATGTTCACTCCTGCTTTGACAGTTTGTCTTTCTTTTTTAGAAAAAAAAACCACACAGCCCTTTTTATTTATAGCTACAGGAACAAGAAAGGCAGACTGGACAAAAAGCTCTTTTCTCACATAAATATATCTCATATTTTGCAATAGACTAAAAAATTCTATTCACTTCTTTTTTTCGCCTCTGCGTTTCCTGCTTCTGCTTATTGGATGAACACACCACCCTCCTCTTCCTCAGCGTGTTCACAGACCCAGCAAGTCAATGAGCAGGATGTCCTTCATCTTATAGATAAACCCTGGAGACGATCGCATTGTTTGAAAAGTAGAAACGCAGCTCAGAAGTTCATCTCAGTTCTGGTGAACAGTTGCAGAACATCCAAGCTAACGTGCGAATGTGGATAAACTGCTGCTATGATGACCAACCGCTTGGCTCTTTAAAGCAAACAAGAGCCGGCTTCCTCCTGGGAACCCTTTGTTCTACTTCACTCTTTCTTACTATTTTTCTCTCTATAATTGGTCAGTACTGTACTTGTTTGTGCTGAGTGGGGGGTCAGAACGTGTCAGGTCCACTTTTAGACAACGTCAATGTCAAGAATCCAAATGTTTTGATGAGAATTTAAAAACAGAAATCAGAAATGTATTTTACATTATATACATTTTTTTTTCTTAGAAAAACATTACATTTATTGAATGCATTAATTAGTTATTCCCTCACTTCTTAGGAACAAATGATGATTTCTGTCTTTTATTTCATTTGTCAGGTTTCACTACAGAAGCAGGAGAAACAGTTGTTTTTTTCAGAGTTTTTTATTCTGTTCTTGTTTTTCCTATTTTATGTCTTCCAGCTCTTTTGGAAGTTTGGCAACAAATATTTTGCTTTCTCTTTTCACAGCCCCTCAGATCACTCTGTTTCAGTTGTGGTTTTCATGCCCAAAAGTCATCTAAAGACCACAAGCCCAACAAAAACATAGATAAAAAAAAACACACACAATATTAATTAGTGATTAATCATCAGTAATTAACTATCCGTTAATTATTACTTCCTGACTGGATTGAAAGTGCAACTTTAGCACCTTCTTAATGAGATTACATCCACCATTTTTGCAGTCAGTCAGAGAAAAACATGAAAATATGGATTCCTATTGAACTTTTCTATCAATCACTGATGTTTCGCTCAGATATAAAGAACAATCAAAAAAAAGTTCGAAATTTTACAATTCAACCCTTGACCACCGTTATATAAAAATGTTGCTTTTTCTTTTAAACAAATTTGAAGCAAAGCAACACAAAACACTGCAACCTTTGCTCAAAATGTGAAACTTTGGTCTCTTTTTTTTGCTCTGCAAATAGAATTGTAAACCATCTGTTGTGTAACCCAACTTTGCTGGGTTGCTGCAACTCTGTGACTGAACAGGATGTATAGAAGAGCGGCTGCTCTTTCCTTGTTTTTGTTCAAATTTCGAGGGGCCTCAGACTCCAGGCCTCGAGGGCCTGCTAGTTGTTAAAAAAATCCTGCCTTATCAGCTGCTGATTAGCTGGATCCGCTGTGTTTAGCCAATCAGGAGCTGGCCCTGGTCCTCAAGGCCTGGAGTTTGACACCTGTGTGTTAAAATGGATCTCTGTCATTTTTGTTCTCATAGGTTTTTTGTAATATTTGGAGGCTATGCTTGCTGACTGTTTATGGTGTCATGGTGTCATGTTTCACCTGTAACTCTAGTACCTCTAAATCTACAAGCACCCTTGGTTTAAGAAACAAACCAGAAACATCTTAAAAAGAATCAGGAGGCCTCGGCATTCGGAAGGTGGAATCGGCTGATTGTGACTTACAGGGCACGAGAAGGTAAAATCAGTAAACCGCCATGTGTCTTGGCAGGGGTGGACTTACCATTAGGGAAAGGCAGGTGATTTCCTGGGCCCCTTAACACTCTGGGGCCCAGAGCTGAACACTTAAAAAAATAAAATTTTCTGTTATTATTTAACTCTGTCATAAAAAAAACAATGAAATGTTACAGTCAACAGAAAGTTAGTGAGCAGAGAATTCAGCGTTGGCAGATTGGGGGGTTTTCCACCTAATTGAGCAGTTTTGTTTCCGACTATGTGGGTAAAAACTACATTGGGTGGGTGGACATGATTTGGGGGATTTGGGATCGGTTTGGCAGCTTTTAGTTCCTTATTGAGATATAATAATAATAATAATAATAATAATAATAATAATAATAATAATAATAATGGATTGGATTTATCTGCGCTTTTCAAGACACCCAAAGCGCTTACATTGTGTCCATTATTCATTCACTCCTCATTCATACTTGGTGATGGTAAGCTACGGTTGTAGCCACAGCTGCCCTGGGGCAGACTGGGACCTGAGGTCAAGGGAGGCAGGTGAAGCAGCACTAATAATAATATGTAAGTGTGTGAACTAACCTGTTCTATGAATGCAATTTATATCTTTGATTCTAATCATTTGAATCATATTTGTCCTCAAAATAGCTGTAAATTTTGTGTATTTCCTTTTCAATTTCAGCCCAGGCTGCAAGATCTGCCTCAATCATGAGCTAGCTGGAGAGTGTGCAAACAAAGGGATGATGGGACATGAGCGGAGGGTAACTAACCTGCCAACAGTCGAGTTTCTGGTGAACTTCTGCCGCTCTGCAAAAACTTGGTTCTAGAGAACAACTCTGGTCTTTTCTAATTTTACCTTAATGGCAAAATCATAATTAAAAGGCCACTGGGAACGCTTTGAAAATAGATCAAAAAGTGATTGGAGTAGGACTTCAAAGCATATTCACATTCTAAGTGTTTAATTGCTTTGTATTTTGGGGGGGGCGAAAATATTTTCTTTTGGTTATTAAATGTGTAAACAGGCAGAACAATTCTCAGTAGGACAAAAGTTGAAACAAATGCTGGTTTGTTGGTTTTATTTCAGAGATTAGATTGACCCATAGAAGGCCTTTGAGATGGCCCTTCCTCACTAGAGAGATAATTATAGCACAGTGACAAATCAGTGTGGGGTGGGGTTGGGCGTAGGGGATGAAAAATGGATGCCAAAGTGCTACGTAAATGGCTGAAACTGAACATTGAGGACTGGTAATCCTCAGTGAACAGGGAAGTCTCCCCTCTAGGAAGGCTGAGAGCATTCTTTTATCATACGATGTGTTTGGCGTCAGTGGGAATTATGGCTATCACAATGGAGAACACTCTTGCCATATATTTGATATCATCTGCAGATCTATGAAAAAACAAACAAAACATTACAAGTGTTCAACAGCTTTGTCGACAGTTTTTCAGTGCGTTTGGAGAAGAATCTACAGGAAGACGTTCAGGAAAAAAAGTCTAAGGCTTTGTCCAAAATCGCTCACTATTCACTACTTATCACATTAGATAGGTCGTTCACTGTTTTTGTTGCCGTGTCTGAAACTACAATTCCAAATTCCGGTGGCCTGGAATTTCCCCCGAAGTCTCTGTGAAAAACCAGTGTGCCTTGATGCTCACTAGATAGGCGAATATAAATCATAACACATTTAAACAATTTCTCATTTGATTAAAATGTATGTAAATTTGATATTCACAAATCTTCCATGTTTTCATCATCAGAAAACAGTGGACTCATAGATAGTCCTTGTAAAACTCTTCCCAGGGTTTCCCCTGGGATGTGCTCCACTCCCTGTTCTGCGTCATCTCCATCCCCTCCAACTTTGGTGGGCAGTAGCAGAATCGTTATCAGTCTGACCAATCAGCCTCACTCAGTGTGAAGTATTGTTTGTGCCACTCTGCCTTCTTTACCATGTGTTGCATTTGGACCCGGTCTTTAGTCTCCTGACCCTGTTTCTGACTCTGTTTGCCTGCCGCCTGCCCCGGCTCTTGCCTGGATCCTGACTACCCTGCCTCTCCTCTGATGATCTCATGCCTGTTATTGAATCCTGCCAGTCAGACCCTGATTTAGCTTTGTGGACTTTTAGGTGAGCTCATGAACCTGCTGCAGTTGGAACCAGCCGTCTGCCTGTTCCTGTGACAGAATACTTCCCCAAACATCGATCCACATTCTGAATCATTTCATGAATCAGTCACGTGGTACAGCCGGGAAGTGAAGCTTTGGACGTCATCATTTTCAGCTCCTCTCCTAAGTGTAGCAAGCCTTGATCTGAGCTTAGCAGAAAATACTCCTCCACTACTTCTAACGCGCCTCGAAGCCTTGATGCAGAAATCAATTCACTAGTTGTGGTGCAAGTGTGCGGTGTGGGCGGGTATGGAATAATCCAATGATTTATAAAAAATATTTCTTGCGTTTCTTAAAAGAATACAAATCATAATTAAAGTTTTGCAGTCCAGAATTACCAGTACAAAACAGCTATTTTTAGAAGTGCCGTTACTGAGTACCGGCCTCAAAGCAGTGCCTGCCCTGCTCTCATCTATTACATATGGTCCAAATAGAACCTGTAACCGTAAAATGTTTGCAATGGAAACAAGCAGACATGACAATTAAAGTTATGGGCAACATAAAAAGACAAAATTCCAAAATACTAAAAGTCATTAACACCTACTGTAAATTAAAAAGAAAATGAGAAAACTGTCAACTACTAGAAGTGCCATTTAAAATATTAGCATAACTCATCTCAACACTAGTAAGTATTTCATCAACAATCTGTGTGGTGTTGAGTGAAAAAAATCTTTAAAGTTTTGAATAGAACGGAATAAAACTCTTGACTTTGTAAGAGGAGTGGAGTGGATTCACGTGAGCTCTAACGCTGTGATGCAGAGACTAAATAATCATTCTCAGACTAAAAACACTCAGATGAGACAGCAAGGTTGTGACCTGGGTAATGTTTGTAGTGTGTGTAAAGTTGCAGCTCTTTCTGTGTGGTCTGTTAGCCTTTAACCTCTTGACCTGAGAAGCAATTACTGCTGCTGCTGCTCTTCACACATTGAACACAGCAAAGCATGTTCACACAATGACTGTCACTGAAAGAGATGCAGCCATATTTATGTTCACAGCAGCTGCAGTACAACACCATAATAAAAGCTTGTGGAATATTGGAGTATTTTGGTTGGAACGTCACATTCCATAAAGATAACTTCTGATTTTGCCTGTTGAAAGCTGCTTTCTTTGTTGAAGTCGAAAGCTTTTCCCATGTTTCTTTCTACTCCAGCTCTTTGTGTACAAATACACTTTGCAAAGATGTTTACTTTTCATATCTTTACATTATGGGGGTTTAAACATACCTGTAGTGATACAAAGCAGCTGCTTTAACCATTTAACTGGCTTCTCAACCAGACAGTGGAGCACATTTACACAATATTTCATCAAAAACGTTGATTGTGTGTCTTAGTCCCCCAAGGCAATAAGCAGCAGGTTTTAATTTTTGTCATAAACGCTTGTGGTCCTCATCTCGTAAATGGTTTCAATACCCAACGGAAAATGTAATCAAGCCACAGCAAACCCTCTTGATACTTTCTGATACATATAAAAAAGTAAGGGTTTTAAAAATGCTTTCACCGTCAAAGTGATGAGATTTCAAATACAACAGGGCAGAGATTTACGATCCTCCATGTACATTACAGGATCAAAAACGTTCAGTTCTACTACAGCTTGTGATTCACATTCAGAGTTTAAGTAACAATATTGAAATTATGTGACATACTACTACTTTTTAACCTGGCTAAAAAACAAGATTACAGTGACTTGACCTTGTCAATGTATTCAGATAGAACTCTATTATGTCCATTAGGAATACCACTTCCTCACACTTTTTCCATTCTCACGCACATACCTTGATCTGGAGAACTCACTGTGGACCCTGATGGCTGCTCGTTGCAGAGAGCCTAGTCCTCCCCCCCCCCCCCTCAGGGATGGGATAGGGGGCAGAAGATCAGAGGTCCCTCCTTCCTTGCATGCGTATGTGTGTGTGTTTGTTGGAGTGTATATTGTTGTGGGAGGACATCTCCTGATTGTCCTCTTGATATTGTTTTCTTGTTTTTCTCTTTTTCTCCATTATTATCAAGTCACGGATATTACCATTCCACCGCCGTGACGTTGCAGACACCTGCTTTAAAGACCCACTCTAATGAAAACTGTGTTTTTTAAAATGTTCTTGCAGACTTTTTCTGATCATGAATTACAATTAAAATTATGTCTCTGAGTATTACTTTTTTCAAATTGTTGTGGATCAGGAGCAGATAAAAAAATGACGTTGGAAAAAGCTTATAGTTGTTACGTAGAAACTACAATCACCACAAGCTCCCTGCTCTGCTTCTTTCTGATGCATCCAAGTTGATCCGTGTACATCTTTGCTTTCCTCGTCTGAGCTGGAATCCGTCTCTAAACTCCTTCGCTAATGTTAAGTTGGGGTTGTGAGGGGCTGTAAACTAGTGGGAGAGTGTAAACAAAGGCATGATGGGATATCAGCGGAGGATTACTTCCCCGTCAACAGTCCCGCCCACAAATCAGAGGAAAAGTTTTTTTAACTTTTTCATATTCCATTAATCGGCCATTTTAAAAATGGCAGATTAATTAAAAAATAATTAATAAACCACTGGGAAAGGCAATATTTTTATGGATTTATGGCGCCCTCTGCTGGAGCATTTACACAGTGATCTGGCTGACACTGCTCAAAGGGTTCAGTTCTTTGGAATGATATTTCTCTTATCTGACAATTTTATCTTCTTGATATGACCTTCTCCTACATCCTTATTGACCTCAGAGTAAAGAGACTAAAGGGTAGATGGTCCACGGATCAACTGAATATTTTTCAACAACCTAATACCATCTGATCCTGGTGTCTTCCTTTTGTTCTCATTAAGTAAGGTGTAGATTTTGGAGGAGGCTTTGTGGGAGAAAAAAAAAGCTTCAGGTAATTTTTCCAGCTTGACAGAAACTTTTCAGAACATCCAGAATCATTTCTAAACAACATTTTTGTGTTTTTGTTTTGGGAGGGTAGCTTTGTAGAAACACAGCAATGATCAAAAGTCTAGTCATTGCAGGGCTGTATCCACTGTGTTATGGCTGAAAGAAAGAAAAAATAGATAACTTATTAAACATCCTTCAAGTAACTATTCCAAGAATTTGATGCCTTGTTGCTATAACAACAATATAAAAAAACACCTCACATAGCAACAAATTTACAACAATCGACTTTGATGGTGATGGTCAGAGGGACTGTTGGTGCACTGGCAGCCCCAGAGATATACATTGTAAGAGCTTTGATCATCTGGAAAAGCACAGATAAATCTAATCTATTTTTATTATCATTGGCAGCAGTTGAGCAATTATATTGTTACATTTATTACATTGTGGGACTGCTCACGTGTACTGCTCCAAGAGATGTGATGGCTTCAGTGAACAATTTCCTACTACAGTCCTGCATTATTTTAAAATAAAGTTAACAGTAAACATGAGAAATGTCTCTTTGGCTTGTTGTAAACAAACCATTTGGGTAGTTTCTTCCGGCCACAAGGTGTCCATACTTAAAAATATATAGGCAAAATATATTTTATGAGTTACAAATTATAAATGACGCACTTACAAATCCAGTGATTCTATTTTTCTCCATAGTTATCAAATTAATTTATTAGTGTGGTCATTGATAGTCATTGAATGTGTGTCGAGTTTTATTTATTTATTTATTTTGTCCTATCTTTTCCTGTCCAACAGCTGAGCAAACAGATGAGAGCTGAAGGCCTCTTGTCTTGGACATATTTTACTTTAACAACAGGGGTTATGAATCTTCTGACAAACCAGAGGTATGTCTGAATAAACCCCTTTTGTGATTTAGGCCAAACTTTATTCATCTTACTAATTTCTGTAACAGTTTTTTTTTTTGTTTTTGTTGGAAAGGAAGAGGAGGGAAGAGGAGAGAGGGATGTTAGAGAGGGGGGGGGGGGGTAGAAGGGTGATCATAGAATAGGGGGTAAAACCATGAAACAGCATTAGGCAACAAGTTCCTGGATGGTCATAATCATACGGGTAGGTTCAGATGTAATACAAGTCTGTAAGGGCGGGGCCTGTCCACACACACTCAAATGTTATAAACATACCTGTTGGCTCCAAAAATGTTCACATGTCAACATGTACACAATACAACTAATGTTCAAACACCCATACTTATGCCTTCTGACTGACTAGTGTGAAACATTTTATTCAAACGCACTAACTATTTATGCAAAGGTGAGTTAACACCTTGAGTGATTGTTTATGTTCTTCTAAAATGGATGATGGAATGTAAAAAGAATGAGGGAGAGTGTCCAGCCATCCCCAGACAAAGACCCCCGCCGCAGCAGCAGCATCAGCTAGAACCCCCCAACACCCGCATGGTAGCAGATAGAGAACAGCCGCCCGCCGGGCAGTCAGTTCTGCCACCCAGGCCAGGGCCAGCAGGACTGCCATGGGGCCCCCCAAAGCCAGAGAGCAGGAAGGCATAAGGGGAGAGAGAGTGCAGGCCCCAGCCCAGCCAGGAGGGCAGCCGCCCGCCACGCTAGGAGTTCTGAGAATCCCCTAACCCCAGGCACGGGCCAGGGCCCCCCAAGGGAGACCTGCCCCATGCTCCAGGCAGCCAACCACCCAGCGCCCAGGTGGTCCAGTAGAGAGTGAGGCAGGGGCCAGCCACCCCTACCCAGGAGGAGGACACCAAAGACTGGTGGGGGTCCACCATGAGTGTTGTAAACATGGCCCGACCAGGCTAACCAATAGTTGGAATTTTGGAGAAGGCCGGCGCACAAGGGCAAGGACTAGAACCCACATCACAGGGACACAGACATCCCCAGGCTCAGATATTATGTGATCCCCGGCTCTTAGTCTTGCCAGAGAACTCAGGAATTCCTCAGGGGCCGCCGGGCCCAGGAAGCCAGCACCTCAGGGACACGGCCGCCGTTGCCAAGGGCCCATACCCCCTGCCAGGGATGGGGTAGGGGACAGATGGTGAGAGGTCCCACATTCCTTGTAATATGTGTGTGCGTGTGTGTGTGTAAACCAAGGGAGAGGGGTCTGTTTTGTGTATTGTTGTGTAAATCTGTTTTGTTCATTGTAGAAGAATTTTGCAAATTGTGCAGAAATTTTTATTTTAGTGTGTGTATGATATTATGAATATGCCATTTTTAGCCAGAATCCAAAAACCTGTGTAGTTTTGTAGGACATAGTTTCTGCAGAGTGACAGGACTTCATCAGATATACACCTCTGAGTTATGAGTGAGACTGTTGGTAGGGATATAAGGCTCTGCTGATGTTCTATCAACCGTTTGTTTACACTTTCTCCGGCTAGTTTTCAGTTTCTCACAACCCCAGCCTAACAGCATTGCAATAAAAATGGTGACCAATATTGGAGCTATCCAGTCGTACAGTCTAGATCAGTGTTTTTCAACCAGTGTGCCGCGGCACACTAGTGTGCTGTGGGAGATGGTCAGGTGTGCCGTGGGAAATTGCCCTCATTAACTGATCTAAAAGCATTTACCATATCCAGGATATGGTAGTTAGGAATATGAATATGGAATATGAAAGATCATAACATACTTTTTTCTTTGTGTTTATTCGATTCTATTAAAGACATTTTGATAAGAATGAAGGTACCACGATTTAGCTTCAGCTACAAGTGTTTTCTGAAAGTCCCGCCCCTTTAACTGTCTCCACCAATCATTCTTGGAGGCTTGATCATACGTCATCAGTCTGACCAATCAGAAGTGGTTAAAGTCTTCACTTCCTTGTTCTGATTCTGCTCATAAAGTCTCTCAGTTCCAACAAAAATAACAGCTAAAGCTCATCTTTAGCGGTGTAGCTTTCCACAGAATCCGGTATCAGACCGTGGAACAAGTGAACAAAACAATGAAGCTCAGAGACGCGAGTCTATGCGTTCGGAGGCAGATGGCATTACATCTCCCATGATGCATTGGGTTAAAGTGACAGCGTCACAGCGCACAATGAGGCTTTCTTTGTTAAACGTCTTGAAACCACAATGAACACACATCAAAGCGTTTTCAAATCTTTTAACTAACTTTTATTACATCTTTTAGAAAAAACAGCTAGAACTTCCAGCTTTTTCTGCCATAATTATCACAAACATGCATGTGAGATTGTAAATCAATGCAGACTATGAGTTTTTATTTTATTTTTGGATGCTGGTGTGCCGCGGGATTTTTGTGAAGGTTAAAGTGTGCCATCGCTCAAAAAAGGTTGAAAAACACTGGTCTAGAGTTAGATGTCAGCTTAGGCAAGGAAAATTAAAATGTTACAGTAAAGTGTTGTGTTTTGAGTTATTGTGTTGTGCTGTGAGTTAAAGTGTTGTGTTACGAGTTATTGTGTTGTCAGTTGTTGTGTTGTGCTGTGAGTTAAAGTGATGTGTTGTGAGTTATTGTGTTGTGATGTGAGTTAAAGTGTTTTGTTGTGTCGTGAGTTATTGTTTCATGTGAGTTATTGTTTCGTGTTGTGAGTTAATTTTTCTAGTGTTGTAACAGAATTGTATTGTGTTATTTTGTGTTGTGCACAATAAATATTGCTGGAAACCATGCACGTTTTAACAGAAAGGCACCTGTAACACAAAGACCAACCAACATATGCACGTTTATTAGAACTCCAGTTCTGCCTTTTACTCGACAATTCGTCCAGAACTCCAAAAGGTGAAACAGTGCTCTTGCAAGCAGGAATAGGAAGGAGAACTGCCACTCTTGCAGATGATGCTGACAATGCAGAGGTGAAGTAACTATTATAACCTTACATAGAATTTTTGGAAAGTGTTCAAATCTAATTCACCATTTATTGGCTAGACCTTTGGGTTTTTCAGTTTTATGTAATTTCTAGATTTCTGGTTTTATTTTTTAGTTTTACATCTCTGGTTAATTTGCATAGAGACAGGACTTCATCCAATGTTTCATGACAAGCTTTTGGATTACAAATTTTTTTACACTAATTAGTTTTGCTCAGTGAAGAAATCCAGAAAATGTAATTCACATGTGAATTGTGATCTGTTCATGGACTGTGGTATCAATATTAATACGGATTTCCTTTTTTCCCGTGAACCGCCACCTTAACATGGTGGGGGAGTTTGAGAGCCTGAGTGATCCCAGGAACTAAGCTGTTTGGGCCTTAAGCCCCTGGTAGGGTCTCCCATGGCAGACAGGTCGTTGGTGACGAGTCACACAAAGAGCGGTTCAGAAACCTCTGATGACAAGAAAAATCAAGGACACAATTATGTGGCCCGGATATTTGTCACCAGAGCCCCGCTCTGGAGCCAGCGGATTGGATTGGGGTTGGGGCTTGCAGGAGAGTGCCTGGTGACCGGGGCTCTTCCCACGGACCCCGGTCGGGCTCAGCCCAAAGGAGCGACGTGGGACCACTCTTCCATGGGCCCACCAACTGTAGGAGACCTCAAAAGAGGCCGTTGCAAAATGGTTTGGGTGGCAGTCGAAGGCGGGTGCCTCGGCGGCCTAAATCCTGGTCATGGAACTTGCCTTTTGGGACATGGAACGTCACCTCTCTGGGAGGGAAGGAGCCTGAGCTTGTGCGATAAGTTGAGAGATACCGTCTAAATTTAGTTGAGCTCACCTGGATACATTGTCTAGGCTCTGAAAATCAGTCCTTAGGGGTTGGACTCTGTATCACTATGGAGTTGCTCATGGTGAGAGGCAGCGGGCTGGTGTGAGCTTACTAGTGAGCCCCCATCTCAACCGGCAAGTGTTGGAGTTCACCCCGGTGGACGACTGGGTCATGTCCCACCGTCTACAGGTGGGGGACAGGTCTCTCACTGTGGTTACGGCTTACGGGCCGAACAGCAATTTGGAGTACCCAGACTTCTTGGTGTCTCTTGAAGGGGTACTGGAAAGTGCACCAATGGGGGACTCTACTGTCCTCCTGGGGGACATCAATGCCCATGTGGGCACCTGGAGGGGCGTGATTAGTAGGAATGGCCTCCCTGATCGGAACCTGAGCGGTGTTTTGTTATTGGACTTCTGTGCACGAACACCATGTTCGAGCACAGAAGGTATTAATACAGGTGACATCAGGACGCCTTAGGCAGGAGGTCAATGATCGACTTTGTAGTTGTTTCAGGCACACTTCGGCCTTGTGTCGTGGACACTTAGGTAAAGAGAGGGGCAGAGCTGTCCACCAATCATTACCTGGTGGTGAGTGGGATTCGCTGGCGGGCAAGGAGGCCGGAAAGACATAGGAAACCTAAACGCACTATGAGGGTCTGCTGGGAATGTCTGGCTGAGGCCTCCGTTGGGAAGTCTTTAACTCCCACATCCGGGAGAACTTCAGACAGGTACCGAGGGAGGTCTGGGACATTGAGTCCGAGTGGACCATATTTTCTACTTCCATTGTCTCTGCTGCTGCTCTAAGCTGTGGTCGCAAGATCTCTGGAGCCTGTCGCGGTAGTCTAAGCGAGATGCGGCCCGGACTGTTGCTGAGACAAAAACCTGGTCCTAGGAGGAGTTTGGTGAGGTCATGGAGAAGGACTATCGGTTGGCCTTGAAGAGATTCTGGCAAACCCTCCGGCGCCTCAGGATGGGAAAGCAGTTCTCTACAGGCACCGTTTTCAGTGCAGGTGGGGAGCTGTTGACTTTGACTGGGGACATTGTGGTGGAAGGAATACTTAGAGGAACTCCTTAATCCCACTGACACATCTTCTTTTAGAAAGCAGATAATGAGAACTTTGGGGTGAAGCTGTCTATCACCCGAGCTGAAATCACCAAGGTAGTCAATGACCTCCTCGGTGGCAAGGCTCCGGGAGTGGACGTAGTCTGCCCTGAGTACCTCAAGTCTGTAGGAGTGTCTTGGTTGACACGTCTCTGCAGCATCGCGTGGCAATGAGGAACTGTACAACTGGATTGGCAGACGGGGATGGTGGTTCCCATTTCTAAGAAGAAGGACCGGAGGGTGTGTTCCAACTACCGGGGAATCGCACTACTCAGCCTCCCTGGGAAAGTCTATGCCAGGGTACTGGAGAGGAGAGTCTGTCCGATAGTCGAACCTCAGATCCAGGAACAACAGTGCAGTTCACTACTGCTCTGGTTTACGTCATGCATAGATGGTGTTTTGCTAAGAGAAAGCCTTGGAGCGCATATAGGACCGACCAGCTGCTCTGCGGATGCCCTGTGAAAAGCACCGCTCCGCTCTCACCCCGCTGGCTCTCCCCTCTCTTTCACCCCTCACGAGGGAGATGCAGTTGGGAAGCGTGTCCACTGAGGTCTGGACCCGGCACCCGAGCTCTGCGTTCGGGCTCCGGTGCCAGTGGACCGAGTGAACCTCTCTGAGCAGAGCAGCCGCATTTATTAATGTGTTTGAGGGGAGGGTGATTTGTTACATTGAAAGTTGTGCCCCGACAAAATAAAGGCTGATGTTATTCCCAGACATTTACATGCAGCCAAGCTGCAGATTGCAGCTTTTCCCGCATGGTCCTGGATTTTGTGTCCATCAAAAGGCTAATGATGTTAGCGCGTGTTAGCCTGTCCTAACACTGGGTTCTTCTTCCAGCTCAGTTCTTCCACAAATAAAGCACTGACCACACGGATTAAATATAAAATGATGAGCGAACAGGCACTTCATAATATTCATAGCATTAATAAAAGCCCGTTTGGAAGATCACCTCTTTTACCGAGCTGCTGCATAAATATATGTGACAGCAAAGGTTTGTTTACTGTGGGACACATTTTCCTTCCGGTATTTTCGACACTACTGCGCATGCCCAAATGATTTATTCCGATCGAAAGTGTGACCCATGTGAACGTTTCTTCTAATCGGAAAAAGGTTTTCTGATCCCATGTGCACGGTTGAATTTTAACCCGACCATTGATCCGATCAAGATATTCTGCCCATGTAACCGATGCTGCTGAAGCTCTCAACTTTCCTCTCTGGTATTGTCTACTATGGAGGGTGTTAATAATCGTCCTCAAGTTTTAAAGTGATCAGATCCTGCTACATCTCTGACTAGATCTGGGTTTTAAAGATCTGCCTTGTGATTTTTGCCTTAAGACCTTCTCAGATATTGTTTTTCCAATGTTTCATTAAATGTCTGAACCTGTTGTCTTGAACTGTGTAATTAAAGACCCGATCTTCTGTACGGAAAGTGATTTCTGTTTGCAAGGACTCAATTTTATCTAATACCTCCGATAGTACATTTCTCCTAGACAGATTACTGCATTTAAACTAGTAAAGTTTAAAGTATTTAAACTCAGTTCCTGTTGGGAAGCCACCTTCTCTTTTAAGTTATTGATATTGAAGCCATTTATCTGCTTAATTAAACTTTTCATTCGTTTCATGAATGTTTCATTCAATGTTCAGATTATTCTTTTTAAATTTATCTTTTAGTAACGCTGTACAAAGTTTTATGTCTGTCATCTCAAAACATAACATAATAAAGAAAACTGGTTTATCTAAACCACATTTTCTGCAGTCCTGATCCTCCAGACAATACATCCAACACATCATCAAATAAGAAAATTTAAGATCAGAAACACATCATCAACTGTGACCACAAAATGTGATGTCCCTCCTAAAATATGCAAGACAGTGGGTCTCAAATCTTAAAAAGAGAAGATTGTTGACAGAACAATATTCAGCATGGATAATTACTTGATAATAATAACGGATTATAACGAATTAGGCTGCATGGTGGGGCAGTGGAGAGCGCTCTTGCCTCACAGCAGGAATGCCCCTGGTTCAAGTCCCAGTTAGGGGACCTGAACCAGAACATCAATGGGGGACCATTCCATGTGGATTTGCATGTTCTCCCAGTGCATGTGTTTTTTTTTACTGGGGACTCCGGCTTCCTCCCACCGTCCAAAAACATGCTTCATAGGTTCATTGGTCTAAATTGTGCATTGGTTTCAATGTGAGTGTGCATGGGTGTGTGATTGTAGCCCTGCAAAAGACTGGCAACCTATCCAGGGGGTCCCCAGCCTTCGCCCACAAGTGGCCAGGATAGGCTCCAGCAGCCCTGTGACCCTGAAAGAGATAAAAACGGATTCGAAAATGAATGAATGAATGAATGAATGAATGAATGAATGAATAAATAAATAAATAAATAAATAAATAAATAAATGAATGAATGAATGAATGAATGAATGAATGAATGAATGAATGAATGAATGAATGAATGAATGAATGAATAGGGAAATAATTAATTAGTTCATTTGTTCCCATGAATTAATTAATTTGTTTCCACAAAATAATTTTTTGTTCCCACGGAATAATAATTTTGTGAGAACGAAATAATGATTCATGTGATAAGTCATTTATAAACACGGATGTGAACAATACTTGGACTTACAGGCTCTTTACATTTCTGTCTGTATATATTTCATTATAATGCATAGAAGACATTGAGGATGTTTAGAGATCAGATTTATTTATTTTAAAAAGCTCTAAAAAATCACGTCTTCATGTCTGGGTTCATTCACATCTCGGTCCTGCCGCAAAAGCCATTTTCTGCCGCTACATATGTGTCCAGCACTCTGATTGGTTGACTCTTTTGCCCCCTCCTAGACCTTCTAACCCCCTTCACCACTTGTTCCATTATCGGACATGGATCATTTTTGATACAAATTTCTTCCAAGGAATGTGTCAAAAGTCCAAAAACAGATGTAGCGAGCTGTGATTGGCGGCAGCAGAGTTGTGCAGTTATAATTGTCAATTTGATTTTGTAACTCTAAATGAACACATGCAAATGAGAATTTGTCAGTTGTAATTGTTTTTGTTGAAATATACATTCATACATTTGTAGAAATTGTTTGACTTTTTTACGTGTGTACCCTTACAGCAAGAGATTTTTACACACAGATGTAGGTTTTTGGTGCGCAAGTTCTCACTTTTTATTTTATAAGTTCTCACATCAAATCTACAAGCTCGTCCATATTAACACATTTTTGCCTTCATAAATATGAAGTTAAATCCGTCTGGGCATCCGTCTACACCTTGTATGTCTGCAATTCAGTATATTCTCATCATTCACAAATTTGTGAAATTCTTGGCTGCAAGCGTTTTGAATCATTTACATGGTGTCAGAAACTAGAATTCAGGCCGATCCCGGTTTTGGCATCTAACCAGGATCTTGTTGATTCATTTCCGTCTGGTGTTCTGTGTAGAGTGAGTAAAAGGGACAGAACAGGCTGTTGGCAGGAAAGAGCAGCCTTCACTGTGGTGCTGTAACTGTAGAGTTCTTGTCATAAACACCTGGTAGGAAGGGCAAGAAGCCTCAGGAACTAACAGAGATCAGGTTTCAGCCGGTTCCCCATGATGGATTCAACATCCAGCAGCTTGACAGCAAAAAATAACCCAACAGAACCTAACAGAACTATAACTACTACTAAAACTGACAGCAAGTATCAGTTTTAGAGCCTTGAATGATTCAACCTTAAAAAGGTGAAGTTTTGGCTTTTTTTAATTAAAAGTCAATTATAGCAACTTATCAGATAGTTAAACTTTTATTTATGAAGATTTTTTTGCAAATTTAAAACAAATCACAAAGTACTTAACAGATTTATGGACAAAAATAAAAAATGATCTCTGGACGTTTTGAGAGATTTTATTTAATGCAGATGAATTGAAATTGTAATTTGTGTTTCATTGCCAACTGTCATGTTTTCTTTTTTTCACAATGAAGCACAGGTTTGGAGTTCAGGCTCACCCCTTTCAAACCTCACAATATATAAGCAATCACTCTGGATACCAGGTATCCATCCATCCATTTCCTGCCTGGGCTAGGTGACGGTAAGACTTTCCTCTGCCCAGCCACTTCTTCCAGGTTCACCTGGGAAATCCTGAGGTATTTCCCAGGCCAGCTGAAAGACGTCATCTCACCAGCGTGTCCAGGGTTTTCCACCTTGTGGAACATGCATGGCACGCCAGGGAGGCGTCCAGGAGGCATCTGGACTAGATGTCCAAGTTGCCTCAACTGGCTCACTTGGTGTGAATGAACAACGGCTACACTCTGAGCTCCTTCTGGGTGCCTCCTTACTCCAAATCTCCAAAAGAACACCTAGCCACCCTAAAACCCATTAAAAGCCACTACAAGCCATAAAAAGCTGCTTGTTAACAGGACCTTCGTCTTTTGGTCGTGACCCAGACCCCATAATATCTAGTAAAAACTTGACATTTTATCAACTTTCTTAAAAAGATATGCCCCCATCATCAATTAGCAATAATTACCAATAGCATGCATATTTTTAAAACATCCATCACTTTTTAAATACATTTTTCAGGACTCTCCCCTTCCTCTCGGCAGCGCCAACCTTGGCGGCGCCTCCCCACGGAGCTTTTCCCCTGGTCCCCAATCACAGCAATAGCAGGCAGCGGCAGGTCCTTCTCCACACCCAGAGAGCAAAGAGGGTCAATCAGGTTCCTGCATCCACCTGAGAGGGAGCCGAGAGTCCTAGAAAATAAAAAGGATATTTTTGGCTGGATCAAATCGATTTGTCCAAAATGAAACAATATCAACTATGTCAACCACAAATTATGATGTGAATCAAATCATTGTTAAAATGATTGTTGTTACTCACCTATTCAATTGTATTGTAATTGTAGCTGTGATTCACGCCTCTTGTCTGATCTTTCACATTCCCACATACCTTTAGTTTTTGAACCAACAATGTCAAGCAGAATGCTTTTTTTCTTTGTATTATGGGATTTGTTCCATGTTTGTTTTAATTTGTTCCTTCTGATGTGCCAGAACCTGCTTTCAGTTTTGTTGCAGCCAGACAGAAGACTGTAAGGAGCTGAGTTTCGGCGCAGCAGAGAAGCATGAAAGCTAGAGGGGTTGGGATCGGGAACAGACCAGAAACTTGAGCTTTTGCTTTTCCCAAACAAAATCATGGAGGAGGGAAAAAATAGACACTGCATGTTGAGGTTTGACTCAGGTTCAGTGTGTGAGTGTGTTTGGGGGGGTCGTAAAGAAAGTCTAACCAGTGGGCTGTCAGCTCCATTTGGCTCCTGTCTCTCTCTCAATTTCATAGTGAGCCATAAGGAAGGGCTCAGTGTGATCAGTTCCCAGAATGCCCCTCGGTTCCCGATGACAGTCATTCATCTTTTGCACACCCAACCCCCAGCATGGGCCTCCTCCCACCCCACCCCTTCCGCACACATATCTACACACTCCTACTCACTGCTTCACCTCTCCCCAGAGCCCTCATTTAAGCCTGTTTAAACCCTCTGATATGACTTGGATCAAGTGTCCTGCGCAACTTGGAGAGAAAAGCACAGTGAGAGCTGAGGCTGAGGGTTTGATTCTGATTGGGCAAATCCTGACATTTTCAGAAGTTAAAAAGCGTATTTAGCTCACTTTTCAACATAGTATTAGCACAGACTGAAGCTCCTGATTTTTAGAAACACAGACTGCGGACAAGTATGCTGGTTATTGCTGTAAGCTGAAAGCTAGAGAAGGTAATATAATAATAACAAAAATGTTTTTTTTTAAAGACTATTGCCAATACACTCAAATTCCTATATGTAACTTAAATTTACAAAACGGCAAAAAGAAGCAGTCCCACAGTCTTCAGCCTTCGTTTAGGCTAAATTTATCTTCTCTAGTTTGTTAAGTAAAAAAGATCAGGTCAGAAGGTTTTGAGCACAAAACAGCACAGGTTCTAAAAAGTATGAGGTGCAGAATGTGTCCAACTAAGCTTGCTCCAAAGCTCCACACTTATTGTGTGTTAGTTTTTGCATTTTTTTTTTTTTTTACCAGCTTAAGAGCTGAACTCTAATTTAGTTTACACTAGCCTGCTTGACCATCTAGACTCTGTCAGGAAGCCAGCTGAATGCCTCAGATGTTCTGTAATGCTTCCTCTGCCTCTTAAACAGGCTTGAGCATTAAAAACCTCAAAGAAAATGGATTTTGTCTGTGCCAGCGAAGTTTCATGAACCACAGGGTTTGTTCTCATTTTTCACTCTCAGATGAAGCTGTGAACCTTGTGTTCTCTAAGAAGTGCAGGCGCCAACCTGGCCGCTGCCACCCGGCACTCAGCCAAAGCAGGGTGGGGGGTCTTCTGACCCACCCAGAGCAGCAGAATCTGACCCATCATGGTCGCTAAAAGTGCATGTGTGTGCTTGATCAGTGTGAGAAGGAAAGTAGTGTGGAGTCTGAATGATGAAAGAGAAGAAGAAGGTGGCAGAGTTGGTGGGAGGCAGTACCTCTGAGTGTTTGGACTGAAATGATTGCTTCACCTCAAGTTCCATCTTCTTCTTTTTTAACTGCTTCCTTCGCAAACTCAAACTCATGTCAGAAGACCATGAGAGTTAAAGTCACTGAACTGGGGTACGAGAAGCGAACTGAAGTGGAGACAGACACGTTCTGGGGCAGACGGGGCCAGACAAAGAGGTCCAAACTTCCCTCAACTCTGCCACTTTCTCCAGTTCCTCTGGGGGGGGGGACCCCAAAGCGTTCCCAGGCCAGCCAAGAGGCATAAGTCTCTCGATCGTGTCCTGGGTCTTCCCTGGGGACTCATGCCCGAAACATCTCCCCTGGGAGGCGTCCAGGAGGTATCCGATCTAGATGCCCAAGCCACCTCCACTGGTTCCTCTGAACGTAGGGGAGAAGTTTCTCCCCCCATCTTTAAGGGAGGAAGCTCATTTCAGCTGCTTGTATCTGGGACCTCATTCTTTCAGTCACGACCCAGGGATCATGACCATAATTGAGTATTGGAACAAAGATCGACCGATAAATTAAGAGCTTTGCTTTCTGGCTCAACTCTCTCTTCACCACAACGGACCGGTACAACGACCGCATAACTACGGATAGCGCACCAACTAGACTGTCAATCTCATGCTCCTATTTTCCATCACTTGTGAACAAGACCCTAAGATATTTAAACTCCTCCACCTGGGACAGGAGCACTCCACCCACCCAGAGATGGCAAACTACCTTTCTCCAGTCAAGAACCATGGCCTCAAATTTAGCCGTGCTGATCGTCATCCCAGCCACTTCACACTTTGCCACAAACTGCCCCAATGCATGCTGGAGGTCCTAGCTCGATGAAACCAACAGGACAACATCAGCTGCAAAGAGCAGAGGGGGGATCCTGCTCCCTAAACCAGACCTCCTCTAGGCCCCTGAGCCCATTCTGTCAATGAAGACCATGAGCAGAACCGGGGATTAAGGGCAGCCCTGTCGGAGTCTAACATGCACCGGGAACAGGTCAGACATACAGCTGGCTGTGCGAACAAAGATCCTGCTCCGGTTATTCAGAGACCGGACAGTCCTCAGCAAGGCTCCCCGGACCCCACACTCCCAGAATATCCTCCACGGGACTCCACGGGGAATACCGTCAAATACCTTTTCCAAATCAACAAAACACTTGTGGACTAGTTTAGAGAACTCCTATGAATCCTCTAGCACCCTGGAGGGTGTAGAGTTCAGGAATGTATAGGCTGGTTGTGAAATGACATGATATAAACATGGCTGCAGGAAAACCCAACTGATGTGGTGTGGCATGATGTGGACTGCATTGACATAAAACCCTGCCACTTCAGCAAAAGTTCTCTTCCTGAGCCCAAGGTGGTCAGGCTGGTGGTGCAGAACCCAAAATGCCAGAGACCAGACTTGTTGACAGAAACTTAAAATATTTAGTAAATAAACTGAAACATGACAAGACCATGGGAGCAACAAAAAAGGTGATAAAGCAGAACAGAGCAGAGCAGATGATCGGACTCAGAAGAAGTGAAAACCAGATGCTTATATACACTGAGGTTGAATAACTAAATGAAGATCAGTTGTGGACAACCTGAACCCGGTGTGACAGACAGGGCATCTCAGAACATGACCATATCCACGTAGAAACCAAACAAAACAACAGAATCCTTACAGTCACTCCTGGCAGCTAAAAACAGGAAACTGAAGCTACAATTCTCACAAACTCACCAAAATTGGAAAATAGAAAATTGGAAAAACATCATCTGATCTGATGAGTCTCCATCTATGCTGCCACATTCTGATAGTAGGGTCAGAATTTCGCGTCATCATGAAAGCATGGCAAAGGCATGATCCATCCTGCCTTGTATCAACGGTTCAGGCTGGTGATGGTAGTGAAATGGTGTGGGTGGCATTTTCTTGGAACACTTTGGGCCCCTTAGTACCAACTGAGTTTGGTTCAAACCCCACAGCCTACCTGAGGATTGTTGTTGACCATGTCCATCCCTTTCTGACCACAGTGAACCATCGTCTGATAGGTACTTCCAGCAGGACAAGGCACCATGTCATAACCTTTGGGAAGTGGTGGAACGGGAGAGTGACATCATGGATGTGCAGGCGACAAATCTGCAGCAACTGTGTGATGCTGTCATGTCAACATGGACCAAACTCTGTGAGGAATGTTTCCAGAACCTCGTTGTATCTCTGCCACCAAGGATTAAGGCAGTTCTGATAGAAAAAAAGGGTCCAACCCAGTACTAGTAATGTGTGTAAGGGTAGTGAGTAAGGGTGAAGTAGGTGAGACGCAGGCGTGTTGTACAGAAATTTCTTTTTTTTTCCACCTGCGTGCACTGAACAGGTTTGCCCATTTTTCGCCAGCCTGTATCTAGCCGACAGGACAGTCGCAACTAAGCCAGTTTGCTCACTTAGTTGCAGACCTCATTAATATCCTGAACACACAGTAGTTCTCTGTACACAAAGACCTCACAGACAGTGTCTTCCCTTCACAAATGTCTGCGTTCACAAGTATGTGATCGTGACCTCTGTCCTACTAACTGGGGGGTCATTTTCTGAACACAACAGGTGGCTCTCCATCCGTGAAACAAATGAAAGGTTAGGTTTACTCTGAATCAAGGTACAAGCTGTTCTCTGGTCACGGTTAAATTTTTCCTGTCATGCATGTAGAAAAGGTAAAAAAATCTCACGATTGACAAAAACCTTCAAAATTAGTGAATGTACACTTGTATGCAGAAGGGATGCAATCTTTTTTTTCACTTTATTGTTTTAACTCTGATCATTGATTAAAAATCCCCACTCAAAAACAAAAACCTTCAAACTTTTATTCCTTAAATAACTTAAAATTGTAATTATTTAAGAAAGAAACTTATAATGAAAGCCCAACTGTATGTTTGTCCTATATGTACAAATATACTGTACATGAGAAATACTTTGTACTTTAACACACTGTTAAGAGGAATATTGCTGTAGGTATTGTTAGAGATGTTAGATAAAAAATTGTGAGAAAAAGTAAACATGAATGTTGTATTTGTACCCTGGTTTAACCTCAACATGCTGTATATCTGTCAATGTTTATTGGTTTGGGCGAGGAACATTATTTTTACACTGATACTGTGCCGGGTGGAGGAGGAATCTGGATTGGGCCTAACTTCAGCATCTCTGTTAAACCAGACAGAGAAGAAGTAGAAATGGCTGCATTTTCCACAGGAGCACGCTCTGTGTTTTCAGAAGAGCTGCACAGGGCTCCTAATAACCCCTCTGCTAGAATATTCTTCGACGTGTTTTCTTGAAATTCATTCATCTTCATGTTGGAAACACTTGACAGATTCACCATAACAGTCGTCCTCTGATGATGTTTTGTCTGTACCTGCTGCTGGTGGTGCATATTGTAAAAAATACTTTCTGGTGCCTAATTAGATTCTCTTGAAGGCGTAAAAACATTCAGGTCATCTTTGGACATATTTCCCTTACAAAAACTTGATCAAATGTGTGTTTAAACACCAAACTTAAATGTTTTAAAAGCTGTAAAAACAATTCTAAAAACCCTCAAATCTCCAGATTACTTCGGTGTGACCTTGTTCAAAATTATTCCCCAGCAATAAATTTAGCCTTACTTCATTTTCTTATTTTGTTGGAAACGTATAGTCACTTTATTTCTGTGAGATGTTTCTGTGTTTCCATTTTTCTAAAGATTAAGTTTAAATCAGAGACCCACAAATATTTTCTGATTTCTGCTATTAGTAAAGAGATAGAGTTGTAAAGAGGTAAAGAGTTTAACCAACATATTGGAAATGTCGCCAGTGATCAACATAATGAAAAACTAAAACCAGGTGGGTGCCTTTAAAACAGACTTCACTGATATTTCTGAGTCTTCTTTCAATGTCTCAGTGCTATGAAAAAACAACCAATTAGCGGATGTGGAAATCCCAGCAGAACTCCGGGCCTTCAGAAGGCCTCTCCTTACCCAGGTTTCTATTTTAAGGAGGAATCCAGTCCTGGACTTTGAATGATGTTCATAGTTCACATTCCCAAAAACAGGAACTCAAGTCTCCAGGCTTAAATTTAGGACACATAGAAATCCTCTTGTTTGTCACTTGTATATAGATGTCTTTACAGACTGGAAATGAAATGTGCTAATACTGTAATTTTTTCCCAACTGTTTCTTTTTCAGTCAAAAATGTGTTCAATTAAAATCTATTATAAGAAAAGTAATACAAAAATGTACTTTTATAAAACAGGTCGAAGCCCAAGAAAAGTCAGCAAATCAAAATTATTAGTAGTAGTACAAGATTTATTTCAAATCAAATCCAAATTTCCCTTTAATGAAAAAATAAGTCTACACACGACTTTGAAAATAGGATTTGAAGGGGAATGGAAGAAGCTTATGCTTATAAAAATCCAAGCCCCCACTCAACAACATTCGTAACAACAAAATTCAAGAACAAGAATTCAGAAATCCAAATAAAATGATAACAAGGCCATGAGAAACACTATTGATGAGTTTTGGCGGTAAATAAGAATTAGACAAACAAATTAACCTGGTTTTAAAGCTGCATTCACATCGGACTCGATTCATGCATCAAATTCACGTTGGACGTTCCTCTTTCGACGTGTGTCAAATTAACAGCTCGACGGCTGACCAAAAATGCATTTGACGCCGCAGACGCGAGTGGGAGGAGCTACTGCCAGATGTTTTTGCTACACGGAGCGGTGTCTGCGTAAATCTCATTACAAAGCATTCAAGACATGGAGGATGATTAGAGATCCGATTTCTTTATTTTAAAAAGCTCACTAATCAGGTCAGCATGTCTGGGTTCATGAGATCATTCAGTCTCTGCCGAGACGGTGAGCCTCACCATCTACTGCAGGAGCTGCGTCAGAATCAAGGTCACTTTCCGTGTCTCTGTGACCAAGTTTGATGACTCATTGCTGTCCCGCATTAGTCCAAGAGGGGAGAAATAAAAATAAGAATCAAACCAGAGGGTCTTTTAATCACTGTCTCGATGAACATAAAAATAAATATCATAAAGGTCAGGAGGCCCGAGCAGGCTGCCTCCCAATCCCACTGCTGGGTCTCCTCCTGCCGGCTAGCGAGCTCTGCTGGACCCTGGGCGGCTGGTTGGCCAGCAGAAAAAGAGCAGCCAGTGTAGCTGGCGCGATCGCTCCAGCTCCATGGACCCTGAGACAGGCTGACCACTTGTCCAGGGTGTATCCCGCCTTCGCACAGCAGTTGCTGGGACAGTCTCCGGCAACTCAGCGGCCCCAGCAGCTTTAAAAAATGAAAATGAAGTTTAGGACGAAGACCCTCGCAATGATCGGCCATATTGGATTATTATTCTACCTGCTGATCAAGGCCATGAAAACGTAACGTGCCCTTCACTTCAACCTTTTTTACTTTGCGACAACATCTTGGTCATTATTGTGTCACTACTGATCTTTCTTAAATCAACGTAACAGAGGTGAGGCTCGCTGGGAACCAAACTGAATCTTACCCAGACACAGAGCTGTTAGGTTCTGCTTTTGGCATGTGCAGAGATATGATGTTTCACCTATTTTCCTTTTTCTTTGCTCCCCTTAGTGACGGAATTGCACATTTCGGTTATTTCTTATAAGAATTATAGCTCGCCACAGAAATACACTAGAAATGTGCTTTTTTTTAAGACATCCTTATAATTTTTACTCTTCATGACTGGGCTGGATTGAACCAATACCGGATGTTTGACACCCCTGTTCTAAATAGTAGATTTAGGAAGGAACCTTCAGCAAAACCAGACTAGTAGGGTCAGCCATTTGTACAATTTAGGTCTGTTTTGTAAATATAAAATGATTAGTTTCTATGATACTCATTAATGAACTAAAACTTCTGGAAATCAAATGGAAACAATTATGGGCCATTGTGTTTTGTTTTTGTGACCAGATGGTCATAAAAGATCATTTCCAAACTCAGTCTAAGGCATTCAAGATAAAAAAGGCAGAAATAAAAATGCCTAAAAAATAAAGATTCCTTTGAGCACATTTTTTCCTGTTTTAAAACAAAAGAAAACTTAGAAGTAAGGCACTGTTGATTATTTTGAAAAATCTCATTTGGGGCAAAATCTTAACAATTGATTCATGGGATAAGAAGAACAACACTAACATGTCAGCAGGTGGCTGGCCTTCCTTTGGAGTGCTTTTGGCTTCAGGAGAAAAAAGAAATGACCCCTGAGTTGATGAAAGGCTCATTTAAACGTCTGGACTATGGAACATTTTTAAGACTCTCTGTTAACACTTGGCTGAAAAGTGCAGGACAATGAGTGCTGTCACTTGGGTTGGGGTCACATTATCAACGTCTCTCGGGGGCCTGCTTTCAGCTGATGGGGCCAAAATCTGCACAGGAGGTTGATGGCCCAGTGGACAAAGTGCCTTGAGGATACCAAAGAGCAGGCCGTTGCATTCTGGCTGAAGAAGAAGTGAAACCCAAGCATCATTGAACATTTCATCATCTGTGTGGAAACTAACAATTGTTTTGGAAACTGGATAGCTTTGTGTCAAACAGTTCACTAGATACAGGCAAGGGAGCGCCAAGTTCAATGCTAAAGCAGAACAGAGAAAAAAGTTTGATCTTAGACGACTGAGCAACACACTGTTGTGAAATCTATACGACGAGTTAATCAAATACCTAAAACATCTCTGTTCATGTTCACTCAGAACAAAAACTTATTTTTTATTCCATTTATTCACCTTTCCATCCTCTATATCTGCTATCTTGTGCTGGCTCACAGGGTTGCTGACGTTTATCCCAGGTCCAGTAGGGTGAGGGTGGGGTTCACCCTGGATGGCTCACCAGACTCAGACTCAATCCTAAAAGACAGTTTAGTCACCAAGAAGCCTATGATGGATGTAAAAGGTGGGGGGTCGGAGGTGTCATGTCCTGATGTGCCCTGCGTGGAGCAAGTATCGTGCTGATGGTTTTTGAATTAAAGAAAGAACGCTCTCACCTTGGCTCCTCTGCCTTTATGTCCTGGAGGGACCCACAACAGATGTATTTAGTCTGTAAGAGAAAACCAGGGGTTGGCTCTTATCCATGTGTACAATATTTCTTTACTCTTTTATTATAGCAGCATTTGTGTGGCTCTGTTGATGTCTTATGACCTTCAAATAAAGGTAGAAAACAAAGAAAGTCAAATAGAACACTTTCAAAGATTAGAGACAAACCAATAGAATTTAATATCTCTATTTATATAGTCTTTTCCCAGAATCACAAAGTGCTTTACAAAAGGAGCATGAAATCCAATCAAAATGCAAAAAGGTAATAAAATACAAAATGATAATAAAAAAAACACAGTGAAACATAGTAAAGTAAGGACAAAAATCTACGATGGAGTATTAGGGCCACCACAAAAAAAGTAAAATTACGAGATTTTATCTTGTAAACTTGGGAGATCAAAAAATCGTAAATTTATGAGAAAAAAACACGTAAATTTACGATTGAAGTGGAAGTGAGCATGCAGAGCAGCAGGTGAAGGCCGCGCAGCAGCAGATCAGACCGACTAAACTCAGTTGAATAGGTGAGCTGAATGTTTATTGATAAGGTTCCAAATGTCTGGAAGCTCATTTGTTTGATTTACAAGTTATTAAAGTGTTATTTATTGATGGTTGGTTTGCAGGATCCCTGCAGCCCGATGAAGCCATCGGTGTCCCTGCAGCTGTCCACTTCAATCCTTTCTTCCTCCACCAAAGACCAGATCTCTACGTTTGTGTGACGTCCGAGGAGGAGCACTTTTGCCCTTTTCAACGTTGTAATGCCAATATAACAGACTATTTTCATTCCTCTTTATTGTTTTCTGTTGAAAGAGAGGTTTCTGTCATGATCTGACTAGAGTTCAGAGTGACCCAAATTCTGGAACCCAGAAGGAGACTCGGACAACGGGGTAAGTTTAGTAGATTTTATATAGAAAGGTGAGTAATGGCTTTTTCCAGAGGAGGCACGGCGGCTGGCTGGGGGAGAGCGGCAGCAGGATTCCGGAGGTGAGACAGCGTGAAGCCAGAGGACTACGACCAGGTGAGTTCCAGAGATGATTCTTCCTGAGACAGAGACGAGAGGAGCAATGACTAACATGAAGCTTGGCAACAAACAGGAGCATGAGCGGGCCAGACTATGCACCGTGGGAGGAACAACGAACTGGCGTTGAATGAAGATCCAGATGCTCCTTAAGAGGGCAATGGCGATGATGAGGTTAGTGGTGGCAGCTGGTCGCGTCCAAAAACAGAGCAGGCGAGGGAGGGGGAGAGTAGCTGGCAGAGGCACCATGACAGATTCATCTGGAGGAGGGGGCGTATGTAACACTGCTTACTTCCGCATTGGTGTTCGGATGACAGGTTTATGACGTAACGTGACAGATGAACTTCAGGTTATGTGAATGAAAAGGAGAATAAAGGCTGCAGCGATCCTCTACAACCAAACGTGACTCTGCGCTCCTTATTTTACAGATAAAAGTCCGCTTTACTGACGCCGAACCCCGGAAAGCCAGGTTCACTGAAAATAATCTGATTTTGAGTTGCCAAAAGGTTCAAAATCTCTTTGTTTTAAACCTATAATTATCCGGAAATAAAGCTTCACAAAAGGCTCCACATAATTCATTTTCAAGCTAGGCCCCGATAAACAGACAACTTCGGTGTCTCCTCCTTGTTAATCTATGACTTTTTTCTCGCAAATCTACGAGATTTTAAATCGTAAATTTAGGAGATAAAAACTCGTAAACTTACGAGTTTTTATCTCCTAAATTTACTAGATAAAATCTCGTAATTTTACTTTTTTTTTTCTTTTTTTTTTTGGGTGGCCCTTAAACTCTGTTATAAAAATCAACTAAAGCTCTCCTGAATGAAAACGTCTTGATCTGAGATTTAAAAGACTCAACAGAGTCAATCTGAATCAATGCAGAGGTCAGATGTTTAATCCTGCTGGAGTTTTGCTAGGAAATACATATTCCATGTGCTCAAGTCACTTCAAAATACGTTTAAAACAATCAAGGAATTAAAATGACACTTTCGGATACTGAATTGTAAATTGCAAAATGGATGTTCAAATTGCAAGATCAATTTCCACAATTGTCAAATTAAAACTCAATATCACTGAATTATGGGTAAAAAAGAAAAAAATTCCATTAGGTTTTAAAGGAGCCTTTGCCGTGCAAAATAATTGTTTGAACTATTAAGTGTATTCCCAACCAGCAAGTGGGCCCCATATGGTTTAAAAGTGGGCATAAAATGTGGGCCCCGAATGGGTCTGTCCTCAGTTTCCTTGATGGCCCCACCTCTATTTGCCTACATTGGCTTAAGTGGGCTTTCAGTGGGCCGGCCGTCCAGTGGACAGCGTAGCAAACCCTGCTGTTTAGGGTCCGGCAGAGCAAGCAAGCGGCACCGCCCAGGGGCCAGTAGAGGTAGCTACGCCGTCCACTGGGCGGCTGGCTGGCACAGTGAGCCAGCCCATTGAGGGCCCGCTTAAGTACAGGTAGGGCCACCACAGAAACTGCTGACAAACCCATATGGAAACTAATTTTGAGGGATCTTCTGCTCACACTCATTGGTTTGATTAATATGCAGGAGACATGAACACCAAGTCACTGTCTGCCTCTCTGCTTCCAGCCCCTACTTGTCCATCAGAGTGACGGAAATGTGAAGAGGCTCATTTATGGGTCTGTATGATATCTGAGCAGGAGAACTCAAAAGCTGCCTTTGCACAGAGGCCAGCAGCCAGCTCAGCACTGACACCTGACCCATGTTTACTCATCTGCTGCAGCCTAAGCCTAGTATCTACAGAGGCTTCCCACATGATCCACTTTAATACTGACAAGTGCCTTTTGACCAGGAAGTACCAGTAACAGAGAGCTAGGGGTTGTGGGTAATCTGTCTGTAGAGGCCAACCTAAAGATTTTGCTGCTTTCCAGTTCAGCAAAAATAGATATACAGTATACATAAAAAAGTGTTCATGAAGACTGTCTGGCTGGGATTTGCTGCAACAGCAATAAGATTTGCTGACCAGTAGCTGTGGATAAAGTTTAAGAAAAATATGGATCAGAGCATTGTATAGTGATAAATGGCTGAAGGGATAAAGTGTACGGGTTTCTTGGCTAAACATCCTGTTAAATCACCTGAAGTGATGGAGACGTTATGAAAACTTTCATTAGTCAAAATCCACTGATGCTGACATAAAATCGAAAATGTTCTTTGATTCTGATGCCTGTGTCTAAAAATTTAATTATTTGCTTTTTTAATCCCCCTTCAGCAAAATGACACCTCAGTCTGACGGCATTTAGTCAGTGAAGGAAGAGAGATAGATTCTGCAGATGAGTATTCACTCTGTGGTTGACCTGTAATAGTTCAGAAGCTGCTTTGCATTGCTAGAAAAATTAACATGGAATCAATGCAGCACATTCAGTAGCAGATCTTTTCCAATTTGATAAGAAATGTAATTAGTGGATTCTCATTAATATGTAAAGCTCAACAATGCAAGCACACCAATTTATAATCAATTTACAGCACAACTGCACAGGACAGTCAGAATACAAAAGCAGAATGCAGAATCCTGTTTCAGCAATGCGTGGGCGAGTGGGCTCTGCTCTTTTCGGAGGATTTGATGGTTGATTGTCTTCATCTCACATGTTTTTGTAGAAATTTCACTGCTAAAAAAAGCAAGCGTTTGTTTCTCAGATGAATGAAAAAAGTTACAGATCATACAAAATGCAAGAGAAGGTTCTTTTGTTCAACAGGGATGCAATAACATGAATAAAGGTTAGCCTCAAATACAAATGGGGTTTATACAAATATGTGTCAGATAATTCATTACCCCCTATTGTAACAATAAATCTGTGCAACACAAGAGGACTTAAGCTCTGATCTGTCAGCTCAGCTGTTGGACTGGACAAGCTAAAAATTAAAATAAAGCAAAATGCAATGGCTTTGATCACATTGAATAAATTAGTTTTCCTACCTTTGTATTATATTTCTCACAAAAAACGCATTATATTGATTAAAAAGTGTCCTCACAAGGCAAGCGAAAGACCCTACAGACACACACCTGACTCTTTGCCGTTGTGAGGACATATTGGTGTTTCCCAGCATCCACTCCATACATCAGCACTTTCTGGTGCATAAGAACTTGTTCAGAGGTGAGGGGTCACTTCCTAAGGAGCAAAAGTCATGACCTCTCTAAACAGCATCTGGACATTCACTCCACTTTGTTCATCTTCCACTCAGCTTACTACAGTGTTGTGGTGTACTGACAGCTGTTGAGCTAAAACATGCCAGCACTAACCGTCTTACAATACCTCAGCTTTTAAGCAGCTTTCACTCATTTAGAATGAGGATATTATTTCAAACCACATGACTTTTGTTGCTTTTCTGTGGCAACTTCCCCGAAAAAATGATTGGGTTTTCTTCTGACCTTCTTTGTTTAGTAGATGGTTTCAAAGGTTGCAAGTCCTTTGGAGTTTTCAACCTTCCTGCAATAATGTTGCCGGAATCTGATTGTTATTTTTCAGCACCGGGTTATGTGCTGTGGTTCCATCTGCTGACCTAACTTCTTTGTTTGGCCGGCTTGTTGTCAGCAGGATACTCTGCTCACAGAAGAACAGTACTTGGCTCCTCTGGAAATGTTTTTACTTTTGCACAAATAATCCCCTCTAGAACCTCATGGGCAACTTTAGCCACACTGGTTAGCACCATAGGTTAGCACTCAAGGGCATGTATGCCTTTGAGAATGGAGGCAACATCGTATCAATGGCAACAATGAACAATGTGAGTAAAGATCAAGTAAATGTTAAAATAAAAAGGTAGAACAGCTTCATCTGATGGCGTTTCTTTCATGTTTTCTAGCCTGGTTTCGCAATACTTTTTGATAGTTTCCTTTTTTTTTAGACTGCGTGGTGGTGCAGTGTTTAGGGCTCTCATCTCACAGCCAGAATGTTCTGATTCAAATCCCAGTTGGAATCTTTCTGTGTGGAGTTTGCATGTTCTCCTCGTGCATGAGTGGGTTTTCTCCGAGCACTCCAGGTTCCTCCTACAGTCTAAAAATTATTGGGTGGGGGTTCAGCCTGGCTTGGGGGATGGTTTTTTTGCCTGTGCTGGGGGGCTGGTGGGGGGTCTGCTCCCATCTGCATCTGGGGCTGGGATCACTCCCTCCCTGGCTCTGGGACGGGGCGGGGAAACTCCCTTGGGTCCCGCGGTCTCTTCGGGCGTCGCCCACTTGGCCACAGGGTCTGGGGGTGCAGGCGGCTAGGCTGGTTGGTCCTGTTGGAGGGGGGGGTGGGTCACTATCCGTTCGGGACCTTGGAGGTTTGGCGGGTTGGGGTCTTCACTGAGGCAATCAGTGGTTGCCCCGGCTGGTCGGCTGCCTCTGTCTCGTCGAGACCTGACCAAAGTTCTCCCAGGCACTTAGGGGTGGGGACCGGGGCTTGCTCCGTGGGGGCGGCGCTTTCTTGGCTCCTCTCTCCTTGTGTGGGGTCAGGGGTGTGCGGCACTTCCCTCAT
The DNA here is from genome assembly GCF_053564925.1 of Oryzias latipes. NCBI lineage: Eukaryota > Metazoa > Chordata > Actinopteri > Beloniformes > Adrianichthyidae > Oryzias > Oryzias latipes. The sequence continues at coordinate 8,142,560 of NC_136242.1, forward strand.
CTCCACTCCAGTATTTAAGATGGCCTTGCTCCAGTATTCATCGCCAGTTCGTTCAATTCAATTTCAAAATTCAATTTTATTTGTATAGCCCAAAATCACAACAACAGTCGTCTCGATGGGCCCACTATGGTGCAGTACTTGGTCCACAGTGTTTTCTTGTTTAATAAGCCAATTTCTAGTCTTGCTCTTCAAGTAACCTCGTTATCATTCTTGTCTACAGAACACAACCTTTCACAAGTGCCGACCTCGGTTCAGTCTCAAGCTCCAGACCACAAAGTTCGTCTGATCGTCGTAAATCTCCAGCTAAGCCACCAACTCCAGCCACACCACGACTTCGCCCATCGGCACGCCACGCTTCCACCAGCTGCAGATACCATCTTCACCTGCCCCGTTAATACTACGCTCCACCTCACCCAAAGAAAACTACTTATCTTCGGATCCTCGTCTCGCAGTCCTCCGCTCTGGTGACTCATCCTCGTACTCCTTGCCAAACCACCACAAACTATTATAAACACTTCTGTGTCACTCCCTGTGCATGATCTTTCTGGGTTCCAGGGCTTGTGTCTGTTCTCGTCACAGCCGATCATGACAGAATAAACTTTCCAAACTCAATACCCAGCTGACCTGGAAGATCTGCGCTTTGCTGTTTCCCAGCAAGGCGCTCTCCGGGGACGTCAAGTCGGCGATCTGGCCCGAATGTCCTCTGTTCAACAAGATCTGTTTTGTCATATTGACAATATCTCTCAAGCTTTGATGGATCTGAATAGTCATGTGACTACAACTCCCGTGAGTACCACTTCACTTCTGCCCTCAGGAAACATGGCTGTGGGTGTGGGTGGCACAGCTGTGGAAAGTCTTTTGCTCAGCCCTCGGAGCTACCATCAGTCTTTCCTCAGGATACCATCCCCAGTCTAACGGTCAAGCGGAACGGGCCAAGCAAGAGTTGGAAGTGGCACTCCGTTTCCTAGCGGCTCAAAAACACCTCTGACTGGTCTACCTACCTGGTGTGGATTTAATTCGCACAATTGAATTCTCACAATTCGCATCCTTCATCTGCTACTGGGCTTTCTCCGTTTGAGGCCTCCCTTGGGTACCTACCACCTCTGTTTCCGTCTCAGGAAGTCGATTTGGCGGTGCCCTCAGTCCAACACCATCTCCACCGCCCATCTGGAGACAAACCAGGGAACCTCTGCTCCGCACCAAGGAGAACAACTGCAAAATCGCCAATCGACACAGGGTGGTAGGGCCCACTTACCAACCTGGTCAGAGGGTGTGGCTCTCATCCAAGAACATTCCCATTCAGGCCACTTCACGGAAGCTAGCCACACATTTCATTGGCCCTTATGAAATTGACAAGATCATCAAACCCACCTGTGTCCATCTCTGACTACCTGCTGCTCTTAAGAACCTTCCATCATTTCCCAAATCAAGCCGGTCAATGAGCGTCCACTTTGCCCGCCGTCCGCAGCCCCTCCTCCTGCCCGTATCATTGACGGCGCCCCCGCCTTCACTGCAAGTCGGGTTCTGGACGTCCGGCGTCAGGGTTTCCAGTTTTTGGTGGATTGGGAGGGTTACGGGCCTCCAATATTTAAGATGGCCTTGCTCCAATATTCATCGCCAGTTCGTCGCCCACTATAGTCCAGTACTTGGTACACAGTGTTTTCTTGTTTAATAAGCCAATTTCTATTCTTGCTCTTCAAGTAACCTCGTTATCATTCTTGTCTACAGAACACAACCTTTCACAAGTGCCGACCTGGCTTCAGTCTCAAGCTCCAGACCACAAAGACCGTCTTATTGTCGTAAATCTCCAGCCAAGCCACCAACTCCAGCCACGCCGGAAACTCCAGCCATGCCACAACTTCACCCCTCGTAACGCCACGCTTCCACCAGCTACAAATACCATCTTCACTACGCTCCACCTTACCCAAAGAAAACCACCTACCTTCGGATTCTCGTCTTACAGTCCTCCGCTATGGTGACTTATCCTCGGACTCCTCATCAAACTACCATAAACTAAATTAAACACTTCTCTGTCACTCCTCGTGCGTGATCTTTCTGGGTTCCAGCGCTTGTGTCTATTTACATCACAGCCGATTGGGACACATAACCCCCATTGTAACAGTAAAAATCTGTCTGATGGACAGGACAAGTAAAAAAAAAAAAATGTGAGTACCATCAGTGTTGATTACCATGCCTGGCTCCATATTATGTCCATAAGACTTTCAGGAGCTAAAAAATTGTAAATGCAATAATTCCTCATGCAACAATCCTTGCTTTTGGCATTCCAAAATATTATCCACAGGGTGCCATCCTGCATCACTTTTGATAGACTTATATTGCATGAATATTGATCTACTCACATCTCCTCCTTGCAGTTTTTTATGCATTCTGCCAGAAACACCTATATTCCTACTTCACTACTGGCAACTGTTGGTAAGTCACTGCAGTTACACATAGTGTTTTTGCACATTATTGAGGTCACATGCATTTTTATGTATGCTAAGCTTTGCTAAACTGGGCACAGGGTTGAGCTGTTTTTATAAGAATAGCTACATGTTTAATATATGTAACTTTGGGTTGTAGACAATGCTGCCTCAATATTAAATCCCAGACTGCACTCTGGCTGTCTTCTATATTTCTCTCATCTTGGGAAACATCTTCAGTTTATTCAGCAGGAGTTTTGTCTGTGGTATCTTAATAAAAAAAAAAAGAACAGCTTTTCAAATTAAACAGGTAAAAGCTTTTAGCTGTGATTCATCAGTTTTGTCTCAAAAGTTGTGCCAGGAAATAATAGTGGGGTTGAATACTCTGCTCTTCCTTTTTTTTCAAAGGATTATTCATCATATTTTAAAGGTTGCTCACTGTGTCAGTTGGTGTTCATTAAATCTAAGAAGCAGAGAATCTTTAATCATTTTAGAAAATTTTCAAGAGCAAACACTGCATGTTTGGGGTTATGGTTATATTTGATATTACTTTCAGCATTCACAGGGATCATAATTCACTCAAGATTCAACTGTTAAGGCCCTGAAGAGCTGACACTCAAAGAGGGTGATTGTTTATTCTTTATTTGTGTTGAAATGTATGTGTAAATGTTTCAATGTTTTTAGGGAAAACACAGATCATCCCCACTGCTCACCATTACTGGCTCAGCTGTGATACATACCTTTACAATCATCCAAGGGCAAAATGTAATAACTGACTTGTATATTTGACTGTATTCTTCTCCCCAGTGGATTTCTCATCCAGAATAATTTTGGATGTAAAAGAAAGTGCCCCTTAAAGTGGTGTGTAAGCCTATACCGCCCCGTCCCAGCAGGCTTACATACATCCAGCCTTTAACTGCAGGATCACATCCAGAATTTTGTTTCCTTGTTGTTGAATGAATGTGGAGTCTTTTCCACTGCCACAGTGGGACTGAAGGAATGGTGTTTACTGCTCAGGGCCAATTGGACCACAGAACTCTCACACAAATGCACACAATCGCAAATGCACGCAGACACAGGCATGTTTTAACACACATTAAAAGAAGCAAAAAGACAGCAAACAAAGGATGTGTCCTACAAAAACCGCAAATCACTGTAGTTATTGTCAATAATAAAGGCATTTTTAACATTAAATTTTTTACTTAGTATGAGTAGCATTACACACAACCATCATTCAAACATGGGTGGACGAGCCAAGTTCACCACACCATCACCCTCCCAGCTGCTACATGATTGGCTGATTGTGTCGTCACAGAGACAACAGCTGTCTCCAGGATGAAGAAGCTACTTTGAGGGTGCCAGCCAGTCTGCAGGCCTGCAACTGGATAGTCCCTGAGGTCCCCCCCTGGCCTTCAGAACCCACGCTCACAGTCACAGACAGCAGGATTAGCGCCCTCTAGAGAGAATAAAGTTCTGGACAGATTGGTTTATCACTCAATGTGGCATTTGCCCAAGTGTGAGAAGAAACTCAGAATGATTCTTAGAACCCTTACAAAAAGACCAACTTCCATAACTACTGGTTTGTACAAAATAATACAGACGTACTTTTAGACGCAACTTTGAACAAAACAACATTTTATAAAATGATTGGGATAGGAATAAAGTTGCGTTGAACAACTTCAGTTAAAAAAATTAAATACAAATTTTATGGCAAAATGTGTCAAGGAACCATGAAATTACACTTCACAAGGAGCCTTAGTGTCTGTACCATACGGATACGGCATTAAGCTGCACAGCTGAGGTCTGTGTCCACTTTCTCATGGGGCTCTTAGACTTTTCATCAAGTCCCAACTGTTAGCATGCTAAAATAAAACCATAAAAGCCGGAAACCCTTCAGAAGGTACTCAGAATCTGAGCTGAGGTACCCAGGAACAAACAACAGACTACCATCTAATTCATTAGTACGTATAAGTTAAACCATAGAGCTCGTGTTTTAGAAGACTATTGATTGGTCAGTTGTTAGCTAAGCAGGAATCCCTGTTTAAACAATGTGCTACTAAAACCTTCTGAATCCTAATAATCTATTAAATCACTATCCAAAGACAATTTACAGGAGGTTTCAAGATAAAAGAGTGGCATTTTAAAATGATACATTACGTAAGTAGTAGAAAGTCTCTCATACAAATGCTGATGTTTTAACAGAAAGAAAAGTAAGCTTAACCTAAAAAGCCTATTTTTTTTTTTTTTTTACAAAATTTCATAAAATCAAATTCCTAGTAAATTTGTCACCAAAATTGTAATTCAGTTTTCAGTTTTTTTCTTCTTTTAAGTCTGTCATGTTGGGTAAAATGATGATATGATTGATTAAAGTCTTGCAGGTTTTGTTCATGACTGTGCTGCTTTATGTACAGAGGTCACGTTGTGCTCTGTGCTGCATGTGTTGTTGTGACTCCACTGCAACTGTCAGGACAATGACCTGTGTGATCTGCACCTGCCACTGACGCAGCAAATGTATGTGCACACTTCCACAGACACGCACATAAAAACACTCAGAGGCAGGGCTCAAAGGAGTTGGACGGAGCCAGACATCTGACTGAACAGCCATGGAGAACAGGCCACAGGACCACCAAACTCCTCTAGGGTTGATCTGCTGGCCCAGTGCAAACATGTGTGTGTGCGAGCTTATGCAAGTATGTAGAATCAAGATCAAAATATAAGATCAAATTTGTCTTTTCACTGTGCCAACACTGACTACAAAATCAAGATAAGAAAAGGTGCAGGCAACACTAAGTTTTTCCTGCTGACATTTTACAAAAGGCTGAAATGGGACACAGTCCATTTGTACCCTCTGACTCCTAAATGAAATAGAAAATGCCATTTTATGTTTCCGTGTCCCGGCTCCGTACATCTATCACGATCTGAGAAGTGAATATTTCTCTTCTTTATTTTTGTTTGATGTCAGATGAAGACAGATTGAAACATTTGTTTTTTAGTTTAATGTGTTTAAAACAGTTCATTTTTTGTTGAAAGCTTGGGAACGCCGTAAGATCTTTTATTTAAAATGATGGAAAACCTGTCTGTCTTTTGTTTGTGTCTTTGTAAGCCTATGTGGGCTGGGCACCTTTGGTGCTTGACACTAAAATAAATAAATCAATCAATCAATCAAATCATCAATCCTCGATCAAATGGTCATTAACATGTTAAAATAGGACATTCCAAAGGAAGTCCAGTGCATCTCAGGGAACTGAGCCTTATTTTAACCAGGTAGCCAGATACCAAAATCAAACAAAGTAATAAAGAAAAACACGAGTCAGGTTAAGAAAACTACAGAACAAACCTCTAAAAGGTCGATCCATACAGGTAAAAGCTCATCACACCCACTGCAAAGCTATACCGGGCTTGTTCTGCAGCTGTGTAACCTGGGCATCTAAAGCCACACAGTAGAAAAAGAGTCAAGCATGACTCTAGCTGTCTTGGTTAAAAACACAAAAAGCTAACTAGCTTCACAAATAATAAAAAGATCAAGTCTTCAAAGTTGTCTCATTAAAGGTTCCAAACTCCAGCTTATTTGAAATAGTTTGGCAAAGCTGTACAAAGGGTTAAGAAAATATGTGTGTTTATTTTGAGAGTATTTGGAAAAAACTGACAGTTCTAAGTAAATACAATACTTTTTAATACAATATATAATTTCATTTTCTTTGAAATTGCCTCATCTTTTAAAAGTCTTCAAGTACATTGTTACTAAAAAATAAATTTTGCTACCTATTTCTCGTGTATCTTTCTTGCCTGCTCTGCACATGCTCGCCATAAACAACATGGGAGTGACAGCAGTTTTTATGAGTATTTGATTTTAGAAAGCTGGGCTGCTTCCTGGATGTTTTCATTTGAAATGTAATGGAGCAAACCACACGTTGGCCAAAACTCAGACCGTTCTGAGCGACTAAAGCCACTGAAGAAGTCAGATTTGTATTTGCTGCTGCTTCATCATGGCAGGGCTTGCCATCGTCTTCATCATTGTTTGTATTTCTGTTTTTGTAATCCAGTATTTGTATGTAGCACGCACATCGTCACACATGCTCAAACCGTCTGTGAGCACACATTTATGGTAAATGACAGACATGGCAGGTGTGGCCCCACTGTGGTCCCCACCTGTTGATCTGACCACCTCTGTGCCTCCCCCTCTGCCCCACCCTCGCACACACCCCCACAGACACCCACAGACCTCTGACCCAAAGAATAGCTTCCAATCCCACTGGGCAAGCTAACAACCCCATGTCGCTCCAAGTAACCATGACCCCAGCCCTGGGGTTTCATAAATAAAGCTTAAGTCATATCTGCCTCACCATGCTGTTTTTACCCCTCCTCACCCATAACCCTCTAATTCCTGAACCCACCTACTCCTCCATTCTAGAACTTTTGAAACACCATGTACTAATGTACACTGTGACATACTCTTCATCCTGAAATGACCACAATCCATGTTATTATTATTGTTTTCTCTGAAAAGGTTTATGCCAGGGCATTTTCTCAAATTATCTTAGAATAACTTCAAAACCATTTAAAAGTTAGGTTGTTGCCTTATCTGCGGCAGAAAACAAAAAAATGCTAAGGCAGAGAAGGATATCTGCTGCAGTTAGTCTCTGAAAGCACTCTGAGGACGTGTTTGTGTCAAAGGTGGTGCACAGCTGACTTCTCCCCCCTTACCGCTGAATATTACCTGTTTTAACTTCAGATTGATTTTGTTGAGATGTTTGCTCAGGTCACTGTGGGACATATGATCAGAAGATTCAAAGGGGTTACAAGCAAAGAGATGGAAACAATTTAACATCAACGAATCTATATTAACATCACAGTAAATAATAGAAACCCCTTTTTTTAATCCTAACCAGCTAGTAAACACATAAATACTGTAAGGACTGAGACATATCAGTGATTTTTCCTGTTCAGTTATCCATCTGTACCTTCATCTTTACTTCTGCTTTGTTTAAATGTCACGGTTTTGGGTTCTTTGCCATTATGTTCTAGTTGTTTTATGTTTGGGCCTGTTTGAGTTACTTCCTGTTTTATTTTGTAGCATTTCCTGTTTTGTTGTTGTTTCAAGTTTTACCTTTCCCCATCAGTCCTGAGTGTTTCCACCTGTGTCTTGTTGCCTTCTATGTATTTAAGTCTTGTCTTTCCCTTCCTCCTGTGCTGGTCCATATTATGTCATACCACGAGTTCCTGTGTGGTTCTTGTTTCAAGTTTAGAGTTTTGCCTGCCTGTTGCAGTGGATTTGTTTTGTAGTTTTTGGTTTGTTTAGTAAAGCTCCGTCTTCCCTGGAATTCCTGCCTCCCCTCCTCTCTGCGTCTGGGTGCTCCTCCCTTTCACCTTCCGTAACATTAAAACTAATTCATCTTGGAGCTACATTTAGCAGGGAGTAGCATCGGGGGAGCCTGCTTCTGGTTCATGAATGAATATATATATATATATATATATATATATATATATATATATATATATATATATATATATATATATATATATATATATATATATATTTCAGTTTTTGACTCTTAGCCTTCTTCATATACACCTTTGCTGTGGGTTTTTGGGTTGTCCTAACCCAAAAACCCGAAGGGCTGTAGAGAGGAGCGTCTGCATTTTAAGGGGATCGCATCCATCATGGACAATCCTCGTCACCCTCTGCATGACACCATGGGTGCACTGAGCAGCTTCTTCAGTCTGAGACTGAAACCCTTCGCTGCATGAAGGACCTCTTTTGCACATCAGCCATTAGACCATGCCCCATAGACACTTCATTGTATATATTGTATTATACTGGGTTTTTTTTCTTAGTTTTTTTAGCTATTGCAACAAATAAATTCCCCCATTGTGGGATGAATTAAAGTCCTAGCCCTATCTCTATACCTAATCCTAGTCCTAGTCCTGTGCTCATGCTTATGGTAAAAGCATTAAGTAATTGTAAGCCACAATTACTGACCATGCACAAATGTCGAGGTGTGCAAAAGTGTCTGTAGGTCCCCTGTTGGATGTCCATACAAACTACACTCTGTCTAATTTCTTCATTTCTAACAGTCAGGCTGCACGCAAGGAGCACAGATTTATGACATAATGGCACTAATGTGCTCCATGCGCAGTGTGCAAAATTTTGGGGGGTGAAAAAAATGAAAAATCCTTCTCCCCTACTCCAGCCTTTCTTACTCTTACAGGTTGGATAAGTGTTCGCAACCACCTGTCGTCCGCAGCATGCCCATCATCATCATCATCATCAGCCTGTCACGCCACTGCTGGCGGGTGGCCTCCACATCTTACTCCACTCATCACGGTTTTGGGCACTCTGGGTCCACGTGCTGCCTGCCTTCTGCTCGATGTCATCTCTCCATCTTTTCTTCGGTCTTCCCCTTCCTCTCTTCCTGTCCCACAGAGTCCATTCTGTTGTTTTCTTAGCCCATTCGTGGTTCTTCATTCGGGCTACATGTCCTGCCCACTTGCCTTTGGCTTCAATCACTTTCTGGATGACATCCTTCACCCCTGTTCTTGATCTTAAGTCTTCGTTCCTGACCTTATCTCTCCTCGTAACACCCAGCATTGATCGTTCCATGCTCCTCTGGGTGATTGCCAGTTTCTCTCTTTGGCGGTTGGTTAGTTACCATGTCTCAGCTCCATACGTCATTGATGGCGGTATGACAGTGTTCATGATCTTCCTCTTGAGACACATGGGCATTTTTTGATCTCTCAGAAACGTGCTGTACTGTCCAAATCTCTTCCAAGCGGATGATACTCTCTCGTCTATTTCTTTCGCCATCTCATTTCCGGGTGTTAGCAGTCTTCCCAAATACTTATACTCATCCACCTCCTCCAGTTGTTCTCCATCCACAATTATTCCTTTCCTTCTCCTTTTCCTTGCTATTTCATTGCACATGATTTTGGTTTTCTTTTTGTTCATTTTCATGCCATCTTTTCTCCCTTCCTTGTTCTGAGATCCTCTTCCTTTTCTGCAAATAAGATGATATCATCTGCAAATCTCAGGTTGTTCATCCTCTCTCCATTGATGTTAATTCCCGCTTCAGCTTCCATTCTCCTGAATATTTCTTCCAACGCTGCTGTGAACATCACTGGTGACAAGGTGTGTCCTTGTCGCACTCCCTTCATGATCTTAATCTTTCGGCTAAGTAATTCATTCCGAACCTGAGCAGTGCCTCCACCATATGTCTCTTTCAGGATGTTGATGTACCTATCCTCTACGCTGTGTTGTTTTAGCGCCTCAAAAACAGCCTTGTGCAGGATAGAATCAAAGGCTTTTTCATAGTCTACAAACGCCATATAAATGGGTATTTTATACTCATTGGTTTTCTCAAATATTTACATGACTGACTCCAGATGGTCGATAGTTGAATGACCTCTTCTGTAGGCAGCTTGTTCTGGCAGCTGGTGGTCTCTCAGATTGTCATTCATCCTATTCTTCAAGATGTTCATGAAGAGTTTGTAGACTTGGGAGAGTAAGCTGATTGGTCTATAATTAGCAAGGTCTTTCTTGTCTCCCTTCTTAAATATGAGTGTTATAATGGCATTTTTCCACGTCGCTGTCTGGAAGCAGCATGATAATCATAATGGGTATGCTGCTTTTACACAATAAAAGAGAATACATATCATGATCATCGTGAAAAAATAAGTAATTCTGAAAACAGCAATGGGAAATAAAAACAAAGCTACTTTGGAAAATTTAATTTTGAAATCTGAGTTTCTAAAAAAAGCCATAAAATTATAATCTTATTCAACCTGATCAAAAATGAACATTTTAAAATGTTTTTAAATAATGAAACAGGTTTTTAAAGCAAAAGGAAATATATTTAATAATTTAATGGCTAATTAAAATCTGTGTGCAGGTTTTCACAATTTTATGACTTTTTATGACTTAGTTTTAGTGTGTTCGACGAAAGTTTATCCTGTTCGACCCATGACCCTCGTTTTAGATTTTGGCTCCCTGAGTAATTGAGTTGGACAGCCCTGACTGTGGGTTTACTTTGGTCCAGATTGAGCTAGGTAGACTAAGGTAGACTGATAAGCGTTTATGACATATAGATTATGGGGAAATTTGAGAAGCAATGTGGATCACTCTAAAAGTTGTTTCAATGAGCCTGCATTCATTCAATCACATTTCAAAGAGTTGCTGTGTCTCAACATTGTGGTGTTTTGAGAGAATTCTGAAACTACAAGGTAGCTTTTAGGATGACGTCACAGCAGTAAATGCTGCGTAACGAGACACAGAAAAGCATGTTAAGTTGTGTTATACTTTTCTTCTCTTTGATGACACAACAATTGTTGCTCTACATTTGTCCTACAGTGGCCGTTTTAGTCCAGTTGTGCCGCTCCGAGGACGGATTATATTCAGACAACAAAATGTCAGAGCCAGCCGAAGCCGAATGAATGAGACAACTTCAAAAGATGGGTCCAAGAGCGGTTCCTGGTCCCGGACCAGGGTCCACTTGGGTGTATTCAGATTAAAAATGTGTTCCAGATTTTCGAGGGAAAGGAACTCTGGTTCACTCAAAGCGGGCCAAATGTCTGAATAAAGCCTTACAGAGTCATTTGTACTGTTACTGGAAATGCTGCCACATCGGACCATTCTCTTGTGAATTGAGAGATGATGAGCTAGTGTGTGTGGTTATCGAAGCAATTTCTGATATTTGGTGCACTGTTTTGTCTTTTCTTATTGTTTTCCCTTTTTTCCTGGTAAAGTTTGTAACATTATCATGAAACCACTGAGCTGGAGTCCTGTGCTCTGTGTGTGTGGTTGAATTTAGGAGACTGTTTAAATAGCTTTGATGACTTCAACTTGAATAGATGCATCTTGTTAAATTAAACATAACTGTCTCATGTTTCTTTATAAGAATAATCGTTTGTGCTGTGTTTTAGGAGATTTTTAGGTAGAATTCCTACAGGTGGTCTGGTTGTAGCGTGGCACCCGACATTATGATTTGCTCTGGTCAACAAATTCCGACTATACCTATTGAGTTCTCTCAGGTATACATGAGTCAATTGTTGTCCCATAATTCTCAACTCTATTCTAAATTAATTTAGGGTTACTAGAAATTAGTACAGGGTCAGTTTAGTATAGCAATGACTTTGACCTTTTAGCTGGGATTCATGGGCAATCTGGTGTTACTTATTCTTGTGTTTCATTCGTAATCAATTTAAAAGATACAAAGGTACAATTTTGTGCAGTAAATTGTGCTCTTTGCTTGATGTATTTACATAAAATCTAACAAATTATGTCATACATTTATTTAATACTATAGGTTATATTAAAAAAAATCTATGTGCAAGATTCTAGTGTGTTTTAGGTGTTTTGCTTTGACCTGATAACTTGTGATTTGTCAGGTGCAGTGGGTTGACAGTCACTACACCTCAAAGAGGAACTTTGGTCTTTAATGTCCAAAGCTTGGCCCTCGATCCAGCTCAAGCAGTAAACTGGAAGGAATGTCTCCGTCTTGGCATTCACCAAGCACCACTGCTGAGGTAATCCCCGTTTTTTACAAGCCCTGACACAACACTGGAAGCAAGAGGAGCTTTAACAGCTGTGACTAACTCGCAGATGAAACAAACCACATTATTTGGCAAAGTCCCACACACTGTAAGCTTTCTTTGGGGGTTCATTCCCCTCTTCATCCTGAGCACACAGCCCATCCTATGCTCCTCTGAAGAAGAACTTTTGCAAGGACCTATATTACCTAAAGTTTTGAAGGAAAATTGTTTTTGCTTCATTTTCTTGAGTTTAAATATTACATTCATTTTAACAACAAATCAGAGTCCTTGTTGCACAAATGCAAATAATGTATAGTTGAACCCTCTGACCAATCAGGTTGAAGGTAGAAAAAACCTTAACTAGTGGACTGACAAAACCTCAACATTGAAAAAAGGGATGCGAGCATAATTTTTTATGCATGAAGTTTAAATGCCTTGTAAATCAATCTTTCCAGTGATGCATGTGTTTGGGTTAGCTGAAGGGACGGATAGATCGATCCAAGTACAAGTCCTATTGATACCGAGGTGGGTATTGATATAAGCATGATGGGATTGATACTACTGATACTTTTGATACTTTCATCCCAGTTTTATTTTTCAATATGTACAGTAAAGTACTTGCAATTACTCACAGAGTTCATGCAAGGGACAGGGATTCGTAGGCTTTGGAAAATGAATGAATAAATAAATGCACTGTCAAGCTGTTTGTTTTTATTTTAACATAAGCGTTTCTCTCTTTATGGAGGACAGCAGACACACTTAAGCATTTCACAAGATTAATGTTTAGGCAGCCAAAGTCAATGAAGACTGCATTGCTGTCCTGTGGCCTGCTGGATACATTGACCCTCCAGAAGAAACATCCCCTAAAAAAATTATTTTACAAGGTGGTGGCAGGATAACTCTTGCCATGTTCAGATTTTGATCTTTTGGTGTCCCGTAATTACATAACATGACGGTAAAATGTAGCTTAAAAAAAGCAGACATTTATTGCTGGTCTCCAGTCATTTTCTAATTGTTCACATGACGTTAGTGATTAGTTCTGATTGTTATAGTTTGTCATAGCATTGGTTTATCACATCACAGGTTTGTTGAATTTTTCTCAGATCGTTCTTGATATATTGTGGTGATTGACTTGGTCTTTGGTGCGGGGAGTCCTCTAGTCAAAAGACTTGTAGAAGCTGTTGTTGGTTGTTGTTGGTAGAAGTGTCATCACAGAAACATGAAATCTTGCTGTGCGCTCAACACTCGTGACACCTTCAGCCCGGCATGCTGTGGCCCAGCTGGCCCCCCGCGAGGGATTAGTCAACCACGCCGGGAAAAGACGTGTGAAATTGTGGCAGGCACGAAAATAAAATGACGGCGTTTGTGAGGCTGTGCGTGGAGGAGAGTGTTGGCACGCACGCCGCTCTGTAAGCTGATCTGTACCCATGTGAGTGCCGTCTAAGTACTCCAGCCAACTGTGAGTCAGGGGCGGTGATCACGACTGACAGCAGGTGCTCTGAACAAGAAACACTATCACCTCGACACACTGCAGCTGTATTCTGTAATTGATTAGAGCAAGTTTTATGACAGAGAGGCCTGAGGCATCCAGCCACACTCATGCCTGACCAAGACTTCTCTTAAAATAATTAGGACCAACCATATGCATCAGGAAAATTTACTTCTACAAAGTATTGGCTGAGGAGATTCATGCGTGAAGGCTGCAACATCAACTAAAAGAAATTGATCTTGAAGAAAGAAACGTTTTGTGATTTTCCGTTTCATCTTAAAGTTTCATCTTAAAGTATGACACGTGTGGATCAGCCTCAACTTAAGCTGCAACCCAAACTTTTTGCTGCCACATTAACAACCGTAGGTGTCAGCATGTTAAAATGGGAGGTGCAGCATCGCTGTCTTCTTTGATGACAAGCTTCCATCTTAGAAACTGATGTTTTCTGCAAATTCTGTTTTTTTCCTTAAGATGTATATATCAAATAAAAAGGCATATTATTTCAGTCAAATCACTCCCTCTATTTTCTTGTTGTTCTGGTTGGTATTCAAATTTTATGAGCTAAAGTTGGTCATGTATTGAGGACTTTTTGTTTTTTCCTTAACGGTCAAAGATTTGTTCCAGTGAACCTTGCTGAATCCCTTCCCTTGTAAATAAACAAGGTGGTAGAAGTCGTGGTAGAAAACCTAGCTGTTTATAATTTTTTAATTTACTTATTTTGCCTTTTAAAATCTGCACACATTTTGGGAATACAAAACATTTGTCAGAAAATGACAGAAACTTAAATATAACAATGAAAACACTTGTCCATTTGAGTTCTGTGCTAATTTATTCATCATGTCTCAGACATCACTGTTATCTTTTGTGTTAGAAAAAGGCTCATGAATTATAAATACTGACATGATAGTAATGAGGCAGAGTTCTCCGTGCATATTATGATTTTCATTTAAGTGTTCAGAGGCAGCACAACCGCACCAGCCACAGGATAACCTTGTTTGTTCAGTTTTATTTGCAAATATAACCAGGTGTAACTATTGGGGCACTAGGACCCAGAGAGGGCTTTGCACCAGGTGATAGGTTCTGTTCGGTGATGGGGGACTAGTGCACTTTATAGGCTGCGTCCAAATTACTTCACTTCTCACTACTTATATGGAATGATATTTCTGCCACCACGTTGCACAAAAAACTTTCTAAATTTCAAATAAAAATATTAAATATTTGCTTTTCAATTATCTTTTATTTTGCTTTTAATTTTTTTTGCCTTTAAATGTTTTTTCCTTTAGAAACGTATTTTTTGCTTTCGAAAACTTTCAAAAACACATGTTTTCGCATGCTTTGTGTCACATCTCGCTTTTTTCCTATCTTTGATTTTGTTAAAGTTAAAGTGCCTAGGATAACACAAGGTTTACGGAAAATCAAACTTTTTAACAATAATTTGCTCTGCAGGATTCACATATTTCACACAGGCCGGTTGATTTAATGTCAGCAAATAAATTTTATAGTTTCAGGAGATCCTCAGCCATAAATTCACAAATCTGACTTAATAAAAAAAAATAATCAAAGCTAAAAAAGAAAGAAAGCATGAATTATTGCTAAAATTATAAAAAATGAAAACGTCTTCATCCAAAGAGAAAACATTGAGGGTAAGAAGAGCTGGTTCGGTTTCTGAGCCTTGGTAGCATGCACCATGTTAGATAAATGTGGCGATTTAATTGGTTAGATTCTGGACCAATCAGCAGCTGTTTGATGGCAGTTTTGTCACGCTAAACAGAAACTTAACTCAGCAAAATCAAAAATAGGAAAAAAGCGAGATTTGACACAACGCATGCGAAAAGTGTTTTGCAAAAGCAAAAAAAGTTTTTAAAAGCAAAATAAAAAATAATTAAAAAGCAAATATTTAACATTTTCACTTGCAACTTAGAAAGTTTTGTGTGCAACGTTGTGGCAGAAATATCACTCATACTTAGTGATTTTTATAGTGGTTTTCGCCATTTTGTAGTGCTGTCCGAAACTGCAATTCCAAAATCGATGCTTGCTATATTGGCAAATACAGACACAATTTTAGGGTGATGGGGGGGGGGGGGGGGGGGGGTCATCCTTGCAGTGCACCTCAGGGGGAGTAGCTACTTGCCAGTGGTCCCCCTTGGGAGCTTGGACATCACTGTGAGCAATCAGGAGATGTCCTCTCAATGCCCTACCTGCTAATTTTAACTCCCCCCTTTAGTACACACACACTTTTCCCCATAATAATATACACTTCAACACACACACACATACAGAAACATGCATACAAGGAAGGTGGGACCTCTGATTTTCTGTCCCATACCCCATCCCTGGCGGAAGAACCAGGCCATCTGTAGCGGCGGCCGTGTTCCCTGGGTGCCGGCTTCCTCTCCATTCAGGGAGAGGGATCCCTGAGTTCCCTGGAAAGACCAAGAGCCGGGGATCACATCACATCTGAGCCTGGGGGAGTCTTGTCGCTGTGGTGAAGGTTCTGGTACTTGCCCTCAAGCACTGGGTCTTGCCAAAATTCCAACAGTGGGTAAACCTGTTCAAGCCATATTTACAACACTCTTTGGGGATTCTTATCTTCTGGTTGGGCTGGAGCTTTCCC
This sequence comes from Oryzias latipes, assembly GCF_053564925.1. Classification (NCBI taxonomy): domain Eukaryota; kingdom Metazoa; phylum Chordata; class Actinopteri; order Beloniformes; family Adrianichthyidae; genus Oryzias; species Oryzias latipes. The sequence continues at coordinate 8,158,611 of NC_136242.1, forward strand.
TCTCCGTGTCCCTGTACCTCCCTGGTTGGGGGCCCCTGTGGCAGTCCTGCCCTGGCCTGGGATTGCCCGGTGGGCGGTTGTTCTCTCCTCGCTGCTGCGGTGGGGGTCTTGGTGTGGGGATTGCGCTCCCTCATTCTTTGAGATTCTGAAATGTATGCGTGTGAAGGGTATTTGTGACATGTACATGTTTACTTGTTTTACGTGAACATTTTTGGAGCGAGCAGGTATGTTTGTAACATTTGAGTGTGCGTGTGGATAGGCCCCGCCCATTTTAGATTTATTATACATCTACAGCTGACAGTAATGATTATAAACTTCCAGCAACTTGTTGCTTCTTGATTTATGATTTTACTCCCCCCTCTCTAACACCCCTTTCTCTTCCTCCCTTCTCATTTTTTCAGTCTGGTCCCACAAAAACAGTTACAAATGGTCATTGATTCATCTTCTTAACAGTTTTGTCCCATTCAGGGTCAAAACGGTTTCCCAGCCACTTGTGGGCGAAGACAGGGGGCATCCTGTACAGGGCCCCAAATCACACACAGCTAGGGACAATTTAGACTAACCAATTAACCTATGAAGGATTTTGGACGGTAGGACTTTACATAGAAATTGGCGTTATGTTCTGGATCCCCCAGCTGGGACTTGAACCAGGGGCGTTCTTGCTGTGAGGTAAGAGTGCCAACCACTGCACCACCGTGCGGTTACAAATATATATATATATATTTTTTTTTAATAAACCATCAATGGTTTCATCATCTGAACACAGTGGATTCACAAATAGTCATAGTAAAACGCTCATATTGATCAGACTATCTCTTTGTGAAATCAGTGATGTCATATTTGCCGTTTTAAAAAAAAAGTAGTGAGTAAGTTGTTCCAATTGCTGTTAAATTCCAGGGCACCACATAATCCAACACTATGTTGTTTTTTAGTAGTTATGGATTAGGTGGGGAATTCAGACACAGCCCAAACAAACTGATGTTTGTGCAGCGTGTTGAGTCCCAAAACTTGTTTTATGCACTGTGATAAGCTCCAGTCCTCCGGAAGGCTGCAGCGGGTGGGGTACCAGATCTAAAATAGGTTTTATGGGCTGCAACAAGCCTCAATCTTACGGAACACAGCGGTGTGCAAAATGTCGGGTTTGAACATAAACTGAACTTGGTCAGAATGCCGATCATGTCCACATTGTATTTTAATGTTAATTATGTCCTAGTTTGTTTATGTACTGAAGCACATTGATTTAAGTTTTATTTGATTTTCATCCATCAAATTCTTTTTAAATCTGCCACTAAACTATTCCACTACATATGCCTTTAACTTTTTTTGTATTTTAGTACTGTCACTAGTTTAATGAACAGGCTTTTAAATCATTTTAATCATGGGACCTCTAGACCCAACTGTTGTAAACAGACAGGGGGGGTTTGTTTAATAGTGGGAGCTGTTCTTCAGTGTGTGGTTTTATTTGCAGTGTTGCCTCCCCCATGTTTTGTTATAATTTGGTTTTTTTGCAGGGCAGTTGCATCTTAAGTGGTGTGTTTGTCTACAGCTCTGAGTTTGTTTGTTTTTACAAGAAACTACTGTCGTGTTGTGTGGTTTATGCAATATCAAATACACTTTCTTTACTTGCTATTGCCTCTTCCAGTTAAGTCTGGACACCTGCTTTTTCACTGTGCAAAGACATAAATATCAAGATATGAACATAAAATCTGCAATCTGTCTATTCATTTGCTGGACAAGACAAAAAAAGACATAAAAAACAGAAATAGAAAGAAAAAGATAAAATTACTCACAATTGCAGCTATACACATATGTATTGTACGTTTTGAAAAACATTGGTCAAACTTTTAAAGCACAGATGTTTATGTTGAGCCCCTGATGTCAAGTGAAACCTATCAAATGGTTTTGCTTTGCCAGACTCTTCTCCAGATGCATCAAATTGACATTCTGTGCAGTCAATGTCCCCCTGAACTCCACCGCTTTACTCTGCAGGTGTTCAGGCCTTTAAATGTCATGTTTGACCTCTGACCCATCCCCACTTTGTTTATTCCCTCTTAATGAAGCTGTACGTTCACATGGAAAACACTCAGCAGCAGTCAGAGGAGTCTGTGTGACAGCCCTTTTCCTCTGCTTGTCTTTCCTGAGGAGATTTCTTCCTCAGTGCATCAATCCCAAGAACACAAACTGCCCTGGGACTCAGTTGGACGTGTCAACAGGTCTGTTGTGATCAGGGGATAAGAAGATCTTGGCTGCTGAGCTTAAAGGATTGTTGAAGAATGTAAATTCAGGCGCGGTTAGGGTAGAGGTCAGACATGTCATAGGGGGAACAGGGGTCGTCTGGATTCCTGGCGCAAAAACCAAAGTCAAGGCTAATATCAAGAAATCAAGTCATGTTTTTGCGCTTTTTACCAGTTTTTCCAGTTTTCTGTTATTTTCCTTTACAATATCTTCATCCTGTTTTTGCCGTTACTAAACTATTTTTTTTTTGTCCTGTCCAGCAAATGATTGCAGTGATTGAGATTGAGTGCCTCTTGTGATGGACATGTTAAGCTTTTACCATCAGGGTTGTTTGTTACTCTTCAAGTGCGTTAAAGGAGCCCCTCTCCAAACTGAACACGCCAGGTCAAGGGGGCAGCACAGCAAGGGCGCCATTGATCTCACCAGTTACCATCTCCAGCCACTCAAAACCACGTGGCCGGGGAGGAGCTAGGCCAGACGCCAGACCCCCAACTCCACCAGAAGACCCCCACCAAGCACCCCCCACCCCCCAGGAGACCGACGACCCCGCCCCCACCACCCTGACAGAAAGCACCTGGGCTACAGGTAGGCTGCTCTAACCCTACCACCAGGGTCCGAAGCAAAGGGACTCAGCCCCTGGGAAGTCCCCTCCCCAAGGCCCGCTGCAGCCCCGGGTGAGTGGAAAACCACCAATCCCCGGAAGCAAAGGGGGCCATTCTTTGTCCTGTGTAGTGAGTCCTATGAAGAGTTTTATATTGTATGAGCTGCAGATTGAGATGTTTGGTTAGTCTTAAGGGAAAAGTGCAGAAAAAAAATTTGTCTGCTCTTTCTACACCCAGGTCTGGTTCCCATTTTTTAGTTGGCATTGTAACTTCATTTCCAATGTTATTTAGAAATAAATATACTTTGGACAGAAGTTTATATGATGATAAATTCAAAAACATATTCACTGATTCCGGTGGCGTCAAATTCATCTGATTCAATTTAAACCTTGTGCTTGTAACTGTCTTCAATTGTTGATATTTAAAGAGGTTGGTATTACTTATTCCATATATTTCCTTCAAATTTTCAAAAGATACAAAAGTTTTTTCTTGAATTATATCTTCTATATGTTTCAATATGCCTGCCAGGTTGAGAAGTTAAGTATTTTCTCATTCATTGGGATGTCAGGATTGGTCCAAATTGGAGTCAGTTTCCTCAATTTAGAATCAGAATTAGTTATTTTAAGGGATTCTCAGCATGCTGTTAATGTAGCTTTAGTATTAATACATTTAAAGAAAACATATCTGTCACAAAACGGACAGATGGCTGGTTTGCAGCTGGTTTTATTAGTACAGCTTAAAGTCCACAAAGCTAAATCAAGGTCAGGCAGGCAGGAGCCAATAATAGACATGAGATTATCAGAGGAGAGACGAGGTAGTCAGGATCCAGGTGAGAGCCGGGGCAGGCAGCAGGCAAACAAGTCAGAAACAGGGTCAGGAGACTGAAGATTGGGTCTAAATACAACGCACGGTAAAGAAGGCAGAGTGGCACAAACAATCTCAGTGCAGTGCTTTAGTATGCTGTGGTTGATTGAGTCAATGAGAGTCAGATGCGCTCATCCAGGAAATTTGCGCTGGTTGCTGGGAGCTGTAGTGTGGTTAGAACTCAGGAGACGGCTCCCACCGGTGACAAGAGGGGGAGACAGAACTCAGACTCCTGACAGAGCCCTCCTCCTGCAAGCAGCTCCGGAGGTGAGGGGACCTCCGACGCCGAAGTCGACCATGAGGTGGAAGGCGCTGATCAGGAAGGGGTCAAGGATCTCAGCGGCGACCAAGGAGCATTTCTCTGGGCTGTACCCCTCCCAATCCACCAGATAGAAAAGCCAACCCCCTCAGCGCCAGGAGTATAGGATTCCCCTGACCAGATAGGCTGAATTGCCATCCACCATCAAGGGGGGCATGCCGCCGTCAGCGGGTTCAGACCGTGACCCCCCATCCGGAGGTCCACTGGCGGGTTTCAACAGAGAGACGTGAAAGGTGGGTGAGGTGCGGTATTCAGGAGGCAACTAGAGACAATAAGACAAAGGGTGATCTGTTTGTGTTGTTGTTCATATTTGGGACTGAAACACACACTGAAAGGGCTAGAGCCTTCTTTAAGGAATTCTGGGCATATTCAGCCCAAACTAGGAATCGACTCCGGTCCTCCTAATGTTAATTACAGTTGGTACGGAAGAACCGGGTGATCTCCTGGTTCAGGCGTTCCACTTGGCCATTAGACTGAGGGTGGTAGTCGGAGGTGAGACTCACGTTGATGCCCAGACCCTTGCACATTTGCTTCTCCTCCAATTGCATTCCTTTCGCTCCGCTGTCTGGCCCTTCCTGGGCAGCCATTAGCACAACCAGAAGTTGAGAGGAAGCACGCTGCCATGTCCTTGCTTTAGAGCAAGCTTCTCTCATGTCCCACTGTTCCTTAAAACAAGTCTCTCATCTGCACGCCCCTCTAGTGCACACCTGTGTCCAATCCAGCAGCAATGAGATGGGAGCCACTTGAAGAATGCCTCCTTCATGGCCAGCAGGTCCCGGTTGCCCACGTCATAGTTCCATTCCACAGTGTTACGTTTTCAAGAAAAGCAGGCGCACAGGACCATCTTGACTGGCTGACCATGACGCTGTGAAAACACGGCTCCAGCCTCTGTGTTAGAAGCGTCCACCTCCACAATAAATTGCATGACTGGGCCTGGGTGATGAAGGATGGTCGCCTATGTAAAGCATTGTTTCAGTGTCCGGAATGTCTCAGTGGCAGCCGGAGTCCAGAACAGGCCTTTGGTAGCGCCCTTAAGTAGAAAGGTGAGAGGAGTGGCCATCGTGCTAAAGCGGTGAAATGAAGTGCTGGTAGAAATTTGCAAACCCAAGTAACCGCTGCAGCTCCTTCACTGAGGTCGGCTGGGACCATTGCAGCACTGCCTCCACCTTGTCCTGGCCCATTGGCACGCCCCCCGCACTGATCACATAGCCTAGAAATGTGACTGAGGTTTTACGGAACTCACATTTCTTCCCTTTGGCTAAAGATTACATTTGATCAGCCACTGTAACACCTGTCAAACGTGCGCAACGTGCTCCTCCAATGTGTCCGAGTAGATCAGGATGTTGTCAGTGTAGACGACAGCAAAGTGTTGCAACATTTCCTGGAAGACATCATTGACAACTGCCTGGAAAACAGAGGGGGCGTTACAGAGACCAAAGGGCATTACCAGGTACTCATAGTGTCCAGTGGTGGTTGAATAGGCAGTCTTCCATTCATCCCCTGCTCTAATGCGGATGAGGTCATCTCAAATCCAGTTTCGTAAAGAAGGGAGCTGTGCGGAGCTGCTCAAGAGCTGCAGGAACCAGAGGCAGGGGCTAACGGTACTTATCAGACACGTCATTAAGGCAGCAGTAGTCAACACACGGCCTCAGAAAACCATTTTTCGTCTTGAAAAAGATAACATTGGCGGAGGCTGGGGATGCTGACAGTCAGCTGAAGTCCTTTGCTAACTCCTCTAGGATGTAAGTTTGCATGGCCTCTGACTCAGGCTGTGAAAGCTGGTACACCCGTCCTCAGTGGGCATTGCTCCGGGCAGAAGGTCGATGGCACAGTCATAGGACCGGTGTGGAGGGAGCTGTGTGACATGCTGCTTGTGGAAGGAATCACAAAATATTATTGATGATTTCAGCATTCTGGGGATGAAAGTTGTTTGATGTCTGTGTTTAAAATATTACCGTGTTTAACTTGATTCATATTGATTATGCCAGCAGCACATTCTGCCAACATAAAACAGCCTCCAGTGTTTTATTGCTTTGATGTCTTCCAAGTCTATGATGAAGTAAAAGACCTCATGGTGACTGGTAGCTGAGTAGTAACCTATTATTACTTTGCTTTAAATATTTAATTTCCATGTCCTTTAAAGAACAAAAATAATGTGTTTCTGCTGCCCTTTTACAACTTTGAGCCACTGCTATCCTATGATCCTGTGCACATCCCTGACTGAGGACGTCTCAATCCATCACTGGCTGGGGTCAATACCAATCATGGTACGTGGATGAAGTCCCACACCCGTAGAACCCACATTGACCACAGGGACATGTGCTGTCAGTCACTGCACTTCTACCAAATCTGGTGAGACCAGAAGCCCAGCATGGAGCTCTGACTCTGATGGCTCGAACAAAGCAAACGTGTCAGACCCCTGGTCAGAGCACGCAAAAGAGATAGTTTTCATGTCATTTGATAAAAATCAAATTCCAAAAATGTCTGATCGGGATACCAGCCAGTGGTATTACTTAGCCCTGGCTGCTGTTTTGCAGATCTAACACCAGTGCCAAGGTACCACAGCAGATTTCAAGGCTCTCCTCCTCATCTTCTCAGTATCCCATGTAGATGTTTAGTTCATGGCCCATTAAGTATCAGGTGACACAGATCTAATAGAAATCAAAACTCTAGTTGGAGAAGCCTAAGCCCATTTGCTCTCAGGTTACAGGCTGTTATATATGCCGTCGGACTTCTGACAGCTACTTTGAGCATGAAGCACAGACTGTCTTCACTTTAAAGTAGACAACGGGGCGAAAAAGAAACCACAACTGAGGAAGTGTCCCACTCAAGCCCCATACTGTTTGATTTCACAGTATTTTTGGCTCATTTGAGTTGAAATTAAACGAACGCACCTACTTTTATCTGCCTGAATAAAGCAAAACAAAGGCATTAAAGGGTCTTGGGTAAACAGGGACTTTATATGGAAAAATGATCCGTAGTGAGGCATTACAATACGCTGAGAGGGGAATTGAGAGCTTAAGGAGAGGATGTGTTTGTAATGACCTTAAGGCGGCATAATCCTCCCCATCTGGACCCAGCGATTGTTTGATATTTATGGTCGCTGATCAGCACTGGTAGGTTTGTTGTTTTCTTATGGAATGATAATGAAGACATGCAGCATGGGAAAAAGGTCGGGATTTGTTTGGTTTTCATTTTGTTTTAGATTCGGGCAGCAGATCAGTTTCAGAGTCTGTTCTGTGCCTGTACAGGAACTCAGGAAAGACGTTTCTCAGACTAAAAGGTCTTTCAGACTAAAAGCTTTGACCTTCTGACAAAAGCTTTAACTGGATGCTTGAACTCCGCCGTTCATGAAGCAGAATGTTACGGTTAACTTTTTTTTTTTTTTTCATCATGGGCGGGAACAGTTAGATCCATATAAAAAATGAATTTGTCTCTCCAGGTCTTCCAAATCCATGAAAGGTTACGGGATTCAAAACAGAGAGGATGAGGAGGTTTCAGACCCTCCATAGCTTTATGTATTGCCGGTCTCCGATTTTCTCACGAGTCAAGACGTGCTGCAAAACTCCGTAGCTGGTTTTCAAACAAAGTTCTCCGCCGCTGCCACCATGTTATACTCTGATCTCTACTCAAGAAGTAGAACACAAAATACTTTAACTCTATACCAGGGGTGGGCAACTATTTTGACTGGCGGGCCACATAGGGTTCAAAAATTGGATAGAAGTGGACCAGGAGCAGATGTGTGGAGTAAGAAAAAAAAATAACAAGGAAGCTGGATGAAAACATTTGGATTAAAATTTATATTTTACAGAGAATTTTAGAGTTTTAAGGGTTAAAACTTTTGTTCTCATTTTAGAGCCAATTGCACCAATTGTACCTCATGTAAAACTTAGAGAAATGCTGCGTTCATGTGGTGTTAGCATAATCGTAAGAATGAAAAACAACAAATCTTCCAACACCACATGGATGCTAGAGTCCCCAAACCTTTTCTTGTGAGGCCACAATAACTCTTTTTCTTTAAAACTTTAAACTTCTGTGATCTTTCTTTTATTGTAAAGCCCTATAATAAAGTTTAAATAATTCATGATCCTTTAATGAAATAAATAACACTATTTATGAAATAAAAAAATGACCAAATAACTATGTGATTTTTAAAAGACAAACAGTCAGGAAAAACAATACTGATACATTAAAAAAAAAAAAAAAAATCAATCCTCTCCCGTCATTTTCCCGCTGAGACTTTGAGGCCAGCTGCTCCTCACACGTCTCATAGTTTGCACTAAAACTGATTAGCTGTGTCCTGCACGTCTGTTTCTCATCCAGTAATAATGAAACAAGCATTTCTACATCTTCTGCTGCAGCTACTCATATATCTGCGTTACCTTTTCATCAGGACAGATCTCCTCGTTTATTGCAGGAGTTACATTCTAAAAGCAATCGTGATCGGTGAAATCCACGGAGTCTGATTACAGAAGTTCATGGCAGTAAAACTCCTCACTGCACACTTTCTACACTCTTTTCAGACAGACATGAACATTTTCACCCTTCTCTCTTGTTTAAATTCTCAAACCGTCATAGAAATTAGGTCCAGGATCTTGGACCTGGACAGGGTCTCCAGCCAATCGGGACACAGAACAGGGTGCGCTGTTTAAAAAAAAGCAGCATAATCGCTCTAAAAGAATGAGCTAAACCGGGAAAGATGAACTGCGACATAGAAAGGGAAGACTGTCTTCTGTTCTGTTTGACAGAAATTTAAGAGGGTTTCAGGTTGGAGAACGGACTGCAGAAGGCGGGAATAAAATGTCACGTTCTATGCAGGTCTTGATCGTGTGGCCAGATAAATAAATAACGGGTCTCTGACATTGTTCAGTGGGCCAGACCAAACATGGAGGCGGGCCAGATCCATCCCGCGGGCGGTAGTTTGCCCACCCCTGCACTATACCAACAGGGCAGTAATTTTAATTAACTCAGGCAGGTTCAAGTCTTAACCTATGTCTGACTTCCCACCCTAACCCCTAACCACTAAAACACTATATGGTGTAGGACTATCTAGCGCCCTGGATTTTAAAAGCAATTCGGACACAAATGGACGAAAATAAATGCTTTTTTCATTTTCACAATGTAACTGCATCAATTGACTCAAAAATAAATAAATAAAGCAGTTTGGCAGATTGCTTTTTCTTTTTAATTTTGAGTCAACTAATGCAGTTACATTGCGAAAATGAAAAAGCATTCACTTGTGAAATTAGATATTTCTAATCGAATTTTGCAACACATTTACTAGAGAACTTCTTGAAAATGAAATGTCAAATACCATTTTCTTTATCATTTTAATTAAGTGACAAAATTAGCGGTGTTGAAGAAGAAAAAAGCGGTTTGGCGGATTTATTTTTATTTTTGAGTCAACAAATGCAGCTTCATTTTGAAAAACATTTCTGGTATTGACTTTTATTTTTAATTATGCTACAGAAATGCTTCCATACAAACACAGCTTTATTTTGAAAATTAAAAAGCGTTTCCCGCATAGACTTTTATTTTGAATTCTGAGACACAAATGCTTCCATAATTCCGAGCCTTCCTCTAAAAACCTGCTATCTGAGCACCAACCCCTCCTAATCCACAAAAACGAGTGGGTTTCCCGAGCTGGCATAGACCAGTGAGAACAGCCCCTTCCAGGAAGAGTCTGCCCTGCCAGCACCGCCTCCAGACTAAAACAAACACCCACTTTCTCCATGGAGTGAGCTTTTACAGCGGAGAAAATAAGTATTGAACACGTCAACATTTCTCTCAAAAAACATATTTCTAATCGAGCTATTGACATGAAATTTTCACTAGATGTTGGCATCAACCCAAGTAATGCACACATAGAAAGAAATCCAAACATTTATGTCCATAAATGAAGTTATGTGTAATAAAGTGAAATGGCACAGGGAATAAGTATTGAACACGCTTACTGAAATTTATTTAATACTTAGTGCAAAATACTTAGGCATCAATCAGGTCTATACCAGCATATATTACTTTGCACTAATAGGGGGCAGGTTAACCTTCTGAATACTGACAAACTCCAGCTGCTTTCTTGGCTTGCCAGACCTTTTTACCCCTCCTTTTCTTTATGTGTTCAATACGCACTTCGTTCCTGCGCGCTCGCTGGGTTGCGTGCAGTGTTAAGGGGGCGTTTTTGTAACTTGGGGGCAGTGTTCAGGGGTGTGTTTGTCACTTGGGGGCAGGAACCTTTCTGGTTGATCTGCCACCCCTGTGATAGTCAAAATTCTCTGCAGCAGCTCGATTCTCATGTTCCTTTCACTTCATGGCAACACAGACTCCAACATGGAAAGACTGCAAAGGAAACTGATCTCAAGCTTCCAAAGTCAACCTCTTGGATTGACTCCTGAAAGATATTAAAGCTTGTCAACATGTTAAAGCAATTTACATTTTGGGCCACCATGAGCAATGTTTGCGAAAAGGTTCTTGCCTAAAGACACTTTGCCACGCATAAGAACCAGTGATCCAGCCATTGTAATTCTGCTTGGCTGAAGTGAGAGACATCTGGAAAGAAAAGCCATCATGTGGACAACCCGGTCTTTGCAGAAGCTTGGCACAATGTGTATTCTGCCCCGTTACAGGATTTGAGAAAAGCTGGTTTATCAAAGAATCATTTGGTTCTGAAGAGCTCCAAAGTTCTCCGGGACTATTTTCCTGCCATGCTATATTATATCAGTCATTTCAGCTGCCAGTTTTTGTTGACCTTTGGCTCACTTGTTTGATTGATGACTTTTAACACTATTTTGGTCTTGAGCTTCAATGAGTGAATGAACGGAGAATGTGACCTTCTCCTGAGTTTAACTTGTCAGTAAAGACGTGTGACGATGGATCCTTTTTAAATCATCAAGATAATGATGAGCATGCAGAGTTTTCAGCAGAGGAGGGGCAACATGCAGATACTGATACACCTCCACTAGTCCTCCTCCACATCATCTGGAAAGCTGAGTTGGGAAAAACAGGAAGATACTTGCTGCCTTCGTTCCGTGGATCTATTACCGTCCCTTGTAATCATATCTTTCTGTGACGTTAGCTGAATGCTTGTTTTCATTTTGAGACATGCTCAGCACTGTGGCATGGCTTTTTAATCTTCTGCCCTCATCTGATATTTGCTCCACTCTGAGTTTGCCACAGTGAAAGGAGCTTTTATATTTATCCTGCTGGGTCATCAGTTTATTTAGGGAGCGGAAGAACATTGCATGCATTTATTTGTAAAGAAAAATGTCCAAGCAGTTTTCCAGTTTTATTTTGTGCTATGGTGTTTTGAACCTTCTGTGTTAATCAACGATAACAGGCAGAGAACCTTTTGCTCGTAATACTTGTCAAAATGAGGTCAACTTGTTTTGTCTGTTTGTCTGTTTAAAACAGCTTTCAGCCTCATTGTTTTTACTCTAAGATTTGAAAAGGCAGTAGACATTCCTCAACAATCAATAAACTCAAAGTTGTCCTTTTATCTGAACTGTGTTTGTGTTTTTGTGTGGTGTAAATGTGTCAATAAAAAAAATTATTTTTTTGTAAAATTCACCTTAAGTTGGAAGTAAGAGATCTGACTGATTCCTCTGAGTGCCTAAAGAATTCCTTTATTAGAGAGATTTGTCACACACACTAGCTGACACAGTCTTTTAAGACACCGTTTTATGACTAAACAACAAAATGTTTACTGTTTGGCTTCTCCTGTTTTTGGGTCGCCACAGCGAATTAGCCTTCAATGATCCGCAAAGGTGGTTTGGCAGAGAGTTTTTATGCTGGAGGCCCTTCCTGACAACACAGGGAGGCACAGGGAGACCCTGATAGGCAACAGCGTAAAGGGTCTTGGCTAAAGACCCACACTAGATTTTTTTTTTTTTGTTAATCACACAAAATGATGCCTTTTATTTCAGTAATTTACTGCACACACACACAAACAATCTTGTCATTAACCCTTGTGCTATCTTAGATGACCACACCCTTACATTGACGTGTTCTCCCTATTAGGACAAAGGTGGATAAAGGTGGAAAGATTTCATGAAATCCATGGACACCAGTGAAGATCACAAATCATTGAAGAGGTTCAGATCTCTGTCTAGTGGGTCTAGATCAGTGTTTTTCAACCAGTGTGCCGCGGCACACTAGTGTGCCGTGGGAGATGGTCAAGTGCGCCGTGGAGAAATTGCCCTCATTCACTGATGTAAAAACATTTTCCATCTCCAGGATTTCAGCTCTGTGTTCATCCAAACAGGCCCTGATAAAACACTGAGGAGTTAGGAATATAAAAGATCTTAAAATGACTTTTTCTTTGTGTTTATTTAATTCTATTAAAGACATTTTGATAAGAATCACGGTACCGCGATTTAGCTGCAGCTTTGACTGTGTAAGGAAAAGTCCCGCCCCTTTAACTGTCTCCGCCAATCATTCTTGAAGGCTTAATCACATGTCATCAGTCTGACCAATCAGAAGTGGTTAAAGTCTTCACTTCCTTGTTCTTAATTCTGCTGATAAAGTCGCTCAGTTCTAACAAAAATACCAGCTAAAGCTCGTCTTTAGCTGGTGGTTCATCTCTTAGAAAAAAAACAGCCGCAACTTCCTGCTTTTTCTGCCACAATCATCACAAAAATCCACGTGAGATTTCGCGGGGGGGGGGGGGTCGATCAATACAGACCATGAATTTCTGCTTTTTTTTTTTTTGGATGCTGGTGTGCCGCGGGATTTTTGTCAGGGTTAAAGTGTGCCGTGGCTCAAAAAAGGTTGAAAAACACTGGTCTAGATGACCCAACTCCCAATGTTAAAGTGCCTAGGATAGCACAAGGGTTACGAGAGCATAAGAAAGGTCAGTCCAGATCTGGTCCTTGGGATCTACCACCCTGCCAGTTCTTTCTGCATTGTATCATAATTAACTGTATCACGTCTCCTCATTCTGATTCACTGAACACACCCGATTCAGGTTTTCAGCAACAAAAAGTCCAGGGAAAGTTGGAAACGAGGCAGGGTGGTAGAGCTTGAGGAACAGAGTTAGCGAGCACTGTCTTTAAACAATGAACCATCACAGAGAGTGTCCAACAACAAATTTTATTTCTGCTCTGCTTTTCCTGCAACATCACCGCTGAAACTACGACACAGGAAACATGGAGCTGCTAGCAGTCAAATTAGCCCTGGAGGAATGGTCTGGCTGGAGGTGGACAAACACACATTTCTTGTGTGGACTGATCACAAGAAGTTTGAGTACATGAAGAGGACCGCTTTCCTCTGGCGCCCCACCATGTCCTCTGACATAAAGGCTTTTGTCTGCTCCTGTTCCGTGTGTGCCAGCGTTAAAGCACCTAGAGACAGCTCAATATTTTGCTAGTCACAAGTAAGTCTCAAGACTTTGTCCTCAAGTACTGAGTCAAGTCCCAAGTCAATGTAGGTTAGTCCCAACTTGAGTCCAAGTCAAGACCAACAAGTCCAAAGTCAAATCCAAGTCCCTTCAAGTCCATTTCAACAACAGAGTAATATTTACACAGACTGTGTATGCTTTTAGGAACTGTATTTATCAACATTTTGCAAACATATTTGGCAAATTCCCTCTGAGCTCATGCATTCCTACTTTAAAAATCCAAAACGATTTCTTTACAACAAAAACCCAGTTTACCACATTTGCATTTGTTGTAACCCAGAGATGGCATGCTGCAGTCTGAATATTGGTAAATGGCGTATACTTATATAGCGCTTTTCTACCTACAAGGACAAAGTGCTTTACAGTCACAGACCCATTCACCCACACACACGTTCACACACTGGTGGCTGCTCCACTGCCAAACACAGACACCAACCTCCCACCAGAGGCAAGGTGGGGTTCAGTGTCTTGCCCAAGGACACTTTGGCTCATGGGTGTGCAAGGCGTGAAAAGAAACTGCAATATTACGATCATGGGTCGACCGCCTTACCGCTGCACCACGGCCACCCATATTAAATCCCCTCACTACAGACCAGTGATGTCTATTGAGTTTGGCTGATGAAGCACTGACTCCTTCAAAGTCAGATTTAAAGACATATGAACCAAATATGTTTAACTAGCTCATGTTTGTGTTTCATATCTCATTAGCTTCTTTTTAATAGACATAGAAGGTACATATCTTGTCATAGGTGCCGATTTCAATGGACATATTGGTGCAGGAGGTGATTGGCAAAATTGGTATCCAGGAGAGCAATGTAGAAGGACAGATGGTTGATTTTGCACAAAAAAAAGGAAATGGTTGTAGTGAACACCTTATTTTAAAAGAGGCAGGAACACAGGGTGACCTGTAAGAGTGGTGTTAGAACCACACAGATACTACATTTTGTGTAGATGGTGTAATTCAAAGGAGATCAGTTACTGCAGTGGTAGGTGAGAGAGTTTCCAGACAGCATAGAATGGTGGTGTGTATGTGGCAACACAAGTGGTTCAGGCACACTAATAAATATGGGGACTCAACCAGGTGGAGACGTGGTTCCAAATATGAAAGATTAATTATAAATAGGTTTAAAAGACAGAATAAAAACACGAGGGGCCTCAAGCCCACCTGCAAACAGAGCTGGTACTCAACAAAAACCAAAACAGAACAAAAACACCCCACTCAAATGCAGGTACACATTGTGAAAACCAAAGCAAAAGTAAAACGCAAACATGTGAACCAGTCAGTCACTGTTGCAGGTAGCCAGGGAGGGTTAAATGGTTACGAGTCCCAACAGGCCTCCAAGTCCCAGGAGCGCCTGCGCAGTCATGTCATCTGCCACAAAGGAGGTGGGAGAGGAGACTGTCCGGCTGACCAGTGGAGCGGATGAAAGGGACCTGTGAAAACCCTGTTGAACACTCCCAATAACAGCCAATGAAAAAAACGTTCAAGCAGCAGCAGGTTCCTCAAAAACCCTGTGGAGGCAAACCGAAGGAAGGGCAGCAGGGCATCACCTCAGCAACCAGAGGACATGCAGGGCGAAGAGGCACGCATCACAAACATGCCAGTCAGTGCGGGATATCACTGAGAGGAACAGGGTGAGATAAGCAAAAGTCTCCTTTTCTAAGTGGCCAGGTGCTCATTAGCAGCACCAGGATGGGAGTGCCTACACCGTGAGGCCCAATTAACTCATCCTGCCACATGTAGGATGACTCTGGTGATGAAGAAGATTAAGAAAGGTTAGGCAGAGAAGGGCAAAGGCAGAGAAGAGAACAAACTGGAGGAATCTCAAAAAGGAAGAATGTTGCACGACTTTCAAGAAGCAGTTTAACAGGCTTTGGGTGGTCAGGAGGTACTCCCAGATGACTGGATTATTCCAGCTAATGTGATCAGGGAGACAGGTAGGAATGTACTTTGTGTGTCACCAGGAAAAAAAAGTTGAAAAGGAGACATGGTGGTGGAATGAGGAGGTGCAGGAGTGTATACGAAGCAAGAGGCTAGCTAAGAAGTGGGGCACTGAGAGGGCTGTGGAGAGTAGACAGGAGATGCAGCGTATGGTGAAAGTAGAGGTGTCAAAGCTCAAACAAGGGGCTTCATAACATTCCTGCAGAATTGCACATGACATCAGACCTTAACAGTTTTAAGTGTCAATTGAAAACTTACCTTTTTAGAATGGCTTTTAATTCTCATTTGTTGGTGGACATTTTTATTTTTTTAAATTGATCTGTTTATCTTATTTGTCTTTTAGTTATTGTAATACTAATTGCTTTTTATAGTGTGCTGCACGGTGGCGCAGTGGTTAGCGCTCTTGCCTCACAGCAAGAAGGCCTCCAGTTCAAGTCCCGGCTGGGGGACGTTAAAAACTACATCAATGGGAGTCCTTTCTGTGTGTACTTTCCTTCTTTCCGGGGTCTCCAGCTTCCTCCCACCATCCAAAAACATGCTTCATAGGTTAATTGGCAACTCTCAATTGTCCCTAGGTGTGAATGAGTGTGTGATTGTGGACATTCTACCCTGCAACAGACTGGCGACCTGTCCAGGGTGTTCCCTGCCTTCACCCACAAGTGGCCGGGATAGGCTCCAGCAGCCCCGTGACCGAAAGGGAAAAGCGGTTAAGAAAATGAATGAATGAATGCTTTTTATAGTGTTATGCTCTTTATTATGTAATTTTTGTTCTTAATTTTTCTAATTTTAAACTTTCTTGTGTCTTTCTTTTTCTCTGAAGCACTTTAGTACCCTGAAGGAGTTGTACAGTGGTATATTTATAAAGTTTCATTCCTTCAGTTTCATTCATTATGATGACTTGTATGCTAGGTTGGTTAGTAAAAAGGGAAAAACTGACCAATACAGGTTATAAAAACAGAGAGATTGTAATGTACAGGTACCAGGAGTATAATGGAAAGAGCTACTTCCCGCTCCTTGTAGAGTAGGAAGTAGCAAAGAATAGTCAGGGTGAAGTGAAAGGGGCATTGAAGAGGATGAAGAGCAGAATGGGCACTTGGTCCTAATGATGTACCTGTGGAGGTAAGGAAGGGTCTGGGAGAGACAGCAGTGGAGTTTTTGACTGGGTTATTCAACAGGATCTTAGGTGGTGAAAAGATGCCTGAGTGATGGAGTATTGTGATGGTACCCATTTTTAAGAATACAGGAGATGTGTAGAGTTGTGGCAACTGCATAGGAATAAAGCTGATGAGCCATACAACGAAGTTATGGAAAAGAGTAGTTGAAGCTACATGAAGAACAGAAGTGAACATTTGTGAGTAGCAGTATGGTTTCATGTCAAGAAAGAGATGCAATCTTTGCTTTGAGGATGCTGATTACAGAAGTTTATGGCAGTAAAACTCCTCACTGCACACTTTCTACACTTTTCTCAGACAGACATGAACATTTTCACCCTTTTCTCTCTTGTTTAAATTCTCAAACCTTCATAGAAATTAGATCCAGGATCTTAGAATGAAAACAAAGATTTGATCGATCACAGATTTCTGTAGATCTGTAGAGCTCCGCGTTTCTGTACAGGAGACACGGCACAGAGGAGATTGATTGACAGGGTCTCCAGCCAATCGGGACACAGAACAGGGTGCTCTGTTTAAAAAAACAGCGTAATTCCTCTAAAACAATGAGCTAAACCGGGAAAGATGAACTGCGACGTAGAAAGGAAAGACTGTCTTCTGTTCTGTTTGACAGAGATTTTTAGAGGGTTTCAGGTTGGAGAACGGACTGCAGAAGGCGGGAGTAAAATGTCACATGGGTTTCTGATATTGTTCAGTGGGCCGGACCAAACATGGAGGTTGGCCGGATCCAGCCCGAGGAACGTAGTTTGCCCAGCCCTGTTCTGAGCCGTTTTTTCCCTTTAAAGGTCACCGGGCTGCCGGAGCCTATACCAGCCACTTCCGGGCGAAGGCTGTGGACACCCTGGACAAGTTGCCAGTCTGTCGCAGGGCCACAATCACACACCCATGCACACTTACATTCACACCTATGGTATGGAACACATGGTATGGAGAACATGCAAACTCCACACAAAAAGATCCCCCATTGATGTTCTGTTTCAGGTCCCCAGGGGCCTTCTTGCTGTGAGGCAAGAGCTATAACCACTGCACCACCGTGGAGTGTGGTGGACTGATATCACCTGAATCTTGAGCTTAGTTCCGCCAGGTGGAGACTCTGTCCAGGTGGAGTGCTTGTCCACTGAGATGACCGCCTTGGAACCAGCCTGAATGAACCTTTTCCAGATTGAAAAAAGAAATGGAAATTGGTCATTTATGCTCAGATTGGTTCCTTTCAGTTCACGTCCGTGGCTCTTGACAAAGTTCTTCTGTTAGTAATGTTCAAATTTAGCCACGAACGGTCAGGTCTTTGGCCGTTGAGCTTTTTACCACCAAAATGATGGACATGGTGGAAGGTGACTCTGTTGGCTGTTTCTTCTGGGATTTTAAGTTGGTCTTTGATGAAGGTTTTCAGGGGTTTTTTGGGTACTTTACTTAGCTGCTCCACGATGCCTGAGACAACCAGGTTGTCCCTCACACTATGGGCCTGGAGGTCCACCACCTGTCACGGTGAGGTGGCTCGAGAGCCGGTTGGACCCAGATGCAGAGGCAGGAGGCAAGGATCAGGGCTAGTGGGTTTTAATGCACAAAAAGAACAAACAAAAAGCGCTGCAGAGCAGGATGACAAAGGAAACAAAAACTTACTTGGCGTGGCATGAAACATGGACGAGGAACATGGCATGAACACCATAACAGGGGTAACTAATGGACCAACCCAGGAGGAAGGCAGAGACAAGACTTATATACAGACAGGGCAGACAAGACACAGGTGGACACGATCAGGGCTGAATGGGAACCAAAGGAAGTAAAACTCAAGAAACCAGACAAGACAGGGGACTTTCAAAATAAAACAGGAAACAGAAACAAGACAGAACAAGGACCAAAAACAAGACAAGTTCAAATCATGACACCACCGTCTCTTTAAACTTGCGGTAGATTTGCTGCTCTGTTTAAGCTTCTCCACCCTGTCTCTGAGCCATCGATTTTCGACAACGAGCCCCATGACTTCATTTTGACAGAATTCCAGTTCCTCCCGTGGCGCCTGGAATTCTCTGTGGAGAACTTCCACTAGGGCGAGTGAGCCAAAGCAAAGCAGCTTTATCAATGGACTCCAGGAATCCTTTGAAGGAGCTGCCGGGAGAGGACGCAGCTCCAGGCAAGTCATCCTGATGTCCGCGCTTTGAAGTTGGAGAGGAGGCGGCGTGCGTCTTCCCCATGACTATTCGCTCAAAACACTCGTCAATGTCACCTTCTTAATCTTCCAAAGATTACAAAGACTCTTGCAGATGCTCCACTCATAAGCAGCCAAGACAACCCCTTCAAAACTAACAGCCCTGGCAGTGATGCTGACTGTTATCTGCGTTTCTGTCCACCATGATCGCTGGCGTTAATTTTACAATCAATGCTCTGTCCCATCCATTGAAAGTACATACATGAGAAGATCCAGATCCTTGCCTGTAACAGTAGGAAAGGATCTGGATGGAAATGTGCTGAGCTGGCTGGCTGCACGCCCACACAATCTGATGTTAACAGAGTTTACAGTCCCATTGATATAACTACAGCTAGCAGTCACTTACCCAATAAGCTAGTGTCAGCTTTCATTCAGAACTTACTGGTCTTTGTGCAGCCTCAAGAGTCTCTCTTGGTAATCCTTTTATTTGCATGTTCTACAAACCTGTCAACCTTATAACTTTTATACATAATAATGTATTATTATTGACAGATGTCTTCATTGGTTTTCCTCACATTTTTATTGTTTGTTGCAGCTTTTTAAGTAGCTCTGACACATCTGCGACTTTACAGTCAACAAATGTTGTAATATTCAGTGAATGTGTGTCATTCAATGTCTCTTCTTCCTCACTCAGCAAAAACAAAAAACTGTTTAAGTGCTGCTTTGTACATGGCATTATCTCCATTGCAGAATCAGGTTTACAAAATTTAGATGCAGCTATGATTTTTCCACAACTTGTTTAACAGAAAACTCCAGTTCATCCTTTTTTTGCAGGTAACCTCATTGTTTTTTATTGATTAATGTTTGCAGGAATTCAGCATATTCACCATTTTAAAGTTTTTGTTAGGACCGTGCCTTCATCTGTCTCAATTCAAATTTTCAATTTCTTTATTTCTTTTCATTTCCGTGAAACAACAATAACATTAGATCTTACACATGGGAAATAAAAGGGAACAGAAAGAAGAAAAGTTTTGTTTCTGCCTCTTTTACATTCAGGAGTTGAGTCTCTGTCATAGCCTGTACACTTGTGTAGGTCTCCGACTGCACTACATGTGTGTGGAAGAGAAGTGGAGGAGTTTGACTTGTTCCTCACTCACTTGACTTTCATGACATCTGTTCCTGCAGCTGAATGAACATGAGCATGTGCAGGACAATTTGTTAATTCTTCCAGCCGTGGACAGCTGCACCACACTAAAACTGCTGGATTAGGCAGGGGACTCTTTTGCACTTTTACACTGCCCTGGCTCTATACTGCATGGCGAAAAAATGTCTAACCAACTCTGTTCCCTTCAATTATTCACAGAAGATGTCACAGTCACACAGGTTATGGAATTCTGGCTTGTCAGAAGTGGAAATATGCTCTGCTGAACCAGGACAGTGATACCGCGCACTGACATATTGACACAGTCATAGTGAACATGGTGTGCAAACAGCACTCTTGAAGCCTCTGGTCCGGTTCCGTCAAAGGTCCACCAGATCCAGGAACTTTGTTTTAGAAGTATTACTGTTTTTTTCCTATCAGTATTTTTGATCTAGTTAGTAAAGCTTATTTATTAAGCCTTTTCCCAGAAAGAATCACAAAGTGCAGTACAATGCAGGGCAAAAATGCGTAAAAATGAGAACACAGGAAGTAATGCATATTAAAGATAAAAACCTGAAATTACAAAAAAACACACGTATAGCATAAAGGCCTGTTGAAATTAAAACTTCAATTCCATTTAAAAAATCTCATCTGCATTGGAGGAGCACAGGAAGCCATCGTTCAGAACTCATGATCCCTCTAGTTTTAAAATGTGTATGAGCAATAACCAACAAAACCTGATTATCTAAGAGCTCTAACAATTAAAATTTTAAAAAGGTTAGCCTTTGGAGTGCTGCTCAAACTGCAGTGATGTGTGTTCTTTTGTTGGTGTGGGTTAACAGACAGGCTGTCACAGTTAGGCAAGCAAGAGGAAACCCGGTAGCAGGGAAGAACCACAAGCACATTGAAGCAAAGTCCCATGGATTTATTTACAAGGATTAAATTAAGGTAACATAGGCTCAGGTAGGGCTGGGCAATAAAACGATACCAAGATATATTGCGCTATAACTTTTTCTTGATAGAACACTGAGTCTATCCCGATAGACTTTTATTTTGAAGGGTCAGAAATGAACACTCCCCAGTTGCGAGCATTTTCTCCTGTTTGGCGAAGAAAAGTTAGAGGGATAGTCGCAACATGGTGAGTGAACGTTTGCGTAAAATGATTCATGCTTATTAGCCCTCCTTATGGTGAATTTCTTTTGTCCTCTAAGGTTCCAAAATGGACAAGCTTGTAGATTTGATGTGAGAAGTTGCGCACCAAAAATGTGCATCTGTGTGTAAAAGTCTTCTGCTGTAAAGTTCAACTAAAAAAATCACATCTGACAAATTCCCAGTAGTGGCTCAGGCGGTTGAGCAGATTGTCCAATGATCGAAGGGTTCGATCTCCGCTCCCCCCAGTCAACTGTCGTTGTGTCCTTGGACAAGACACTTCACCTTCCCTGCCTCCAGTGTGGCTCCACTGGTGTGTGAATGTGAATGAATGTCCCAGTGATGGTCAGTGTTGCCAGATAGAGTCACAGTTTTCTAGCCCGGTATCATCCTTTAAAGAACACAATTTCTAAGAGGAGGGGCGTTGCACACCCCCAACAGGTTCTAATGACAGAGCCCATTATCGCCTCTGCCTGGTGCGTACACGGAGCTTCAGTACATAGGATTCCAACAGGCACACAGCCTAACGTAGTCCGTTATTATATATTCATGAGGGGAAAAACCCGCCGAACCGACCCTAAAACCGCCCAAAGTATGCATACCCACCCAAAGCCATTTTTACCCGCAAATTTAGAACCAAAACCGCGCAATTGGGCGGAAAACCGCCCAATCTGGCAACACTGGTGATGGTCAAAAGGGGCCGTAGGCGTGAACTGGCAGCCACGCCTCTGTCATCACCAAGTATACATGGGGAGTGAAGGAATAATGGACGCATTGTAAGAGCTTTGGGTGTCTGGAAAAGCACAGATAAATCTAATCCATTATTATTTGCATGTGTTCTTTTAGAGTTACAACCTCCTCCTCTCCTCTGCACGCAAGGTAAACAAGGGCATGTGGGTCATTTCACCTGTGTAGAATTCAGAATCAGACACATGGGAAATTTGTGTGTTGCCATAGCAGTAAACATGAGAGAATACAGAATAATATAAAAATAAAAAAAACAATAATGTAGCAGAAATCTTTAAATAATTTAAAGACTATTTACAATCAGGTAAACAGGTAACAATGTGCAAAAGTCATCTGCTACACTGTGAGTTATTGTAGAGTTGAATTGAATTGTTGAATTGAATTGTTCAGTTAAAGCTGAAGACACAGCATTTAAGAAAAGATGGCAGGTATCTGGCGTAGACCAATGCGCAGAGTAAATCAGAGTGTAGCAAACTTCGCTTGAATATATCTGTTTTTTCTGCACTTCTTCTACTGCAAGGCATGGTCTGTCAAAAGTTGAAATGTTGGATTTTTATTGACTGACATTGTTATTTTTGGTTCCTTTGTTGGGAACCTGTGGCGGGGCATTCAGACCATCACGGATTACAAGCCCGCCCCACAGGCCTGCGATGACTCAACTGCTGGACCAGCTAAACACCTCCTTTGCCCGCTTTGAGGCAGACAACAGCACCCCAGCACAGAAGACTCCTCCCCCTCCCAGTGACCTGGCACTGACGCTATCATGTGACAGCGTGAGGTGCTCACTTAGAAGGATAAAACCACAGAGAGCCCCAGGACCTGACAACATTCCTGGCTGTATCCTGAGGAACAGTGCCGATGAGCTCACAGATGTCATCACCGATATCTTCAACCTCTCACTGAGCCAGGCTGTTGTCCCTGCTTGCTTCAAAACCACCACCATCATCCCGGTCCCAAAGAAGTCATCTTCCTCCTGCTACAACGACTACCGCCCGATCGCTCTCACCCCCATTCTCATGAAGTCCTTTGAGCGGCTGGTCATGCAGCACATCAAGTCTAGCCTCCCCCCCACTCTGGACCCCTTCCAGTTTGCATATCGGTCTAACCGTTCGACCGATGATGCCATCTCCACAGCCCTCCACTCAGCCCTCACCCACCTGGAAACAAAAGACTCTCATGTCAGAATGCTGTTCATTGACTTCAGCTCCCCCTTCAATACAGTCATCCCCCAGCAGCTCATCCACAAGCTGGACCAACTAGGACTCAACACCTCCCTGTGTGACTGTCGGCAGCAACACCTCCAGCACCATCACAACGACCACAGGGGTCCCCCAAGGATGTGTGCCGAGCCCCCTTCTCTTCACTCTGCTGACTCACGACTGCACCCCAACATCAAGCTCCAACCTCTTCATCAAGTTTGCGGATGACACAACAGTGGTGGGTCTCATCAACAACAACGATGAGACCACCTACAGAAGGGAGGTGAGCAGGCTGGCTCTGTGGTGCAAAGACAAAAATCTCCACCTGAATGTGGAGAAGACAAAGGAGATGGTTGTGGACTTCAGGAGAACTCCCACCCAGCACGTTCCACTGATCATCAATGGTGCTGCTGTGGAAAGGGTGAGCTGCACCAAGTTCCTGGGGGTGCACGTCTCCGACGACCTGTCTTGGAACCACAACACTGCATCACTGGCCAAGAAAGCCCAACAACACCTGTACTTCCTCCGCAAACTGAAGAGGGAAGATCATCGGTGTCCCTCTCACTGGCCTCTCGGACATTTATCACTCCCGCCTCACCCGCAAAGCCATCAGGATTGCAGGGGGCCCCTCCCACCGGGCCCCTCACACCCATCCCAGAGACACTTCAACCTGCTGCCATCAGGGAGGAGACTGCAAAGTCTCCAGGCCAGAAGCAGCAGACTCAAGGACAGTTTTCTCCACTAGGCAATAAGGACACTCAACTCCCTCCCTGCCCTCCCCCCTCTGCCCCCTCCACTCCCTGCTACAAACTCACATTGAAAACTTTCACACCAGTTCAGAACATCATCTTCACCAAAGACTGCCACCACTGACTCATCTACTTACTGTTCTCAGCACTGTTGTCACTTCAAACTGCCACTTTTACCATCTCATTGCTCTTTTGCACTGTTTAGATTACTGTTATTCTTTTTATTTTTACTGTCATTTTATCTATTTTATTTCATTTATTATTTTAAAAGCTGCTTGCACTGTGGGGACAGGGGAAAGCAATTTCATCTGTGCTGTATGTCTTGTGTATGCAGCATAGATGAAAATAAAGCTGACTTTGACTTTGACTTGTTGGCTTTGGCAAAGGACATACTTTATGTATTTATTTAAATAAAATAAGAATACCACTGATTTGTCTTTTATTTTATTTTTATTTTATTTTAAATTTCATTTCTCATGTGTTTGTAATAACTAGTTTGGTTGTTCCAGATTCTGTGTTTAAGCAAAACTAAAGTTTTTTTCCATAAGAAAAGGTTAAACCTTACATATTAGTTGCAGTTCATTTTTCAATAGATATGAAGTTTGGCCCGTGACTTTACTTCACTGCTTCATTTTGGCCCACTGTGAATTTGCGTTTGACACTCCTGGTCTAAGGGTTGGGATGTCCGGTTAAGTTTAGTCTGTTTAGTTACGTTTAGCCATTACCTATTGAATTCCATGGCTTTATGTTCTTTATGATTTCATGTTTGTTATACAATTACCGGTATGAAGCCTATTGAGACGACTATTGCTGTAATATTGGGCTATGTAGATAAAATGGAAATTGAATATATTTGACTGTACGTTACTGAATATTATGGGTTTTACCACAGTCAAAGCAGAACCTTTTTCATGAATAACCGCAATAAAACATGAGTACAAAAAAGCTAGACATTAGAACATGAAAGTGAAACTCTGAATTTCTACTCTCTAATGAGCACTACTCACTAATGAAAAGTTTTACATTAAAATCTAACACAAAAAATGACAGGAAGATCCTGTAAATGTTGTTTTCCACATGCAGTAGTAAAAGGGTGTTTGGCTTATTTAGCTATGTGAAAGTGTTTTATACAGTGATCACAGTTTCCTTCTAACTCTTCGGTTACCATGCAGATCTTTTTTCTGTTGTTTTTCAGCGGAGTGGCTTCAGACTTTTGCCGTTGTGTAATTCACTATAATCTCCTGCATTTCCTTGACTCCCTTTAGCTTTTTCTTGTGCATTATTTTCTGTTGGAATTGGAGCAAAGAACGCCTTGGTGCTTCCAACTGATTTTTAGGTCCTGCTGCCATGTGAATCCCATTTGTTACGTTTTCAGGCTCCGTCTCCTTCTGGAGAGCATCTGTGGACATGAAGTGAAGTGACAGCTCCAGGTGGTGGGGCAGAGCGATGGAAAGGACAACAGGCAAAGCAGCAACTGTTGGCCTGATGCCAGCGCTCAAATAATAACCCAACTGTGAGGCAAGCTTTGCTCATCAGGAACCAGAGGTGTTACCAAGGGAGAAGGGGGGTGGGGGAGCACATGCCACCACAAACCTTTTTAGTTGTTGTGTGTCTAATAAACTTATTTTTGGAGGCATGAACTGCAACACATCAGTTTAATGTTGTCTCTTGAGCCTCATAAAGACATTTTTCCTTACAGTTTTTTTGTCTCAGATTTCCCAAAATGATGTTCTCTTAACTAATTTTGAGATTTGACTTACATTGTAAAAATGCTCTTTATTAATAAACCAAGTAAAACTGTATTTGTATGTAAATTCTCTGGAAAGCTGAACGTGTGCATGTACAAATACAGAAAATAATTGATCAAACCTTTACTAGTAAATGAAATGATTATTTGCTCACAGGTGGCTTGTGACGCAGTTACATGGCAACAAAAGAGGAGTTGATGTAGATGACCAAATCCCATAGTTCATAAAACTACTGATGCATGCTTCTTATGTGAGCTTGTATGTTTGTTGTGAGTACATAACAATGAAACACTTGGGTATTTCTACATCTTGAGGTAAATTCAGTCACAGATGAACAACAGAGCATCCCGTTTGACACTGAGTCAGAGCATTTTCAACATTTTACTGCTTTGCTGGAGACAGTCAGCTGTGTCTGGCTAATCAAATGATGGAGTTCACTTTAGTAGTTCAGTTTGGTATGTTGTTCTGGATCCCCCAGGTGCTTGGTTAAAAAATGTAACAGGAAAGAGGATCAGCAGTAATCGTTAACTGTAAAAAAGGATAACAAGTAACTGTAAGTATAAGAGATTTTTTTTAGTTTATTGAAACTAGAGACCAATTTTCCACTCTGGAGGCTCAGTTCGGCTTTTAACCTCTGCAGACCTGGCATCCACATGCGTGGACATCTCATTCTGGATTCCCACAGTACTTAACCCTTGTGCTATCCTAGGCACTTTAACATTGGGAGTTGGGTCATCTAGACCCATTAGACAGTGCTCTGAACCTTTTTTCTTCAATGATTTGTGATCTTCCCTGGTGTCCATGGATTACATGAAATCTTTCCACCTTTATCCACCTTTGTCATGGTAGGGAGAACACGTCAATGCAAGGGTGGGGTCAACTAAGATAGCACAAGGGTTAATTCTGCTATAAAAGCACAACAAATAAAAGTCTTTCAACGTGTAATTAATATCAAATGTTTTGGTTGTGTCTTTACCTTTTTATGTGCATGTGATGTAAACAAAAAGACGTCCAATCACAAACTTGCTGTGATAAAGTTGGGTCAATAACAGTGAGGGATGTGTGTTGTGTTCACTAAACTAATGATAATTTCAAACAACACCTGGAGCGGCTGGATGCAGCACAGGCATATGGGAAGCCAGGGTCCCAGGTGGGGCGATGTGCCTATTCCAGTGTGGGTCCTCGGGTAGGCGCGTGTCCAGCTGGGGGGGCACATGGGTCCCCCCGCTGCTCAGACGTGCCCCCCCCCCAAGCTGAGACACTGAAACTTGGTTTAGAATTACATGTTGAAAGACTTCTCTATAGTGAAACCCGTCAGAGCGTCCTTGAACGAACCACCAACGTGTGACGTGCCTCTACCAGCTGCCCCCATCCCCAACCATCGCTACCACATACTAGAAAAGGCTGGAAAGTTACATTCATGGCAGAAACCAAAAGGAGCAATTTTCACACGATGATTTTACAGTTTTAAGTTAAGTTAAGTCAATGGCATCAAAATATAATGAAACAAGTAAATTTTAAAAAAGAATATTTAACCAACAAACAGTATTTCAAGCATTAAAAACGAAAAAAAACGATTTTAGTTGCTGGTTTGGTTGCAGGAGAAAATTCCATGTCAGTGTTACCATACCAGTACCAGCCTGAACAAAAGTTATGGAAGCAATTTTCCTACAGGCAGTTTAAATGTTATCAATAGGACTTGAAAATTGTTGACACGAAACGACAGTATATTTGTGGGCATACATGACAACACTGTTCCTATGGAGTCCCTATCCTGGTTGTTAAGTCCTTTTAGATTTTAGGTATTTACCCATTTCATTACATCTGATTTAATGGGTTACTACAGCTTGGGGATAATCACTTTAGAATTAATCAGAAACTGGTCTGTTGAAGCAGGAAACATCTCAAACCTGAACGACAGGAGACTCTAGGGACTAGAATACACTCGTCCTTATACTGATAAAGTCAGACTTTTAACCAAAAAAATTTATTTTGATAGAAAATGTTTCTTTATTTCTTTAGGATCAACATTGGACATAAGAGAAATAACAGGAAAAAAATGAAAAGCTCACAAAAGATTGGAGATTTCTTTATGAAGAAGCAGATGATAAAAGAAGATAACAGGGAGGGAAAGACTGAGCAGCAGCCATCCGGGTCCACAGTATGTGTGTGAGAATGGAAGTGGTGTTTCTAATGGACATAATGCATTACTGTCTCAATACAGTACATTGAATTAGGCATAAGCATAGGCATTGCTGATTAAAAGCAAAAACGAATGTCAAGTTCAGAACAGTTTTTGGTAAACAAATGACCAAAATTAGACAGAAATCCATGATCTGTAAAATGTATTCAATTTTTAATTGCAAAAAACTTGCTTGTTCATGCTGGGTTTTATGTCTTTTGTGACAATATTTTATTTAACATTGTTTAATTTTTTAAAACAGGGTTGCTTTTTAATTAGTGTCACTGTAAGGTTTGTCACATAATGTAAATGTTGTTAAATGCTAAGTAAACTCTGAATATGAATCACATTGAATATTGAACATCCACTAGGTCCCCCGTGTGGTTCTGGGATTTTTGCTCACTGTTCTTGTGATCATTTTGACCCCACGGGGTGAGATCTTCGGGGGAGCCCCAGATGGAGGGAGATTCTCAGTGGTCTTGTATGTCTTCCATTTCCTAATAATTGCTCCCACGGGTGATTTCTTGACACCAAGCTGCTTACCTGTTGCAGATTCAGTCTTCCAGCTTGGTGCAGGTCAACAATTTGGTTTCTGGTGTCCTTAGACAGCTCTTTGGTCTCCATAGTGGAGTTTGGAGTGTGACTGTTTGAGGTTGTGGACAGGTGTCTTTCTATAGATAACCAGTTCAAACATTAACCATTGATACAGGTAACCTGTGGAGGACAGAGGATCCTCCACAGAAGAAGTTACAGGTGTGCTAGAGACAAAAATCTTGCTTGTTTGTAGGTGACCATGTATAGAGAGGAGTTTCAAAACATTTGAGAAGGAGAGATACACACTACTAATAAAAATACAAGACAATGAATTGTTTTGTTTGTTTGTCTCTTTGTTAGTGATTTTCATAGATATAGAATGACAAAGAAATGACGAGAGAGAAGCATTTCATGTAAATGGGTGGTAGATGTGTAACCTTGTTTCTGACAGAGATTCCCTGTGCTGCGTTTGATGCCGGGGTCAGACCGAACTGAAATACTTGAACAAAAACCTAATGGAGTTTCTATGACCTCTAGCTCACCGCTAGGTAGAAAAACATTAAGGTTCGATGGTGTTTTGGTCTTCACTGCTCTGCTACCCATCACCCTCTCCCATTTACCCCCTTCCAGATGCCCCCCGATGACAACCCCCCACACACACACCCGCAGCAGGACCCCTGGCATTGATATCAGCAGTCGGTTCTCCCTGAGCATGGAGCGTGCCAGGCGACAGCTGCAGGGATCAGGGTCTCTTCCCATAACAACCCCTCCCCTAAAAGGTCCCCCAACCACCCAAAACATACCCACAGACACACACACTCCTTCCATAACACTTGGACAACATCAAGCCACGTGGGACAGCTTTCTCTTCAATGCAGTCATTGTGCTCTGGGCCAGCTAAGCCCTTCATATAAGAGGGATGAAGCCCTGGGCGCACACATGCACTTACACACACAAGAGCGCTCATTAGTGTGGTAGTGTGTTAGCACAAGGCCAAGGATGATGGACTGCTCTTTGATAACTCAGCAGCTGTTTTCTGAGTAGAAAATCTACTGGTCGAAATACACTAAACTGTATTATCTGAGCAGCTAACCTGTTGCCAGAAGAACATGTGGACTTCACGACACGCATGCTTCAGTTCTGAGCTCAAGTCTATGAGAAAGTTCAGAGCAAACCCACAGGTTTGACTGTTTGGAGGGATGCTGGTCTTGAAAATAAAAGCATACAGGTTAAACTCCACCAACAACCTTTTTCACTTACGCATGTGCACACACACTGATGTTTGTGTGCGACTCTACAAAATCCAGTACCTCCACAAAAAGGCTAAAATCTCTTTGAAAGCTTAACCCTTGTTCTATCCTAGGCACTTTACCATTGGGAGTTGGGTCATCTAGACCCACTAGACAGTGCACTGAACCTTTTTTCTTCAATGATTTGTGATCTTCACTGGTGTCCATGGATTACATGAAATCTTTCCACCTTTATCCACCTTTGTCATGGTAGGGAGAACACGTCAATGTAAGGGTGGGGTCATCTAAGATAACACAAGGGTTAATGCAAAGCAGGTTGACAGTGGTGTCATACAGAAGTTGTGTAAATAATGAGAAAAGCTTAACGTATTCCTATTTTTGGCTGTTTCAGCCATTCTCAGGCTTACTGCTTTGGTTTTGCTTACTTTTATGGGCTTTGCAATAATAAGCTGTTTATGGTCCATCAAGCCTTCAGTTTAAAAAAACAATAAAACTTCCATTTTTGACAAATGATCTTAGGTTTTTTCAGCATCATAAGACAGTGATGAGAAATGACAACTTTACAGTTTAATCAACTATTATTATCTTGTTTATAAAATATTATATTGCAGTAATGATATGTTTCCAGGTTTTTGTGCTCTGTGTAAACCAAAGTTCTTTCAATCACAGGATGATTTCATTACATAGTTGAATTGTACTTTAATAACTTACTTTTAATAGTTGAAATTAAAATTTAGGCCTGAACTTGAGTCCTAAATATGTCATCATCAAGTCTTATACATTCTTATGGTTTTGTTTTGAAACTTCTCTCTGTAGAAATAACTGCTCTGCATGTGTGCCAGTAAACTTTAGGCTTTATACAACATTAAGTGTTCAATAGTCAATCAAGGAAACACACATACGCATATTTTTAATGTAAGGATATAGTTTGTAGTTCTTTTAAAATATACAGCACTGTTTATTTTGTAGCACTGACCTGCATTTAAAGGAATCAAAATGTCCCACAAGCACAGGCAGGGGGCGATGTTTCCCTGCTTCCTTATGAAAGTCAACAGGTGAGCAACTGAATTTTGAAGGAGCCAAAGTTCAGCTACAGACTTCTTTGGGAGACCAGAGAAGAAAACTATTCAGTCATTAATTCTACATGCATTCGAGGCATGAATTAGAGTGAATGCACTCACCCAGAAGTCAGGAAAATAAAATTTTGGAAAAGGTGGCAGGAATATGAGAGTTTTTGTTTCTGCACAGTTGAGTTAGATTTCATGTCACATCCAACACACCAGAGGGAGCTGTTGGCTGTTCAATAGGCTGCCTGCACACAAGGACGTTGGTGTGTGAGGATATGCATCAGTGGAGTTGTCCTGTTTTTTTCTCTTTGTCAGAGTTTTTTTGGAACAGTTTTACAGTCTCCTTTGGTCACATGGCTGATAGTGTGTTTGTTGGGTTTATCCGCTGAAATTTGGGCCGAGATGTAGCACCACTAAGGTCTATAGAAGTGGATAGTGTAGTTGTCCGTGCAGCTGAAGTCACGCGGCAGGATCACAACCTCCCTAACCCTGATCTATTGATCACTTTGTGGTTATTCTTGTGACTCTGATTAATAATTCATGGGATTTTAGGAGCTGTTGTTGGTAGACCCGCGTTCACAGGTCAGTGTGACTTCCAAATAAACACTAGGACCCTTTCCTGCCAAACAAATTTACAGGTCTTTCATCAGAACCATGCAAATGTGAAATGTTTAAATGTCTGGGTGCCTATATAAAGATTAAAGGTTACAGTAGTACAAGTTTAATTGGGATGGGAAATCTGTTATAACTGACTTCAGCTGTCCATCTCTTAAACTGGCTTGCATGATTCAACTTGGACGCCTTTATTCATTTCTCTTTGCTCCACTTTGCACCATTGGTTTTCTCACCACCGGTTTTGAGCTGTTGAAGCCTATCGTTGACTTGGAGTGCAATGTCAGGTGCTCACAGCCAGCTTAACTCTTCCTCAAAGTCAGACTCCTAGGAAAGACTGGTGTGCCAAACTGGACGTCTAATAAAGGGAAGTGTGAAACTATAAACAGAAACATAAATACAATTAGCCTTTAGAAATGATCAACAAACCTTCTTATGCAGCACAAATCATTTCTACATAAACAATTAACCCAAATAGCATTTCTAAAATGTACACAATAACTTAGAAATGCAGAATACTCACCGTCATTGCACCTATCTGAGTTCAGGACAACAGACGAAACTGAATGGTGATTGCACATCCACATGTGGTGATGCCCCGCTAAACATGCCCATGAGCACCCCATATTCAGTCACAGTGTCATGGTGCCTCTGTCAGTGCTCCTCCCCCTCCCAGCTCTGCTCTGCTCCAGACTCACCAGCTGTGACTACTCACCTCATCAGCCACCTGCTCTTCATAAGGAGATCCAGCTCCAGCATTCATCGCCAGATCGTTAACCCTGATGGTACCTAGTCTCTCTGAGCTCTACGTCTGGCCCCCTTACCTCATGCCTCGCTAACCTTGCCTTGTTTTTGTGCCTCAGGTTTTTTCTCATGCCACGAGAGTCACCTGAGTCTGACACCACCTCGAGCAGCAGCTTCATTTCCACTCACGCCGACGCCTCCTCCCTTCAAGAGCCACAGCCTCTGTGCTCCTCAAGATATCCAGCCTCGCTCCTCGCCAAGAACTCCAGCCACGCCTCTCGTCAAGATCTCCAGCCACAACATTCCTGGTCCATCAAAAATAAAACTTTCAATTTACCTACCACTTACCTGTCTCCTCCTTCCAGGTTTCAGCATCTGGGTCCGTCTCGTGTTCTGACTATGACACACAGGCTCTATTTAGGGTCCAAGGTGGCAATATTGAAATGTGTCAGTGGTGGGGGTTGGTCCAATGACAAGAGGGAGACGGATTATAGTCCAGAACACTTCCTGTCTGGCATCTATAATGATGCCACACATTCTAGAAAGAATAAACAGACACATTCAGAAACCAGCCTGTTAAAGGTTTTGGGGGTCTGACTTGCACTTTACGTACAGCCCTATCCATGTCTGGAAAGGTCCTGGAAATCACTCCAAGCAGCTGTTAATTTCTCCTGACTTAAGGCCCGTACACACCGGGACGAATATTCGCCAGCCGTTATTCGCCAGCGTTTTTCGCCACGTTTTTTGTGTTCACACCCAGGCGATTTTCACTGACGATGAGCCGAGCGAACATGCAATGTCATTCCCTGACATTAGATGGCGCTTAATCTAAAACAGAAACACTCCTGTACACAAGGTGGCGCTGCGCAACTTTACGCTTCTTAAAGTCGCTTTTCACTCAGAAGAGAGCAAGTATTTACGCGCTTGTCAGAATCATACAAAGAAAACATGAATATTTCCAGCACCAGCAGCTCTAGGTCCAGTTCCAGCGATGAAGAAATTATTGTTCTGTTGAATGATGAAAGACACCGGAAAAGACGCCGATTTTGGGTACATCCCATAGTTACGAGAAGAGAAGAACATGGGGAGTTTTATCGACTGGTACAAGAGCTGAAAATGTATCATGAGCGTTTTCGGGGATATTTTAGAATGTCCGTCATTATTTCTTTGCGGCAGTGTAGATGCTATTTGGCGTCTATCTTCTTCGCCGTGACGTATGTGTGCTCAGAAAGGCAGTTTTGTGTTTGAGCGCCCCCAAGTTGTGTTTTACTGTAACTTCATAAGCTCCAGATACGTGTGGAAAAGCGCCATTCTTATTGGTCGTATAGTTTTTGACACGGCGCGTCAAACCAAAAAAACGAACCCGAGGCGTTTTTTAAAAAATGACACTTTTACGCGTCGGTGTGCACACTCACATTGGTGCCATTTGTTTAGTCACGAGGCGTTAAATGTCGGCGAATATCGCACGCGAAATTCGTCCTGGTGTGTACGGGCCTTTAGTCATTCTTAAATTTTCCTGTAAATTTGGTCGAGAACACTGAAATTTATGTCGGCTTTGCAGTGTGTGAAGATTTTCTTTGCCCCACCTATTGTCCAGAACATCTTAGCTAAAGTTTGAACAAGTTTCCACTGAAATGGCTTGCAGAGATCAAAAATTCACATATTGAAGGTACCGAGGAAGTCCCAAGCATACCCGATTCAATCGCCAAGCTACTGAAAGAAGTGTTGAAAATCGATAAAGAAGTGCTCATTGACAGATGCCACCACGCTCTACAGACGAGACAAGCAGATGGGAAAGCCAGAGCGATCGTCGCGAAGATGCACTACGATCAGGATTACACTGAGATATTCCGCCGTGCCCGAGCAGCAGGTCCTCTCCTCTACAAAGGTGCCACCATCTTCATTTTTCCCGATTATCCACCGAGTGTAGCCAGCGCCAGGGTGGCCTTCAATTAGGTAAAAAAGCTTCTGTGTGGAAGGGAGAACGTGAGTTATGGGCTGCTCCACCCAGCACAGCTGCGGTTTACACACAATGAAATTGAAAAGCGATTTAGGGATGCAGCACAAGCCATGACGAATGTGAAGAAAAATATTCTTTGAGGAGTGATCATTTTTGACTATTTTTTCTCTCCATTTTTTACGCATCTTTGTTATTCCTGTGGGGTTTTTTGTCACACCGGGAGACTGACGGAAATGCTCATCTGTTATACACAAACATACTTTT
Organism: Oryzias latipes; assembly: GCF_053564925.1. Classification (NCBI taxonomy): domain Eukaryota; kingdom Metazoa; phylum Chordata; class Actinopteri; order Beloniformes; family Adrianichthyidae; genus Oryzias; species Oryzias latipes. The sequence goes on from NC_136242.1 coordinate 8,192,628, forward strand.
ACTCCATATGATTACTAAAAGGATGGTAATCTGAATAAATAGGTAAACTATGATCGGAATGAGCCATACTTTTTCCTCCATTTTTTATTATTTATTTATCTATTATAACTTTAATTTTTACTTACTTTACTTATTTTTTTAATTTTATATTTTATTTTTATTATTTGTGTGTGACCTCTTCACGTGCAACATTTACATGGACATTTAATCTAAATGTCAAATGTTAAAAGGCTTTTTGGTATTTCTAATCTTAAATATTTTTGCAGAGCAAACTGGACACTAGAGTTCTAACAAGCACATAATGTGTGGATTTTGTTGTAAGAGGGTTGTTTATGATCACCATGTTCTTGTTGGTGAGGGTTTGGGTGGGTTACCTGTTGCACCTAAAGTTATTTTGTTTTCATCTGTCGTATCTATTTCTGTTAAAGTGATGAGATCTCATGTCTTACAGATTGTATTTACTTGGCCAGATTAATGCATCATACTGTTTCTCACAGCATATGGCTAGTCAGTTATTGAATAATCAGTATGGCTGTTGCCCAGTTAATTTTGTTAGCTGGAATGTCAAATCACTAAATCATCCATTAAAACGTAGAAAGGTGCTCTCACATTTGGAGCAGCTGAATACTGACATCACCTTCATCCAAGAAACTCATTTAAACACCTATGATCACTCCAGATTTAAAGGGGGATGGGTGGGACACATTGGTCATTCTACCTTTCATTCTAAATCCAGAGGTACAGCCATTCCTATTAAAAAATCAATTTCTTTTAACATGACAAAAGTAGAAGCTGACCCGTCTGGAAGATATACAATAGTAGTGGGAAGATTGAATAATACTCCTGTTAAACTGGCAAACATATATGCTCCTAGTTGGGACAATGGTGTTTCTTTTTACTGGAATTTTTTCCCGAATACCAAACATAGATTCGCACCATCTCATTCTCGGAGGTGATATAAATTGTGTACTAACTCATTCCCTTGACCGTAGTTCGCCTAAATCCACAAAACCATTATTTCTTCCTTGATAGCAACCAACTTTCTCTAGTCAATAAGTGTGAATACCAAGAACAGTTATAGCTGACCATGCACCATTTTTAATGACTGAAAATGCCAAGTCCAGGTAGTAAATATCGACCATGGACATTTAATACTCTACTGCTTTCAGATAGAGAATTTGTTAAATTTATTTCAAAGGAAATAAAGGAATATATTACACGTAATAACACCCCCGGAATGTCCTCTGGCTTAATTTGGGAATCATTAAAAGCATACCTTAGAGGCCAAATCATATCTTATATTGCTAGAATGAAAAAAGTTTTACTGAGAAGATTAAGAGGATTGAAAATGATATTCTCCAATTCGATTATATGCTAGCTAACTCCCCTTCACCTGACCTGTTCAAAAAGCGCCTAACTCTTCAGACCGAATATAATCTGTCGACAACACAGCAGATTCAAAATCTTTTAAATAAATGTCGATATAAATCATATGAACATGGGGAAAAGATAGGTAAAACACTCGCCCATCAGCTTCGTCATCAGCAAGTGGCTCAGGCTATTTTAGCCATCAACACGAAAAGATGTGTAAAATTCTACACCAATTAAATTAAGCCAGCATAAATTCAAGTATCTAGGGATTTGGATCACAAGCAATTATAAACAGATGTACAAAACAAACTTTATTCCATTGTTAGATAGTGTAAAACAACTTGCAACGCTGGTAATCCTTACCAATTTATTTGGGAGGCAGAATTAATGTTGTTAAAATGATCATCTTACCTAAGTTTCTATATCTTTTTCAGTCGATACCTTTTTTTAACAAAAACATTCTTTTCTAACTTAGACACACGGATTTCATCATTTATATGGAATGGAAAGACTGCCCGCAATCGCAGAAATATTTTACAATACCACAAAGATTATGGGGGAATGTCACTTTCCAAATTCCAATACCATTACTGGGCTGCCAATATCCGTACATTGCTTTATTGGCTAGAGACATCAAGTTATGAGGATTTTAAATGGTTATATCTTCAACAAATTTCATGTCAATCTGCCTCTTTACAAACACAGATCCACTGACTCATACCAAAAGAAAGTGGGAAGAAGATTTTGGCTACAGACCTATCAGAGGATGTATGGCAGACTGGTCTTCAGAATATTTAATATGCTTAAGACAAAGGGTTAAACGATTCAAGGTGGTTCACAGACTGCATTGGTCCAAAGTAAAGCTAGCTAAAATCAAACAAGACCTTAATGCTAATTGTGATCGATGTGAAATGGAACCAGGTAAACTGTCACATGTGTTTTGGTTTTGTCCGACACTGGGGGCCTTCTGGCACAACATTTTCAACTCCTTTCTGATGCATTGGGGACACACATTGCTCCTGAGGCCTCAATTACGTTATTTGGTGAATCAGAGTTCTCTCTGCTGTGTCATGGTGCCTCTGTCAGCTCTCCTCCTCCTCCCCTCTCTGCTAGGCTCCTGATTCGACACAGCTGCGACCACTCACCTCATCACCTACCTGCCTTCTAAAGGAGATCCAGTTCCACCATTCTTCGCCAGTTCGTTGCCCCTGATGGTGCATAGTATGGTCGTCAAGTTCATAGCTCTCGTTACTAAGCCTTTGCCTAAGTCTCGCTCTCTACCTTGTTCCCAGGAAACCATTACCACGAGTGGTCGCCTGAGTCTTCTACACTCCCAGATCCAAGCCTCTGCATTTCATCCTGGCACGCCACGAGCATCTGCCGATACTCCAGTCACACCACGAGCCACGGTCGTTTCCTCCAGTGACGCCACGAGCCACAGACTACCATCCAGCCACGTCGTGGGTCCTCCTCGGATTTTCCTGCTACGCCTACAGCCTACATCATCAAGAAAAAATAAAACTTTCTTACTCACCTCAAAACTCACGTGTCTCCTTCCGGGTTCCAGCGTCTGGGTCTGTTTTGTCTTGCTAGCTATGACATAGTAAACTTCCTAGTAAATCCAAAAGTGTAATCGCTTTTACTACACTTCTGGCCAGAAGGCTAATCCTCCAACACTGGAAAAATAAACAACCCCCTACTTTTAGGAAATATCTTGTCGATCTTATGTGCCATTTTACCTTAGAAAAAATCAGATTATCAATGAAGGGTTGTACTGCAGGGTTTTTTAATGTCTGGCAGCCAGTTCTGAGCAAAATCAAAGATTTTGATCCATCGCTTCTTTCTGAGGGGTAAAACTGTTACTCCAATCAGTAAAATTCTTGTATATTGTATTGAATTATTTTTCTTTTATGGTGCAACAGGGTGGGTTTGTTTGTTTGGGGTATATATAAAATAAAATAAAAGTTTGTCTTTTACACTGTATATGTTGCTGAATACTCAAATAAAAAGAAACTTGGATTAAAAAGTTTCAACTGAAATGAATGCCAATGACCTTAGAGGTCACAGCAAGAACTGTGGCTAGACCAAATTTTTGTGTGAGTAGTGTAGATGAAGTCAGAATGACAGAGGATTCTGGATCTTGCTGTCATGCTTGCCCTGTAGCGTTGTGTTTTTGGGTTTGTTCTTTGCAGGTTGGCCGGGCTTCTCATCAGATGTCCCAGCTGCTTGCAATAATCTCATTTAGAATGTGATATTTAAAGCATCTCTTTAGTTGCTCTTATAAGAGCATATTTCCTTGTTGTGATGTTCTGGCTTTTTTTATTAAATTCCTCTAATTCCTGCTTTTGGGCCTCCCTCTACGAGGCGTTGTAACATTTCACTCCTGTCATATCAGACCCAGCAGGAGGTTCGCACGCCAGAGACTTACCCCTGCAAACCGCAAATGAGGACTTAACCGCTCAGGATTAGCCGCCAGCCTTGATCCAGGACCATCATGGACAGATTCTCTAAACTGGTTCATGCTATGCCCCTGCAGAAATTGCCATCAGTTAAAGAAATAGCAGCACTTGAGAGAGAATTCTGCAAGCTCCTTGGCATCAAGGTCAAAGTTCGGGAATAAACCCTCAAACCAACTGACAGGTAGAGCGCAACAACCAAGATTTGGAGACTATGTTACGAGCTATGTGTACTAAAAACCCCAACACTTGGTCTTTTTAGCCTCCTTAGGCTGAGTAATTAACACACTGGAAAGAATTTTTCATTGAAGTCCGGTAGGCGAAGCAGCCAGCCTAATCTTATGATATTTTTCTGATTTTCATCAATACAATAATAGATCGATCATTCTTGCTTTTATTTTTACCCCTATTGAATGCTCACAGAGACACGGAAGTAGCAGCAGAAAGCGGCTTTTGCAGCTAGATGGATGGAGAGCGTACTGGGATCATATGAATGAACGTGATTACCGATGCTTTTGTGCTTTTTAGAAAAAATAAATCTGATCTCTAAACATCCTCCGTGTCTTCAATGCAATGTAATGAGACACACACAGACAGAAATGTGAAGGTATCTGCTGTAAATCTATGACGTGAATAACAGGATAAATGATCGGCTAGTTAGCATGTAGCCAACCAGCCTTCGAATGTAAAGCGACTCCTAAAGTCTGCTATGTTAATAAAAGACAAGTCCTGAATATTTTTATTCCTATTCGAAACTAAACCAGCCAGCTGCCCGAATGCCAGCATGACAAGCAAAAGAGCTCCGCGGCAGAGCTAGTAGGAGCTATGTCCGGTGAATCGTATGGCAAAACAGTATCATAAATCTTATGATATTTTTCTTACATCCATTGAGACAATAATAAATTGTTCATTCTTGTTTTTCTTTTTCCTTTCTGGAACGAATGTGGGAGACACAGAAGTTACAGCTGAAAGCGGCTTTTGCGGCTTGACAGAGAGCATATCCGTGTTTATTAATGACTTATGTCGTGAATAATTAATTTGTTCGCACGAATTAATTATTTCGAGGGAACGAAATATTAACTTGTGGGAACAAGATATTAATTTGTGGGAACGAGATATATTTTAGTTTTTAAATGTCAGGACTCGGGCTCCGTAGGTTTGTCAGTTTTTGTTGGAAAAAGCTAGACTTGGATTAAATTTGAGCAAAGTCAATCTAGCGGCCCTTTGATTTTAGCAGAAGAGTCCTTTTTATGCATTTTGTTGACTAATGAACTCTTGGCGTAAGGCTACAGGCTTTGTTTGTTTGTTGTTGTTTTTTGCTTTTTTGCGTTTTCTCTTTTCCAAATGAACACCAGTTTAGTTCTTCAGTCTTCTCTGATTGGTTATAGAAATCTGTATCCAAATTACCAATAATATTCTTTATCCTTTATCCAATCCCTTGCTTCACTGGCTCCTCCCCTAGGCTCTCTCCTCCCCTCTAATCTCCCTCCCTCTCTTTCTCTGTCCATGCTTTTAATCCAAGTGGATTATGTTCCAAATTGGACGACAGTGAAGGCGAGCAAATCTGTTGTGGACTTCCACATTTACAACAACACAAACGTCTGCAGGAGAAATGAAGCCAATTTTTCATCCCATGTTACATAAGGAACTATGTAAAAACCTAAGAGAACCAACAACTTCTGTTTCAGTTTTTTCTGATGGGACTTTTTTGCCAGATTGTTAACTAAACCATCGGGATTTTTCTCCTTGTCATTTTTTCTTTTAATTATTTTTTGGAAACCGGCAAAAGATGACAGCTGCACCTCAGCTCTCTGTAACCATGATGGAGTGCATTCAGGGTCAAAAGCTCAAAAAGCTACAAGCACCTCCGTCTCCTGTCTGAAGCCAACATGAGGAAACTCTTTTCAACTAAACAGATCCAAGTTAACTTGCACATCGTCTCTCATTTAATGAAGCTATTCTCAGAAATTTGAAGGACTAAGGAAATTTTACAGATTGTCGAGAGAGGGGATGGAGGGCAGGAGACTTGTTATCAGGACCTATTTGAGGATTCTGGGAGCTTTCTGCTTGTGGATTACAGCTGATGCTCAAATGAAGATCCCACCAGAGACGTATGTACCCTCTGCAGTCACTTTCAACTCTGATTCTCACAGTGTTCATTCAAAACACAAAAGTCTTCCTGAGACCTATAAATTTTTGAATAAATATCTCAATTCCATCATTATACATAGATATCAGTGGCTTAGAAAATGTAACAGTTAACTCTAAGGTATCTGTGGGTTTTCATAACAAAAAAAACCTGACAAAATCAAAGCATTTGTGCTTCTATCTCATGTAAATAATTGATTTATAACTCAGCAGAACTGGGTTAAGGCAATACAAGCTTTTTGATAAACTAAGCTTCAAAACAACTTTGTATCTGAAGAGGGCTCCAACATTTTGCCTGAATGCTGTTCAAATAGGAACCTTCTCTCTGACATTTGATATGGGCTTCACGTGTCATTTCACGTCTTCCTGTGTTTCATGTCCTGAGAGAGTGGAGTTTGTCCCAGCAGGCAGCAGTTTCCCCTCAGGATCTCTGTTTTCTCCTTTCCTGACTCCAATGTGCAGCCAAATCTTTTATGCCGTTGTTCCAACTGTATTGAGACACTCATGCATAAGCAAACACTGTCCACCCTGGGATCTAAATGCAGCCATCAGCTTGATAGCATTTCCAACCTTTAGCCCTAAATCCTGTCGTAATCCAACACGATCTTCAACCAGCTTCACTCTAAAAGAGTTTGAACTGGATTGAATGTGTTTACCTTCAGCAAATGTCCCAGATCCTCAGATCAATGGCCACATAACATAGAACAATGATGGCCGCCTCTGCAGATGTGACAGCAGGAATCCTTCCTGCACTCTAAAACTCTGGGTCCTCTAACAAAAGAAAAAAAAAATTCTGTGCCTCAAGCTAAGATTTCTACTAAATGAAGGGCTTGTTTCTAGTGATGGGAATCCTGGCTCTTCTTAGAGATTTGGCTCTTTTGGATAGGCTCACTAAAAAGAACCTGTAAAACATTTATTAAAGATTAAAGAACATTGTAATAACGCTCAACAAAAGTTTTTGTATTCAGGTCAATAGACTGTACTGTAGTTTAATACATTCGGAGTGTCTCTCTGAGTCCGTTCTTCTTCATCAGTTAAGTGTGACAGGTCATCTTCTTCCAGAAGAGGACGCTTTCATCCATCATTCATTCATCTGGATAATAATTATTCTCCATGACTTTCTTCTTCAGGAGATTTTCCAGCTGTTTCTGAGTCAGCTGATGTCATTTCTCCATGCAGCAACACATACTTTGTTTATAGCGATTCAGGAACCGGTGTAACCCACCCTTGGAGGCGGACAGGCCAGCGTGCTCTCCATCTCCCCTCCCTTCCCCTGAAACTTGCGCAGCACTTCCCTCGGACGCAAAAGTGTCATACAAGCATCTTGAGTTGTCAGAGCTTTTGTGATGAAGCTGAAGAGTCACGTGACTGAAATAAATCTGCGAATATGTGAGACTGCGAATAGTGAAACTCAAATAAGTGGGTATATGTCTATGGCTCAGAGATGTGCACTTCAAGAGAAAAAAAAGAGAGGTTGAAAGAAAGTTTTTTTTTAAAAGAACACGGCTTCCAGAAAAAAAAACCCACTCCAAAGAGCTGGCTCTTGGAGTTGTTTCATTCGCGACCGACCCATCACTACTTGTTTCTGATCACTATTAACTTACTGTGATTTACATGACATGATCGTCAAAACATCAGAATTTCTGCTGCCTTGATTAAAAACTATTTAAGCAATTATTCTATGTAAGGAATTTTAAAATAACCATAGCATTTGGTTAAATGCAAGTAATAAAGTGAAAACTCTAACCAAGCTGCATCTGCTTAAAGTTCTGAACAACCTGAATTTAGAACTAAGTCTCAAAAACGAAAATATAAGATTGAACTGTGACAAGTGGAGAAAGGTTCTCAGTTATCAAGGTGACGTTGTACCGAAGTTGAATCTTAGCATCTGATGCCATTTGGATGAGTGGACCAACATCAAGTCTTGGGTTCAAGACCAACTGTAACATCAAAAACTCAGTTATAATAAGTTCTGGTATTTCAAGAGATCACAACAAATTCAAAAGAAACCTCAAATCAACCTCAACTGTCTGCTCACAGACAAATGTGTTCCATTTTTCAATTCCTAAACTCTGGGTGAACATGAATGAGAGGTCTCATGGTCTTCTTCCAGCCATGTGCTGGACAAGCATACAATTTTATGTCTCACCGACACACTGGAAACTCTGCAAAGGACAATTCAGCTAACACATCTCGTAACCGTCTTGGTTTGATGGTATTCTGAAAAGCCTTGATGTGTTTTTGTGTTGGGGTGTGGTGTGATCTGCATCTTGACCCCCTTGAAAAAGGAAAATCTCAACGGGCCTTTGCTGGTTAAACAACAAAATTAAAGACACCTGCTGTCTTTACTTGGGGTCAGGTTTCTTGTTGTCAGTTCCAAAGTTATTCTGGTTTCTGGTCCATCATTGGTCATCAGCAGCATTCTGGCAGCTTAGTCACCTCTTACCCTGACACACCTGGCCGGCTGCCATTGGCGAAGTTCCTGGATTTAAAAATGGCGCTGCCTCTGCACAGTGTCCTTACATGCTCTCAATCGGTAGTGCAAAACCTTATAGACTTTATAAAATAGATAGCTCAAATGATCAGGACATGTGCTAATGACTCATGTCCACAAAGGATTCAAATTTGCACATTTAGAACACATTGTTCATATTGTTAACTTGGTGGCCTAGTGGTAAAGGGTCTGCTTTACAACTGGGAGGTTGTAGGAATAAAATCCATTGTTATCCCTGTATAACACTCTGCACTTATGAGTTAGCTTGAGGGGGTTGAACCTAGATAGAGATATTCTTTATTGATCCCACGTTGGGGAAATTCAATTGCTACAGCAGTTCAGTGCAAAATAGGGAAAAAAGAAGAAACAACAGCAATGTGCAAAAAGAATCAAAGGGTGTTTAAAATTGTAATGACATTTGACAACAAGACACTTATATACACTTAACATAACATGTGTTATACATAAAATAAAATAAAGTAAAAGACAGAATATTTGGATGGGCTATGGATGCATGATAACCGGTTTTTACATGCATCTTTAAACTGTGGCACTGTACAATCTCACAGCTGTTGGTATGAATGACCTGCGGAACCGTTCCTTCCTACATGGAGGGTGTAACAGTCAGCAACTGAAGGAGCAGCTCAGCGCCTCCACTGTCTGATGTAGTGGGTGAGAGGTGTTGACCATAATGGATTTTAGCTTGGCCAACATCCTCCTTTCACCCACTTCCTCCACAAAGTCCAGTGGACAGCCCAGGACAGAACTGGCCCTCCTGACCAGCTTGTTGAGTCTCTTCCTGTCCCGGTCTGTGCTGCCTGCTCCCCAACAGGCCACAGCGTAGTGGAAAGCAGAGGCTACCACAGAGTCATAAAAAGTCCTTAAGAGAGGCCTACACACTCCAAAAGACCTCAGTCTCCTCAGAAGGTGGAGGTGATTTTGGCCCTTCTTATACAGGGCATCGGTGTTGTGAGTCCAGTCCAGTTTCTTGTTAACGTGAACACTCAGGTACCTAAAACTGTCCACTACCTCAATGTCTGATCCCTGGATGCTCACCGGTGGGTATTGTGATGTTCTCCTCCAGAAGTCAATTACCTGAGACATACCGCTCCCCTTGGGGATAGGTCAAATGTGGAGAACACATTTTGCTGACACAAACAAGAGATGGGATATTATGTGGGAAGATACTAATAATGCATTTGGCAAAATTCAGTAACCCTCTCCTTCCAAACCTTGAAATAAAAAAGGAAGCCATGCATTTAGACAGTGTGATTTTGCTGGCATGAAAAAAATATTTTCTTACAAAAAAATCTATAAAGGAATTTAAAAAGAATAATAATGAAAAATCTCCTATGTCTTGTAGAGAAATTCCAGCTGTTGCGGTAGTCAGTTCTGTAAAGGAACTGTAGAACAAAACAGTTGCTTGAAAAAAATCTGGAGATAACTTCCAATGAGCAGCAGGTTTAGACTGAACTACTTATTACATAACAATTATTTACAAATAAGAAAAAACAATAAATTGGGAAAAAGAACCATGTATACATATTTGTGAAAGTTCAATACAAACATTATTGTAACAAGGAGCCGGAGTCATGAGGCTGGCAGAGGTGGGTCAGAGACAGGCGAGAGTCGAGGATCAGTCGAGGATCAGTCGAGGATCAGCAGAGGGGGATGGTGGATGAATACTGGAGGCCAGAGACACAAACAAGACTTCGACTGTCTACATACTGCTGGGGAGTGATTACTGATGGGAAACAGCTGTGGGGCTCCTGGGAGTGACAGCATTGGCTGATGGGAGCATTTTAAACTTTCCACACACAGAGGCAGAAGCTGGTTCTCCTCATATATCGCCATAGGTAATTTGGTGATACTTTTATTGATTCAAAATGCTGTCAGGACGATGTTTATTGAATTATTTCTGAACTTCCTTCATTGTCTGACTCTTGTTGTTCACTTCAACCTCCGACCGCTAGTTGGCAGCAGAGCACACTGAGCCTCTTTGAGCAGCTCTACTCTGCACAAAACAACAGGAAGACCTCAGCTAGAGGCAGCTTGCTTGTTATGAGACATGAACTACTTGGTTTTTACTTAGGATGGGAACTGAACCAAAACTGTACCATGTTGCTGCCAGTATCTTATAAAAACGTGGATTGCGGTGCTTTGTAGCGGCTCAGATAAGAAGAGTGAAGCCCTGCAGCTGCACAGCAGCTAATGCACTGAGCCTCAGTCAAAATTCTGTCGGCAAAGCTCTGAAAAAAGGCAGACGTCGTGGCAATGACCGTTACTAGTTTACTACCGCGTGTGAGCTGCCGCACTGGAGTGCAGACTGTCATGTAAACAAAGCATCTTAGCCACATTAAAGCAACATTCCTTAATTCTGTCATGCTGCCTCATCATCACACTTTAATGTTTATGGAAAGAATTTGTGTTTCTTTCCTTTTATTTTTGAAGGATGCTGAACCGTTTAAAAGTAGTGGAGAAGCTACATTAAGCAATGTTGGAAATAAACAGCACTTTATTGGTTATTGTTAAGGCACATCCATTCCATTTTTTTTCCTATACTGAAAAATATTTTGTTTTGAAAATCAGACAATGTTGACTGTTCCCCTTTCTATATTTTAGTTACCAAAATAAAAGCACTATGAATTTGTGTGTGTAAAAGCAACTTATATATGAGATACAGCTGCAGTGCTTAACATTGTGATCATTAAATAAACTGAAACTGACAATTTTATTACAATAAAAGACGTATTGAAATTCAGGTACAGTTTTTTCTGAGTCACAATTTTATTTTAAAAGAAAGAAAAAGTGTTCCAGTAAAATATCGGGCTACGTATCGTTTCTTGGGACGTGTATCGGGATACATATCGTATCGCCAGACTCTTGCCAATCCACACCCCTATTAATAACCCTTACCTTAAGGGAGGTCAGACACAAATTTTACCATTCTGACTCAGACTGATTAAGTTACTTGGATCTTGGATGAGTGTTGAAACATTTCAAGAAAGAATAATTTTAAGTGTTGCTGCCAAAACTCAACTTCCAGACATTAGCTCAAAGTAAAAGAACTGGTAAAGATTCCTGATCAAAATAAGAAACTCATTGGGATTTACACAGGCTTTCTTCAGTTAAAACATACCCTGTGGTCCCCACATTTGTGGGGTTTAAATAGATGTTCTTAGAGTTGTGTGACAGTTCAGAGGTACTTCCCCCCAAACCCACACAACGCTGCACAGATTTACTAATCAAGAGAGCCCATGCATCCATGACAACATGAATGTCCTATAAGCATCTCATAGAGATGGGGTGTGTGCCTGGGCTGTGTTTGCCAGTAATGAGTGCACTGCCATCTGATCAAAGGTACAGCTAACCTGTTGAGAGCTAAACTTTTGTGTTCCATTTCTCCCTCTCTTTAAGAGTACTTGTTTGACCATTTGGAAGCAATGGGTCATTTGTTATTTTTAAAGAAACGCACTACAACCTCCCTTTGCTTTTTCAATGACCTGAGTGAGACCAAACCTGCTTCTGTTCTTCACCCTCTGAGCATTGGTGTGGTGCTGTCACATGAGCTTGTCCTGAGAGACACCTCCAGGTCCATCCTGTGACCCAGATCAGGATCAGATTATCTAAATCTCTTTATCCACGTCATATTTACTGGCCTTTTACAGCTGCCAAATCACCATGGCAACATACACTCATTGCAGCATAATGTTTGCAAAAATGCTGAGTGATATTCTGAGAGAAGATATTCATATTAAAATCTTATATCAGAACAGTTTAAATGCTGTGTTTTACATCTATAGCATGTATTTTACCCATCTTGCAGTTTTGAGTTTTTGATTATCCTTTTATTTACTCACAAAAGAAAAAGAAAAAAAAATTTTTTTAATAAATATTGAATAAGGAGAAAGAAAACCTCCTTCAACCTGTGTGTATGTGATGACACCATTTCTGGTTTTGACAAACTTCATGTAAAACTTTGTTTTACTGTTTATATATATATATATATATATATATATATATATATATATATATATATATATATATATATATATATATATATATATATATATATATATATATATACATATATACTTTTACGCCCCTCTCTGTATACAGATTCTTCCTTTTCAGAGATGAGCCCCACCACGGTGAGGTCATCAGTGAACTTTACAATGGTGTTGCTATGGTGGGCAGGTGTGCCATCAGCTTGTGTGGGAGAATGGTGCTGAAGGCCAGGGTCCAGCTGGGAGAGAGCAGCGTGCAGAGAAGTTGCTATAGCATCCTCCGTGGATCAGTTTGCCCTGTAAGCAAATTGGTGTGGGGCCACTCCTGGTGGGGGGGCTGCTGTTATGTGACTATGGACCAGCTTTTCAAAGCACGTCATGGCTGTTGGAGTGAGAGACACTGGTCTGTAGTCATTGAACCTGGAGATATGAGGCATCTTGGGCTGGGGAACTATGGTGGAGAACTTCAGGCAGAGTGAGACTGTTGACTGTGCCAGGACTTGGTTGAAGATCTTTGTGAAGACTTCAGTCAGCTCGTCCACACAATCCCTTAGCACTCGCCCTGGGAAACCCTTCGGGACTGGCAGCCTTCCTCAGATTGACTGCATGCAGGGTGCATCTCACCTCATGCTCATCTAGGATGAAGACGGTGCCGCTATGGGCTGTGCGGTGGAACTGGTGTGTTTGTGGTGCAGTGAGATAAAAGCTGGCATAGGAGAGCTTCAAGTCCTCAGCCAGTGCGATGTCACTTTCCGCAGCTCTAAAGTTGGTTCTTTAGTTGGAGGTGTTGGATTTCCTACCACACCTGTTGGCTGTCATTACTGTCAAGGTGGTTTTCAATCTTCCTCCTGTAGCCTGCTTTGGCTTTTCTGAGGCCTCTCTTCAGGTTGGTTCAGCTGGTTTGTTTCCAGACTTGTGGGCGGCGTTCCTCCTCCTCAGAAGCTGTTTGACTTCCTGAGTCATCCAGGGCTTCTGGTTTGGGGAGACATGGATCCGTTTGTCCACTGTGACTGTGTCTATGCAGTTGTTAATGTAGCATAGCACGCTGTTGGTGAACACCTCCAGGAGAACCCAGGAGAGGCAGGGCATCCAGGAGAAGTCCTGCAGTCAACCTGCAGGAAACAAATCATATAAAGACCCTGAAACCAAAACACAATCCATGACGCTTACACAATTTCCTCACACAATAGTCCATGTAGTTAGTTTCAAAATAAATAGATCATCCAAAATGCATTAGGCATTTTTTGAACTTTCCCAGGGCATAGAAAGTCTACATATATTTTGTAATTTACTTTTTGAGTTGAAGTCCTGGTGGTTTTCTGAGTTGACATGTTTTCACACCACAACAGAGATTTTTATCACAACTTCGTATAAACTCTGAGGGAACCCTTTAAGTATATCAAGTCAGTGATGTGAGCAACAGCTGTTATCATCACCAGTAGTGTCAGATTAGCAGGAGGAACTGAAAACTTTATCTAAAACTCATAAATCTGTTGGTAATTTTTCAGCACAAAAAAAACATAAAACAAAGGTATGCACATTTTGTCCTTGTGATAAGTCTTATGAATTAAAGTGAAAACCACTATCAGTCTTTTATCAACCATCATTTTGTTCAAATGTTACAATCAAATAATGTGAAAATCTGTTGGGTAAAAACAACCTGCAACATCATGACAATTCAAAAAGGAAAAGAAAGACAAACAGACCAAGGTAGCTTTACGAGGAGAGCAGACAGAGATCTACCCAGTAAACAATCTCTCTCCACTCTGGCGCATATTCTGCTGCACTCCCCTTTCAATAAGTTGTTTTGGGTTTTCCCTAAGTTACACATGCGCTGAGCTCTAAGAAGGGGAAAGAGATAAAAACACAGCTGCAGCGCTATCAGAAACAATAATTGCAACATGTCCATGCTTCCACAGTCCTCTCACATCATCTCCGGACCTGCAAAGCCTATTTTCATGGATAAACTAACACAGAGCGTCCTTCGATTCATTTTACACACAGCTAACACAGGTTCTCAGGAGAATGCTGAAAAGAAACAAAAAGATAATCGTTTTCTCCCAAGGGTGTCACCTCCACCTCCCAGTGAAACAGATTTGGACACAGACACTTCTGCAAACAAAAGCAAATATGAGATAACTTATATACATTATTCAAACATAATCAAAATAGTTTTTTTTTTTGTCTGTTCTTACCTGATCCTGATTTGCTCTTCTTTCCTCAGGGTTCAGCAGTGGGCATCAGAGTTCTCTGTTCAGCTTCGGGACCTAACGGTCAAGTATTCTGGCTCTCTGCTGCTACAAAAGGTCAATAAAGTCAAAATAGGTCAAATGACTGTTGACTTGTTGCAGATAATAGTTCAAATCTCAGGCCTTGATTTACTTGCAAATAAAGGAAAAACAAGACATTTGCTTGGTAGTTTTTTTCATCCACATTGTAACTTAACATGTTTTATAGAGAAATTTAAAGCACAGACAAAAAGTACAATAAAGACCGCAAAATCCAAAACTACTCATTTCAGCACAAGACAAATGAGAGAAGTTCAAATAAACCTTTTTTAGATACACTGAGCTAAAAAGAACAGCTTTTAGCCAAACACGCCTGCTTGTTTTGAGTTCAAACTCAAACTATCAGACAAAAATGAAAGGACTGCATGGCGGATTCTACCCATCTATACGGTCACATTAATATGAGATTCATTTTCTGTTAGAGTAACCCAGAAGTGCAGCTTTCAATTAGCAAACACATTTTCCAAAGTGGCAAACAGATGAGGAAGCTGAGTTAAGGTCAGCACTTTTAAAGTCGTTCACTGTAAAAATAAAGCTGTCAGTCGAATGAAATGTCAGGTTTTCAACTCTCTTAATTTGAGAGCACATACACACTAGCTAGCCCAATGTGCAACAGTTTTTTCTCTGAAGTTCTATTTGTGTTGTCGGTTCAAAGCTCCCTTAATCTCTGTCAGCAATCAAATGATCAAACCTGTTGAGAACAAGCTCTGCTGTATTGTACTCTAGTGTAAACAGTTCACCGAGACACGCAAAGAAGAGCAAGAAATGAACCACAGGGAGAGACTAATTAATGGAAGTAATTAGTTTGGAAGTAGTACTGTCAAGTCTTTGCTATAGTTTGGTGCATGTTGGTGCTAATTTTCATTCATGCTCATTTTTAACGTTTTAAACATTCATGATTGCAAATGGGTTGTCCCACCTGCTCATTCAGAGGGTTGATGCACTTCAAGCTTCTCATTTAACCAAGAAATAGTGAACAGTTATATTTACAAGTATAAAAGATAGTCTGTTGGAGTTCATCTCTGGAAACTGTGGAAAAAAAGCGAAAGCAGTTTGGAGCAGTTTGTAAACCAAGAGGTGTGGGCAGACTTCCCTAAAGCCTCAACCGTCCCAGTTAATAAAATCAGCTCAGAGTACATTTGCCCATAAGACCAACATAACTTACAATGTAAATCCACCAAAAAACTGAGTGTGCAAACCATTTCAGATGACGTGGAAGTTTACTAAATTTCCCAAGTTGCAGACAATAAGACTGAATTTCGGTGTTCACATGCACCTTGTTGTACGTTTAGTTGCAGGCTTGGTCACCTGAGAAGGAATGTTTATGATCAAAGTTGTGATGCTATAGATCTAACGACTTTCCTTGACTGTATCCCCTCAGAAACTGAAAGATGTGGAGTCTATTGTCAAGATTGTGGAGCTGAATGGAAACCATCTGGTGAGGGAGTATGCAGATGAAATCGAGCGCATGTTGGGAAGCAAGATGAAGTCTGTGAAGGTCAGAACAATCAATGAATAATATTATATAATGTATATAATATATAAAATTTAAAAAAAAACACAGAATTAATGGATTTTGGACTTCTAGCTGCAAAATTTAAGTCATTTTAAATTTAAATTGTCTTGTTCTTGAGTAAGAATTTTGGAGCTTCCTCTGCTTGTGTTTGGCAAACCTTATGTTTTCTATCTTTGCACTGTGTTTTCAGTCAGATTATTCTCTTCTGGTTTCTTTTCAGAGGTTAGCAGAGTCTGCAGAGGATTCTGACCTATACCATGAATACAATGCTACAATGGAGGTCAGTACCCTCTTCAGGCCCCAGGCATTTCCGTTTTCATGTTAAAACTCTTTTCTCCCCGCTGCCTTTATTCTTGGGTTGGCCTGAGGTGGTCTTTACATAAGCTGCTGGTTAACCAGATAAAAAGTATTTGAACAAGCTGTTCAACAGTTGATGCCGTGGAAACTAAAGATTTCCAACTTTAGAACAGGTATTTTTTCTGGCATAATCTGATTTTAAAGTAAACAAAAAATTAAAAGAAATTAAAGAAATGCATGCAGGCACAGATCCATGGATACACATCCAACTTCCTTTTAAAAAGTAAGTCGACTCTAAATTCTATTATAAACTTTATTACTATTTTTAATACATTAGTTAGACCAAAAAGACCCATAAATGATTCAGGTATGTTTTTGTGTGATTAACTCAGGATTACTTAGACATTTGCAAATGAACTGACACAGTAAATGCACACTGTGCCACATTTTAGACAGAAAGTTCTCCTCTTACTGCTTGTTTTTGTCCAGATGATGAAGCGAAAGTTTGTTTGAAAGAAGCCAAAACAGTGATACAGAACATGTAAGATATGTGACCGGAACTTCTTTTTTAGGCGTGCATTATGTAAGGGTTAATGGCCAACGAAGTATAAATTTAACGCACGCCGGGGAAGCCTGAACCGTCCGACGCGACGGACGTATAATCATAAACCCGCTTATACCATGGTCACTTACAAAAGAAATAAATATTAACCATTTTTTAGTCCTTAATTCTTGTTTTTTTTTCCCTGATTTGGATCACTTTTTCCACAAAAAGCGGACTATTACATTGCATATATATATATATATATATATATATATATATGTGTGTGTGTGTGTGTGTGTGTGTGTGTGTGTGTGTGTGTGTGTGTGTGTGTGTGTGTGGGTGTGTGGGTGTGTGTGTGTGTGTGTGTGTGTGGGTGTGTGTGTGTGTGTGTGTGTGTGTGTGTGTGTGTGTGTGTGTGTGTGTGTGTGTGTGTGTGTGTGTGTGTGTGGGTGTGTGTATGTGTATGTGTATGTGTATGTGTGTATGTATGTATGCATGCTGATCGTCCGGATGGGATAAAGCATCAGTTCAGTTCTTACCGCTTGTTTTTGTCCAGATGATGAAGATAAAGTTTGTTTTAAAGAAGCCTGCGCAGTGATATGAATTTTTATGCTATGTGACCGGAACTTATTTTTGGGGCATGCGTTATCACTTTTTAATGCACACCCAGCAGCCAATCAGAATCGAGTGTTCATCAAAAACTGCTGTTATGAGCAGTTTCATGACCAAAAAGCAGTTCTAGTTCATATCATACATAAAGCACTGTGGATATGCATAATGTTAGATGTTGTGATTATACAAACAATCTATTTTTAAAGTCTTAATTATTAAAACTAAATAATTAGTTATTTAGTTATTGTTTAGCTCATTTACAGAGCTAGTAACAGGACACTACCTATCAACATTCAAAAACTGTTTACACAAAGGAAGGGTGATTATTATATTGGAGATATGGTTTACACAAACGACCATCAATCAGAACAATTCAAAAAGTGTCGATGTGTGGAGTTCAGCTAGAGATCCATGTAAAGCAAAGCCCAGAATTAAACATTTTAAAGCAAAATACAAGGACAAGTTATCGTCAACATATAGAATATAAGGAAAGGCACCATGAAATAAGTACAGTAATCACTTTGATATTCAGCTAATATGTAGTGAAAAATAAATAGTCTAAATATTGGAACAGATAATGAATGATGCAGTAATTATGTATTTGTATTATGTATCTTATTATGTATTTGCGTGGAGTTGTAAACATTATAACAATTTTGTGATATTGTTCTCCAAACCATAAAAGTTTCTCCCACTCACCTTTGGAGCTATGTAAATCATATATATTGTTTATGCGAGATATCTGTTGAATAATTGTAAACAAGCTTGGACTAAATCACACAGCTCAAAATCAAAGTTCAGTCTATTATCTTTTTAACTTGCGTTAACAGTCCAATACAAACACAATACAAAAACCGTGCCGCTCATTTTCAACAGCTACCAACCCACTGCTTAATGACACTAAATCAAATGTAATTTTGCACAGATTATTGGAATGAACAAAGCAGTATTTTTCCATTTCTTCAATGTAACCCATAGTTACAACAGCTGCCCCTGCTGGCTGCTCAAAATGCCCTTTAGAAATGTTTCTGCACAGTACTGTCACATGATTGGAGCTGAGACTCGTAACCCTGGTTCCCTCCTGCAGCTGCACTGCTTCATCAGGGGTGCTAAACATCCTCCAGGGAAAAAAATGAAAAAAGGTCACATATTTTAGGCTGCATTTTTAATGAACGTTGGTGTCAGACTCCAAAGCTGTACTGCAAAGCTGCCAGATTTCACACATTCGTGCACGTTTTCCTGCTGTTTAGTTTGATTACTACAACTCCATGCTGATCAACACTGTGGATGAAGATGGGAATAATGTGGAGCTGGGAGGAGAGTTTCCCCTGGAGGAGAACGAACATTTCAACAACTTGCCAGTGAACACTCTGCAGAGCGACATCCAGGTGCCCACCAATGTTTACAATAAAGGTGAGACAAGTTCTGCATCACATGTTCCCACCTAAACAATCCCAAAGGCCTAATCCAGGAGGGTTCAATCTTCTTTGCAGATCCAAACATTCTCAACTCCATCTACAACACAGAGGCCTTAAATGATGTCTTCATTAGTAACTTCCAAAAAGACCCCACACTCACCTGGCAGTACTTTGGCAGTTCCTATGGTTTCTTCCGGATCTATCCTGGTATGTTTATCCAAGTTCAAACTGTATAATTCTATTATCTGCCTTGTAAATGCTATTCCGTTTTTTTAATTCATGACATTTTTGCTTGCTTTTTAGCTCTCCGATTTATTTCTAAGCATTTGCATTAGAGCTTTTATTTTTGACTGTTGTTCATAATCTCTAAACAAGTTTATTGATTAAATGACCAAACAAGAAGAAGGCTGGTTAGAAAAACAGTCAGGCTGTTTTTCAGGATTTTCCGATTTGAGGTCAGCAAAACCATTTAACTCTTGACTTGAAAATCACATAAATGTATTCCTTGTGTTTTCTTGCAGGCATTAAATGGACTCCAGACTCCAATGGAGTGGTAGCTTTTGACTGCAGGAACAGGAATTGGTGTGTATGATTGTCATGTCACCGAAAATTTTTAAAAATCTGACCAAATTAGTAAATGATGCATACTTATTCAGCACGCTACTACCTTCTAAGAAGCCCTGAAGCACTTTACAGTCCCAGTCCCCTTCACCCATTCATAAACACATGCACACACCGCTGCAGAACACAGGCATCAGCCTATAACCACCAGGAGCAATTTGGGGTTCAGTGTTGCGCCCAAAGGCACGTCAAAGCATGGAAGCATGACGGAAACCAAACCATAATCTGATCAGATCTTGAACGCTCTGCAAACCCCAAAACGCAAATTTCACTATTAATAAATCCAAATAAAAAATAAAAAATGTTTACATTCGCTTTATACGACTACAATGTTTATTGTTATCATAATTCTTCTGAACTCTTTGCATTTATGGAATAATACATTCATTGGAATATGACTTATACGGAATAATAACAATTAAGTTTGGTAAAGCTTTGAAAATACTCACAAATAAATGAAGAATAACTGCTCAACCCATTCATGAAGCAACATCATTAATTCTGTTTTGCTGCATGGCCAATACAAACGTATGTCGAGTCAGTCACCAGGTTACCACGAGTCCCCGCCTTTCACTTCATTATGATATCATCCAACTTAAATCATGAAACCTTTTATTGCGTCTGTTGGTAAAACACAACCTTATTCACACTGTTCTGTGTGTTTTCTGGATCTAGCGAGTGAAAGGTCTGCGAGTGCAGGTCTTTGTGGGTGAGTGAGTGGAAAGCAGCAGTAAAGAGTACTTCCTCTCTGACACCCTCTTCATCCTCATCAGACTCTCAAGAGACACAAACAGACTTGGAAACAGCTCAATATGGAGGGATGGGGGTGGGAGGTCGTGCTGAGCATTGAGAACAATCAGGCAGGATCATCTTCTGTATGAGGATTACTACAGAAATGTTGGAGGGATAAGCTGAGCAGAACAATTGGAAGTTGTGCAGAACTTCATATGCTCTGGTCTACACAGCAAACCAAAAAAATCCAACACTGGGATTCCTTATAAAAAAGCCTGGAAAAGACTGTACTCGTTTGGGCTCTGTATGTTTACGGACAGAAGCTGGAGTCTGTTGTGCAGAGTGTAGTTTTATGTAGCTGCAACACCAACCGGACACTCAGGGAGGTAATAGACAGCTGGAGTATTTTTCTTGGGGAGGGACTAAACTCCTGAACTGATGTTGCATCAAATGTGATGGATGAACCCTGAAAACTTTAAAATCATTTTTTCCTGAAGTTGTCATTTTGCAATCTAATAACACCCTGACATAGAACACAGCAACAGAGGAGTTCTTATTCAGAGGTTTACATAATTAATTTTCATTTTACGATTAAAATCGTCTTGACTTTCATCCAGTGTGGGTCCTTGGAGCTGCTGCCTCATGTAGCCACAACGGGATCCAAGTCTGGGTCCTCCTCTGCCGGTCCCCAGCCCAGATAGAATACAGGGTTGTGTCAGGAAGGACATCTGGCCTAAACACCTGTCCAAATCAGTGAAAGGTGGTTCACTGTAGCGTTCCCTGAAGGGATATGCTGAAAGGTGAACAACAACAATCATCTCTGGAAAAGGACATCAGCATTGGGTCTTTCATCCCAACATTTACCTACTGAGCCATGTCATCTTCTCATACACCATTGTTCTTGCACCGTGCTGAGCGTCAGGGAGCAGGAGCTGCTCAGACTGTGTGTGGGTGCAGCAGCAGACTGATTGCTGCTCAGCTCTGAAATGAGTCTTGATCCTCTCTGAAACACGTTAAGCTGCTCCTTAGCCAGGTCACTGCAGTCCAGATGGCACCATATGTGACCATTCATGCCTCTCTAAATAACACCAGGGAACTCCATATGTTCCCGAGCACCTCATCCCATTGCCTTTCTGCAGCTCAGCTGCTGCAGCTTTTGCATGCCTCTGCAAGCACTGCTGAGTTGTAAGTCTACCTGAAATCCTATCATGCTGAACAGAGGGAGGGGCCACAGTTCAGAGTCATTCACATGCTGGTTTAATCATTTGTCTTTTTCACTGCTTTTGTAGGTACATCCAGGCAGCCACATCCCCAAAGGACATCATCATCATGGTAGACATCAGTGGCAGCATGAAGGGCTTGAAAATGACAATCGCCAAGCACACCATCAACACCATCCTGGACACACTGGGGGAGAACGACTTTGTCAATGTCATCGCTGTGAGAATTATTCTTCGCAGAAACAACCAGACACAATGCATCCATTTCATTCATGAATCACACTTTGTACTTACAAATGATGGCTCCAGGTTGAAAGTTTTTGCTAAACTTGGGTTTGGTGTGTGGTGACATGGTCATTTCCAGATCCTTCCAACGACCACACGATGAAGCTGTTCTCTACAACAGTGGTCTCCAACCTTTTTCAGGCCGCGGACCGGTTTAATGTCAGACAATATTTTCCCGGACCGGTCTTAACGGAGCCGAAGATTAGTTTATTATTCTTGGCTTTAGGGAAAAACATACTTTTCATGTTAAAATGCTACTACAAGAAATTTAGTTTACAAAATTTGAAAACATCAGTAGTTTTTTTTTTTTTGCAGATTCAGTGAAGGACAATTGTTGATTTGTAGAAGTTGTTTCTGATTTGTAAAAATTCAATAAAAGCGGCATTACAGGTTTTTTTCCATAGAATCCCATTATAACACAGGCTCAGATCATCTTTAAGAGCAAAAAAATTGATTTTGTTTTAACCTAAATCCCGATTCATTGTGTATTCATTTCTAACACAAGAGCATTTTTTGTGTTAAGCGGTTCTTAACAGCTGCCTGCCTAATTCACCCATACTGTCAATGTTACAAGTTTCCTCATTTCAGAAACATCTTCAGCAGGTCGGCAACTTTATTTGATTGCATTTTCATTTTCTGTCAAATGTTTGCGGCTGGTTTAAACTTAAACTTTGTGATGAAGATGAAGGCGTCAAGTGGAGGCAAACAGCCAGATGCTAACTTTAGCTGTGACAACTTTTAAGGTGTAATGGATAAAAAAAGCAAAATTAAAAAAGCGACACAACCGTCAAAAACTGCTATTTTCTAAATATAATGATAAATGTGAATTTTTTTTATCACTGTGTGTGGGACTTTCGAGAATCAGTCGCCACGTTTCAGGCAGAGCAGCTTCTGGTCCGTGAGAACAACCGTCTTAATAAATCCACATTTGGAGGAAAAACTTCTTGTTTGGTCTATAAACAGCAGCTTTATGTTTCTTTGAGGTTGAAGCTCTTATTCAGTTTCCTCTCTGACTCTTTTCTCCCAGAAGAAATTTTCCAAATACGTTTTATTGTTTGATTTTATTAGGGTGTTAGCTTTGGGCTACTAACTTAGCGGTCCGAGCAGCTGCTTCAAATCACGTGACGCGTCAGGACAGCCGGATGTGGTGAACAGAATCCAGTAGTTCTTCAAAATAAAACTGCCTTCACTACCAGAAAATAAACTAAACAGAAATGATCAGTCAGTGTATGTTCTTTTTTTTTTCTGTCTGCGGCCCGGTACCAAGTGGCCCGCGGACCGGTCTGCGGCCCGGAAGTTGGGGAGCACTGACGTGCAGTCACGCGACTGTGTGGCTTCATATGATTGGTCACATGAAGTCACGTTACGGAACCTTTGGTGGAAGTTTCTCCGCCAAAGGATCAAATGCAGATTATTTTGATTATATACAGTTCAAAGTAATGGTAAGGAGCAGCAAGAGGGCCAGTGTACTGGAGTGAAAGCCGCATTTTTTTCTCAGAGATGTACTTAAAAAAAGTTAAAAGTATGTTGTATTATGACTACTCTCCCAAGTACAAATTACCCTCAAAGTTATTTAAGTAAATGTAACAGAATAAATGTAACGCGTTACTACCTACGTCTGTCTGAAGCAATGCCTAAAGTTTGATTTTCAGTAGTTGATTTCCTGTAATTTCTGTGTTTTTTTTATTTGAAGCTATGTCAGTGGCATGGGCGTTTCTTTTATTTGCAGAGGGATACCAACATTAGTGTTGTAGCTTCTTTGCACCACAAATGTCCTGCTTTTTTTATTTTTCTTCATTTTAGTACACCGACTATGTTCGCTACGTGGAGCCATGCTTCAAAGGAACGCTAGTGCAGGCTGACCTAGACAACAGGGAGGTAAGCCCACAGTCTGCAAGCCCTCTGCCATAGGAAGGGGCCTTCATTTGCCTCAGCACTCAGAGAGAAACATTCGCCACCGTTATCCACAAACAAATGTCTTGTTATGCGTGCATTTTGTCAGAATATTGATCCTTTTATAGGATTCAACATCAATGCAAAGTGCTGTCTGTAATGTTCCAGAGGCTCTTCACACTTTGGTGCTGCTGTTTTACCTCATTTTAAAACCAGAGGTCACCAAAAACATGAAACCCCAAACAACATTCACAAAGATGACAAGATGTGGGTTGAGATTTATTTGGTTCGTCTGTTTGCTGTGTTTTACAAACATGACATTATAAT
This sequence comes from Oryzias latipes, assembly GCF_053564925.1. Classification (NCBI taxonomy): domain Eukaryota; kingdom Metazoa; phylum Chordata; class Actinopteri; order Beloniformes; family Adrianichthyidae; genus Oryzias; species Oryzias latipes. The sequence continues at coordinate 8,216,857 of NC_136242.1, forward strand.
TATCATATCTTTTTTTCCGGTTCCGGGTTACACAGCAGGACGGGTGGCGTGCCTCTCTGCAAATACAACTATCTTCAAAGTACTTAAAAAGTTGATTTTCTCCAAAAAAAGAGAGCTGACCATGCCCCCTGTCTGATAAAAGCTAGGAACCGGATAATGATAAATCATGTAATCAAATGGTTACAGTATAACGAGGTGGGATTATATAAGTTTGCTTCCTTCCACTCCCTTTCAAGCAATATTTATTAATATGTCAAATTATCCTAAGTTTGATTAGTTACTGTATGAATGTATAACTGATGATTATATTGCTGTTGTGTATTATTTCTACTTAATTGCTTGAAATAAACCATTTCAAAAAAAAAAATCAAATCTTAAAATGGCTTTATCATACAAAAAGGTTACACTTGTGAGTATGTCACAAGAAAAAGATGAGAGAATGGAAATGGTGACGGCTGGGTTCTGTAAGAGAAAACAAATGTATATTTTTAGTTTTTTCAGAAATACCATGGCGGCAGCTTGGATTTTTGCTTTTGCTGTTCTCAGAGTGTAGACTGAGGAGGTAAATTTACTCGTCAGGCCTATGTCAAGTAGCAGGCTTTGAGGAATTCCAGATCAAGTTCAGGGTTCCCTGTCGAAAGAAGGCTTGAGAGCTTCTGGTCAGAGTTCCATTCCAGTTATTGACCAATTCATCATGAAGATCTGTCCAAATCAGTCTGCCTATCGATCTATCCATATTCTCCCCCTCATCCAAGGTGGGTCATAAGCTCAGAGGTGAGGGTAGCAACATGGATAGATCAATAAATCCAGAGCTTTGCTTTTCAGCTCAGCTTCATCTTCACAACAACAGATCAAAACAGCGATAGCATGACTGCAGCCGCTGCACCAATCGGCCCACAATCTTACACTCAATCCTTCCTTCACACGTGAACCAAATCCTCAAAATACTAAAACCTCTCCATTTAGGACATGAGCTATCCACCCTCCAGAGAGTTCAAACCACTTTCTCTGGGGAAGACCCATGGGCTCAGACTTGGAGGTCCTGATTCTCATTTCAGCTGCTTCACACTTGACCATTAACCGTTCATGGGTACACTGGGGCTTGGTTTGATGAAGGCAACAGCACAACATCATCTGCAAAAAGCAGAGAGTAAATCCTGAAGCCCCCAAACCAGACTCCCTCTGCCCCTTACGACATCTAGAAATTCTGTTCCATACAAGATTTATGTTCCCGAAAGTTTGAGAGGACCTTCGTCCTATGAAGAGTCAGGGCGGTTAGGGGGTCCTTCAGAGGAGCCCAGGGCCCACCTGTAATCACAGAAGCTTTGCAGTGACTTCAATTACCTTCAGTGTTGCTCACCCTGCAGCTGGTTAGCCAGGCTCTGTTGGTGTCAACAGCTCCTCCGGGAAAAAACCATGTGTCCACACAACACTGTAACTGAGACTGCATATCAGCATTGCTATTGGATTTCGGTATTTGTTAAAGAGCTGTTGGAGAGAACATAATCCCTCTTTCTTCCTCTTGCAGCACTTTAAGCTGCTGGTGGAGGATCTGCATGTTAAAGGAGAGGCAAAAATCAAGAATGCCATGAAGGAGTCCTTCAAGATCCTGAACGAGGTTTGTGGTGACAGAGGTTGACTCTGCTCTTGGAAGAAGGTAGTATGGTTAGAATCTTTGATTGTCCAACTGCTTGTGTGCAGGCGAGGGTGAACGGTCAGGGCAGCATGTGTAACCAGGCCATCATGCTGATCACAGACGGAGCCATGGAGGACTTTGAGTCTGTCTTTGAGGAGTTTAACTGGCCTGAGCGCAGAGTAAGGACTAAAGCTGTGCTCCACATCTCTTTCTGGTCCTTCTATTTTCTATTTGGTCACATCATGTATATTCCTGTCAGTTCAAACAAGTATATCTTTTTTCACATTTAATAAAAGCTTTGCTCTTTTACTGTTTTTGTTAGCATGCTGACATAGTGTGGAAATCTCAGTCAAAGGCTTTGTGATGCTGATGGAACTTGGTGGGAATGTCTCCATGCAGGTGCGAGTCTTCACCTACCTGATTGGCAGGGAGATGACCTTTGCCCAAAACACCAAATGGATTGCTTGTAACAACAAGGGTGAGTTTGTGTGAGTCATTCTGGTGTTTTTGTCTTCGCACACACTCAGTCTGGATGTGTTCTGCAGGTTTTTACACTCACATCTCAACACTTGCGGACGTTCAGGAGAACGTCATGGAGTACCTGCATGTTCTCAGTCGGCCAATGGTCATCAACCATGACCACGACATCATCTGGACTGAGGCCTACATGGACTCTGTGGTACGCTCATGTCCTGATTGTTCAAGAGAATTTTCAAATACGTGCAGCTTTTTCTTTGAAAGGGTTTAGTAAATATTTTCATTTAGAGACCACCTTTCAGAGGCCTGTTGTGATCGTGCTGTTCCTTCACATCTCTGTCTTCATGACCATTTGTACGTTTCCTCTCTACAAACCTGCACTCATCCTCCCATTGTCCTCTGGGTGTTCTCTTCCATCTCTTTGGCAGCTTCCCAACACAAATGAGGTAAAGAGCACAGAGGTGAAAACACTTTGAATATAGAGCCATAGATGGCCATCTGACTGACACAGACATTGTTTTCTGGGGTTTTGTAAGGCTTCACCTTCATGGTTTGACCCATAGTGAGTAGACAGAATTGAGAGCGGATATAGAGCGTAATAACGACCTGTAAGACCTCCCACTGAGCATTGAAGAGTGCCACGTATCTAAATGAGTTGCCTGAACATTTCAGTTTCAAATGAGTCATTTTATTGAAAGTCTAAACAGACGTAGCTTCCTGACTTTATAATAGAATGTTTATGCATTCATTGTCTCACTTTCAGTGGGTTTGACATGCAGCTCCCTCTGAGTTATGAACCCTACATTGGGCTGTCTGCAGGTAAAAAATGGGCAAACCTGTACAGGGTACGCAGGTATATCTATGTCAAAGACCGCTTGTTGGGCACTGTACGGCAGCATCTCTAGTGCGTCATAAGGTGTGCAGCTTCCAGTAGCCTTACCAATAATTTACCAAAACTTACCACATGCACAACGATGTAAGTTCCATTTTCATGACGTCCCCGGAGGTGGCTGTACGTGGCTCAAGGGAAGTGCAGAACACACCTGCACTCCCTTTAAGGTGTGGCTGCTCTTCTCTACGACCTTCCACGGACTTTAGGCTTAAGAAGGATTCATACTTTTTTCAGGCAATGGTTGGTTTTACATCCTCCTTACGTTTGTTTTTTCCTACCTGACAACCTTTAAGGAGTTTTCCCTTTATTATTTTCTGTAGAAACAGCAGTGGTTTAGTGAAGTAGTTGGCTGTTGGTGCTTGTTTATGCTTCAAATGTTAGTGTTAGGTAGTTATCAAGCAAACAACACAGAGGAATCACTCTGCAGGACTGAAAATCTCTGACAGGTTTTTGAAAAGTTTGCAAATTATTTTAAAGGATTACTACAAAATAAGTGCAGCATTACATTCCTGCATGACGAGTATACCATTTCAAACATGCATGTTTAAGAAAACTGACATGGTTTGCCATTTGTTCTGCTCTGTCACAGCTCTTCAACAGCAAGGCTCAGAGTCTGCTGCTGATGACATCAGTGGCCATGCCAGTCTTCAGCAGGAAGAAGGAGACGGTGAGTTTGAGGCTAAAGTGCAGTCGTCCACTCATGTGTCAGCTTCCCTTCTGCCCACCGTCTGTCCTCAAGAAGACAGCTTTACATGTTTTTCACCGTTTCAAACACAGATCATCAGGAGCTTTATGACCCTACATGAGATCAATGATCTATTCTGGCAGTTCGTTGCTGTCAACTCACCTCACTGCTTTGTTTCTTAATGACCTGATATGCCCCCTGGGGGCAGTGGAGGGGCGGGGGGCTTTTTTGTCTCCTGCATTTCTATCACTCTTGAGATCTTCTTCTAATTCCTCTGTACATAAAATCTTCATCTTCCTGACTGATGTTAACATTCTGAGCTCCTCCAGCAGGTTTCCTCGTTTTTGAGTCCGTAACCTCACCAAACTACACAGATCATTCCAGCTTTTAGTGCTTCAGTGAGCATCAGGACCTTTCCCCTCTGAGAATTTCATTTTGTTTTTCAATGATTTACCATGTAGATAAATGCTTAAGATCCAAATATTTATTTTGATAAGTTTTACACCCTTTATTAATTCTAATTTTTCATGAAAATGATGCACTTCTTTAGCAAATTAGCTGAAATTCTTAGGAACTGTTTCAGCATACTTTTTTCTGTAGTTCTCTATTGTACTTTAGCATTCTCACATGTATTTTTACAGGAAAATGCCAGTTTTTTACTAGTTTGCACTTCTCTGTAAAGACTTGTTATTGCAAATTCTGCTTGAAGATTCAATGCTGTTGTTGAAAAGTGAGGAAGAAAAAGAGAAGTTTGGGTTCTGGTGGAGGACCCACATGCAGACAGATGTTTCTTGTCCTTTAATTTCTGAATCGGAAACAAAAGCAAACCTGAAGAGTAATACAGGGTTCTGTGTTGCTGCTGTCTCCAGCTGTCTCATGGGATTCTGCTTGGCGTAGTTGGAACTGACATCCCATTGATGGAAGTGATGAAGCTGGCACCCAGATACATGGTGAGTCTGAACACCCCCCTCACCTGTTCAAGGTCAGGTTTACACACATCTCTGGAAAAAAAAAGAAACAACCTCTGTTGTCCTGCTGTCTTTCAGCTGGGAGCTCATGGCTACGCCTTCCTCATCAACAACAATGGTTACATCCTGGCGCATCCAGACCTTCGACCTCTAGTAAGTTCTGGTTCGGATTTGCTACACATGACTGACTTTGCTGTAGAGCAGCAGCTGCTCAGAAAAATACAGGAAGTTGTAAACTGGTGAAACTGCCGTGACTTTTGTCTAAAACAGTATAAAGATGGAAAGAAACTGAAGCCTAAACCGAACTACAACAGTGTGGATCTGTCGGAGGTGGAGTGGGAGGACACAGAGGAGAAGGTGAGATCTGACAGAGTAACTGATGCATAAATGAAGACCAGCAGGAAAGTTCAATGCCCTGTATGGACACCTGTCTAATGAGGTCATCTGAATATAGGTAGAATTTTCAGACAGGTACTCTGAGGTGTTTTTGCAGAAGGTGCAGCTTCTTCTTTTCATACCATATTTTAATACTAGTCGCTGGGACTGTTGAGCAGAATTTAGTCACTGTAGGTTTCATTCCTACTTATTTGTCTTAAATTCCCTATACAACATCTCACTTGGACCTGAAACTGATGCAACACCTGAATCCTTTTCTACAAAACAGTAGAGTAATATGGTGAAATGCACTGTTTTGCATATTTTCAGAGGACATGACTCAGTGGCTTATTATCAACAATCAAACCCTTCATTTTTGCAGTGCAATATAAACATTTTGGCAACTCGGTGTTGCTCCTTGATAGACTGAAAAGTACATTCATTTCACTCCATGTTATTTCTATTCCTATTTATCTAACTAAAAAAAAAAAATCACCTTTTACATAAAAGAAATTGCCCTAATGCCAAAAGCCAGAAGCGCAATTGCACAATTACTTTGTAAAAAAAGAAAAAAAACAACTGGACATCATGTATGTATCATGTATGACTAC